>NC_063278.1:6285729-6899843 GCF_910591885.1 Bombus terrestris
TGGGATTGGGTAATCAAAAATTGTAAAACACTGTTCAGCTATTCTGACTTATTGAAACTCTTTCTAAATATATTCTATATAATCTTTTTTTTAATAAATAATCTCATTTTTTATTGCATTATATCATCATTTCCAAAAAAATCCTTGTTGTTGCTTGTAGTATCCTGATTGTTGTTTTTGTCCTCAAAGTAGCTTTTTCTGTAATCAATACGGAAAAGAAGCAATGTTTTTTCTATTATTTGATTAAAGTTTAAAGCAATTTTTATGTTTTATCGTCTTTAGACTTCGTTGGTCGTAAGTACGAGTGCAAATTTCTGTTCTCATCGTGTATGTGCACGTTTTTCCCACCAAGAGCATCAGAGAAAAAATGTGTCTATAGTTCGGCCGTTGTCAGCTAGAGGCTTGTATTCTTAGTGCGCATTTTTTAACATTGCATCTGTGATCTCGCTATTCATCTTTGATCATTCTAATACATACATATGTACATATCAATGGATTGTATTATTAATCATCGTAATATTTATATTAACGTAATCATTAAAAAATGCATCAGTGTTAATCGTTAGAAATATAGTTGTTAAGTGGGTGTAAAGCGAATACGCCTATCATAAATAATGATAGAAAAGTAAGTAGACAATACGAAAATATTTCATATAATTAATAATTGAGTAATTATTGCCAATTGAGACAGTATAAAAGTGAAATCATATTATGTATGTATAATTTAAGCTATTTAATATATATGAATTTGAATTTAAATTATTGCAATATCTGTTAATTTATTATATGATAACAGATATTGAAATATATTTGAATCCTTACTTAATCTATTTTCCTTGTATTTTATTATTATTTTATTTTCCAGATGGAGTAATATTTGGGAATATATATATGCATTTCTAAACTCAACTACATTTTGATTGTATATAATGTGGAATTTTTTATGTAGATATTTTTGTACATTTTGGATTATCTATTTACATATGTTGATTTTATTAAAAGTTTTTCTTAAGTAACATCTGTGTATATCTATATACAAAGACATAGAATATAAATTTCTCAAATAAATTATAATTTATTATAAATTTATTATATCATATTGTTCAATATACAATGTATTTTAATTATAAAAAAAATACAAAGCATTGATACTATATTTTATAAAAATGCATTTTTCTATACCAGATACACAAGAATTTATTGATGCAACTGATAATACATATGTGGTAAATATATCTGTTATATTATGTATATTACTGTATATTAATATATTTACTTTATTTTCAATCCCAGGGTTACAACATTCATATAAATGGGTTATTTCATTGTACTGTGAGATATAAACAACTACATAGTCTCCATGAACAATTGGCTAGAAATTTAGATATATCTCTCCCAGCATTTCCCCCTAAAAAATTTTTTCCTTTAACAACAAATCAGCAAGAAGAACGTCGTCTTTCTTTGGAAAAATATATTCAAACAATTGGACAAAATCCAGTTGTTAATAATTCGGGAATGTTAAATGGATTTTTATTAAATGCTCAGCAAGAAACTATTGGAGGCCCATCTAATAATGAATTTATGGACATTTTTCTTATGAATGGTTGTAAAATAACAATAAATGTTTCTACAGGGGATCATTCTGGTAGTGTTTTAGAGGTAAGTTTTGTCGTATGAGTATTTATGTATATCAAACTATATATAGAATATATAAACTAGAAATATGAGTTAACATTTTTTATTCAACAGAAAGTATACAAGAGCCTTAGGCTACCTGAAGAATATTATTCATATTTTGTATTATTTATTGTTGCTCATGATGAAGCAAATAGTGTTCATTGTAGGTATATCCTTATCATAATATTTCATACATGATTAATGAATAAATTATTTTTTACACATTATTTTTTTTAGTACTACGAAAATTGCAAAACTTTGAATCCCCATTTATAACTATTAAACATCTACACGTTATAGGAAGTAAAGTTGTACTTGGAAAAAATTATTGGGATGTGGGCTATGATTTGAAAATAATGGATAATGAGGTGGCAATGAATTTATTATATATTCAAGCAGTTGCGGAAATTAATTGGGGATGGATTCCCATTACAGATGAACTAAGAAACAAGCTAACAGTCTTAAAAAAGCATGGAAAGAAAAAAGAAGTATATTTATCTATCTATCTATCTATATATATATATTCATACAAGTAATGTAATAAGCTATATGAAAAGATTGTCAATAACTAATATCAAATTTAAATGTTATTATTTTAGTATCTGGACATAGTACGTACTTCAAAGTATTATGGATATATTCAGTTTGCTCCATGTTTTTGTGATTATCCTCAACCAGATTCAAAAGTATTAGTAGCCATAGGTAGAAATGAATTAAATTTGCGTATATTAAATGATGGAGAACAATGCGAAGAAGTATTTAAAGTCTCACGAATGCGTTGTTGGCGTATAACTACTTTGCAAAATGTAAATTGTAAAAGAAAGACGTATTCTAACATTGCGGCGCGTGATTTAATTTGTTCTAATTTCAGGGATCTGAAAGGGGAGGAGAAGAAAGTGATGAGTTTAGTTTAGAATTATCGTTTGAATATTTAATAGCTAAAAATCAATTACAATGGGTTACAGTTACTTCAGAACAAGCTATCTTAATGTCTGTATGCTTGCAAGCTATGATTGATGAATTATTATCAAAGACTGTTGATACTGATAATAAGGCTCAGGTTAATTAAAAATGTTATTTATTGCTAAGTAAAGTCATTTGTATTAAATACTAATTTGTTTATAGGAGGTGTCTCAAAAATCCTGGATTTATGTTATGAGAAATGGTCAGAGTATTACAGTGGGATCAAGCTCTAATGAAGAATCTGAAGAAAGTAAAAAGGTATGATAGGTTAATAATATCTATATTTTATTTATTAATATTTTTTATATCGTTGGGTTCTATTTTAGACTCGTTGTATTAAACAACCTTCTAAATCAGAACCAATTATGAAGAAACTTGCTGACAGATTATCAGTAGTAAAAATAAAAAAACCTAGTGATGTTAGAAGTAACATAAGTAGCAAGGTTCAAGGAAAACAAACATTGGAATATGATATGGAAAATAATGCATTTCGCATGATCGATGATGACGACTTATGAATATATAAACTGGAACTGTGAAATGAAAAATACATTAAAAATATCTCGAAAAATATCAAATTTTTAAAATCATATTAATCCATATTTTTACTACTTTTATTTTTAACCCTTAAATAATGTAAAATATAAAACTTAGATATCAATAGATTTGTAACAATTTTTTTGTATAATATATAAATATATTGTTGATAATAAACAAATTTTTTAAATTAATGCAAATATTTAATGAAATAAATAAACAGAACTAAAATAAATTATAGTATATATAATACTTTATTATTGTTCAAATCATATACGTAAAAGGCAGTGTCTTATATTAACATTTGTATTTCATTTTGCTTTATTTTAAATGAAAATTAATATCTGTTATTTTAATACTAAATGGGAGTAATTCGTAGGTTACGCTGCATAATGAGATTATAGTTCTAACTAGATAGGTAATTATTTGTTTGAAAGACAATTTTCTGCCTTCAGTCTGTATATTTTGCCCAAACATATAGAGAATGGTACAATTCATAAGAAAGGTGTAAAATTAGAATGACTTCCTAAACAAATAATTATAAACTGTAATATAAAATGGTAGTATTTTCTAATATGAAAAGTAAACAGATTCACTATTGTCCTATGAAATAGACTTCTACATGTGTACATTATATTCATAAATATTATAGATCTCTATTTCATGGACTATTTAAGTTTTCATAGAAAAAAATTTTTATCGCATTTTTTTAGTGTTGGATAATAGATAAATATATGGAAATGCATAACTATTTTTTACAATATTACTTCCACATGTTTTTTTTGCATTTTAATAATACAGGTGGAAGATGAACATAGAAAATTTGTCACTACAAACATATTTATGTTCTATCAAATGTGTAATTCTGTACGAGTAAAATTTATTTGTTTCTGTTAGAATATTGCAACACGCTATATATTGTATGTCGCAGTGAATGGTGCGCACTATTTTTTTCTCGAACAGTAAAGACATTTTTTTTAAAGAACATAACTTAGTTATCTGTTTTTCTTATTAATGGTGAAACTCAATACTATTGTTTTAATAATCTTGCGTGTCATGGTAGGGCCATATAAAGACTAGATATAATAATTAATATTTGTATCTTTTTCGACCATAATGTGCATATCTTCTATATCAAAAATATGTTGTTATTCTGTATTGTTACTTCCTAAATAAACAGAAAAGTCAGTTCTGGCTATAGCATTTAAGTATTATAAATCTATTTCCGCTACTTGTAAAATAGCCCAACGTCAGCAAAGAATTACTCCACTACATCATAGTATTCTCAACGACACGTACACGCGTTATTGTTATTGTGGTATGACTTATAAAATGTGTATTGAAAGCTTTATCAGTACAAGAAATAATGATATGCTGTTTGAAAATTCTAAATATGGTGATGATTTAAAAGATATGTTTTAATAGAATAAAAATTTTATATAAAGCTAAAAAGTATAAGTCTTGCCATTGTGACTATCTCAACAATTTAAATCACTGACTTAACAAATTATTGAAATATCGAGATACGTTCTAATACGGAAGACTAATTTCGGTAAGTTAATTTGTCAAGTATTTCTTCACATTGAAATATTATCATTCTCATCGTAATCTTGCATGGTACAATGATACTACTACAAAATTTCCAATTTGTATTCACCAAACTTTAAAATTATTCCGTAACTTAATTATATCAATAGATAAACGCATAATATACCTATGGCAGTTAAGGAGGAATAAATTCTTCAATATGTTCTAAGTTGTTCACTTATCTGAAACTGCTTCAAGTAAACAATACATTAGCATATAAGACTACATATATAAATATATTTTCGGGATAACTTCCATGCATATATTTCGTATGAGTGATGATACTGATAATGTAATATTATCGATAAAATGAATGGCATAATACGTGACTAGCGTAAGATGAAAACCGAATGCCAATTTCACATGGACGTTCATCTAATTTCTTTTTACATCAAAAACAAAGTTACAAACATGGCATAATTATCTTCATTCATTTTTTTAATCTTTTTGTTTTAATTCCTAAAAAAAATGTTGAAGAAATTTTATAATATTTCTATAAGATATCCATAATAACAGTATATATGTAAACATAATCATAAAAAATTAAGTATAATTACTTGTTCACCTAAATCATGTATAATAATTTACATTGGTGACGTGAGGCTATTAGCTAGTATTACTCGTACTTGATTCCCAAGGAGATAAACATTGTTTTGAACATTGTCAAGAAGAAAATATTTTTAATCGTTATTAATCATCGTTTTTCAGGTAGATATTTAGTTGGTAAACAATGTTGTTCTCTTTGATGAAACTAAGAACGAGATGAATAAAATCTATTCATTTATACAACTGTACACCCTTTATCTATCATCATCACACTTATTTGCATAAAAAAAGTAACCAAACTGTTAGAAGTTCTGCTGACGTTTTCGCTTGGTATCCATAGCGTCAAGAATCGGTTGTCTCTTCGTTTGGTACCTTCTTCTCAGCTCATCAATTTCTCTTTCCATTTCCGCATCCAGATTAGCCATTCGTTGCTGTAGTTCCTCGTATGAGAGAAACTTCAGCTGCAGGATATGGTTGTTTATCTATATTCAAGTTCTTTTTAATGATGCCTAAAGTGGCACTATATCGATCGACTTTAAGTTAAAAAAATACTAAAAATACTGGGAAAGTTCTTAATCTACTTTCAACCTTCTGTGAGAATTTGCAAGTGTCTATTACTTACGAAGTCGAAATCACGTTCTGTGAAGACATTTTGGAACTTGGATATGTTATTATGAGGTTGTTCTTGTACGGGGTGAGAAATTTGGTTAAGTTGTAATTGTAGGTGACTTTGAAACCTCTGAGATTCTATAGGGCTTCGTAATTCTAATTTGTTTTCATTATCTTGATTGTGTACCCCAAGTATTTGTCCATTTCCCTAAAGATTAAGAAATTAATTTCATGCATGTATATTTTACATAACATAATCATCAACTATAACACATTTATTACTTTATACCTTTCCTATTTCAGGTGCTTCTTTCTTATCAAAATGATCTAAAAATAGTGGCCGGTATTTTTTTCCGGATTCCACTGACCCTGTATTGTGTCCTACGAATAAACGATATTTTTTACTTTCCTTTTTAATGTTTCGTCGTTCCATTACATTACGTGCTTACGTTTCATAGTAGCTTCGGTATCTGTGTCACTATTAATAACCATTGTTCCCAAATCTAACATTGCTGAAACAAGTGTACCCGTATCTGGAAGATCATGACTCGGTACTAAAGTTCCCGTATCTTCTGGCAGAGGTTTCATTGTTCCACTACAGTCTTCTTCATCCTTACAATAAACATCAAATGTTAATTACTAACATTAGTACACACACACACACACACATGCACGCGCGCGCATACATAGCATTCATAATAAATCTCAATATAAGTACCGAATCTTCTGCCTGATTTTGATTTTTAATTGCCACATTATTTATAACATGAGCACGATGTACACTTTGTTTTTCTCGTATTTCATGAGCTTCTGCAATCATCTGACTCAGAATACTTGGTTGCTTGGCATTGCCTGTAATAAAATATCATATTAAATAATACATGCAAGAAAACTAGAGCAAATTTGTTTCATTATCATAGATTTTACCTATAAATTCATGATTTAGCAACTCAGTTGCAGTAGCTCTTTCTTCTGGATTTTTAACAAGGCACCCACTGACAAAATCTATAAATTCAGGACTCCATTGATCAGGTTCTCTAAAGCTAGGTGGTGGTTTAGTTGGAATCATAAATATTGCTCTCATTGGATGTATATCACCATATGGCGGTTTGCCTTCTGCCATTTCTAAAGCAGTTATACCAAGAGACCATATGTCTGCGACACAATCATATCCAATTTCCTGTATTACTTCTGGAGCCATCCAAAATGGAGTTCCTATAACTGTATTACGTTTTGCCATTGTATCCTAAAAGAAATTTTCAAAATTAGTTCCTACTTTGATCAATAAAATGATTTATCACATATAGCAATAAAGATTATGTTTTATAACTTACAGTTAATTGTCCTGCTACTCCAAAATCAGCTAATTTTGCATGTCCTTCATTATTGAGTAAAATATTTCCTGCTTTAATGTCTCTATGTATTTTTCTTCTCAAATGGAGATATTCCAAACCTTTTAAGGTATCACTGAGAATCGTTGCTATTTCATCTTCTTGAAGGGTCTTCTTCCTTAACCTCATAATATCACTAACAGATCCAGCTCCACAATATTCCATTACAATCTATGAAACCATATCTTGATTATATACAAGCAAGGAATGAATAAAAAAATATTATTCATTATATTATCAATGTTACCCATAAATCAGTGTTTTTAAAGTAACTTCCATAATATTTAACAACATATGGAGAATCACACTGTTGCATGATAGAAATTTCTTTTATGATTTCTTGTAAATCTGTATCAACAGGGACTTGTTTAATAGCAAGTACCTGTCCACTTTCCTTATGTAATGCTTTGTAAACTGATCCATAGGATCTATATGAACAAAACATAAAACAAACACTATAAAAACAATTACATAAAAAAAGATTTTATTAAAGATTAAATGCCATTTTATATCTTTATCCACTTACCCTTCTCCCAACTTGCATATTATATCAAATACTTCTTCAGGTTGTCTGGTTAAACTTTCTTCAGACAGCTTTTTTAATTCACTAAAAAAAGAAATTGTAATATCTGATCAAAGATAAATATGATACTTGCACATAATATGTGAAAATATACAAAGAAATAATACTTGGGTTTTTTTTTTAGTTTCATCATATACAATTTGCATTTTTTTTTTAAACAAGGTATTTATAAGATAAGTGACATGCTACATATAAATGCGTTATTTCTATTAAAATCGAACTATAAGTGCATTAGATAGGCAGGTTTGTCGGTTATAAAACAAATTAATAGACGCGCAGAACTAATATTTTCTACATTTAATAAGAAAAGCTGAAATAACTTTAAATATAATAAATAATACGAATAAATTGATAATGCAGGTTAACAAAGAAACAAAGAATCGATACTGTACAATTGTTTCATATAACAAGTGAAACGCGCTAAAAATCGAAAGACGATTCCTTCTAGCTACAAATAACTTCCATCCATAAATTTGTGAAGTTCTGCAAGTTAAAAACACGAAGTAAAAACAATTAAATACCTCTTCGAAGACATTTTTGCTTCTCGTGTCAACGAGTTCTTACTTGAATAAAAACACCTTCAATATTTACACAAATAACTTAACGTGGATAAAACAGATATCATTCCGGTTGTAAAAACATAGTCAATTTAAAATAGAAGTGTTACATTTTTGTCAATAAATTAAAGTAACCACACAACCGAAATATCGAAACCATCGACCATATAATATTCTAGATAGCAAAACTGAAATATCTCAATCTAGGAGGATTGATTAATCTTACTACTATTACTTATTATTTTAAGCATGTAAAGGAACAAGTAGAAATAGAAATAGAAGATCTGGAGCAAAATTTTTACTTTGAACCAACTAAATGTTACATTTTTAATGAAAGAAGCTGTTGAAATAAATTATATCTTTTAAAAGTTCCAAATAAGCGGTAACCAATCATCGTGTAGCTGCATGTATACATTCGTAAATGGCACTTTCCTGAATCTTGTAATTATATCTTCAGTACGAGATTACCGATGAGGAAATATGATTTTGGAAGGGTACTTGAAAATGTGTTTCTCATACTCTACTCTACTCAATTGTTCTTGATACTCTTCATGTAATAAAGTTAAATTTAGTGTTTAAATAAAAAAGAGCAAAAAGGAGGTTAGATCTCATAAGCATCAAGAAAATTCAAATGGTGTCGATGTATGGTTTTCTTATTTTATCGACATTTAACGAAGGAAGATCGTTTAACGAAGGCTTAAAACGTATGGTCAGTTTAAAAAGTTATCGAAGGTAGCGTATGTACAAATTTATTAATCACATAGTAACATCGTTAAAGTCTTTCGATTCTTTTGTGATCGTTTTCTTCGAATTCATTAAGAAGTGATGAAGTAATACTGTCTTCGCTCGAAGGTAGTTTTATTTTCGTATTTGGACATTTAGCGGTAAACAATATTATTGTATCAAACTGGCGATAAACTTTCGAAAAGAGCGCCGTTGCAATTTGGTAACAGTATCAGCCAGTAGGTAGCGTGAAAAGATGAGAATCAGTCGGATACACGGGAATTTCTAGGCCCTGTACGTAATCGCGTGTCCACGCACGGTGAACGCTAGCACTCGTTTGCTAGACGGCCGGCTAGCAAAACGAGTCGATTTCTCCTGGTGCGCGATATCGTGGTAAGAGGTGGAGGAGACGTTACTCGTCGAAAAATTCGAGGGTATTGTCGAAGGTTAGAGGTACAAGGGGACCTTGTGGTAGTTAGAACGACGGCGGCAGCGACGGCGGCGGCGGCGGCGGCGGCGGCATTGTCCTGCTTGTTTTGTTGTCTCTCGCGACACGCACAGGTGGAAAAGAGAAGAAGCTATCGCGTTGTCGAGGAATCGAGGAGTGACGGAGGAGAGCGAGACTGTGTGTACAGGTCAAATAGAGAAGAGACTGGTGGTGTGCTATGCACGAATGCCCATAGGTGTACCGTAAAAGACAAGAGCAAACGTAGCGTAAAGGGGAGAGGGAGAGGTGGAAAGAAGGTTCAGAACGACGGTGACGAAAGAAAAAGACAGGAAGGAGATAGGATAGGCGAGAAGACGGAAAGAAGGGAAGAAAGAAGAGTGTAAGAGAGAAAGAGAGGGGAGAACTAAAGAAGAACGAAAGGTAGCAGCAGAGTGTACAGGATACGAGGAGAGAGAGACGACAGGGCGAAAGAAAGACACGGACGAAGCGCGTTAGAGTGCGTGATCCAAAATGGCGCTGAACCAGGACGTGGACCAGTTGTCGAAAAGTAATCTGGTAGTAAATATCGATCAAAACTCGGAATCGGATCTACAGGCACTGTTCGACAGCGTCCTGAAGCCAGACTCGAAGCGTCCGCTGCAAGTACCACTGCGCATGCGCAATTTACCAGATTCCTTCTTTAATCCACCGTCGACGGGTAGCAAGAGTCCCTCGATTTCGCATTCACGGGAGAATTCGGCGGATTCCGCGTTTGGTACAGCGGCCGCGGTCGCCGGTGCCGGCCCAGCACCCGGTGGAAACGCTACCGGTACATCAGGTACCGGAGCAGCAGGTGCGGCTACTGGTGGAAGTGGAAATACTGCCGCTGGTACCGGATCAAACGCCGCAGGTGCGGCTGCGGCTGCAGTCGCGGCAGCGGCCGCGGCTGGCCTTACCGTTGCTCATCCTCGCGCTCACAGCAGCCCGGCCTCTCTTCAGCAAACCTACGCCTCAGCTCAGCAGGCGCCTCAGCACGCGCCCCAGCCGCACGCGCGTCACCATCATCACCAGAAGCAACGCAGCTACGACGTCATCAGTACGGTCGACGACCTAGGTCCCCTGCCACATGGATGGGAACAGGCGCGCACCCCCGAGGGACAAATCTACTTCCTCAAGTAAGTCTACTTTCCTCTTTTTGCTTTCCAAAGCCTGCTGTTCTATTTTTTCTTTCTTCCCTTTCCCTATTTCCTGCTTCCCGCCCATTTCTATCTTCTTTTCGAATCCATCGAATCATATAGATTTTTCAGCATTTTTCTAACATGTCCACAGAATCTGACTAGTTACCTATCAACGGAACCCTTGTTCATGAACGTTCTTAAGGTTTCCTCGATAAACGCTAGTTTCACGTTTGCCGATCCTCTTACGGCATTATACGAAGCAGAAGATACGGGAAGGGAATGCCGAGAACAGACGACATCGATCTGACATTTTCTTAGTCATTTCACAACCTTATTGATTCATCTCCAAGTGGATTCTATCTATGACCATTGAATAAACGATCCTACTCCGGATCGGAGCAGTTCACCGTTGTACGCGACTGCTGGCTGGTTCACATTTTCGTCGTGTTGGGGTCTCACATACCTCAAGGCCGTTACTGTCTTTATCACCACCTCGACTTACTCATCGTTGTTTCTCCGTTCCTCCGTTTCTCGGCCGCGTCTCCCCACTGCCAATTGCTCGCATATCCTCCTTGTCCCCGCTATGGATCCCGTTTTCTCGTCTTTCTCTTGGCTCGGCTCTCCTTGTCAATCTCGAGCCGCCTACTCGATACCTCCGCAGTCCCTTCCCCGTTTCTCTTCCATCTCGCTCGTTTAACCTGATCCACCTGCGCCGTCACTAGGATTCCCACGTGTCACCTGTCGTGGGAAACGCTCCTCGTCTGCTTTGTCGCCTCATTCGCTTCCTTCCACCCACCTGTATTTCGCCGGTGGCTCGGACGTTTCTCTCTTTTTTCGATCGCCGCGTCTAATTTCCAATATTTCACGATTTTCGCGACGAAGCTGCTTCAAACAGCAGTTTTCAAAGAATTAGAGATCGTCCAAATCATCTCTCGCTTTGTTCCACTTATGGAACAACGTTTTCTTTCACAGGAATCTCTCTTTTGTTTTGTTTATTTTTTCTTTTTTTTTTTTTTTAATTTCGACGATTATAGCTAATGTCGGCATGCACTACCACGTTCAATTTCTTCGAGTTCACGTGTTTTCCTCGGAGTCGATCGATCGACCGCGTTACGTTTTCCTCTTTGTTTGCTTTGATGTCTGATTACGATTTCGTTGGTCGAGTGGCTGATGTCACGTACAGATATCCCGGCGATAATCGATACGTTTTGCCTCCGTATCGATAACGAGTACACCTGCGAACGAAGGGATTCTCGTTCATTCAGTTATAGCTGTACTTTTGTAAATATTCATTGTGTCTTCTTTTCAACGTTCGCCTCCCTCAAAACCGATTGAAAAGGGCTTTCATTCGGTTAGCCGGTATTGTTCTTCGCCTCATTTCCAAGTATTTTCATCGTCATTCTCGCCTCTTTTTCTTCTTCCTTCTCTTTCTCTTTTTTTATTTGCAAATAAGAGATTTACAGAGAAGCTGGAAAAAAGAACTCGAAAAGTCCTCTGTTCTCGTGTATGCGTCTTCTTCCAGAAAGTTTTACCTGAGTTTTACCGTTCGAACCCTGCCTATTAATGCTTTACTGCGAATTCTACCTGCTGCTGACATTTTTGTAAGAACGAAGGCCAGGCAGGTTAGTTTTTGAGAATGCCAGCTATTGGATCTTATTGCTCCTGAGAGGTATCCCTTTATGCGGTGTCCATCCCTTTCAATCCTCCACAGTCAAATATTTTCCGTTTGAACGTAGATTTCCTTCTTCTTTTATTTTTGAACCCTTATTTTATCACAACCAAGAGAACCTACTCTACTAACTTAAAATTTTCAAGCTCGGAAGCTGTACAGCCAAGATGGTCGGTCTCGTTTCGTTCCGTTTAAGGGGAATTTCTTTCGGGGAAATCATTTCCGTTTACGTTCCATGATTTCAGCGTGAACTGGAAACTCGAATGAACGTCGCGCAACGAGCCTTCGCTGCGAGATAGCATCGTGAAAGTTGTAAAACTCGTCGATAGGTATCGTCGTCGAATCATCGAGCAATTTTCAGATACGCTATCGTTGACGTATATTTTACCGTCTTTCGTTGATCGTTATTTAATCATTGCCTCGTCCTTAATTTCTCGAGCCACTAAGTCCTACCGAAATGTTACGTAAAAACGTAATTAGCAAATCTTTCCCGTCGATCTTTCGCCGTAACTTCTATGTTCTTAATGCTCGTAACACAGCTCGTTCTCTAATTTTCTAAAAGGTTCTCTTTCTAGTTTTCTAAAAGGTTTTATCGCAATCGTACTTTCTAGCAGGAGTCGCGTCCTTTCGTTTGCTCGTTCGTATCGAAACGTATATCTGAAATGTTCTTCGTATAGGATCTGAAATTTAGTCGTTTCTATGAAACGGTGCCGTTTTCCCTCGGTACCTTGTAACGTATCGGTAACGTGCCCATTTGCAATGCAGGAAGCGGAATGAAATGGTAAAGGAAAGAAAGGAGTGGCTCGACGAATAATTACGTTTACCCGAGTAGCCTTGTATCGACGAGAATTAATCACGTTTCAGGTTCGCGCTTCTCCGACCGATTTATGGCTATTCCGACCGCCACCGATCCGACGTAAATATCGTTTAATTGTTTATAGTAAGATATAGTAGCTGCGGCCGTGCTCCGGTGCTACTATGGATTATCGTTCATGAAACGAGAAAAAGCATGGCATTCCCTCGATAGACGTAACACAGCGGCCGCGAGGAGAGTTGCTCGGTAATGGCCGATGGTAAAAGAAGTGCAGCCAACCGAGAGCCGCACGGTTGTTGTATTATGCAGTAATGACTACCGTGACGGCACCCGTGTCTTCTCTCTTATTTCTCTTCTCTCGCGCCGTTCGTCCAATTACCTCTGGCCCGTCTCTCCGAGCTTTTGGATCTTATCCAGAAGCGGGACTTATTAGAATCTAATTTGCGTAATTGAAACGTGATTCGAGCCGCGAACAAACTGACTCTTTGAAACCTTCTAGGAAGTGTCGCCTCGCCTCTCTTTCCCTTCCTCTCTCTTTCTCTCTGTTACGTCGCTTCTACTCCGTGCATTCTCTTCGTGTATTCTATATTCTGCCAGAGAAAATAACGAGAGAGCCTAAACAGAGAAACGTTGACGACGACGCGCCGTTTAAACGTCCGGTATCGTTGGAAGCGACCAGATCGCGTCATCGTCTTTCAACCAAGTCGGTTGTTTCGCGCGAAATTTCACGCGATTGACGGAGAGTTCTTAGTAGAGACCCGTCGTTGCGATTTTTTCTTGGATTTTTCGTTTGCCGCGCGGTTGGCGCGCAACTCGCGCGTTACTACCTCGCCGTATAATGTTATACGTCGGTCCCGTTAGCTAGGTTCGCGT
Source organism: Bombus terrestris (assembly GCF_910591885.1). Classification (NCBI taxonomy): domain Eukaryota; kingdom Metazoa; phylum Arthropoda; class Insecta; order Hymenoptera; family Apidae; genus Bombus; species Bombus terrestris. The sequence goes on from NC_063278.1 coordinate 6,299,864, forward strand.
ATTACATACCAGCGAGAAGGAGCAACTGTATACCGTCGAAACGAAACGACTTTGCCACGAACCAGTGGAGGGATCTTTTTTTCTTTTCTTCGTGTTTCATCGACCGGACGTAAACAGCGGCGCCGTCTCTTCTCTCTCGCAGAGACAGGCAAAGACATCGCTCTCTTATCGCGATGTACGTTTGCTCGCTCGAACGCGACGATCTTGCCAGTTCGAGAAACACGTTCCACCGCCAGGTGAACACACGAGACATGACGAGCAGGCAACCAAGGTTTTCCGTCAACTGTATCGTTTGACGAAACATTAGTCACGAGCAGAGTCACACTATCCGTGGAATTCAACCGACTCTACATTTATTCGCTTCAACGGATCTCGTTTATCGAGCTCGTTTCACGAACGAGCGTCATTCCTTGTTGTACCGATTCTCGTTCGTTCGTACGTTTTCTTTGGTTTCTGGCGAGCAAATGTCTAATTTTTTACTCTTCCTACGATATTCTTGGGAGAGCTGAGAAATCGAACGACAATTCTCTTTGGCTGTCGCTGGTATTAAGGTCGAGATAGGTGCGGATTATTCGGAATTGTTTGCGATTGGTAGAAATCACGCGTGGAAAAATCACGCGTTCCTATGTGACGCGATAAAACGTTCGAAATCGTACGAGTAACGAACCACGCCCGCGCTCTAAAGTATCCGAGAAACGAATACTGTTATATACGGAGCGTAATCGCGAGGCTGAGATGCTAATGGCAATTGATTCGCGGCTACTTCCTCGTTCGAGCGACGGAGTAACGCGAATCTCTGGCGAACTGGTCGATAACGACCGCGAGAGAAGCGATCCACGAGTGGAATCGACCGTGCCGATATATTCCAGCCGTTTTCCTCGTAAATTCATTTCGAGGACGTTTAGTATCTATGCATTTTCGAATGCAGTGAAAGTTGACCGCGTGTGCGCGACATCGGCATCCTGTTGCGTTCAGGGTCAGTTCGACAACGCGGACACGCGTTTTCCTTCTGTTTTTTCCTTCCATCGTGTCCGATATTTTATCTTTTTCGTCGGTTGTTCGTGTCTTGTAAGTTTTTATCTGAGAAAAAAGGAAAGGAAAAAAGGAGAAGGTGGGGGGGGGGGAAAAAGAAATAACGCTATTTGAGAAATTCAAGAGGAAACTATGCGCTGATTGCTCGTGGAACGACCACATTTCCGCGACGCGGCGTGTCGAATGGGTATAATCCGTTTCTCGTTTGGTGTGCCGCGTCTCGAAAGACGTTCCTCTCGATAAGCGAAAGGTACAGAACGATAAATAACATTCGTGACGCGAGGAGAGCTAAAAACGCGAGATAAACGACACACGGCAGACTTTATTTTACGCGCGCGTCACGTTCGATCTATTTGTATTACAATGTACGGTGTGCTCGTGTGCGTCTGTGCGCGCGTGTGTACACGCGCGCGTAACAGTTGCATCGGTAATATTATGCGCGTTATATAGTAATCGGTGTTTTCCACGGAACGAGGAGTAGGTCGTGCTGTTTTCCGCAAAGGCGTTGCAACGTTAAGACGTTCGCATAAGGATGGAAGTTTTTACTCGGCCACTCGACAGGCTAAAGACCCCGACACACCTGTAGACGAGAGAGAGTCTTGCGCTGCAAACGCGAATGCCAGATAGGAGGACAAATCTGCGGGAATACCTCGAATGTATCGAAAGTTCAAGGCGGACTGAGCGTCCTCGGCGAGGCTCGCTCTCGCCGCTTTCCGACTAACGATCACCGTTCTCTCCTTTTTCTGTTTTCTTCGTCGTTGATTTTCGAGCGACTTGCCAGGCCTTTTATTTTGTCAGCCATTCGAATAATAACTTATCGCTGCGGCTAATCAAAGTCGGAGGGGACTACGATACGTCGATTAGAAAACTATTTTCGATTGGACGATCTTTTCCAGCTCGTACAAAGGTTTATAGGTTTTTAGTAATCCTTGCGATATTCGTAGATTTTCTTCAATGATATCGACGCGTAGTTAAATAGAAATTTCGTGTATCGTTAGAGGTTTCGAGTCGACTCGTAAATATCATCTATGACGTCATAATCGGTCCGTGAATATTGTTTCATATTTGTTCCATGCGACGTGACGGCGATGTTCCGTTCGCTACGTACTTCGGCTACAATTTATGTACTCTCGAAGCGAAGATTCTCAATTGATACGCTGCGTGTCGTGTCTGAACGCGTAGCCCCGTTCATTCAAAGAGGCCTTTGCTTTCTCGCACTGTCTCGTATCGGGCGCTCGGTGTTCGTTATCGATGTTTCGCGCGCTTGACTTTGAAAACAAGGGATCGCCTCGATTTCCGAAACGTGCAGCCGACGCGACGCTTAGTCTAGAGAGAAGATGAAACAATGTGGAAAGCGAGGATGCCTCGATGTCTAGGGTTATCGAGCATTGTTCGTTAAGCGGTTTTGCTGCCAGTTGTTCGTTCTCGTAGGTCGTTAAAAGCATGTATTAACTCGGTACTTGGATGTCATTTTTGGAAGGGGATCGGTCGTAGCTTCTTCGAGGGGGAGGGTGCTGGAGGGATGTAACGAGTATCGTGCATCGACGACCACGAGCACAACCACGACGACCAAGACGACGACGACGACGACGACGACGACGACGACGGGAGAGAAGAGCAGGCAAGCGAAAGAGAGCGTCGGTGCGAGAGTGTCTATTTACGAGTTGTCCGGCGCCGTGATGTCCGGAGTAAAAATACATCGTAGTCCGTATGCTGTGCGCCACACAGAAACCCTCTTGTAATTCTCCAATGCTCTCGAGCTGCCTGCCTGGCTGCCTGGTTGCCTGTTCGCCTGCTAGCCTGCCTGCTAGCTTGCTTACTTGCTTGCTTACTTGCCTGCCTGCTTGCTTACCTCTCCCTCTTTTCCTCTTCTCGCTTCTTTCCTTTCTCTACCCTTGCCTCTCGGCCACCTAGCCCTCTCTCTCTCTTTCTCTTTCTACCTCGGACTCTCTTGGAACGCATCCAACCGCTCCCGGAGAGACCCGCGACATGTAGCTTTTGGAACACACCGCCGTTCTGTATTCTGCTAAAGCCACCGCCGATCACGCATCCTGGAGATAGATTTTCAATTTCTTTTCCTTTGCCCCGTTGTTCTTCCTTTCTTCCTTCCCTTCCTTTTTATTACTTTCATCGTAACTATACGATTCCTCTGTCATTCTTTTGATCAACGAGGAAACGCGCGTTTCTCTCGAAACCGAATCGAACAGTAGGATCGAATCGCAGGTGGGGAAGGATCGGAGAAGGCAAAGGAAAGCATCATTTTCGAGAGTCGTCTGAGACAAGTTCGTCGGGATGATCGTTCTGTGCGATTCCCTTTCGTCTAATTCGACGGAGGAAAGCATCATTCAGCGAGAGTTCGGAGGGAAATTTGAAACTTTCTTGACCGATCGTAAAGCCGCGTCTCTGTTGTTATCCAGAGATCGCGTCAGAGGAATCGACGAGCCGTGTTTTGTTCGTGTCCTTCTCGATCCGTGGCTGCCCGGTGACGGATCTCGGGAAACGACGCAGCTTAACACGCTCGATCAGATATATCTCGATTGGATAATGCTCTTAATGTTAAAACTACGTCAAACGCGTTCTGTTCCGCGGGTATTATTAACCGTGTAAGAAGATTTGTTTCTCGCTCGGAAATACTGAGAACCGGTGCACGATATCCCGATGCGGATTTAGACAACTTGTTTATGTCGTCGCCGATGACTTAAGCGAAACGCATTAAGTCATCGTCCATGGAATGCAAACGAGTGACACTTTTGGCAAAATATAAAGCGGACTGAACTCTTCTGCGTTCGTGGTGATTCGAGAATCGGTGGCAGCCGCTGTTCGAGGAACTCGTGACAAGCGATTTGAACGTATTCGTTTAAATGGTTACGAGAATTATCATTGGAAAAGGAATCTTCTTCCTACGCGTCCACGAAATTTGCCACGCGGATGGATCTGTCGGTTGATGTTTCTGGCGATATACATCGGCCGATTGGGAAATTTCGGTGTTCGAACCACGGTGTCGTATTAAGCGTGCCGCATGTTCGATCGTTGTCTAAAATTTCTATGGAGTCAGGCAAGGTAATCGGTTCGCAAAGGTATTCGTTTCACGAAGGTAAATAAGAGCGACAGTCGTGCACGGTGTAGTGTTTTCTACTTCCTCCCGGCTGAAAAGTGACACGTGAGTAAGGTAAATACGTTAGGTAGAGGGAAGACGACGAGATCGGCAATCACAGCCATTAGCTGTTATTTTTGTCGACCGAGAGACGACGTAGTGTTTTCGTGCCGAGTAAAGCCGTTTCGGATAAAACGACCACGACTCCATCCGCATCCCCGTGTGCTAAGCTGCTGCCGTTGCCGAACGATGCTTTGCCATTTAATTAACCACGATGCTCGTCCCGCACAGTACGAGGAATTAGTTGGACGATCGAAGAGACGCTGCGGGCCGTGCGTGGCTACGATTTCAAGGACCCATGCTACACCGTTTCGTCCCGTATCGGAGCCAGATCGCGGTGTGTGCGGTAACTTCTCAAAACGGAGTTGGGGCTCATTCGTACGCAGAAACACACGGTACAGCTTTTGCTGCTGTCTGTTTCCGCGAAATGCTTTAAAATACGATCATGATGTGTTGGAACGTGTATTTCGTGGCTTCTTGTTTCTTCACTTTTCGATTCTTCGACCTGCCACCGATCACGCGACCAATAAATAAAGGAGATGAATCCGAGCGTTTCCGCGAATAACAGAGCATAACGTTCCGATCGTTGTTTCACATCGACGACGAGATCGTGACGTGGAAGAACGGTACAAAGTGGTTTGATCCTTGGGGAAATTTCGTGAAATACGTTTTATTCTCTCTCTCGAGACGTTAAAACTCGTATGCTAACTACCGCTAGGCGCCTGCTGTTACTCCTTCGCGTCGTCTTTTGAATGGAACTATTTTTAGAATGCGCCTACTATATGTGGATAACTGTACGTGCCGTGGCGTATTCAGTTTCTGCACGGGGCCACGCTATACGTACAAAATAGCACGACGTCTGAACGTGTTATAATTTTATTTTCCAGCCACCTGACGCGAACCACGACATGGGAAGATCCACGAAAAACAGCGGCAGCAGCGAACGTAGCGGCTGTGGCTGCCGCCGTCGACAATGGGAAATCCTCGACCGGCGCTACCAATTCTCTAGGTCCATTGCCCGACGGATGGGAGCAAGCGCGTACTCCTGAAGGAGAAATCTACTTCATTAATCATCAGACACGTACCACTTCGTGGTTCGATCCAAGAATCCGTAAGTTTCATTGCGATCGACCCACTCTAAATCGCGTAGGTTGCTTCCAAAGGTCGATCATAGACGAGTGTCTTTATTTTCATACGAGAATTCATACTTCTCTTCGTACGAATCGTTAAACTTTTACCGGATATTTTATCGAGCTCGGCTATTTCTTGTTTTAGCTACACATCTACAAAGGGCTCCGACTTCAGGTGCGATGTTACCACAAAACTGGCTTCAACAACAACAACCCACAGGTGGTGGCATTCAGAGTAATCAAACATTACAAGCGTGTCAACAGAAACTCCGTCTTCAGTCGTTACAGATGGAACGCGAGCGTCTTAAGCAACGACAACAGGAAATTATACGTCAGGTGAGTACTTATTCGTGTGTTTGATCGCACGCTTTTGTCTTTCATAATATCGCGCGATATTTTCTATCTGTAGCAAGAGCTTATGCTCCGACAAAGCACTACCGACGCCGCTATGGACCCATTTTTATCGGGAATCAACGAACAACATGCACGTCAGGAAAGCGCAGACAGTGGTCTGGGTCTTGGTTCTGCTTATTCTCTTCCTCATACACCTGAAGATTTTCTTGCAAATATCGACGATAACATGGATGGCACCAGTGGTAAGATGTTCTTTTATATGCAATATCGTCGGCCTAATGCTTAATTGTTCTATCTGCATTCTTCAAACAAATTTAATTAATCAACTCACATATATCTCATTGGTATAAAGAATACAAATTTATAATAGTATGCTAAAAATCCCACTTAGAAAGCAACAAACATGTATTGAGTTTTTTTATAACTTTATACAATAATTTAAAACTTCATAAACTTTGAATACAATTTTTTCAGTTTATAAATCAGCGAAGATAGAATAATCAAGAAGTAGAGCGATAATATTTCACACGGGAAGAGACAACGGTCCGTTTTCCATAAACTTGAGCTTAAAGTCTTCCTTGAACGTTATCACACCTGAACTCGCTTCGACAATATTACGGTAATATTAAAAGCTTTTTTTCTTTTCTCTTCTACAGATGGTGGTGCACCCATGGAGACCCCAGATCTCTCTACACTGAGCGATAATATCGATTCGACGGACGATCTCGTTCCATCGTTACAGGTATTTATTAAATATTTATATATAAAAGTAGTTATAAAGACTGTTTCAAATATCACTCTCCTGTTTCTTGTAATTTTGTTTCCAGTTGAGTGAAGATTTCAGTAGCGATATTTTGGACGATGTGCAATCGCTGATAAACCCTAATACGACAAAACCTGAAAACGTGCTGACGTGGCTGTAGTATGGAGGAAAGAATTGTCTATGACAGGCAAGCAATTTATGAAATCGATTCGTTAAAAAAAAAATTGCAATTTCAATACGTCTAAACTAAATGGAACGATTCTAGAGGATCTTACCAGTAAAGCAACGACTATTCCATTAAAAAAAAACGCACGTGAACGAGAAAAATTTTAAAGTTTAAGTAGAATGGAGCCTTAATTACAAAATGCGCTATGCTCAACGTATATACAGAAATGTGTATACAGAAACATTCACAGGGTGTCCTAGAAATGTTGACGATAATTCGGAAGATTATAGTTCTTATTGAATTCCATACTACGAATTTCTTGTTATATATCGTGCTTGTTGAATAATGAGAGGTGGTAAAAAATAGTGAAATTCGAAGCCTTAAAATCTAGTGTTCATGGCAAGCTTGTCGAGTCTTCCTGAAGAAATTTTTGAGAATGTTGAGCAGGCCGTAATTATCGTTGAGGCTTCTCCAGAAATTAATTTTCTCTTCCACTATTTTTTACCACCTGCTGCGTGGAATAATCGAAATTGTTGGAATTGAATGAAGAATACGATCTTTGACGTTGTATTTTAAGATTTTTAGGACATCTTGTATGTAAAAAATGTATTCGGGTCTTTCTCTTTCTCTCTTATTATTAGGGTATTTGAGTGTTCGTATGCTTGTATGCGTGTATGAGTGCATTTGTCCCCACAACATTTTGTATATAAGTTTGTATTTCTATACTAAAGCATTGTACGAGAGGGAGCGAGAGAGAGAACTGAATATTATTCATTTTATTATGAGTAATAATATTTAATGTGCGTACCGTTCGGGTCAATGGAGGAGAGCGCAATGAATGGAGAAAGCTCGATATACTTCCCGATAGTATGGAGTAGACAAGTAAATTGTTGTTTAATTATATTTATATCACGTTGGTTTACAAAAGGAATCTGATATCATGACATATCAGATTTTTTTACGATCATGGATCTCGCATGTGATTTAAATTTAAAAAGAACAGCGTCATACCTGATGTGTTCACGGAGTTTGTGAACGTACATTGAAAACTCATGGAACGAACTAAGGACGAAGTGCAATTATTATGAAAACACTATGTACAGAGAGAATGGAAGAACAAGAAGAAAGAGGGTATGATGTTCGATAAATGATATTTTATTCGATATTCATCGATTCATATAGCGGTGATCTTTATATGATGTTTACGGAAGCAACGGCAACGTCTAAAAGTATCGAAGCATTTTTAACACACGGACACTTGTCTATACTTCGAAGTTGGCATACGGAACAAGTCGTGTTACATGTATGATTCAGATTCGAAACAGATTTCTCCGAATTGCATGTGTTTGTGTATACATATACACACACATGTACACCGCAATCGAGTGTCGATAATGCTCAGACTATTTTACAAGCGATATGCTTAAACGAAGTGCCTTTTCTTTGCAATCGATTAGAACGACAATATTGATCGTCATGTTTTAAAGCAATAACCGTCCGTCTATACGAGATGTTTATATGAACATGTGGTAATTGTTAAAATAGACAAACACGTTTTTAGACCCTTTTAAATACTTTGAAAAGGGGAACACAAAATGAATATACATATATTTTTTTTATATATAAAGTCTATACCTGTTACAAATTGCAGTTATTGGTATTTTGAAATCACTGTTAGATTATAAAATTCTCTTACGTTTTATACTACATACAGTTATATTATGGACATTAAAAAAAGGAGAGTATATGATGTTTATAGATTACCTTTAAATATCTTTAGCCTTAAGGATTTTTCGCGTATTTCTTTCCCTTAGTTCTTGGGGATAAGAAAATTGAAAGATAAAAAGAGGCCGTTAATCTTGTACTTTGTATGTTCCTCGCGAAACAACCAGTAGTAATGGTTATTATCGAATAATCAAAGCGACATGGTAAAGAGGAGACAATACGCGTACATGTATATTTAGTAACATGGCAGCTTAAGTGTATACATACGTTATAAAAAGAAGAGAAAGAAGAAGAAAATAGAGGGAAAAAAGCGAAGGAAAGAAATATCGGAGGTTGACGTAACTTTCTTTTGTTAGTCCGAAATAATGCGGCGATAACGTTGATAAGTACTGTACCCCAGTGATAACAATCACGCGATCACCAATTTTATCCGACTGATCTATTCCATGTTTTATGTTTTTTCTTTCTATAGTTCGAAGTACACGAAGAAAGAGCTGTTATCTTTCTCAAATAATCAAAACATTATCTTGTTAACGTTTCCTTGTTAATCATCGAATTTTCATTGTTATCGAATCGTCACAGTTACGTCTGCCAACCACGGTCGTTCATCGAAGATCATAGAATTTCATTGATAAATTAAAAGAAAGAAAAGAAATGAAAACACAAAAAAGGTGGAAGGAAAAATCCGTAAGCTCTCCTGCCTTTTCTCTCAGTAAGGAAAAGTTCCGGAGACGCAAGTTAGATTTTTGTTTTGTAGTTATTCGCACGCTTGGTTTTATCTTTTATATTGCTACAACGGTAGCTGTGCGAGTAGCACAAGTATTCGACCTCCTTATTTTTTAATGAAGTAATAAAACGATCATGTAATATTCGTTCGATATTTGTGTTACTATCTGTATTATTCGACTGAAACTTGGAAAGCGATCGCTGTATAGTAATTACGTGTAGCAACACAAAACACGGTAGACTTAACGCTCCTGTTATCTGCATTAAAAATCATTGTAAGAAGAGAATTTTTATAATCGTTTCATGGAAATTCTTTTCCTTTTTTTTTTTTTTAATATTAGGCATGATATATATATCATTTCTCGAATTACGAGTGTCTCTTGTTTCCTTATTATGGGTATATTAAATGTTTCTGTATAGTAATATCGTAATGATTTTAATGCGAATGGCTAGATAAAGAATAAAGCTGTTGTACAAACGTATAAAAGAAGGCATTCATAGTTTGAGAAGTCTATATCGATAGTGATTTTAATCATGTCGGGAGGCACAAAATCTTTCTTTCTATTATCGTTGTCTACTATGTTTTCTGTTCATGGTTATTATGTTTGATCGTAACGCGAAGCTTGTATTAAACGCGAAGATCTATTATCGAATGCGATCCAAAAAAGTTACCATCGTTAACAAGGATCACGAAATCGTTGCGTTACGTTACTCTCGTTGCGACAGCTTCCAGGCGTGCAGGTCAGATACATTTAATGTATTATTTTTATTGCTAGTTAACGATAATATTAATATTACCATACCGTATCTTGCTTTTAGTCTAAACTCAATTTAGTTGTTATGTGTAGGGGCGGGGGGAGCATCGCGTGGAGGCGGAGACCTCTTACAAAGTGCCTTCAATTTAACGTGAAGAAAAATAAGTGTTATTTCACGAAATGGAAAGCGTTTGTTAATAACAGTCGAATAACAGTAATAGAAAACGAAAACAAGTCAAGAAACTCCCCTTGGGTGACATCCATAATATCTGAGATTATACTACGAGAAGCAATTAGTTGTTTAATATCAGTATTTATATATGCTCATTGGCAATAATTTGTGACGTACACATTTTTATATCGGTAACAAGTGCCTTAGTAATAACGATAATGATAAATATATTGTTTACTTACGTACTGACAAACAGTGTTATTTTTCTTTACTCCCAAACATTGCTTTTATTTAACTCGTTCCGTATACGCCCCACGCTGAACTTTCCGTTCAAGCCATACGGAATTTTCATTGTAAAACGAATAATTTAAAAAAAATTAATTTTCACGTCATTAAAAAATATTATGTAGGAGCATCCGGCTCGTCTGATAGAGTAAATGTTCAACCAAAAATTATATTTATTCGTTTGATGTCTAATACATCTTAAACGATACACCCTTTTCTTGTTAATTATGTTTCCTGCAATATTAAAAAAATGGTAAGGCATAGGCAAAAATATCAGAAGCAAAACTATCAATCGTAATATACGCCTCACGCGGTCTGAACGGAAGGTAATCAAAAATTAGTCCGGTACAGAACGTGTTAAGCCATACGTGTATTTCTACATCGTAACATATACATATAGAATTACCTATATGTATATGTACGTAGATGTAGTCAATCTCGATAGGTATGTCCCATTTACCATCGTCCCACGCAAATTGCGAGGCATCCAAGTCTCTCATTTTTCTCTATGTACGTCCTTGCGTTCCCGATTTGCCATTGTTGTTAGTCACCGCGACCGCCTCGTTTCGTAGCGGAATGATCGATCGACAAAACGAGAGGAAAGCGTAATGCTTGCCCGATGTGTTCTTTTTTCACGATACCTCGGATCCGAGCATCAGCCATCGCTGTCGAGACGGGATGGAAGCGGCAGATTTCTGATTTGGCAAGGGGTGGGATTGAACGGCGATAGGGAACGAACGGTGGCAGTTTGCGAGGGTGGCTACGAACCCCATGACGTCCTGCGCGCTTCACGAGTATTTTTATGGATTCTTCCAAATGCGTTCGATCATTCTAAACGCAACTTTCTATTTAGGTATGCCACCCCCGTCTCTGCGCATACGCAACATAACTAATTCCTTTCGAACGATGTCTATAGAGTCGTTGGTTGCGCCGAAACTAAAAGATTTATGTTTTTATTGCTCTCTTAATGAAAAAGATGCTACCTGATGAGGAAGTTTATTGAAGAGATACCTGGGTTCAATTTTTCGAGAAAAGTTCGTGAGACTATACATAGGAGAACATTTAGTTTTAAATAAGCCTTTTATATATAATATATATATATATATATATATATATATATATATATATATATATATATATATATAAGCTTAATAACTCCTGTTTGGACTTCTTACTGTTTAATATTTATTGCCGACCGCATACTCTATTCGTAAGCGATTTCAGGAAGGTGTGGCGTTAAGCTTTATTTTTAATATATTTATGACTACAGGCAAATTAAAAAGATCAGGGACAGGCAATGGAAGCGAACGTGTAAATAGAAGAAGTTATTTCATATACTTGTATTCATTTGATAATAAAGTAATAATGCACAGTTCAATTGAATAGGAAAAGGTACCTCAAGATAGAGATGAAAGTTTCTTCTTTTGCAAAATCTATGTGAAAAAGAGTTTGGTATACTGATCAATTATGTGTGTGTAATTATTACACACACATAAATTGTGTATGTGTATACATAATATTATACATAATAATATTACACACTGTAAATATTACTTCCTCTGTACCTTAAAATTTGCTTATTTTCCAGTGAAAGATACTTATAAGTCCCAAAAATATATCACGTTAGTGAAGTTACAATGCTATTTTTAATTAGTGAAAAAATTGTTTAAATGAATTCTTATCGATCAGCTGTCTTTTGAAATACATTTCAAATAAATTTATTTTAAAATTTGCTTATTTTCCAGTGAAAGATACTTATAAGTCCCAAAAATATATCACGTTAGTGAAGTTTCAATGCTATTTTTAATTAGTAAAAAAATTGTTTAAGTGAATTCTTATCGATCAGATGTCTTTTGAAATACATTTCAAATAAATTTATTTTTAAATTTGCTTATTTTCCAGTGAAAGATACTTATAAGTCCCAAAAATATATCACGTTAGTGAAGTCTCAATGCTATTTTTAGTTAGTAAAAAAAATTGTTTAAATGAATTCTTATCGATCAGCTGTCTTTTGAAATACATTTCAAATAAATTTATTTTAAAATTTGCTTATTTTCCAGTGAAAGATACTTATAAGTCCCAAAAATATGTCACGTTAGTGAAGTTTCAATGCTATTTTTAGTTAGTAAAAAAAATTGTTTAAGTGAATTCTTATCGATCAGCTGTCTTTTGAAATACATTTCAAATAAATTTATTTTTAAATTTGCTTATTTTCCAGTGAAAGATACTTATAAGTCCCAAAAATATATCACGTTAGTGAAGTTTCAATGCTATTTTTAATTAGTAAAAAAATTGTTTAAGTGAATTCTTATCGATCAGCTGTCTTTTGAAATACATTTCAAATAAATTTATTTTAAAATTTGCTTATTTTCCAGTGAAAGATACTTATAAGTCCCAAAAATATGTCACGTTAGTGAAGTTTCAATGCTATTTTTAATTAGTAAAAAAATTGTTTAAGTGAATTCTTATCGATCAGCTGTATTTTGAAATACATTTCAAATAAATTTATTTTTAAATTTGCTTATTTTCCAGTGAAAGATACTTATAAGTCCCAAAAATATATCACGTTAGTGAAGTTTCAATGCTATTTTTAGTTAGTAAAAAAAATTGTTTAAATGAATTCTTATCGATCAGCTGTCTTTTGAAATACATTTCAAATAAATTTATTTTAAAATTTGCTTATTTTCCAGTGAAAGATACTTATAAGTCCCAAAAATATATCACGTTAGTGAAGTTTCAATGCTATTTTTAATTAGTAAAAAAATTGTTTAAGTGAATTCTTATCGATCAGATGTCTTTTGAAATACATTTCAAATAAATTTATTTTTAAATTTGCTTATTTTCCAGTGAAAGATACTTATAAGTCCCAAAAATATATCACGTTAGTGAAGTCTCAATGCTATTTTTAGTTAGTAAAAAAAATTGTTTAAATGAATTCTTATCGATCAGCTGTCTTTTGAAATACATTTCAAATAAATTTATTTTAAAATTTGCTTATTTTCCAGTGAAAGATACTTATAAGTCCCAAAAATATGTCACGTTAGTGAAGTTTCAATGCTATTTTTAGTTAGTAAAAAAAATTGTTTAAGTGAATTCTTATCGATCAGCTGTCTTTTGAAATACATTTCAAATAAATTTATTTTTAAATTTGCTTATTTTCCAGTGAAAGATACTTATAAGTCCCAAAAATATATCACGTTAGTGAAGTTTCAATGCTATTTTTAATTAGTAAAAAAATTGTTTAAGTGAATTCTTATCGATCAGCTGTCTTTTGAAATACATTTCAAATAAATTTATTTTAAAATTTGCTTATTTTCCAGTGAAAGATACTTATAAGTCCCAAAAATATGTCACGTTAGTGAAGTTTCAATGCTATTTTTAATTAGTAAAAAAATTGTTTAAGTGAATTCTTATCGATCAGCTGTATTTTGAAATACATTTCAAATAAATTTATTTTTAAATTTGCTTATTTTCCAGTGAAAGATACTTATAAGTCCCAAAAATATATCACGTTAGTGAAGTTTCAATGCTATTTTTAGTTAGTAAAAAAAATTGTTTAAATGAATTCTTATCGATCAGCTGTCTTTTGAAATACATTTCAAATAAATTTATTTTTAAATTTGCTTATTTTCCAGTGAAAGATACTTATAAGTCCCAAAAATATATCACGTTAGTGAAGTTTCAATGCTATTTTTAGTTAGTAAAAAAAATTGTTTAAGTGAATTCTTATCGATCAGCTGTCTTTTGAAATACATTTCAAATAAATTTATTTTAAAATTTGCTTATTTTCCAGTGAAAGATACTTATAAGTCCCAAAAATATGTCACGTTAGTGAAGTTTCAATGCTATTTTTAGTTAGTAAAAAAAATTGTTTAAGTGAATTCTTATCGATCTGCTGTCTTTTGAAATACATTTCAAATAAATTTATTTTTAAATTTGCTTATTTTCCAGTGAAAGATACTTATAAGTCCCAAAAATATGTCACGTTAGTGAAGTTTCAATGCTATTTTTAGTTAGTAAAAAAAATTGTTTAAGTGAATTCTTATCGATCAGCTGTCTTTTGAAATACATTTCAAATAAATTTATTTTTAAATTTGCTTATTTTCCAGTGAAAGATACTTATAAGTCCCAAAAATATGTCACGTTAGTGAAGTTTCAATGCTATTTTTAGTTAGTAAAAAAAATTGTTTAAGTGAATTCTTATCGATCAGCTGTCTTTTGAAATACATTTCAAATAAATTTATTTTAAAATTTGCTTATTTTCCAGTGAAAGATACTTATAAGTCCCAAAAATATGTCACGTTAGTGAAGTTTCAATGCTATTTTTAGTTAGTAAAAAAAATTGTTTAAATGAATTCTTATCAATCAGCTGTCTTTTGAAATACATTTCAAATAAATTTATTTTAAAATTATAAAAATATCTAAAATAATAGGAAGTTATTAAAAAGAAAATTAAAAAAGAAGTAGCAGTTCATTTAGTTAAGCGAATTCTTGTAATTTTTCTTACAAACTTTCCATCGAAACAACGAGGGTTAGCACGCGCGAGGACTTCGGTTACAAACGTTTCTCTCACGAACACATATACGGGTTAAAACCGCGTAGATCGAGTCGAGTAGAAGAAATGGTCTCCTGTTGACCGATAATAAAGTATTCGCGAGGATTGAACGAACATTGGCCACAGGATACCTGGGTTTTACCAACAACAGAAAACCTTTAGGTTCTTGAATTATCTTCATCTGTAGTTTTTTAACTATACTTAGAAAATTGTTCATACTACTCAAAAACGAATAATCCTTTGTATAGCTCCGTCATTGGACATAAGTGAAAGCGCTACGCCAGGAAAAAATAATTCCCCGAATGTTTTTTATTGAATGACAAAGACGTTAAGCAACGAGGTAGAGGATGCGCGACCAATGATGGGCTATCTTGCCGTAGTTAGACTACCCCTTTTTGTCTTAAAGGAAAAAAGAGGAGTTAGATGCCGAGGAAAGTATTTCTTTGGGTTAAAAATATATCCGAAACGGAGAAAACGATAAAATAAAATATATCCGCTAATACTGTAATAAAATCTACATATTTTCCACGGTGCCAAATAGTTGTACCTGCTTCTAAACGTAGAAGATTCCGATGCAGCATGGTTTTTTGTCGATCGCAAAAACTCGATAGAAAAAAAACGACTCCACACGCTTACCATGCTTTTCCCCTATGATATACCGCGTCTAATAGAAGCAAAAAAGCTCCCCTTCTCTCAACAGGTTGATATCTATTGTGCAAGCGGGTTGTAATGCGAGATCAACGGTGTACGTAAAAAAAAATTAAAACTTCCCTCCCTGTAACAGGTGATCTTTTCACGGAAGGGGCGTTTTATAGCCGACATCGTTGAAATCTCCGTTACCCTTCCACATCCCCCTCCATTCGAAACACTCGATCACAAGCTACACATGCTTATAAGTATTATATCTCTATTAAAAAGTAACCTACTCGGTTCGATTCTACGTAGTTCATTATTTTATAATATTCTTTACGTCGGATGCAGCTGTGAACGATGGATCAATATTTCGGCGGCAGCTCCAACAGTAAGATTTTCTGGAAAAACGCGTGGCTCGTTAAGGATCGTCCATATGTCGGCATTCACGACCAGTCAACAATCGTACGATGACGTAGCAAATCGATCGATCGTCCTGAACGATGCGGATTTCATTTACACCGGGGGATTCCTTCTTTTTTATGCGTATTTTTCTGTCGCTCCACGCTACTTTTCACGACCGTCCGGATACACTGCATCAAAACGCGTTCTTAATGGCCACGATTTGGGTCCTTTGAA
Source organism: Bombus terrestris (assembly GCF_910591885.1). Lineage (NCBI taxonomy): Eukaryota > Metazoa > Arthropoda > Insecta > Hymenoptera > Apidae > Bombus > Bombus terrestris. The sequence goes on from NC_063278.1 coordinate 6,315,950, forward strand.
GAAACTTTCCATTTAAACGTCGTTCCATCAACGTGTTGCTCCCTCATCTTCGTGATTTGCAAAAACTCGCAAGTTACAGGAGGAAACGGAGAAAAAATAGAGAAGAAGTTTTTCAATGGATCCTGAGGCCCGTGTCATTTATTTTTTATCATTTTTACGAACAATCCGTTTGAACTCGTTCGAAGCGTATTTCCCACTTTAATGAATTAATTCTTTTTTTAAATGCAATAATGAGGGGACAGAAGAGCTTCTGGTGATTAGTTAACAGCGTCAGTGAGACCGCTAATCCTCGCTGACATCCAGGGAGCTTAGACTAGCGATTAAGCGCAATAAGTGGTAAAGGAAGGTGATTCCTGCGCGGTTTCTCAAGCCGACGCTTGTCTTCGGCAATCCAGAGGAAATTTACTGGCACCTACGCGTACGCGCGCGTCGAGTTCCGTGTTCCTTTCAAGATCGTCGGATATATACGTAAAATGGCTCTATAAATAGGATAAGAGAGACGCAGCTGAGGCGGAAAGCGGAAATCACGGGGAAAGCACGCGCTTGGGGTCGTATCGTATGTCGAGGCAGCGTAACAAAAAGACGAGAGAAAAAAAAGGGAGGAAAACTAGTAAGGGAGGAGGACGGGCGAGGACCGCGTCGGCACCAATGGGTATTCGATGTTCCTTTTTGCGGATTTTCCGAGAATTCGCTCGGACAGACATTCCGATTACTTTCCATGCCTTTCAAAAATGTCAAAGTGCAAAATGTAGATGGGGAAAAAAATGAATTTTTTATTCTTGAAATTATTCGTTTCTACCTTGAGGTAAAGAATAGAGTTTCAGGATCTTCGCATGCGATCAGACACGCAGGATTTAAATTGCGGACGGTTCGAAGTACATACTCGGGCAATGCGCAAGTATGAAGAGGATAAAGAATGAAAAAGAGAATGGAAGGGGAAGGGAAAAAATCCAGTAAGGTAAGGACGTTTGAAAAGTGGCCAGAATTAGCGCGTGCGCCTTGGCCATCCTGCGATTTCTCTTTTCTCTCGCCTGTCCACCCTTCATACTTGCGGTGCCAGGAGGGTGCAGTGGCCCCACGCTCCGCCCTTTGAGGGCTGACTTGCCCCTCGCCAGTCGATACAAAAAAAACCCTATAAATGAAAATGATCAGAGCTCCACGTGAACGCCACCGTTTCCTCGTTTCGTAAAAACGGAATCCGATTACGCGCTTCCATCATAAATGATGCTCGACCGTTATCCGGTACCGTAAATCCGTTGTAAAGCGCTACGGATTACGTTGTTGTTTACTGTACGTCTATCCACCACGATGATTAAAGACAAATCAGTACATTTTGCGATCTGGAAAAAGCAAGTAATAAACAACAACAGTACGTGATTCATATCGTAGCTCGCTGGTGCAAGTACTGGACAGTCTAACCGTTTGTTTGTTGCAGTGGACGGTCGCAATTTTTGCGATCCGTAAATACGTTGAAACGTTTTGTTATTAGGGCCGGCCAGTCATTAAGGCCGCACGCACACTCGGGGTGTCGAATTTTCTGTAATGTGGGGTGAAAATACGATTCCAGACTTTCTCACCCGACAATCGTCGCGAATTCGGCAGAACGGGCGGCTGCAGCAGCCGTTTTCGAAAATCTTTTGGCTAGCTAGGGCTGGAATCTGGCTGGACAATGGTCACGTATGCTTCCATCTATAAATCTTGCATTGTCCGGTGCTGATGTTTAGTCGCCCGCATATTAACCCAGGGGTGAAAAGGCCGCGCACCCGACATTGTTCAATAGTTGACCCCTCTCATGGTTCCGTGACCCCCAGCTTTCTTATTTATCAGGTTGCGAGTCGCTCGTAACCGATCTACAATTCCATCCTGTCGAATCTGGATCCGTCATTGGTTTCGTACTCTCCCTCCTTTTTTCTCGCGTGTCCGCACGGTGACCACGCACCCTTCGCGAACACCAGAAAGTCACCGTTTCGCTTCGCCTCATCGCCGTATCTCCGATTTCCGAAAGGCATCATACGAGCCATTATTAGCATTTTCAGATTTTTGAACATCGCAAATATTTACGAAGGTTCTTATCAATTTCGATGGCAGATCAGTCCTTTAAGGTAATAAAAATCCGATGGATGGTCATTACGAAGATACGGTAGGCTCTCAAAGGGAATCGGAGAAAGAAACGAAGATGAAAAGACCGAGATCGGGATCTGTAAAGCGATCGTCGATCTCGTGAACGAGGCACGAGCCAGATGCCACAAAGAACATCTCGTATTATTAGTAATCCGAGAGGAACATCTTCAAAGGTGACTTTTAAAAAAAAAAGCCTGTATGCAAGCTAATATTCTCGTTCGATGACACCTTGCGCTCTGAAAAGAAGAGGAGACTGGAAAAAAATATTTTTTCATCGCATGCTCAGATCGATCCCCTTGTTACATTCCATGAGTGAGTCGAATTTTTTGTAAACCTGTTCCTTCCGTCTAATAATCTGTTTCTCTTTTTTTTTTTCCACTCCCCGTGCTCTCGATTCACGTTGGCTGCACGGGACCGTTTTATCCGAAGCTGACAGCGGACTAACGATCCCTCGAATGTGTGTTTATTATACGCGATGTGAGTCGCGCCACGCGCTCGGAAAAACCAGTCGAAACGAGGAGGGGAGAGAAAAAAAGAAAGCAATGAACAGGGTGAAAAAGAGAAAAAGAGAAAAAGTGGAGGGATGTCCGTTCTTCCGATTTACGGGGAACATAAAAAGTTGGGGAGAAAGGAAAAGACGAGGGCTGGGAAAGGCAAGGGGAACATAGAAGGACGAACACGCGGACTTGTGGGTAGAACTGGCACGGAGTGGATTGGGCCACTGAATATCGAGAGCCCTTCAATCCGCAGACAGCGTCCGCGTGGACCGTTTTACGCAAGGGGGGTGAGACGCGGAGGGATACATCAGGGGAGAAAAAAAATCTATTTCGAAAAGCGACTGCCATCGGTCGTCGCTGACCGCCAAGTCGTCACTTAGGGGTCTCTTATAAAGGCCACCATTTTTTCCTTTTTTTTCCTTTTTTTCCTAACAAAACGTTTCGATGTCCGATAAAATGAGATTAATATCCAAGCTGGAGATCTTGAAGCTTTCTACCGCTGGGTTCGATCGCGTACGACAAAACATTTGTTACTTTTTTGTATTGAACATTTTGTTACATGTATGATACACGTAAAAATCATATACATATGCATATACACGTGTGTATCTCGTACAAGGAAAACGAAATACATCAGGCACTAACGCTCATGTAAGAGAAAAATATAAGAAGGCAGAAGATAGTGTCATCCGACGGAAGAATCTCGAGGCGAAAAAATGTTTGATATCACAACGCGAGATAGGCAAAGGGGACAAGAATGCTGTCAGCAGATGAACCATAAGTGTGGGTCAAGCTAGCACGAGCGTGGGTCAGCTGTCAGTTGTTTGTCCTTATAGAAGGGCGCCATTTGTGCGTTGCAGGCTGTGCTGCAGCCGCGAACGGCCGGTCACCGATGCCTCCACGACAGTCTCGACCACCGTTCTGCTTTTTTCTATTCATCTTGCCGAGTTTTTGGACCCCTGGACCGTTGCCCGGAACAAGGATTCGGGGCACGAGACTTCGCCTCATTCACCGTTCCGCTCGTTTTCTTGGAAATTTGAATCTTTCGTTAAAAAATCTAGGCGAACGGTTTCTTCTTTAACCGAGGAGAATTCTCATCCATTAATCTTTTTCCAACCAATACCGTTCCGTGTTTAAAGAGTTACTTGCATTAACAAATTTCAACTTACATTGATTTCGAATCGTTGCGTGCGATAGGAATTCGACGTCGAACATCGGACGAGGCAAGTTTATTTAGAACACACGTCATTGAGCCAATTTTTCGAATCGAATTTTTCTCAAAAAAACAATGACTCCGTCTTACTTTTCCTCGTAAGCTAGCGAAGTAAATAGGCATTGTCCAAACGAGATAACAATCGACTATTGTCTCTTGGGTTTCCAAGATTATTGCCTCGTGGTTGCGGTTAATGTCGAAAGGAAGATTATAGCATGGGAAGGTACAAGGACTGTACTGTTATGGCAGAAAAAAATGACTTTAGCCCTCAAAAATATCCGGCCTATTGAATTATTGTCTGTGTTTGTTAAGAGATGAAACGGCGACAGTTCGAAGATATTGTTCTCGTTGACAGTTTAAACACGATGAAACAAATCGTAAATAAATGCATCTATCGAGACGAGAGGAGAACATCTCATTTTTTATCACCTAGCTGTAAACATCGAATGGATAAACTTGTTGTTTGCGGTAAAGGGGCGAGATCGATACGAAACAATCAGTTGGCAACGACAACGAAGAATCCAGGGTTCAGCGATTAAAAAGTAAATCGCATTAGTCTAGACGATGAGTCAAAAGTGGTTTAAAAAGGAGGAAAATCCGAGTTAAATCGCGATAACGTACTCGTTATGCATTTTCGAGCTCATTTACCGATAAGTGCTCGTTAAACTTGTTCGCATTGACATTCTCCGAGTTCCTCGATTATCGTCTCTGTTGGAAAATTACCGCGTGTCTCCGCAAATTGTCAGCCCTTTGATTGCTCATCGGAAAAGAAACGGCGAAAGGATGAAAACACGACGCACGCAACGCGTGATACGACAACGTCATTTTTATTTGGATACACAGAATGAGAGAATAGTTTTCTGGCAGAACAGGGAGGAGATTGCAACGTATTTGTCGTACGGTTGCTACGAAGCGGAACGGGAAAATATTTTTCTGGCAAAATTTCGAGAAGCTCGAAAGGGGTGCGAAAGGGGTTACGGAGCAGCTGTTTAAACGAACTTCGACACGCCCACGCTCAGGTAAGGTAATGCGCGTTTGCCGGTGTTTCCGTTGATCAAACTTTTTTGCATGAATTTCGTTAGCATATATTTACGGCCAGAAATTATATATTTTCGTACAAGTAATAGTTCCATAATCTTTATCGTATTAACAAAAATGGACGAGTAAATAAGACGGTCAGGTATTGTTAAATATTCGCCAAGTCAATTAACATAATAACGATACGATGTTTGTCCTTTCTTTATCCAGCTGTCTTGTTCGAGTTTTATTAGTGCTTATGTTTAATTACTTTATTATTATAGAATGTTCTGTGGCCTACATTTGACTCCATTCATGATGTTTACCATATATAAACAAGTATGACCGCTTCACAAGTTAACATGTATAATAAGAAGTACAAGGGTAAGTGGAATTTAAAAAAAATTAAAGAGTATAGGAAAATGTAAGTTGAAAATATTATCCTAGGCTCCAATGCCAAAATAGTTTTACAGATTTTTGTAAAAAAAAAAAAAAAAAAATGGTCCAATAAATTCTATTTACAATTATATAATAACTGATTGATCATCGAATGCATAAAGATCCTAACTGGGGCGAATCCCTGCATGAGAATTTTATATAGGTTGCTTTAAAATCCGAAGATAGGGTAGACGGGTAAAACGAGATAGATAGATGGTAGGTGCGTGGGGGAGAGAGAGAGACAGAGAGAGCGAGGACAGAAAGAAAACAAGAAGGTCATTGAACAGCGGAAAATTCTTCTCCCTAATCTGAGACAATAATCTGATCCACTCTTTTTAATTGCTGGCAGAAACGATCGATGCAATAATATCGATGTTTGATGCTTAATACTTTTCGACTCTATTTTTAGATAATTTTAGAAAGTAGTAATCTCAGGACGATTATCAGGAAGGTACAGGTTCACAAAATTGGGTAGGACACTAGGCAAAATTCTTCAGAAGCAGAACTGAAATAGAACAGAAATAAATCAAAACCAGTAGAGGGTATCCTTTAAAGCTTAACCATGTTAGCAAATAATATATCCTCGACATAAAGACGGGAAGGAAAATAAAAATTAGATTTTGGGTTATAAATCTTGAAGAACTCTTACTAATCCGTAAATCAAGAGGAAAAATGTACAAATCCTTTATTTCCCAAGTAACGGATTTTCTTACTGAATTACTGAAAAGTTAATTAGTGTTCTTCTTCAAGTACTAACAGCTACGTCCTTTTCTTAATGACCTTTGCGTCTTTTAAGTGCTGTTAAGTATTTAATATCGCCTCTGTATGCCACAATTATATTTTAATCCCTAAATGCTAAAAGTTATTTCCTACATGACGCACGTACAAGTACGACAACTTTTATTATGCGTTGTTAAATAATCGTGTTAAAATTATGATGACTTTCAAGGGTACAGTTATACATAGCATATTTCGTATAAAATACGTCACATATTTTAGAAAAATGACTATATTTTCCTGGTAATTTTTCCAAGGTCTGACCAAGTAAAAGGATTAAAGGGCAAAGAAACGAAATTTACAGATTTTCCCTAAATAAGCTATATCTTTGTATAGATTTTGAATACGAAGGATAATTATGGGCAATTGCCCAAAAATCTTGACACTGGTCCCTTGTTAATAATACAAAACATGGCAACCTAATAAAATAATAATTTATTACCACGGTGGTTATTATGTTTTGCATATAAATGTCATACCCTTTCTTTTTGTTATATTTATGGCAGGAAAGGCTATGCGGAAAGAGGGCTAGCAAAGAGAAAACAAGGCCAGAATGGATACACGAAGGCTTAGAAAGATGTAAAAATATTTCTTTCTTTTACGAGAGGCGAAAACACTTTCTCATCTTATTTCTAGACTTCTGAAAACGGTAACGAATTGAAAAGCTTTTGCAGACGTACAAAATTGAATTACAAAAGGATGAAAGTTCGAGGACACGGAACCTCGTTCGCAAAATTTCTTGAATTTTTCTTGTCAATCTGTTGTTACGCTATTAGGGGCAAATGGTTAAAAGGTTATTGGCTAAACATAAAAATCTTCGAGCATCGATGGACAAGAGCTTACGATAAAAAATTGGCCTTTTCTTCGATTAGAAAAACAAGGTCGATGAAGGGTTACCGTACAACAACTGTACGACAGACAAGAAACGTGGGAACTGTTAGAAACGCATGCGACCCTCTTTTTTCTTTTTGCGGAGATTTTAACTGTAAAAACGTACATAACAGTCATAAACGTACGGTGGAAATAGTCCCGTTTACTGGAAAAGCAGATTACGGGAAAGGGTTAAAGGAAATTTTTTTCCTTTTTCTCTTCCGTCCAACTTCAAAAGGGTTAAAAGACGATTTACGGTATCGAGGTTGTTGTACCTGTTGGTCAAAACCCTTGACAATCCTCGAGATTACGTTGCAAGATGTCATTTTCTATGAGATATGGGAAACAACAAGTTCTATAGTTTTATTAAAATTTTCTAGGATCTCCATGCTATCAGCTTTCTTCGCATCTCTTCGCACCTTCTTCTCGGGTTTGATAAAATTTGATAAAATAGCGGAGAGAAACTTTGGAAATTTTGTTCGCCATTATCAGTGTTTTCTGAACCGGGAACAACGAGTTTGGCTAATGGTTTAGCTCGATGCTTTCCCGAAACGCGGCAAAGGGTGCGATCTGTCTAACACGAGAGAAAGCAGACTGCTTCCGACGAAAAAAGAATAGGGCGCGCACGCGTATCCACGCATTTTTCGTCCCTTTTTTCCACTTGGAAATCGCCGACGCTAATTAAAAGACGTTCTTTACTTTTAGATCTTCTGTTTCTTTTTTTTTTTCTTTGGCTAACTAAATTCGATTAAACTCGGTAAACTGATAAAAGTACAGTAGGAAGGTTAAAAAAAAGTTATAAAACAAAATTATATATTTAAAAAATCTTTAATCAAGTATTACGAACGATAAGAAACAGTTAGGAATTATCGATATCTACGATGGAGGGGGGGGGGGGAAATGTTCGAGCTAGTAGAAAAAGAAGAGGAAGGATGCTTGGAAAACATTGAGAACAAGCAAAAAGCTGTGCCTAGAGGGAACGAAAAAATGTCACGTGGGTAGGGAGTGATGGTTGATAAGAAATGCTAATAGTTTTCAATATGCAGGAAACACGGCAGGGTTAAGGGTGGGAACTGAAAAAACGGAACGAGGCGATTGGAGGCCTCCGATTGGGCAGGCGGTCTCGAAAGGGAGAGGGTAGCTGCCCTCTATACACGATCCACAAATACAGCTAGTACTTCATTTTGGGACTTAGGTCATGTTCGCCAGTCGCTCGGCAGTTTCTTGCCAGTCATAGGACAGATCGGTGTTAACGTGGTTTAGTTGTGTATCTGCATACTTATTTAATACCTGACATATCTACCGGCTTATTTATATATTCGATTACCGGCGGAGTTAGCTTTTTTAACTTTCATAGTTTTTTTTCTTAAATTAAAATGTTTATATCAGATAAGTTTGCGTAATTAAGTTTGTGTAATTAAGTGCGCGTATTAAGGTTAAAATCAGTGTTAATAGTGTGTAATTACGATCTACAATTCGTGACAATGAAAAAGGCGAAGAATTCGAATTCCGAGGTTAGTGATCTTTTAATTTTTCTAATCTGACATTATGTGACAATTTGCGAATAAAGGTAATTGCGATAGAAAAACGATTTTAAACCGTGCGATCCATAATTGATCCGACGGAAAATCGAAAGAAAAATCGAAATTCGAACAGCAGAATCGTACTCGGTGGGACGTTCGCCGGTCGTTTCCACTCTTTCACGCACTTGTTCGATCGTTTTGCATTCGATCACGCACTTTTTTACGCTGCTCGTTTGTTTTATACGGATAAATTAAAATGTTGAATTGCCGGTGTACACGCGTGTCGTGTCCAATTTACAGATTCGCCAGCAACGATACGCTGCTTTCGAGTTTCTTCCTAAGCCGATCCTAAGAGAATCATTGACTTTTCTATCGAGGTATACGCGCGCATCGAAATTAGCCGTTGTTTAGTTCGCACGTTTCGAAAAGTATCGATATAATATAGCAATGACATCGTGTACGGAATCGAAACAAACACAGAGAAAATTCAACATGTCGGGAGCAACAAGGATATCGGAAAAACAAACGTTATATGTTTTCTCGTGAATATGGTCGCGAATCTTTCCGTCTTCTTGTTTCTTACTTCTTTCTCCTTTGTTCTCTTCATTTTTTCTTTTTAATTTCGATTTAAAAAAAGGCAGGGCAGCTGCGAAGTCAGCAACGATACTCGCCGATTGTTTTCCGAATCGCCATAACGTCGGTGTACGCTGTACGGTGACCGATGGAAATTCACGTTTGCTCTAGTGTTGCCTCATTAAATAGTCTTTCAAATTTACATTCATTGTCCTGATACATCCGTATTATTGTCTTCTAGTCTAGCATGGATACAAGCTTCAACTTTATACAAATAAACATTACATCGTGATTTAATAGATAGATAGTTTTATTTCAGTCTGGCGACCTTCAAACAAGACGTGCTTCACAAATTTTACAAACTTCTCAATATTGCACACATCTGAAAATTACGAATTTGTCACTTAATATAAATATTACAATTTCTTAAGCATCGTTTTCGAATATCATCAGTTAACAGTTTTTATTCCTCTAATAGTTATCAGCGTTTTCGCAGAGATTTTAGTTGTGATTCAGCAAAAATCACTACTATTCGTTTTATTAGACTCTTTGAAGCTTTTTTAAGCACGCATTAGTTCGATACTTATTCTAGTTCTAATTGTCCATCTCGAACGAGTTCGTTTTCTCTCGGATCTATATGTCATCTATATTCGCGAGTCTGTATCCGTTTCGTCCCTTTGTTGTAAGTTTTCTATTTACCTACTGTTGTGATTGTGCTAAGAATTTCGAAAGGTTCTCTTCCTTCGACCTTTACCAAAGTCTTTTTGTTCTTGTTCAAACGAGCACGATGGAGTTCGCTTTAATCGACTTATAAGCGTTCTTACTGGAACGCGAATGTTTGTGCGTCGTCGAAAGAATTCCGCAGCGGATGATCGACACGAAATTCTTCGAACTTACAGTTGAAAAAGATTTGAATATTTGGGAATTGCGCGTCGGATAAATTCGTCACGGTTAAAATTACGCTATACCTTTTTTTTTGTAACAGCGACTTAAAAATTGTAAAAATTCGAAAACTTGACGTCTAATGCTAATTCAGCTGAGACCGAGACGACCTTATTAATACAAGAGTTGTTTTGTTATTAACCGATTTTTGGGTACGCTTGGTCGTAGGACAGTCCAGCAAAAGGGAAAGGTTACCTTTTAATTTATGACCACGTCGTACGGAGTCAGGCAAACAATGACATTTTCAATGGAACTTTAAAGTAGGATCTTCCAACCCTGTCACTTTCTGAACCTTTCAAGTATGCTCTACTTGAATAAATGAGTTAGACTTTAACCCTAGTACCGTTCATCTTTCGTCTGACATATCGCGGAAGGTAAAATATATTTTCTCGTTTTTCTTTGTTCTAAAATTTCACTGGGATATTTACATTTTCAAAATACGCATCTTGTCGTAAATATATCAACGCAGCGGACGACGATGAAAGAATAAGTTTGCCAAATATTTGAAATAAATTAGATAGATAGATCGAATAAATTGGTTCATTAAGATGTACCGATGCAGATTTCGAATAATTTTATAAGACGATGTTTCGTTTCTCGGAGTCTTTGAACGATAGAGATACGTGTTTTGGGTCGGAACGATTTTATCACTCGTTATCATGCTTCGAGTAAAATAGCTCGACTGATTCTATACATCGAAAGTAATTTGTTCTCCCAGTGCGTACAAGACAAAAGGACGACGGGAACAACAGGCAAACATTGTGAAATGATTTTACTTGGAACTTGCTTTAGAATAGGCGCAGGTTAGTTGCCAAGGCGGTCTGTTCCCTTCTTCATAGAAATTCATACAATCATTGTAAATATTAACCCCTTTGAACTGTATTGTATCAGGAGGTCAACTCAGGCCGAACTGTTTTATTCGTTTCATTATTCCATCTTGCTTAAATCTTTTCCTTCGATCGTCGAATTTTCATATCTGTTGTTGTCCGTGATACGAATTCTTAATTTTCGCCTATGTAATAATTTGAACGATTATCATATATTCGCTAATTATCGCATCAACTTCGAAGCAGTATACTTCAAATTAAATAGGACTAAACATTTATTCTGATAAGCAAAGGGACAATAGGAGAGCAGACAGAGACGATAATTCAGAGAGCAGAGACAGAGAACGGAATAGCGATTTTGAAACAGATCAAAAACGGAAACGACCCATGGCTCAAGAGAAAGGTCCCCCATCTGAAGTTCAACCATCAACCACGCCCGCCTGGGGTATCGCCGATAGAAGAGTGGTGAGTAATCGTTTCAACCCCTCTCTGATCGAATCCTTTTTTTCCCTTTAACACATTCATCCCTCTCGTTTTCTCTACATTCGCGTCTCCCCTTTCTCCACCCTCTCGTTTTTTTATCCCCCAACCGCAACCCCCACTTCTTTTCTCTTCGGCGATCGACAAAATGTCGTTTCACTTAACTCGATGGACTCGGTTAACTCTTCGTGTCTTTACTTTCAGAACTTGGCTTAATTCTGCTACTAGTTGACTGACCACTTGCCAACTTTTATTCGCCACCTGTCTATCCTTCTACCTCGCATTCTTTTGTTTTTCTTCGAGAGACAGCGTACCTGGATCGAAAACCTTAACTAATAAAGCGCACAATACACTTTTCACAGAAAGAAGAACCGAACGAGGACAAAAACAACGATTCAGGTGTATCACCTGATCATTCCACGAGCAATTCTGGTTCACCGAGTACATCGGCATCATTTTCGACAGCAACCTCTGGCCTGTCACCGGGAAGTGGATGTTCCCAGGATTCGCATAACGTAGAAGGCAATGCATACTGTTACAATTCGCAGGTAACGCTTCATAACAATCCCCAATCTTCGAGACATACTTCAAAGACTGGAAGTAAGCCGAAACAAAGGGGTAATAGTTCCAAAGTGACGAAATCAACAAAATCGAAACAAAAACGTACATCCAAGAAAAATATCCTGCAATGTCCTATTTGCGAGTTCTCTACGTTCGATAGGTAAATAATCTATCTTTTATCTTAGAAATTAGTATGAAACCGAACAAAGACAAAACAAACGGGCGATTTTCTTTTACAGAGCACAGTTCTCGATTCATTTAACAGCACATTCTACGTTAAGAAGAGATGCTTCAGAAACGTTAAAATCTATGGCTAACCAGCTAGCTACGGAATCAGCATCTGGGGATGCTGCAAACAGATCGGCCTCAACTCAAGGCGAATGTTCGAGACAGCAAGCAAACGAGGAGCCGGGACTCCGAGTTCCACGATTGAACTCGCAAGGAAAAGTGAAAACTTTTAAATGCAAACAGTGTAATTTCATAGCCATAACTAAACTCGAGTTCTGGGAGCATAGTCGGTGTCATATTAAGGCTGAGAAACTCTTGTCCTGCCCAAAGTGTCCTTTTGTCACCGAATATAAACATCATCTGGAATATCACCTACGCAATCATCTTGGCTCAAAACCGTTCAAGTGCAGCAAGTGTCCATATTCATGTGTGAACAAATCGATGCTTAATAGCCATCTTAAATCTCACTCGAATGTCTACCAATATAGATGCGCCAACTGTTCATATGCTACCAAGTATTGTCACTCGTTGAAGCTTCATTTGAGGAAGTATGACCACGATCCGGCGATGGTGTTGAACGCGGATGGTTCGCCGAATCCACTTCCCATTATAGATGTCTATGGAACACGTCGTGGTCCGAAACCAAAGGCGACCAAGTCTCCTGATGACGCAGGCCCGAGCACTGCTGTTGACAGCAACGCTCAAATTCCAGAATCTTCTCCTCAATCAGAGCTTCCACAGGAAGTGTCTCCGATTAATCATCAGTTATCGATATATGCGATAAATGACTTAAACATTATAAATACAGCGAACGCCGCAAATACTTTGAACAGTGCAAACAACTTAAGCATGGCAAATAACTTGAATGCAGCGAATATTATTAACGTTGCAAATACTTCGAACAGCGCAAGCCCCTTGAACATCGCAAATAACTTGAATGCAGCGAATATTATTAACGTTGCAAATATTTCGAACAGTGCCAGCCCCTTGAACATCGCAAATAATTTCAATGGACCGGATACTTTTAACGTTGCAAATAATTCAAACAGCGTAAGTCCTTTGAACATCGCAAGTAACCTCAATGGAGGGAATACTTTTAACATTGCAAGCACTATGAACAGCGCAGGACCCTTGGACACCGCAAATATCTTCAATGGAGTAAATGCTTTCAGTGGCGGAAACCCATTGAACATTGCGAACAATATCAATGCAGCAGCTGCTTTCAACATTGCAAATACTTTGAACAACGGAAACCCCTTGAACACTATAAATAATATCAATGCAGCGAATATTATTAATCTTGTAAATACTTTGAATGGTGGAAACCCTTTGACTATTGCAAATAATTTCAGTGCAGCGAATATTTTGAATGTCGCAAATACTTCGCATGGCGCAAGCACTTCGCATGGCGCAAGCACTTCGCGTGGCGCAAGCACTTTGGGTAGCCCAAGCACTTCGCATGGCCCAAGCACTTCGCATGGCGCAAGTATTTCGTATGACGCAAGCACTTCGGGTAGCCCAAGCACTTCGCATGGCCCAAGCACTTCGTATGGCCCAAGCACTTCGTATGGCCCAAGCACTTCGTATGGCCCAAGCACTTCGTATGGCCCAAGCACTTCGTATGGCCCAAGCACTTCGTATGGCCCAAGCACTTCGTATGGCCCAAGCACTTCGTATGGCCCAAGCACTTCGTATGGCCCAAGCACTTCGTATGCCCCAAGCACTTCGTATGGCCCAAGCACTTCGTATGGCCCAAGCACTTCGTATGGCCCAAGCACTTCGTACGGCCCAAGCACTTCGTATGGCATGAATAACTTCAACGCTGCAAATATCTTAAATGGCGCGTTTAGTTTGAACGGTGCAAATACTTTAAACAATGCGAATGTCCTCAACTTTCCAAATATGTTGAACTGTGCGAATATATTGAACGATACTAACATGTTGCACAATGTTATCTTATTAAACGCTGCTATTTTGAATGGCATCAACATATTGAACGCAAATATTGCGAGCGGTGCCATCTCCGCAAAGGGAGTCAACGAAGTCATGCAGAATCAATCATTCGTGACTTTCCCATACAATCAGATATTCGCTCGCTTCCCTTTGCTGCCCTTCCTCGCTGCCAAGGACAACAATATCATAAAAGAGTTCGACCGAATACAATCTAAGGTGATGATGGACTACTTGAGGATGTTAAACGGAGGAAGGATGATGGACGATTTACCTGAAAATCTCGTGGTCAGATGTGACGAGAACAATACTTCAAATATGCCCGATGATTCATTTAATAACGAGACATTTCGCAATATAATTTCCATTCAGTCTGGTTTAATGAACATCGTAGAAGACGTAGAGATGGAGGAGGCACCTTTAGACCTTAGTAAACCCAGTACTTCTAATAGTCTTAAAAGACCAAGGGCGACAGGTACTAGCAGACGCAAGGGGAAAGCTGTGAAACTGGATCATCAAGTGGTCGAGAACTCCGATGATGAAGAATTACATGAGCAACAAGAACAATCGTCCCAGCTTTTAACTCCCAATGACTTTTGTGTCTTTGGTCAAACAGGTTACGACTGGAGCAAGTTTACGCTGAACCAGAAAATCATTTGTCAACATTGTAACATTGTGTTTGGTAACCTAGTGATGTATCTTATCCATATGGGGTATCACGGTGAAAACAATCCTTACACTTGCAACATTTGCGGCGTTCAGTGTCTCAGCAGAGAATCCTTCTTCTTGCATGTCGCCAGATCGAAACATTGGTAGATCTCGGCAGTAAATCTGCGATAAACTCTGATCAAGTTTTATATAACTCTCGAGAAGAAGATCGAACGATTTTTCTTCGAACTTGTCTGGTGGTCATATTGCTTGGGTGTAGAGTCCAAGGTACCGGATGCGACTGAAACCGACTGAAACACCCGAGCCTAGTTTTTTTTTTAATGCTTCAAGCTACACGCAATTTCGGACACACTAACTTGAAAGAACGAACAGTGAAAAAATAGTGTGCCATGATCCGTAAGAAATTCCATCTTTCGTGTTATACGCTTAAGCAATTGAATACGTAACTAATTGTTACAGATATTAAAAAGGACCATAGATAGGATATCTAATAGACAGAAGTATATGGTTATCTATATATGTGTATATATATATATATATATAATATATATATATATATATATATATATATATATATATATATATATATATATATATATATCTACATATATCTAAATTTATATATATATATTTGTATTTTCATACAAATTTTCTAATAGAAATTGCCTATTTTTGTAAACGACCAATGCTCAAGGCAGCTTTACTGGAACAAGTATATAACCTTCTAATAATTTAAGATGAATAGCTAAGTATAGCAACTGAGAATGTATGGAATGTTTCTACACGTATTTTTTCCACTTAATTTTCTACATAGAAACGATAAGAGGGAAATTTAGTGGTTCATCTCATTAAGCGATCTTATTCCAGAAAAAGACTGTCGCTGTACATATAATATTGAAAGATTAAGAAGACTAAAGCAATCGATATTACCGATGTAATAATACATTAATAAGATTTACTTGCTCAATAATGCAATTATTAAAATATTAAATTAGATTTTTCTGAAAGCATTAGCGCATTCTTCGCAATTGTCGACACAGGCGTCGATTGTGAATGACCAGAGTATCGCTAGCTTCGGGTTAAATTGTGCAATCCAACTAATTGTAACAGGAAACGACCACCGTGTGTAGAATCGTGCAACAGCAAAAATATTTTTGGTGGTTGACGTTTTATATTCTAAAATTTATTTGCTTCGTTTATCATTCAAAATAGTTGGAAGATTCAAATTTTCAATGGAATCAAATTTTCGATGAAAATAAGCGATGTTTCTATGTTTTCGTTGAGCATTTTTCGTCTTGACAAAGTTCTTCTTTCGTTTGATTTTTATTTTTTTTTTTTACTTCTTTTTTTTACTTTCAATTATATTTCACGTTTTGGCTCTTTTTGTATCAATAAAGATACGGGGCGTATAGTGATTTACGTTAAGATAGATTGTAACTTTATTCTTTTACGAAGTTTACGTTTCTTTCTATACGATTTTAACCAGGATTTATTTCTTTTCTCTTTTCTTATATTTGATGACGTTACGTTCCTTAATCGAATGCTCTAACACACTTAATCACAGATCTTATAGGATTTATCATTTCAAGTTTTCGATATCTCTTACCGTCTTTTACCATGGCGAAATTTGAGGAAAGATTTATCAGAGTTAATTGGTTAAAAAGCACTTTGTCAAGGGACGAACGAGAACATCGTAAATAAACCACCAAGATTTGCACCAATATGTCACCCAATTTATGTAACAAATATGTATAAATGTCTTGTTTGTGTACTAAATTGTGTATTAAATTTCTTAGCGTGCGTCAAATTCTAATATACAATGATGTACACAAACAACATAACATGAAAGACCTATTTTTGGTTTTCTTATGTTCATGTTGGAACAAGACTGAATATTTTATTACGGTGGTCATTGTAAATAGTAGAAAATAGTTATTTCTAGGGAAAAAAAATTTGTTTGGGTTGCAATAAAAATAAAAAAATAATTTAAAAATAAATATAAAAACAGTACTTGAAAAAGTATTTAAAATCGAAACCAAGAAAAAGAAAATTTATGTTTATATTTGTAAATATTATATATTGAATTTTACATTTTCTTTTATCGTTTATAGGTTAGTTTATAGGCTTGACCCATTTGCATCATGACTGTGTTACTGTGTCCACACGTCAGCGTCGCTCAACTGACGATTGGCCCGTATCACCACGAGCGGCCGTATATCGGTAGTTTTATTATTTTCGTTAACTTCTATAGTAAATGACTTCTGGATAGTTCTTAGAGTTTATTTGACATGGTATTTTTTTAACAGCTTAAATGCTCGCAGATTGACAGCAAAACGCGAACTGTGTCATGCGTAAAATATTCCGCGGTTGGACTGCGGAATAGTCCGCGCTCGATGATAGAAGACGATCGTCATATGCCGAATATTCTATTTACGGATGCAAATGGGTAAATATATAGGTTCATTTGGTTCTTTCCTGACTAAGCGTTACGCTGTCTTTTGTTTATTTTTTAAAGTGAAAGGTATTGCGAAATGCGACCATATAATTATTTTGTTTTTAAGTATTCTCATTCAAGTATTATTACATACATCTTGCTTTTTTTGTATTTGTGATATTATATTTTAAGTGATATAATATTGTGACATCCCTCTTGTATTAATTAATAACATAATACATAAATAATTTATACAAGAAATGCATTTGTTAATGTCCTTAATGTTCTGTTCTTTCTACTTCTGTGAACGGTGCAAGCTTAAAGAAATCTTTCATCTTTAGGACTCTTTACGCGCAGATGTAACTTACCAATCTTTTTGATCGATATCGTATCGAAACAAATGATAATCGAATTATAATTCTTTACGAAATGTAATCGAGCGATTCCGAGCGAATTAAAAATATATTTCGATTGCCGTATCGTTCGTACTTAGATTTAATTAAAGAGTATAGTAATGTTGTATTCCGATTACGTGGAAACTGCGTGGACGCCAGACGTCATCGGACCGATATACAAAAAAGAGAGTACCAGTTTACGGGAGGTTAGTCTTTCTCTCTTTTTACATTTAATTTCGTATCCATGTATGACAATCAATTAGGTATAAAGGAACAAAATAATTAGGTATTAAACGCTCACCGAGACGACAATTGCACTCGAATAATGGCGACATTCGTTCCTGATGAGTTAATATACGAGAGCGATTTATCCAAGAAGAATTTCCGTAAATTTACCGCGGTTATGGCGATGATCAGCATGACGCAATTTGTCAGTCTCTATAGAAAATATATCAGTGGTGAAAATGGCGGTAGCTATGCTCTGTTCTCTCTTTTGAACCGTTACATAGAGATTATAATCGAAGAAGTGTACCTCACTCACGGAGACGTGTTGAAATTCTCTCGTACGTCTATCGATTTCCATTGGTATTAAGAAAACAAATCTTTTCAAAAATCGTCGTTGCACGTAGACGATGCTCTGCTAGTCATGTGGAAGGTAAACAGAGACGAGTTCGTTTCAAAAATGGTGCACCACGCGATTTTATCCGCGTTACGAATCCAGGATGCCGTTGCTCACACAAAGAATGAAGATTTTGTCTCGAAAGGTAAGATAATTCTGTTTAGGTGCGCATAGTTAAGTAAGACGTGAGTGGTAGTAATGTATCGATCTCGACGTTGATAGTGAATATCGTAATCTCCACGGGAAGCTTGACGTTTTCGATAATCGGCGACGACAGAGCCAGACACTTTGTAATTGCTGGCAAACCAGTCGAGGATCTGAAGCACGCGAAAAGAATCAGTTTACCAGGCGATCTTGTATTGTCCTCCAGCGCTTGGGAACATTGCTCACCCAGCCAGTATGAGTACGTTATCAAAGACGCCAGGAACATTAAGGTGCGGATAACTTAATTTCGAATAATTTCGAAGATCGGATACTATCTTTTTAAATATCGACATATCATCGATCGTCGGTATATGATAGATTATTAAAGTGATTGGACCACCGTCGGAACCATCGAGAAAAAGCAGCGCACCGGTGGATAACTTATCGTTGAATGGTCATCCCATTTTGTCTCAGACGTTATCAGAAATGTCACTCGTCTCCGAAGTATCAATCGATCCCGACATTAATGTTATACACTTTCAGAGTAAATCGTCCCGATTTAGTAACAAATTAATACAGGAATAAAAGAATTAACGATAATGATAACTTTTCACAGCGAGAGTTTCCGTAGTCGACGCGTTACGAAGACGTATCGGCATATACTTGAAAAGTTACATATTCAGAGAGGTCCTAGCGATCGTAAGTTTGGTAATTTCCTGTGAAAAACGGATTGCATAAAAAAATTCTGTTCTCAGATCAAAGACGAAGAATCGTTGAAATATTTAACGGAATTGAGACAAGTTACCGTGGTCTGTATCAATATGGTTCCCAGTGAGTGTACTGTGTACGAGTTGATTTCTCTGGCGGACCAACTGTTCGAAATTATTCAAAAGTATCTCCGTTGGGATAGATTCATTGAAATTGAAATTGTTCTATGCAATTGCTAGAAGTGACGAATGTTTTGATCTTTTGTTGCAGTGTGATCGAAGGATATTTTGGATGCCCGTACATGGTGAATCTGTGCGAAAAGGATATATCGTTTTATATCATATACGGAATGAAAGGGTATCATAATAGCGAGAAAGAGAAAGAAAGAGGAAGCGAGAAGAATAATGCAAAGAACGCGTTATTGACCTCGCTTCAAATAATAAAGGAAGTAAAACGCGTTTCTGGCGTCAAAGCGGTTCTAATTGGCATCTCGACTGGTAATCTTTTGAATTTTAAATATCGAATTTTTCAATTTCACATTTTACATTATTGTGTATTTAACAGGTATAGCATTCTGCGGCGTAATAGGTCATGCCGTTAGAAGACAGTACATGATTTTTGGTACGCCTGTCCAGAAAGCCATTTCTTTGGCCATTGTTTCATTCGATACAGTTTGTCTTCTATGTTTTTAACAATTTGTTCTAAAAATTCCTTTGTAAAATCTACAAGAATATTTATCGTAGATATGTTGCGACTACGACACCGTTCTAGACAGTGCTCTGCCTAGGGAAAAATTTCTTTCGCAAGGTATAAAGATATTGAGGAAGTTTGGAAAATGTCACGTTTACGAATTCTCGGCTAAAGATCCGTCGTAATTATGCCCTTGATCGTTAATTACATGTTCCATAACGTTGTTTTGGTGTCTATTTAAATCCATTCTAGTTCCAGGAAAACCGAATTACTGTCGAGCTTGGAGTATGTTTATCCCATTCTTGGCCGATATAATGAAATAGAATACTTCAAGGATATTCTAGATAACATCGGAGTGGCAGAACGTGTTTATTCCGGATTGCTTATCGAAGTTCTGTTCGAAACATACAAATTTCGGTATGTGCAATTAAAGTCGAAAATTTCATTTTGATTAATCGCACAGGGCTGTGAAAGATCTGGCAAATCGAGGATTCTCGACGCTTTTGTCACAATTGTTCGAAACAGGCAAATAAAGCTCATTCGTCTTTCTTTGCATCCATCGTATTCGGAGAAAGCTTACGCTGTACTGTATCATGTGCTTCTCCAAGTAAATTTACGAATTTCAGAATTTACCTTCAACTGTGTTTGCCGAAAGTATGACAAGCTTTTTCTCGCGCATCTAGCTTTTCCAAGCTGAAGATTGCACGAACATCGAGGATCGTGAAAAAGTTCTATCGTATACGCTGTCCAAAGTACTGGACCCAGAGGATTTCTGTTACCTGAACCCCATCATGAGAGTACAGTTTCCTCTATCAAAGAAATATTGCGAGGATACCGATTGGCAGCGTCACAAAAAAGCCACCGAGATCTTTGATGATATATTAAACGAGGTTATAACGTTGCAAATGATTATTTTCATAAAACGGTCTATAAATATTATTATATGCAGTTAAATTTCAATTCAGGTCATTGGTTACTTGTGCATCCTCCTAGACGACGTGCAATACATGGATCTTCTTTCCTGGCAATTTTTATCCTCTACTTTGAATAATAACCGCGTGGTTGTAGGCATGACGATGATGGAACCTACTTCTTCGGATAATTTATCTCAAGTCGAATCTGGCATTTACCAAGATAAAAGGCTGATGAACAGAATGCTGGACGGATTAGAGCCGAAATATTTGACAGCGTTTGCCTGTCAATTTTTGAACGTTATTGCGATTCCTGGCGCTCTCGACAAGTAAATTCAGCCTAGTCTCTTTCTATCGAGACGTCGTACAGTGTATCAATCGCTTGATTCCTTTAGAATCCTTCAGCAACGTAGTAAAAATATGATTTGCTGGTGCGAAGCGTTCTTGATGTCAGCTATACAAGTTAACTCATTGGAAGTTGTCACGATATCGCCTATGGAAGCGGCTCGCTATGATCTCGTTTTCCCAGAGCAATCGCTATTGTCAAAGATCCCAGCATATTTGACACCTGAAGAGTTGGCACCACCGCTACACTGGACGCAGATGAGCGCGTTGAACGTATGCATATTGTCCAAACAGAAGAAAGGTTTCGTTGAATCCAACCGAGACGTTATAGGTGACTTGGGGTTTTGTCTATTATTTGAATTGCGTTTTCATATGCTCCAACTTAATATAAGATATTTTAAACGAACATCGTAACGTCGTTAGGCTTGAGAATCGATATCTATAACAGAATGAACTTCTACGAGCAAAATTTCGTCAAATGTGCGGCAACTTTGGGTGATATTTTTCTACGCAGTATGTTGGACCACGTGATGGTTGACGCTACACCGATATACGTACAAAAAGGAAGTATTAATTATTGAAAACAAATTTCGCAATTACCATATTCTTCCTGATTACTTTAGCCGTAGCAGAGATGTTCAAATTAAGGATTTTGGAGTGCGCTATGGTCCAGAGAAAGTTCTATCACTCGGAAGAGTCGATGTATCACATATTCAAAAAACAGAAAACGTTCAGCAACATGCATCATTTGGTGATTTGCGAATGTCAAGCGACCCGTTGGTTGATAGGACACATACCGTCGTCTTTGATCATTCCGGATCATTCTGGATAATTCCGGATCGTGATAATGGCATTCTGTTTCAGCTGTACTTGTCAAGAAAACGTTGCCTTCGTACGCTTACTGTAAGATGTTGAAGTTCACAATAGCCTCGTTTCGCAAATTTTTTTACGATGTGCTCGCGCCACACGAAAAGCAGGACTACCACTCGAAGGCTGTAGACGAGCTTGAAAAGGAAACTTCAAAGTGTAATACCTGTGGCGGAGGCAGATTTTTAATAACGACCTCGGAGGATGAGCTCGACGAAATCGTAAGCATCTAAAAGATAAAAGCCAATACTCGTAATTTAAAATGACTCTCGAATTCTTCGTTGATTGTTTTCAAGAATAAGGAAGTGTCACAGGAACTAAATCTAACGGCACAGAGAAGAAAAACGTTCCACACACGATACGATAAATTAGATACTAGACGAAGTACAATTTTTGTTGTCGATACTAACAACGATAAGAAGCGTGAGAATGCGAGTATTCGCAAGATTTCCATTATGCCAACGTATACTGACGATACCGATGGTGAATACATGTATATACTGAAATCGTATCAAACTTTAAACACATGTATGTACTTGCATCTGACTCTACTTATTTTCGATAGATCATACAGAAACCCGAAACGCGAACAAGAACGGCGATGCATCTAATTTATTAAAAAGAAGGAGTCGATCTACTATTTTGGATACCGTATTAGAAGATTCATGGGACATCCGTTTGAACCAATTTAGCTACATTGATTATCGTAATTGCAGATGTATCGAAGTGATTGATTACGTCTTTTGGAAGTTGCATCATCACATTTTACGGTCTGGTAACGTTTCACATTTCCTCTAACGGTGTAGTTGTTATAACAGCGGATGGTATAATTATTACAGAGATATATTTTTCAGACGATCCTGAGAAATTTGTCACGTTTATGTTGAACTATAGCGCAGCTTTAATCCAAACCGGGCAGCCTCTCTCTGCAATCAAATTTCTCGCTGCCATGATCACTAATTTCGATATCTCAGAGTTCAATGAAAAGTCGGAAGTTCAAGCTATAGATCAAGCTATTGACAAAAAAAAATACTTAATTTTAATGGGTAAAGTCTCCTACCTAGTTATTGTATGACATTACAAGATGATATTCGGTAGAAATCAAGTTCTTGAAACGCGGTTGTTGCTCAGGGGATGCTTACGTTGCCTGTGGAAATTATTCTCAAGCGAAGAAATTTTATACCGACGCTGTGATGCTGAATGGCGAACTACCGCAGAGCGCCAAAGCAATGTGTTACAATATTGCATTGGAAAAAGTGCGGTATAAGATGCTAGGAATTCCCAAGCGTACCGAAAATAAAAACTCCGAGAAGGAGGTTGCTGAGAAGATAGAGCACGCTATCGCTCTGCAACGGTTGTCCATGGCTTCGATGGTTCGAGACATCTGCGATCCACAAAATAATTTTAAATCTTTAATCGGAATATACGTATAACGTGATTGATGAAATTTCAGCTGCAGAACGATATGAAAATGGCGGAACTTACCATTTTGCAGAGTCTTCGACTCGCGTTCGGAAGCCCCGATGGCTTCTTAGAGAAAGGAGAGATTTATTTATCCGCTGTGCAAACTTTTCGACAGCTCCAAGAACCATGCATGGTAAAGTCCCTGGAGATACCGATATTATCAATGATTAAAGAGAAGCTTGTTTGGAAGATACCCGAAGAAATGATATTGGTGGCTCGGATCTATCAAGCGATATTCGAAACCAGGTAATTCAATAGGTTTAAAATATTTTAACTCTTCGTAATAAAGAACAAATGTTAATAATTTATTTGTTGATGAAAGAATACTACAGGGCAAGCTGGTGGAAGGTATCGAGGTTGGAATAAATATCTGTAAAATATGTAATTGTTTGCACTTGAATAAGATGAAGCTCGCTATACTACCGTCGCTGATAGAAGCTATGGTAAAGCTTTTTTAACGTAGCATCATGAATCTTTTGTGCTTTAATCGCGGGAACATTATATCAGGTTTGGACGAAGAAGATATACGAAGCTGTCGATTTGCTGTACGAATTGTATTATCTCTCTAACAGGGACGTAGATTATTCTGCTATCATATGGTACTATGCTCTGTGCATGGAATTTTTGTTAGACGCTGCCATGATCTTGGAAACATACGAAACTTGTTATAATTTCTATAGAAACGTTGTAGGTAAGAATTTTTCGATAAGAATCTTCGCTGAGGTTTTCTTTGATCTTTCTCAGCTTTCAGATCGAACACTTGTGCCCTACGGGATCCAGAGAGCGTGTTGCGTCTGACAAATTGTCTAGCTATCTGGCAATTGAGAATGTGAGTACTCGTGAGACTCGATCACAACGTTTACCCTACCAAATAATGTTTTTTTTAGGAACGTAATAGTGACCTCCACGCTCGTGGAAGACGTCGTTGAGTTAAAAACTCAGGTCACGCGTAATAATTTTCAGAAAATATGCAACTGCTTCAAAGTTAGGACGAATTAATTAGAAAAATATACGATTGTATGTAAAATAATAACTTCTCGGCCATTCATCGCAGGCACTCGAGTATTATTTGTTAATGCTGAAGCGTCAAATTCACATCCGACGATCGAGCGATCTGTTTGATCGACTGGAGAACGCCAAAACGATTATCAAGTTTCTTCATAACCAGTCTCTATCCGCACCATTTGTCAAACCATTCTTGTACTTATTACAATCTTATATGGAACTGCTGTGTGCTCGAAAACTACGGTGTCAATCGATCCTGGTAAAGGCGCGCAAATTCGCTTCCTCTCAGGAGAACAAACTGGTTCAGGCTTGGATCGAACAGAACAAAAGGGTAATTAATAATTGTTGGATCATTTCCATGGTATCGTAAATCGAATGCATGTCGTAGACTTGGGAGGAGAGTAATTATAACAGTATGGCACAGTATTGGGTGGAACACGTAGGTGGCATGGACGGAATCCGATGGGAGGAGATTCACTCGTTCAGTGTGAGCGCTTGGTCGACCATATTGTACCCGTTTCCACCTCCATATTCTAGTTTTTAATAGTCAATTCCTAATGTATTCTGATACGCGCCTACGAAGACGATGCAGCAAGGAAATAGAGGTAGGAATTGTAGCGAAATGTTTATTGATTAAAGGCGTATTACAGTTTCAGGTTCTAAAAGGTATACACGACGATCCCCTCGTATACACGATACTTCGTTTAAGGTGAACACTCGGTTCTCTCGGTTCGTTTCTCTCGTCCGCAAGGCGATCTCCGCGCGTGCTGAACCTCCAGGTCGATTTTAGGAAACCTCTCGCGACCGACGACGATTCCAGTTTTTGCTTGCGTTTGCACATCCACGACAATATACTTTGTAATTAATTAATTCATCTATCGGATTTAGGCCGAGTACGCCAAGGATACAAGCTTCGAGCTAAACGAGAAAAAAGAATCAGCGAGCGGGAAGAGGACGAAGAGTGGAAGAGAGAAGATGATAAAGCAAGAAAATGGAAGGAACGACAACGCGGTAAGAAGATAACCGCGAATCGGTCGATGCCTCGATTTCAGCATAAAGTATCGACCGATTTTTCGATTTCCACGATTCCATTTTCTGGCACAACGCTATAAAGAAACTTTATTTGACTTACGATCACGGCTAATTAATCGAATGAATTACAAATGTTGACGCGATACGTTAGTTAATTACTTAATTAAAGAGCCTTGATTGCAATGATATGCAAGAAGACACTGTATCGATCTTACTATTCGCCAAACAAAACTAGGACCAATTAATACGGCCTAATCGAGATATCTCAAATCGCTTAAATACAACCGACGTACATTAATATAATATACGACAGGCACACGTTGTATGGCGTGGCTAGAATTTTTGTACGTTTGCCGATCGGAATATAGAGACTCGAAACGTTCGGCCATCGTGCGTTCGTTCGCCGCGTCGAACAGAATGACTCGTTTCTGAAACGAATGCCTCAATATGAGTCGAACGACACGTTTCCTCGTGTATGTTATCGAAGACCCACCGCGTGACGCTAGTTCCTTCGCGATTTGTCCATTTTCGATGAAAAGAGGGGAAGAAGGTGATAGTGGCGTGATTTCGAGTCGATTTCGTTGGCGTACTCGACCTGGGATATGTTTCGTAGGACGTGGCTAGTGGAGAAACAAGGACGGGATATTAATCGAATCGGTGTAAAAACGTCTCATCTCCTCCGTTGGCGCTGCTACTCTTCTTCTTCGGCTGGGTGGGCCTCGATCGCACGGAACACCGATTCTCTTTTCGTTCATTCGTGCGCTTCGACGTCGTTGTCGATACGACTGCTTCGTATTCCGGTCTTGCCCGTCCATGGATAGATGTCCGGACACGTCTGGCAAGTCTTCATGTACCTCACTCCGCTCTTATGCCACAGATTGCAGACCTTTGGATTGTTACACTTCTTCGGCCGGTCCTACGGTGTACATGAAATAAATTAAGCAGAAGATTTATGCGTGGTACGTTCTTTCAAAGCTTTTTCGAGTCGTCTTCCAGAGTCGAGCGAACAAAACAGCTTTCGCCTATTAAATAATGGAAGAAGATTTATGTATACCGGGTAGTTACATCCGAAGGGTTCGAAGGTGTGTAACAGCGGCAATGGTGTAGGATTTCTGACCCATTGAATTGCCTGCCAGTTCGTCACGATCCACACATCGTCCATAGCGACTATGGTATCCAGGAACGAAATGAAGCCCTCCTTGTGATGGGGCTGCGTGAACCAGGCGGCGTGATAGAATAGCCCAAATGGCGCTCTGAAAAGTAATTTCTTCTTACAATTAGGGTAACTGTATATTCGACCGATAACCGAGTAGTAATTCGCGAGACCGACCTGTTGGTCGTGTAATGTCTCTCGAAGTTCTTGATGAGCATCTTGTAAACACCGTCGGCAGTCGGTGGGTTGCTGCACGCGTCTCCCATCGAGCATCTACCTCCGTTTAGATCCTGCCACATCACCATAGGAACTTCCCACAAGCCTGGATAAGACCTGGTGGGGCAAGGAGGAATCATGCAATCGTGGAACAGCTTGTAGTCCAAAGTGTACGGCCAACTTGGGGGTCGATTCTCGTATATCGGCATGGAGGAATCGTACGTGAAGTTGGTGTCCCACAACATTTTGAACATGTTGTTTCCGCCGACCTGTTTCGTTAGGATTAAAAACGTTGTTATCGACCACGTTATATTCTTCACTCTTATCTTTTTAAGAACGCAGGGTTACCGATAGGAACGGCGCCCTCATTCCCCTGACATCTTCCAGTTTGACGCCTCCATAGGCTGAGAGAATTTCTCGCTGTCCAGCAACTTCTCGCGCCCATTTTCGCTGAGAGAACTGCTCACCGAAACTGTGCCTATTTTTACAATTAATCAGCCTGTTGATCATCCGATGGTAAAGAAGGCATGCGTTCGCAGAGCCACGATCCAAGAAGATCGATCGACCGGTAATCGTTTGCTCGCTTCCAAGTTACGGACGCGATCATGCAAAAATGACTCGAGACACTTTTGCGAGTGTCGCTTTCCATCGATACCCGTATAATGTTTTACGACGCGTTCGAAACCGGTTATTGATCCGTTCTTGCATCCTGACTCATAGCGAGGTGCGAAAGCGGCGTCTTCTATCCGAATAAGCGATTGTGTCTCGCTCGAACGGACTAATCAAGCTGGCATTGGTTACTAATTGATCGGCGGTACATACAGGCTGAGCGTGAACGACTGCGATGCCCGACAATTGCTAGAATCGCCAAAGCGCCCCGATTGCTCGATGGTAATGAACACGTGATTAATGATCAACAACAGACGACGATGTAACACACGGTATTTCGTTAACTCGATCGATCGAGCAGCGATTCGCGGTGTTATCTTATGAAATAGAGCCAATTACGTAGTTGCTTCAGATATTGTGTAACGTGTCGATCTTTTTGATATCGACAGACGAATACAACGATCAAAATCGTATGAAAGATTTTCAATTCGAAGGGAACTCTATCGATAAGAAAAAGGTAAAAAACGGCAAAACATTGCTTGGAACGTTTTTGTTCATTGATTCTTCTTCTCTATCGAGAATACTTACGAAACCGTGTGGGAGGCAATCTCATGACCACCGGCATAGAGATTTTGTACTTGGCTGTAGTCGGTCCACTCGTGGGAGACGTAGAACGTGGCCGAGATGGGACAGCCGTTTGGATTTTTTCGTCCTTTCTCGAACAGGTCGCTGTAGAGACCCTTATTCAAATCGTTCACAGAATCGTCGAACGTCAGCAGAACGATTTGCGGTATTTCCTCCGGAAGGTAGTCACCTATTTCGGGGATCGTTGTTCCGGATCGGAGGGGAAAGGGCAGGGTGAAGGGGAAGGACGATCGGAAACGTGGACATCGTGTGTTTTATCGTGTGGGAACGTGTATGCCGATTATTTGTATTTCCGTAATTTGTCGAAGAAATGGCAATGTCGTGTGTGTGGATGTACGTCGACGAGTGTTGCGATCGGTTCGGGTGTCGTTGCGTGATGGGAATGCGAGGGATGATTGAGTGATGCGAATAGAAAGAGTGAGAAAGAAAGAAGAGAGCGAAGAGAGAAAAGAAAGAAAAGTTGCGGTTAGTGTGCGTCATTAGTACACGGCACAGGTGCGGTGCACAGCTGGTGAAACTGCTTCGCGACCCGTGTCACCGTTCATCTCCGATCACGCTCATTTCACCAGCCGTGCGTCGCAATTTACGTTTTATCGCGATCCCCGACAATCCTCTAATTGCCTGGCCCGAGCGTAACGCGGCATTCGCAATGGGAGCGGAGCAATTTGTTCCGGAAACACGGCATCGTATCTGTGCCTATGCACGGAGAGAAGCTATCGCTTCTTTTTACGAAACGCTCCGATGCGCGTCAATGAAATAAGTCGTCTACTTCTTTCCAAACAACGCGTTGGAGGACATCGCGCGACGATACCATCGACTCGACTTTCTTTCCTATCTATCCTATTCTCAGGCCTGAAATAACACGTCGGCCGAGAATACGAAATCTTACTTTCAGATTAGCTGGTTGTTTCTTCCGTGCAGTCAGGATGTTGCTTTTCTTTTCCGCGCATCGTCTGCTCCGATCAAAATTATCCCGGTTTCGTTTGCACGAAATTAGAGGATCGTCGAAGAAACGAAGCGTTCCAGAGTTTCTTTTTTTTTTTTTTTTTGGAACCAGCGCAGATATATAGGCGACTAGTAGACTCTGAAGTCCGTAAAGTCTAGCGAGAGAACGTTAGTGGAAGAGTGACGCAGGCAATGACGTTCGATGAACCATGTATTACGCGAGCAACGAATTAGCGTTGAAGCGCGACATTCGTAACCTCGCCCGTCCCGTGTACGGAGTCAGAGCGTAAAAAAGCTGCGGCTACTCTTTCTTTCCGTTTAACTTACGAGATCGTGTGCGATGCCATTTCGTGGCCGTCCGCGTAAAGATTTTGCACCTGGCTATAATCGGTCCACTCGTGCGAAACATAGAAGGTGGCCGTGATCGGACAGCCGTTCGGATTCTTACGCTCATTTTCGAATAGATCGCTGTACAACGGTTTGTTCAGATCGTTCACGGCATCGTCGAACGTCAGCAGAACGATCTGCGGCGTCTGTTCGACTGGGATTCCACCTAAGTACACGACATTACACACATGTATCCTACGTTGCGCGATTTTCATTCGTCGTCCATTTCTAAGAGAGATCGCGAGATATCTTCGTGCATCGGTGGAATTTACCGCGACCGAATCCATGCGACAAGCGACGCTTATCAGAAAAACGAAATCTCGTTGGATAAAGAAGCGCGGTTGATCCATTGCTTAATTAGAAACGAAAGATAGGCAGAGACACCCGACTCTGGCAGATTCTTCCGGATGATTTATGCGAGGTATGCGGTTGCACAATCCGGCATGTACGCATGCTACTCTAGACGCATGTACAGCTAGCTAGGCTGTTTTAATCGCTTACGTATCGCTCGCCTGCGGCCAAATATTATTACTGCGACTCGACGCGTTTCGTTCATGTCACACGCTTTAATTTAATATATTACATGGATAGTTTTCTTTTGACATAACGCCTATAAGATGACACCTCGTCGCTTTGAGCGTCGATATAGATACTTTTGAAACGCGAATGCCTAATCCGGATTCAAATCACGCGGGAGCTTTCGATTTCGAATAGTCTTACGCGCACGTGCGAAATTGCAAGCGGCTAGGCGGATCTGTTTCACTTTCGAGCGGCCCATGGAACGGTTATGTGTAACGTTAGAACCGGAGAAAGTCACGGTGGCTGCTAAACCGATCGGCTAAACTTAACATTCATGGCGTACGGACGCTTGCGTCATTGGCTACTGGCTACCCACGTTGTATCGTTTCAACTTCGATGATATCGATTCGACTTTTCCGCGTGTTTAGCTGTGTATGCGAGTCTGCTCGACGCGAACCGCACCGATCGTTTTCCCCTGCTTCGTATCGAGCGTCCAACGGATCAGGAAATAATTTGCGTGTGCTCGCATACCTGGAATGTCCGCGCCGCCGCAGCTGCAATCAGGAAGCAAGCAGACGTCCTTGCGACACTTGGCCGCCGGTTTGTCGACCTGAGGAGTCGGATAAATCGGCGCTGGCCTCGTCGGTGGATACCTGTAAATGTCGATGAACTCCTGCGCTTTCGACACGATCTCGGTAGATGGTTTCAAGGTTGGTCGCGATCGCCTGAAACGCCGAATTATCGATTTCAGAGAATCAATCGCGAAAAAAAGGTCACGTTCCGCAGTTCGCTGAAACTAGCTATTGTTTCGTTCCGGACAACGTGATTTCACCATTCTGTCAACGACGGCGTTCGTGATCCATCGATCAAAAATTGATTTATCTCTCGTGCCGTTTCTATTCTTTCGTTTTTACTTTTCCCGGTGGCCGATGGTATCCGTTAGAGGCGGATAATCGTTTAGTAACTTTATTAGCGACAGCTGTGCAGCTTACACGCAATTAACTTTCTAACTGCATTAATTCGATGCAGTCACGTTCGTTCACCTCGTCGGGAACGAGAAAAGACACCGAGAGGCGACGCGACGCTAGTGGATCTCGTGATTTTCGACATCCCGGATCGGATGTTCGTTTTCGCTGCAACGATCATTCTCGTAATCAAACTTTACGATGTCAACGTTGCACGAAAGAACCTGATAATTTGTCGACCAATTGGAACTAGAGCTAGTTTCTCGAATACGCAGAAGAGCGAAATATCATGCGAAGAATCTCGACTTACGGTGGTGCCGTGCCACGATGGACCTGCTGTGGGCGACCTCGGCTGGAAGAAAAACACAGAAAAAGATTGAAGAAAACGGAGGCGTGATAGAAAACGAGGTAAAACGCGAGGAGGAGTCGCATGCGAAAGGGAGAGAGAGAGAGAGAGAGGCAAAGGAAAAGAAAATGAAAAAATCGGTGATGTTTCCGGTGGTGCACAAAAGGAAAATGTTCTACTGCCGGGAGAGAAAGCGAATGCTTCGTTTAGCGGAATACAGAGACCGGCGAAATCGGGTCTTGGTCGATGGAGACGCTGCAAGGCCGTTCTTTCGTTCGCCGTGCAGAAATCCAAAGAATCGGTTCGAGTAGAAACGGAACGAACATCGAAGATGCTGATCGAAACGCGTCGTGATTCGTTGTTACATTATCGAAAAATTTGGACGTTACTGAACGTGTTACTCTGACGAGAAATAATTCTAAGTATATTACGGTATTCAACGTCTTCGATCTCGCTTACGATAGTTTTACCACCACTTTCACGAACTCTTTGGCGCGAGTATATAATGAAAGTGAACATGTACGAGCGTACTTACGCATTGCACTCAATCAGCGTTCACGTTTTATATTTTCGAGCTGAGTAATATCGCGTAATGATCTTCGATCATGGAACGAGTCCCCGCTGAATAAACACCGCTGGATTTTTATCTGTGCGAATACGAAAGGACTGGGGAATCCCGTATGCCTCTCGACATTCGAAGAAAGCGAGAAATAATGTCGCATTCGTCACTATCGATTTGTCGGAATACTATCAAGCTGTGCGCGGTGATCCTTGCGATCTCAGTCCTCTCTGGTTGCATAATTCGGGAAAAAACTAGTCGATGACGACCGATAATGAGTATGTGGATACTGTACCTGGGTGCATTGACTGTGTAAGGCCTGCTGGTGGTAGTCGGAGGCTGCGTGGTCGTTGTTAACGGGATAAACGTGTCTACGATGGCATTTGGAGTCGTCACGTGAACGACAGGGTGGCTGAGCACGTTCGGTCTGTGCACACGCGACGATTAATTAATAAATTGAAGAGAAACCGAGCAACGATTCTTCTCGTGATCCCATCGACGCTTTCTGCGGTGAAGGACCGCAGACGGCACTCCCCAGACGGATCGTTTATCCAATTTTTCTATGTTATTAACCATAACTAATTGTGTAAAGTTTCTCTTTGTTCTTCTGCCTGTCGTTGACTTTACGTCGTTCGAATTAGAAGAGATTTATATAAATGAAATACAAAAATATAGCGATTAAAGCATCTGATAGGACAGGCAAGAAAAAGGAAATTTAGCTTGAAATGGACTTTTAGAAGCAGCAAGTCATCCAGACCAGCTGGACGGGTGTCTAGCAGGTTGCGCGCGTTTGTCTGCACCGACTACTATTTTTAACGCTCCTTAAACCGATAACTTGGCGCGTTTACGTAAGCACGATTTTCGCTTGATTTCACGGAATATCAGTCAGCGGTAAGAGTCCGCGAGCGTTGCACGGATGTGCCGATATCATCTTCGATTCCTAAGAAACGTAATTTGAAAGAATAGCAAAGAGACATCGATGAAAACTCAAGGCGACCGGTAGTTTCTTTCTCGCTTCACGCTCAAGGAGAGAGTTTGAAGGTTTACCAAACATCGATGAGTATTTTACATAAAACTATCAAAGGTTCCGTCTTAATTAATAAAAGATTTCTCACCTGAACGACTGGTTTTCGGTAATGCGGAACTTGTTCTTGTTAAGCTGAGCCTGGACGTGCATCCGGCACATGGCAAACAGAAAAACGACACAATAATGATTCGCGATTTGCACCCAATTCCTTTCTAAACGCTCAATTAGACGCTTTCCATTCTACCTGATTCTCGTAGATATCGTAATCCTGCGCCGTAACGTCCTGGTTTAGGTTGTAT
Source organism: Bombus terrestris (assembly GCF_910591885.1). Lineage (NCBI taxonomy): Eukaryota > Metazoa > Arthropoda > Insecta > Hymenoptera > Apidae > Bombus > Bombus terrestris. The sequence goes on from NC_063278.1 coordinate 6,348,920, forward strand.
TTGTCCGCTTCATTCACCGCGACCTTCTTTGGCTTTTGGTATTGTTTCGTGTTTACCTCGCTGATCTTGACACTCGGTTGAACGGGCACTGATTGATTCACGGTATATTGGTTGTAATCTAACCGGAAAATACCATCCATTACTTTTATAGTAAATTCTACTTTTATAGTTATTCGCGATGGCTTCATCGACGCGTTCGCGATCACGGACGACTCCTAGCATTTCGATTGGATAAACGAGTTACGAGTCGGTTTACGTAAACAATTATCTTACCGTCATCTTTGTAAATGGACACGTCGTCATCGTAAATGGTATAATAAGGATAACTCTGGTCCGGATCGTTGTAGTACGATTTGGAGATGACCGGGGCAACGGTGGACGCCAATATCTTGGCGACTCTCGGCGACTCGGAGGATGGTACTTGCGTCCTGTGCCACGTTAAAAAGGATTAACATTCTGCAACGTTCTCTTTAGAGGGGTACTTATCAACGGAGAGAGTTATCTTAAACGATCACTGGCAGCTAGAGCTGTTTCGTGAGATAATCGGTGTTGGAAGTTGGAAAAAAAGAACGTCGAATCAACGTTACGTAAAGGCGAAGCAGCCACCGGTAGAATTAAAGGAGCCCACGGCGAAAGAGAAATCGAGTAAAAAGGTCGTAGCGCGCGCCACGGCAGGGCTGCTCGGTCCGATTTCAAAGCAGATTTTACGTACCTGTAATGGGCTTCCGTTTGGGCACGCGTGCTCACCAGACTCTCTTTTTCCCTTTCCTGCGGGACATTAATTGAGAAATTAATACCCGCCTCGCTTGTTTTTTATTTCTCGTCAAATTTATCTTGCTTTCAACCACGCTAATTGATTTGGCGCCCGTGTGGTAATGATTGCGCGAAGAATTCATTTCTTACGAAAGTTATTTCCTACGCAACGCGTACGAATAGATTCAGAGCTTGAAAATAGCAGAGAAATTTATATTGTACGAACACGAGTCTTCTGTGTCCCCGTTTTTACGCTATGTAGACTTTCTTGTTTGGCCGATCGAATCGGGCAGTTCCAATCGACCGACCTACGTTTATCTCTGATTGATTTACAGTTATCTTGTCAAACGTTCTAGACAAATGGCAAACCGGTACTTAATCATGCCATTTCTGAAGTAGAAGAAAGCAAGGGATTGCTGAATTTATCGTAGCTTCGTTGGAAAATTTAAAACAAACTAATATATATTAATTACATATATATACTATAGCGACTAAAGGAACTCACCGAAATCACGTTTCTTCGGAGACCATCTCTATCCCGTTGAACTTGGCCAATCGTCGAGGGTTGTCCTCTGTAGACTCGTTGCTGCCTATCGCTCTCTACTTCCGACGCTGGCTCGTACTCGTCCTCGTGATAGTTCCTGGCCTGTTGCCTCTGTCGAATCTGCTTTTCGGTGATTTGGGGTACGGGAGACGGCGTTGTCGTGATAGGAATCGGTTGTCTCTGAACGGGACGCTGTTGCTGTTCACGTCTGTGTTGTTGCTGCTGTTCTCGGATCTGTTGCTGTTCTCGGATCTGCTGCTGTTCTCGGATCTGCTGCTGTTCTCGGATCTGTTGCTGTTCTCGGATTTGCTGTTGTTCTCGGATTTGCTGCTGCGGCCGTTGTTGCTCCTGAAGGGTCTCGATCTTTGCCGATCTGCGCGATTCAAGAGAAACGATTGCGTCACGGTTAATTGACGGCCTTTAACGATCATTGCGGCTGTTGGGTTGGGTGGGTTTTTCTCGACCTCTGAGATTTCGCAAAGTTCCGTGTCGAACACGGCGCGCCGGAGAAAATATAACCAAGTTGACCGTGTTAGCTTAAAAGAAAATTTATTGTGATAAAAGAACGGCGCGTTGCGCTCGTAACCGGACCAATCCGAGTGGATCGATTCGTCGATCGAAACGGATCGATTGTAGCGTCTCATCGGCCGGGCGTGCCGATCGAACCAGTTTCGATACCAAAACACGTTGCCAGGAATGGCAAGGACGTTGATCAGACACGGCGAGACGAAAAGAAGTAGGGCACAGGTTGGGAAATCGTTTCTTTCCCCGATTACTCGTGCACAATACGTTAATGAGCGACCGGCGACCGTTTGTTGCCTAACTTCTGCTCGCACAAGGGAAGTCGTACCCGGTTCCGAGGAGTAGTGCTCTCCGCGAGAAACAACCGGAGAGAGTGGGAGTTCATTGTAGGCTAGCGCTTGGTTATACAACAAATTCACTGGGTTTCCGCTTAATCCTTTCGGCAACGAGTTTCAATGGACGGGAGAATTAACGCGTAGCCGTTTTGACGGTTCTTTTGATCGAGATCCAAAGAATTCTAGAAGAATAAAGTAGCGTAGTATTGTAAAAGTGGAGGGAAAGCAGAGATAATAGGAAGTCTCATATGTGGCAACCGGTCTGACAAAGCATGGCAAACCTGAATTCTAATTTTAGCGGTAAATAAGCAGGCAGAGGAAATCATAATCGGATTAATCGCGATCGATCGACGTTTATCGTTCGATTCTTGACGTCATTGCTTCTATTTTCTCAAGGTACTGTTTTCTCGCATGCAGTCAGATCGTTGATCAAATCGTAATTCCGCAACAGTTTCGACAACTGGAAAAATACGACCGGATCGTTCCGACGATACGTTTCTGTCTCGATCGCTACGCCCTTCCCATTTCGTTTCCTCGTCCTTCGAACTCTCACTCCGTGCGGCTTTTCCTCTTTCCACATCAACGGCGAACACGAGTGAAGCTCTTTGGCAATCGCCGTCAAAGCTGAATCGTTACGCAATCGACGGACATCCGGTATTATAGATTGATCGAGAGAGGATTTTGTTCTCCAAAGACCGTTCAAACAGATCGGCCTGGTCGCAGCTTGTTCTTGACTAATCGTTCACATCGAGTAGCAAAGGGAATAGCAAAGACAACGAAACAGTCGAAAACTGATAAATAAATTGATATGGTGACCCACGTGTGTAATAGTTACAAGCGACACGTAATAGCGTTGAAAGCTCACCTTTCCAATAACGGATCTTCTTCGGCTTCCTTACTGGGAGATCCGCCTTCGGGGCAGCCTACGTTACGTGGCCAATCGCATGTCTGCAACTCGTGACTGCAGAAAAGAAAGCAACACAAGTTTCTTCAATATCGATCGTTGCGGTTCGTTAACCGTTTGATGAACATCGTTTTGGCAAACAATAGCAGGGTTTTATTGCATGAAACATTTTTCAAAAATTTTCTTTTTGTGGAAATATTCGAGGGTCGTTTTACGATTTAGGTTTCAGGTAAGTTAATCACTATTCCCACTGGGACGTGACATTTGTATGGAGCTCGGCTTACTTTAACTTAAACAAGTATTATGACGCAGGTTATACCTTTTTAGGGTTCAAGCAGGTTACGTTCTATTCTTAATTTTTAGTCACATAAATTACCATTATCCTTAATGGTACAAGTAGAAGTTCTAGTAATCCGTGTTTACATTTGAAAAATAAAATCTAAATGTGAAAATAACGGTTACTTGAAAGATCGTATAGCCGATTGAAGAGAGGTCGTTCATCCGATGATTCACACGCAATCCCTACGGTAATTTATCAACTTTTGTACTATTCGCCCACTATAAAGCAACATTTGACGTACGACGTGATTTTTTAGATCAAACATGATGATTCGACCGAGAAACAAGTTTCTTCGATTACCGACTCTATATCGCGCGAACCATCTCGCGTAAACGGAATTCTTTTATTCGATATCAAGATGTTTGTTGAAAGTATATGAAACGCAGCCGCCAACAGGCGATTTTAAATGATCGAAATCTTAGTTCGAACAACAGAGTATAGCGCATTTGGTGTTATCGAAAATGTTTAATTCCACGAATAGTTCAGCTTGTCGGTGGACGTTCTGAGGCTTGAGAAGCATTCTGTTCAGGTCTGGAAACGGACAAGAAATAGAAATCTCCACGGAATCTCGTAATACACGAATCCTGGGAATACGGGAGAGTATATCCATTAGACTTGTCTATATCTGGACGACAATACCGCATTTCGCTTTTGATCCGACTCCTCGTATTATTCGCTCGAGTTTCAATTTACCGCGCTACCAATTTCTACCCGTATTAGTTGATCGTGTACGAGAATCGTTTCCACGTTTTTGCTCGCAATCCGTTTGTTCACCCGTTTGCACGTGTCCTCACGATCAATTATCAGCTGATTCGAAGAAACGTTCCGCGACTGTATTTTACGATGAGAAAATATGTTGGCTCGACAGTAGGACAAAAATTATATATTATAAGCCTTCTAATCATATGAATTACAGTTAAGTTTACTTAATTAAGATAAAAACTGGGATTATATATTCTATTGTGAAAACAATATAATTAATTTAATTAATAATAATAATTGAACGTAAAATCATTATAGTAGTCTCTTGCTAGAACAACTAAAGATAAAATTAATAAAATTGCTGTAATTAAATAAGTTTTTTTTTTTTGTGAAGTTCGATGCATTAGGATAACTTTCGAGGATTATACTTGCCTGTACATTAATCCTCCTGTGCAGGATTCGAGCAATGCACCGCCAAACACGCAAACATAGTATTGCGTACAGTCACGCGGATGAGGGTAATATCCAAATTCCTCGGGACACTCGAATTCCAATACCGCTTCGTTTCTACTCGCTCTGGCGCTTCTAGGAATGGGGTTTCGTTGACATTCTGAAAGCAGAATAGGATACGATTAAGTTGAAACACGTTCGATATCCGCCTCCGCAGCAGAAGTGGTTTAACGAAAAAATTCAGAACGATAAAAGATACTGTCCACGGGGATCCGATACAGTTTGAATTATAGTAGTGTAGGTTCTCGTATCTCGATGTGGATCGGTTGAGGTATTGGAACGTGAGCGGTAGACGAGATGGTGGATTGCGTAACGCGGATTGTAAGTAACCGGATTTTTTGGTCGACCTTGCGCGTACGCACATTCGAGAAATTCGAGCAATCAATGTTCGCAGATTCGGATGCACCGCAACAACGACTCGATAAGGGAAAGGGGCAATTGAAATCGAAGAGTCGGCGCCAAATTTTTCGTAATCGATACGATGTAGTCGCCATGGTGCGAATTTGCGAACGATATTTCATCAGAAGTACAAGGGAGACACGAAGCGAGCGAGATGCGTTGCGTTTGGCAGCGGTTGCGGTGCCACTTTGTTACCAGCTAAATAACATGCTATCGTTGAAAATAGTTTCTACGTTCTACCATTGTTTCGCCTGCTGGCGGATTCGATTATCCCACTAAAGCTTTCTGGCACAACTTCATCGTGAGACCGCGCCACCGCTGGAAAGACGAATTGATTTGTTAGAAACGTGACTTACGCCATTCCTTGTTGTACTTTCGTCGTGAGAATACGTGCCTGTACAGTAACGCCTAGGCCGGCTGGTTGTATGTAAATCCTTTTTCACGTCGTTACCATTTCTATAACGGTGTTACCGGAGTTGCGACTAAACTGTCAAAATCTATGAGCCAATGCTTCCGTTGGAAGTCCTTGTTCACCACTTAAGACAGGGTAGCACGAGCGCGTCAAGTTTGACAAAAGTTAGGAAAAACGAGAAAATGGTAAATACATAGGAACGAAGCGAACTATACGAGTCGAAAGTTGGCGTTCGCTCCTATTTTCCAACTTTTCCCCAATTGCCGATCGAAAGCGATAGCAACCACGTGCATCGAAAGCATTTCTGGGTCAACGTTTTTGCGCTCAGCGGAGCTACGAGGCGCGGTGAAACCGTGGAACGCCGAACTCCCGGTGTGTTTCTTTGCCTTCCCATGTGCGGCGAAGGAATAACAGAGCGATTACATAATTGTCATTAGGCTGTGCGCATCTGACGCGCGGGATACCGGTAATGAATTTTTGTTGATGCGAAGGACGAGAAGAGACAGCCGTTACCGGTAGAATTAAGCAACTGTAATTAGAGACGCGGGTTGTATCGGAGCCGCTGCGAAGGTAAGCCTCGCGTAATAACTCGTAGACGCGATCGATCACCGAGAACGCGTTTAATTAGATCAAGACCGGTTTATCGAGGCAGCGGTCGGAAATTCAATTCTTTCGCAAGTTTAACACGCCCTTATTGTTCAACGAGACGGAGAACATTTTTCTATACGATAACACCGACGAACAAAAAGTATGAAAAACGAGAATCGTTTGGCCAACCTTCGCCTTCCAGTTTCGCGGCGTTCCATCCAAATGCTTTCAGTTTTGCAAGTAAAATATGAAGTCATGCGGCAAGGGTTCGACGTACGTTAGAAATTTTCTTCGTTCGACAGTGTAAAAACGAACGGCCTGGTTTGTAACCGCGAGGGTACTTTCTATTAGCGACCTAACGTGGTTCGTAACGGTCGCTGTTCGTAACACGCGTGGACACATCACGAACACCAGTCGTTAATTGAAATTACACGGAATTGTGGAAACTGGTGCGCCGCGAAGCGCGATTAACGTGGCAGCCCTTGGCAAACAAACAAGAAAATATGATTATAGATGCAATCGTCCCCACCCAAGCGACTTTTACTTTTATACCTTGTTAATAGACCGACCTCGCTAAATCGCGGCACACATGAATCACACTTTCGTTTCGTAATACGAAAAGCGTAAATCCTATTAAACCACTCTACCATCTATGATCATCGTGGTCAATTACCATCGCGTGGTCATCGCGAACAAATTATCTGCTGGAATTGTTTATCGAATGTGGCGACGATCATGAGGGCAACGTGCCTCCTCGTAGATGTACCTCGAGCAAGGAGACGCAGCTTGGCGCTCTTCCCGGTGTCATTGAAAGTATCGACTAGCCGCGACGAAGGTCACCAGGAAAAATCGAAATGGAGGAAAGTGAGCTCTGTGGACTGCGTGACGGGATCGACCTTGAAGAGAATATAGTTCAGAAGGTACAACAAAACGAGCATTCGGACGAATATCCTGGTACCGTTTTTTCGACCTTCCGGTAGGCCGACGTCGACCTTGCCGCAATGGTAAGGCAGCTAATACTCAAATATTTGTCGATCCTTTCGATCACGAATTCTCCTTTTGGAACACGATCGGTTTGCGACTTTCCTTTTCGGAGGAATGATATACGATACCGATAACCCATTTCGTCGTTGTTGAAAGGAATGCGACGTTGCAGTACTTACTGCGGTACCACATCGAGTCGCAATTCAATTTCCTCCGCAGCGGCGCGATCTTTTCTCCTGGCGTGAAATCGATTTCGCGTGAGGAATCCTCTTTCCTTAAGAGGGATAATAAGATTTCTTACGGATCTCGTACGATTCTGACATTTGCCCGGCATTCGTGTAAAATGTAATGCGATCGAGCGTCAGGGCCGATGACGAGAGGTGTTTCAGACGTTCTAGAAAGGCGAATAATATACTGATCCCGTGAATGTTCGCGCACTTTGGCCGCGATGGAGTAAATGTCAAATGAAACGCGGTCCCACCTTCGACGCGCGTTCCAATTTTTCGTCGCTCGTGTACGCGTACATTCTCTGACCGTGCTCCTTGGCATTCTTTTAGTCGTTTGACCTTCCTTGTTAATATGTCTCCGTGTATTTTATTTTTCCAATCAACGCGCGCTACTTGCAATCGTTCGATCGACGTGTTAAGGAGCCTTTGCGGATTCGTAGGAGGGCGCGTGCTCGGCCAGACATTCCTCTCGTTAAAATCTTGATAATGGAGAATAAACGGGGGAGTGGCGGTCGTGCGCGGCTCATTGTGACGGAAAAATTACAAAACTCGTTGAACGGCCGAGCCGGGTTTCGCAAGAGCTGCGGTTTTCGGCGGGTTCTTTTTGTGAGAGAGATACTCGCTGAATTTTCACATGACATCAACCGGGGGTGGGTGGCAAAGAGAGGCGGGAGATCGTGGATGTAAAGTTACACCATTCAGCCTTATTGAATGTTGCAGAAATGTGAGAACTGTATTACCAGACAGACAACGTGGTCTCATTATCGCTCACAATAAAGCCATCCTACAGGAACGCCTTCTTCCATGTATAGCTGAGAAATGATTACGTTACGCTGATTATCGTAACGCGCGTTTTAACGAGCGCACTTTACACCGGGAGCTACCGGATTTTTGATTTTAAATCGTTAACGATTTCGGAGTAATTGGAAAAACCGTGAAGGTGTAATTTAACTATCTCGTGTTCGAGTTTGGAATTCTCATATTTCAAAGCGTATGAAGCAGGACCAATCGCATCGGAGACACCAATTTGTTCGACACGAATGTAAGTATGGGATAAGTCGATCGGCAAAGGTATCATCAATACCATGGAATCTCGAACATATAATTAACAAATTATCGTCGGCAACTTGGTACGCGTGGGTTTCCGTGCATTTAGTACCAGCGGTTAGTAATTTGTCTAATCACAGTCTTGTCGGTCGTTCAAACATAATTTGGAAACGATAAAATCATTGTCCGTGCAAAACCAATAGTAGCAGCGAGTTAAGTGACGCCTAAACATGTCGTAAAACTAGCAATTTCAGGGGTTTTGCGGAACGTATCTAGCCTTTGGCAGCAGAGGCGATAATAGTCGAAATTTAAGAAACATATTGCTTCTCGGTATCGATATTACCGTAAATTCGTCCCTCTAATGATCTACGGCCATGTAAGGTGCCTATTTACCACCTATAACGAACTCGTCAGTCCATAAATTACGTAATTACGGCCTGTTAGAACGGCTAATTAGAATTTTTACACGCTGAGAATAAAGCTGGCTAAGTATGTAACGAAAACAGCGCGTTACAGACCTCTCTAATCGACTACGAGGTAAATATTGTAACGACAACCTAATAACATCTTCCACCTTGCAAAGAGCTTGGTACCTAAACACCGTACGTTCCTGGGATCGCAGGATCACGCAACAGTTGGTCCGTGCAAAACGAAACGAACAACTCCTTCGAAATATGAAAACCAAGAGGACGATTTTCATCGCCACAACGCCATCGTAAACTTCTGTTGCCTCGTAAATTACACGGTTTACGATTGTGTTTTTAACGAGATACGGATCTCTCGAGATAAACGTGCATGTAAAAAGGGCTTCGTTCGGAAAGGCTAACGTTGAGGTTTGCGATGGTCGAGAACCGCGAAACGGGAAGCGATTTTCAGTATCGATCGGTGGAGCGATTCGCGTCCATAGTTGCAAAGCAACGAGAGTCGCCGGGGCACTCTGTAAATCATAGGACTATGGTTTTCTAAGGCGTTACAAGTGGAAGTTTGCAGCGAAAGACGCGGGGCAAGGAAGGAACGACTTACGAAGCTAAGAGAAGTGAAAGTCATACGAATGGCAACGAGAGGGAGAAAAAGAACGCGGGAAGGAGGCAGGCCGAGAAAGAAGAGCGAGCGAGAGAAGTCATGATAAAAGAGTTAGCGAGTGAATGAGTGAAAGTGAGTTGGAATACCGAAGCGGGGCTTTAAAACTGGAACACGGCTTGCATAATATCGGACAGTTTAAACAGTTTAAGGCGCGTGCATGTCCGCGGTTACCGCGTGTCCACCTTGCCACTTTGCTAAACATATTGCACGGAAATTTGCTTAGAATTTCAAGCCGGACGTCTATTTTCAACGTTCATTCCCATTAATTCTGAGAAGAGATCAAGATACTTCCGCGGTACCCATGGTCCGCCACTTGCAATTTCAATACGATTACGCAATCGAATACCATATAGCACATCGATAGCCTGTCCTTTCTTCGTTGCAGCTAATTCCATATGTAAGACTCGCTTGTTAATGCATTGTACTCTCGAGTTTTCCCATGATTAATAAAGGTCCATACAGTTGCGGCAAATTAAATACCTTCGTTCGCGATTGCATGCAACGCGAAGCAGCAATTACACCGTTCTAGACTGTACAAACCCGAATCACGTTTGCGCGAGCCCGGGAATGTAGCAACGTAATATCATAAACATACTCCAGTTGCATTCGGTTCCCGCCAAATAAACCCGCGGTCGCAGAATTACGGAATTCCATCTTGTTGGTACGATAAATTCAGATCTCAAACTTTTCGATTTTCAATTTTACAAATCGTGCAACGGCAACGAATTATCGAGACGGTTTCTGTATTGAATAACACGGTCGATAGGTGACTCGGAACTTTTCCTCGTGACTTAGGCTTTCCTGTGTTCCTCTCCAACGATCCGGCACACAATCTCGGAATAATTTGATTACTCCCTAGCGATCGGAAAGGATTGCTTGATGATCGAATCAGCTGCGCGCACAATTACCGTCGAGTCACGCGTCCAATTACGCAAAGGAAAAGTGTATAATTATTATAGATCGAGAATGCGCAATCCCTAGTTTTTTGCAAGAACACACCAAAGGCAACGAATCTTGTCTTTGCTTCCCATTTATGGAATTCTCTTGTTTTGGAAGGGTGAACGTAAACTTTGAAACTGATTCCATCAGTCTCTTGGGTGGAGTTGATGATGAAATTTATAGAAATTGAAATATTTTGTGATCGTGTCGAAATTGAAAGACTCTGACAGAAGCGAAAGAAGCGAACTATCAGTTGCGATTGGGAAACCATAATTCCCGTATTAAGCTCGATCGTAAATCAAGGTAGGAAGAAATGTTGTCATTAACAAATGACATCGCTTATAAATTAGACGTAATTAACAAACTCGAGCACACGTTACTACCGATTTCTACGCGGAAGCGTAGCAGTTTGCATCAATTTCGTGATACAATTCCGAAGCCTGCTTACTCTATCTAACCGCTGTTAGTGGTCCCACCGATCAACGCCAAACTGAGCGGATTTCTCTTTCCGATATAGTTTCCTCGCGGCACGAACACCCAGATTGTCCGTGCACCGGAGCGGAGTTTCGCAATCTTGATCGTTGTGTGCGCCAGCAAAAAGAGGAATTTGTGAATCGAGCAAACAGCGTGGAAAACACGGGCCTATCGCGTCGGCGAGTCATTCCAAATCAGAGAACACGAGTAAGTACGATTCACGTCGTGATTTGCTTCGAGTTTCATTGCCAGCCGCGACTGCCGCATAACGGATGGGCGCACTGTTAATTTCGATGTTTTTCGCATCTGGCATGGAATCAGAACGTTGGATTTCGTGCGATCGAACCGTTTTGCCGAGTATATCACGAAAAACGAGGAATTTCAAGCATCGCCTTTCTGTCGTTCTTGTAAATCTCGAGAATTTATATGATTCGTTGAATAGACTTCCGACTTCAACTGAGAGAAAGACAGAGAGGGAGAGAGAGAGAGAGAGAGAGAAAGATACGAGAGTCTGTAAATCAAAGCATTTCTCTCGATCGACGTACCGCGTACTTCGTTCGAACGGTAAAACGAGCATTGCGTTTGATTCGCAATAAATTAAAAGCAGAATCGTTTCCGCGTCGATTTCACGAATACCTGTGACGCCTACGGGCTGGGAAATCTAACGAATATATCTCTGCTCCGGGTAACGGTTTTTAGGTTTCATTGCGTGACTTTGGGAACCCATTCCCACTTTAAGTGGAGCATCGAATCGTAACCGCACCGCTTACCGTCACCCGTTACACCCTGCGTTTTATTCAATCCGATACAGTCTTGGAACACGATATGATTGGCGACCATAACGAAACGGCTCATACAGCGCGTCTAAAAAACGCGCATGCCATTTGTCTCGCGTTTCTCGTTAGGATTGAAGCCTTCTTCTCCTTTACGAATTACGTAGCCGTCCTTCGAGGACAGGCAGATCCGTTTATCTAGGAAGGATGAAAGATAAAAGCATGGAGCAATACATAGTAACGAAGTGGAAACAGCGGATTCGGTGAAACATCCGTCGACCTTTCTCATTATTAAACGACGGAGAACGACCTCGAAAGGAAGGGATAAGTGGAAAACTAGTAATCACAAAGATGTGCATCGTGCTGTGTCTCCGCGCATGGGCATCGTATATGGTAATAATCAGAAGATGCATAATGCTTTGCGCAATCGTCTATTAATCGAGCCATGTGTTCGGATTAGGCGAGAATTAATCTTTTCAACATTGGGAGGACGAGTGAAAGGTGGAAATGTTCCTCGACGATTAACGTCGACAAGTGTCGTGCAAGCAAGCGCGTACGAACCAGCAGAACGAAGACGCGCGCCAATAATTAGCAGTAATTGCGAGAGTATTATATTAGCGGTTCGCAATTAAATTCGTAATCCCAGCAGTACAATTGCAAGATGAAACGTGACGACCGAGAATAACTTGCGACCCAGTTTCTACATCACGTGGACCAATTACGTTCGCCGAGGAAAACTTTCTTGGGGAATTTCTCTCTCGAAAGCGATACAGTTTCGTGGCATTGTGCGGCCACCCGCTTTCGTAACACTTACGTTTTCATTTACGGACTGTGAATATTCGTTACAGCGACATTTCATCGCCGACAAATAGCTTTGTCGAGCTAACCATGTCGAGCTAGCACACGCTAAACTTTTCCTCTTTGATACGTTTCGTCTTTTTCTTTTTCATATTCATAAAGGAAACTTTTAAAGGATAATTCTATTAGGCAACTGATTAGCAAAAAAGCAAGAATCACGTGCCACTTGAGCGGCGACCGAACAGGTGTTAACAGATTCCGATACGCAAGTCGTATCGTGCAACGACAAAGACACGACCTCGATAGTTGTGCCATCGCGTCCATGGAAACTGTTTTCTAGTCAGATCGACGAGATTCCCTCTACTCCAGCCGTAAACCGAGTATCCTCGAGTGAAAGAGAATTTACAAGGCCGCAGGCTTCTTGGTCAAGTGAATCGGTGTTTCTAGACGCGCGTCTTAGTACGTGGATGCAATCGGGTAACGGTGCCTCGTCCACTGGACGACCTTAAAAGTGAAAAGACGCATCTGCCAAAAGAGGTGGCGATGAATACGAGGTCGTACTCGTATTCACGCATTTCCGCCTCTTTCCCTCCGATATTTCCCGCAGTAATTCCGTTTTACCTGCCGTACGGAATACGTAATATAAATAGCGTAATACAAATTTGATAGAACGAGACAAGCGCGCTTTCGTAACCAGCGGACGACTCGATAAAAATGCAGCCTCGACCATAATTTAGCGAGATCAGCCAAACGAAGTTAGAAGACTTCCGCTGTTCTTCCAATCAACGATATCGAACTCTCCATCGATCGACCGTTTAATCGTATATCTTTCAAAAGTCCTTTTTCACTCAGCCTGCATCGAAGCAACGCGATTAAATCATTCTTTTAACGTTAACGTTAGTATAGAACGTATCAACTGCTAACTTCGAATAGTTTATTTAACAAATATCGGTAGCAAAACCAGCGCGCGAAAGTAACGCTCGCATATAATAGCTAGTTGCTTTTAACGATCGATTTCCACCGGAATATACCTACGTATTAACGTTTGAGAAGAAATTGGCGAGCAATCGAGTCGAATTCCCACGTGCGAAGCGGCTAATTAGAACGTCGCGTTATCGAACGGTTGTTCGGATTAGAAGTTATTGACCGACGACGCAACAGCGCGAACGTGACTCACAGTGACGTACGCGACGCGATCGAAAGCATATTTTACGAAATAAAACTTACAATCACGGGATGCCGTGGGATAGGCTGCGCGTCATTCCCCTTACCCTTTTACCCGTGATTAATCGTCTGTTTAAGAGAAAGACCGCTGAGAGATCGCGTTTGTTCGCAGGGCTGCTTGCAACTTCACCGATATAGACGAATGCATAATGGTAACCAGTGAACGCCCCTCGCTCCAGTCTTCAATCCTGCGGATCACTTGGGAACACCTACTCACGATTCGCTGGATCCCTCGACGTTATTAAAGATACTCCGACCTCATCGGCATTCGTGCCTCGATCCCACGATCTTCTCTCCCCTTACGAATCTCTTTCTACTGAAGTAGCGACCAAGTGCCGGAAGACGAGGCCGTTGATGCTGCGTGGGCAGTGAATTCACCGAATATTCAAACAGGACCTTAACCTTCCGTTTAGACCGTTAGGTAGATGAGCGCGCGAATCGTCGTGAAAGTAAATTCGTGAAGTCATAGCACGAGGAAGAGGAAAGTAGGCGTGAAAGGAGATACGTGAGTGAGTTTTTTTAAAACATTCGTAAATTAAGTTGCTGGATAACAACTTGCATAAAGATACTCGTTGCGTTAGATGCGGAAGAAACCGCTATCGATCTGCGATCAGTGCAAGACGTCAGATAGGCAATTCGCGCATAATCAAAGAGTCCGTATGAAAGAAGCGTATAAGGCGCTGCCGTTTCTCGAGATGATAGCATTGTCGAAGCGGTAAGTAATCAGTAGGTGGTCGAAAGCACGAATCATCGATTGTTTAACCTTGCAATTCAGGTTATGCAAAAATCGTGCGAGACGGAGAACGTAGAAAGCGGTTACCTCGTTAAGCACGATTATTGCGTTCCGAACGAACACGTGATTAATTACTGTGCCACGAGATTGACATCGAACGTTCGACGAAGTGCATCGACGAAGACGATTCGGAGAGATTATCTTGTGACGCGAGAAGAGAGTACAAAGAAAATACGAAGACGAAAGGTTACGCAAATCAACTTCTGTCAAATATTAACATTCGAAGATAGGAACAAACCAGCGGATTAATCCTCGCGAGTCACGCTTCGAAAATTTATCGCGGTTATCGTTAAATAAGAAAATTTGTTGAAAAAAATTATTCCGTTATGATTTCGCGGATCCAATTCATAATTCCGATGCCATAGATTTGATCGCGTGAAATGCACACAGGCGTGGAAATGTACCGATCGGCCATGAAAGTTACGCAGTTGCAGAGGCGTGTGCGAACAACGTGTTTAACCTTTGCTATTTCGATTCGCGTACAGCCACGAGTTAGAAAGGTGCAACACGCGGGACACGGTGTTCGTTTCAAAATTTCCTGAGACCCATTCCCACCGTCTCCGTTCTAATTTTCATCTCGTGTCGTAAACAAAGCGAAACGCGCGCAGCCGCTTGGAATTTCCTTAGAAATTTGCATGAATTCGCGATTCCCTTTATCTCGCCGTTGTCTTTCGACCGATTCGTGGCGTCGTGAATCACGACACTAATATCGAAATCCGGGGCACGTAACGTCCATCGGAAAAGATGCTGAACGATGAATATCTCGCGCAAATCTTTAAGATAAATTACTCGTAAATTTGAAACGCTTGTTTCCATTGAAAATGACAAGCGAGGGGAAGAGAGGGATAGATGTCAAAATGTAGTTAATCTTGCCTTTCTACGCGTGACTCGAAACGATCACTTTGCGAAATTCTATGCTCTCGGTGGAACAAGAGAGCATAAGACTCGCGTGATGAAGCAAATGAAAAAGGAAGGTAGTGATCAGGCGCGATCTGCTGTGCCCGTAAGTACTTGTAGCTGTGATTTCAAGAAATCCGACGTTCGGTATATTCGAAGTATAAACTACTATTGTACGCAAAGTTTCAACATCGGTGTCGCGTTACCAAGTGTGTAAGTACACCGAAATACTTGATATCGACAAAGTAAAGTTTGGCTACCGAATTAATTTACGAGTGTTCGTCGGACCGTACCTACTTTCGGATATCTTACGTCATCGTTATTTAGACACATCTTTTACTATTCACGCTCATTTTTCTCAGCCTGTATCGGCGATATTTTAAACATGGAAGTTTCTCTTCGTTCCACAGGTCGACGGCTATAACCCAAATCGAAATACGAGTTTGCGACCACGGACTACGAAACGTGAGGAACCCAAGACGCTCTTCGAGTCTTCAAAACAGAACTACCGATGGAATGACATTATAGATTCTCAGTATGGCGCGGTAGTTGTCGAAGCGGTACAGGGCATTTTCTATGAGAATATTCCCGTTTATTAACTAGCCACGAAAGTCCGCGAGGTTTCGAAAGCATCTGATCTCACTCTCGCTATCGCGGGCCGGGCATACCGTTATCTTTTTCGCGCTCGATATCCGATACGGTACGCTGCACACCCACGTAAACGCTCGACGAAGTGAAACACACGTCCGCGCGCTGTGTGTGCGGGAACGGAGTACGTAATGAGGTGAACGGTTCCAAGGGACAGACAGATACACATCGAGTATGCCCTCGTCTCCTTTTTACTCGGTCGATGTTCCACGCTGTGGCCTCCAGAAAGAGAAGGAGAGGCGACGGAGTGTCGCAGAGGTCGGGTTAACATTTAGTAATCGACGAACGGCCAGAGGGCTGTGGCTCGTTTCGCGGAAATCGGAGAAGAGTAACTCGTCGTGGTTAAATACGGTGATAAACGTAGTAGATTTCTAGGGGCGACACGTTCCTGACCCGGATATAACTGAACGCGCGAGTATCGTTACGTGGTTCTCCGTTTCGTCATTCGTAATACCAGAACGATCTTGAATGCTTTCGATGTCTCGTCGCGAGACAACCGCGACCGAGGAAAACAAAGGACGCGAAACTTTCTATGGAAAGCGGTGGTTCTACACGAGAACCCGTGCATCGGTTCTGCCGTTCTACGTACGAATGGAAATTAACCGTTGCACCGTCGGTTATTATAGTCACTGAATCCTAAACATTACCTCTTTCTCGCGATTAATACCGTCTCGAAGTAACATTCATACTATCTATTCAACGTTACCGCGAATTCTAACCCGTAATCGGTAGAAATCAGCAACGAAGTTATCGGCGACAGCGATCTAACCGGTAATATCCTAATATCTTTTGCTTCTATTCGCGTTTCCTAACAAATACCCCCTCGATTCGATCTATCTCTCGTCCCAATTAATTTTCGGCACGCGCAACGTTCATTGTGTTCAAAGGCTGTGAAGGCTAGGAAAGCTAACGCTGTTGGCCAACCATTAGCCAGCCATCCTCGATTTAAGGTGAGGCAACCGATGGCCTGTAGATCGTTAGAATAGACGTAGTAACGCGTCCAGAGAAAAGATAGATATAGCTTATCCGAAGCGCGAGCGAGTTTCATTCTCGACGCTCCTGTTAAAACATGCATCTCTCTCGCGCTCGCGTCGACGTGGAAGTCACTGCACCCACGTAATCGACGTGCACACATCTACGTCTCGTTGTACGGGTTTCTGACTAGCGGATTGACTAGCCGCTGCCATGTAACGAGGTGAACGTTTGTACGCGGCCGCCTTCGATCTTGGTTTCAATCGAATCAGCTGACCACCGGCAATGGCGTGAACTGACTCGACGTTTCGCCGCGTATTGTCGAGCTATAGCTCGAATTCTTTAACAAGCATGATACCGAGCAAAGGAATTCAACCAATTCGTTAGACAAATGGTACGCCGATCATAAGGGATGCAGTGTTTTTCTACCAACAGATATTAATTAGTGCGCGACATAAATGTCGTATGTGTGAAATTAGTTTCTAAACTAATGGACGGGAGATATGAGCAGTAATATTTTTACGTAACCCGAATCTTGCCGACTCCAGCAGGTTAAGAAAGGTGTTCACTCATCAAATGGTACGTACTCGGTTATGTATCTTCGCGCGTAATCCGAGATTAACCGAGGCAGAAAGCGTCTGGCTCGTCGTATTATCTCGTGCACCGTGTAACGTAAAATGACATTTTTCCTCTTCGCGACTTTTCGACTCCTCTTGACAAGGCTATGACAAGGCACGGTTACGCAAGGAGAGCGGACAACTGGTTCGTTAAAACAATTGTCTTCGCAACAACCTTCTACCTGTTATCGATCCATCTGAATGACCGATCGTTGATCTCGCGAAACAGTTAGGATCGTGTCTCCATCGGTGAGACGGAACAGAGATGGTCTCACCTTTGATGAATTTCTAGAGTCTTCTTCGCGTTCGATTTCGTAACCAAATCATCGACGACGCGCGTATCTTTTTGCTGCGCGATTTCTTTTTTTTCCCGTTGCCTGGCTTTCTCCCGCGTGCAAGCTCCTCAGAAACGTGCTATAAATCAGACGTGAATCAAGTTTTGCATTTGTAGACGCAATTTAAGACATCGTTTCCACGGAAAAGGAAAGCGCGCATCATCATTACTAAACATCATCGTCGGACGAAAATTGCGCAAATCTTACGTAAATTTTCAATGACGTTCTATCCAGCTGACTCAATGCGTCAGGAGCTATCCCTCTACTCGATTTATACGTTATCTTTGTGCAAGCCGACATTTTCCAAACGAACAGATCAGATCCTGCGAATTCTATGGCGTTCACTCTTCTACGTAAAATATTTAGAACGATGCAACGATTAACGTAAGCACGTTCTTTTTTGTTCTCTCTATCTCATAGACTTGGTTCTCCGAGAAACGGTGCTCGCGAACCTTCATGTATTTACCCGTATCTTGGTATTTGTATTAATAATGAAAAGTAACGCAGCGTTAGGCGGCGGTACGAGACTTGGACTCCTGGTTGAGCAATCGAACGCTGAATCGTTTCCAGGAGCCCGTTCGTCGAGCGATTAAACAGCGCGTGCAGGCGAGGACGACACAAAAGGCTTCGCTATGATGCAACCGAATCGTGATGGAGAGCGTGATCGTGCGTTGAAAAATAGATCAAAGTCACGCGAGCGTGGATCGCGCAGGCCTCTACCCGTTTCCAAATCGGTGACGACCTTCGGGCCATTTACAGCGAGGAACAAAAGCTTCGGAACGATAACCGCGCGTAACCGGTCGATCGACGTGTATCCACTTTCGTTTGCGCGTTACGATTCTGTCAACACCACACCTGAAGTTCATTATCATATTGTTATCGACGCGCGTCACTGGCGCCCCTTAATGCAGGTGCTCCTTAATTGGATCGGCGAGAACGATTACGTAGCGTTACGAAATCGCGACAATGTGACTGGAAATAAAATCGCCGAGTCGTTCTCGGGAATTAGAGCGTCTCCGATATTCGACGAGGAACTTATCGAATTGCCAACTTCCGCTTTCTCGAGGTATCGCCAATGAGAAAGCGTCTCAAACGTGACACGCGTTTTTTGGATTTCTAGAGAACGTGGCATGATGCGATCGTGATCCGTCGACCGAAGGAGAAAAGAATAAGATAGTCTCGATATCCAAACTGCGAGGTGTCGGCTTTGAAAAGAGGGTTGTCCGAACGCAGAACGCGCGAAGTCAGGCGATACGTTCGTGCCGAAGGTCCGGTGCAGCGATTTCACTTTCACGAGAGCGGGACGTCGTGTCCGGGGTCAGAAGAAACAGAATTCGGCGACAATCGCCAATTGGAATCGCGTTTGCGATCCAGAGAAAGGCTGGATACGCGTCCCAAGGCTGCTGGAATACCTACACAGGCGTTACCCGTTTCTTCTTGTCCGACTCGAACGCCTTGTGTACGTTCACTCACGGAACTGAAGACATTGCCGCCGCTGCCGCGGTCGATCGTTGCGATACGCGTACGTTGGCGAAATCATCGTTTCATTTGCCATTGTTTTGAACTTGTTCGACGTTGGACCATCTCCGTTGCCACGGGATTGCGCGAATATCCCGTAACTCAAAATTTGTCCTGCGCGAGACATTCTCGCGTCCAATTCTCGCAACCATATGGTAATGAGCAGCGATGTCTACGCGGGGTTCTTCATTAAGATAACGATATGATTGTTCTTGATTTTAATAAGCGTGTCAAGATCTGCATCGATGCCTAAAAATTTCCTAACCGACGAAGTAAGTTGATGAAATTTTCGCGATGCAACGTTCCCAGAAGCGAAGGCGAACGACTGACCTTTCGTTCTCGATACTCCTTTCCTCTTGACTTACCAACTAAACGCGAACCAAGAGTTAGCAGTGGAAAAATCACTCGCAGAGGGTGTTGCGATAGATCGCTGTCAAGATACGATATGCCTTCGAGATAATGTGGATAATTAGATGACAATTAGGATCGATGGCTCGGTGTGTTGATTAAATCCTGGGTTCGTGGGTCGATCTCGTGGTGTAATACACCGAGATTATTTCTGCTCTTAATAGACTCCTGCTTCGTGCAATTTGCCTCTTACGTCCCGGCTATATATCCGTTTGTAACGTTGGTGCGCAAGAAATAGCGGCCCCCGACCGAACGAAAAGGGATCGCTAATGCACTTCACGGTAAATGACCGCAAATTCAGATGGAATTGCCGGACTCGTCGATTTTTCGCGCCACTAGTTCCCTTGACTAATAGTCTCGCTAACGATCAGCAAATTATGATTTATAGCCTGCCCATCGGCATACGTTCGATCGACTTTTCGATCGAATATTAGCTATACGTTCGAACGTCGTTTCGCGCGATTCTTCAGCGGATCTACTCTTTGTGCCTGTAGCAGCGTAAATCCCTGCTGGTAAGGGTTTCATCGACCTGAAAACGAGTTCCAAGGTTGTACAGATGCAAGAGGCGTTGTTACCTAGACGTGAACTCTGAGACGTGAATGCCGCGCACACGCGTTCACCCATGAATCCAGGAGGGAATCGGGCTTAAATACATAAGCGCCCGGTATACAATCGGCTGCGATCGCGAGGTATACGTACGCTTATGTACGTAAATATGCATATGTCTGTGTTAAATTATCACGCCGACTCTTGTTACGTGTTCATACAGCATGATCTAGCCAGGATCAGCTCGAGAGACGGTAAAGCAACCACCGATCACGTACGAAAGATTACACCGCTTGTTAAGTTAAGAACAAAACCCAAAAAATTGATGACGCGAATTATATATGTTCCTATGCGTAACGACGATACAAAAAGCGAGCTTCTCGTTGGCGGGCGATTTCTCAGGTGTTAACAGCGGCAGGTAATGGATCAGGAAAGAAACACGATATTCTCGCTTTCCATCGATCGTTCGGGGACAAAAAGGAATATCGTAATTGTGGTTTACGAGTTCGCATCGTAGGCACTTGGGTTCCGTTGAACAAAACTAAAAAAGACCAGCCGGACTTTCCTGGGGAGAACCGGTAACTCGTTTGTGCGTGCTATACACATATTTCTCGATCGCGTACGCGTCATGATTTTTATCGTTTTTACGCGTTTCCACGGTCGTATATCTCGACAGGGGTCGATTTGCGAGGTGGCATCGACGTGAAACGAGTTGTACGATGCACAAAAGCAACAGGTCGAACGTCGAGACGATAGGCGGTCAGCGTGCGTCAGTATGTTCGTATTTGCCTCGATATACAGGCTCTCGACACCGAGATACGTCCCTTCGATAGCGTTCTACGTCGAACGAGAGAGGGTCAGTCGAAGGCTTTCCAGACGCGAGAAATCCACCCGTAGATATATCGTTGACATGCTCCACGTTTTGCCTTATACGTTCGCGAGTGATCTGCACGAGTTTTGCTGCGTTGCGACACATTTCTCGCGAAACCCGTCCTTCCACCGCTGACTCCCGATATGCAAAGGTAAATCGTGACCTGTCCCGTTGGTTTCTTTCCAGACCAAAATATTTCCAGGCGTCCGTCCGTCGTTATTAACGTCGGTGTCCGAACGTGACGCCTGCGTTTCGTCTGAATTTCAATAAGAGAGTCAACCAGCCAACGATCGAACTCCCTTTCGATCTCATTAGCGCACCGGATAAGCGCAGCAATGCCGAGAAATGCACGGTTCACCAACAAAAAATACCGCGTACTCGCGGCGCGGCACTCTAACGCGTATATTCTGCAATATAACTTTCTCCGTGAACGAGCTACTTGCTTGCTGCCAATTCGGCACACCGATTACGTTCTGTTCCGCTATGCCGTCCATACAGTTCGCGCGGAAACATTTTCTTTGCGATCTCGTTAGATCATGAGAGTTATGTCACACGAAGCGTTCGATACAGACGCGGTGTCATGGGAGATTCCGCTTACCATCGAAGAAAAAGATTCATGCTGGAAAGATACGTGCGATAACGCGTGCGCATAATCGTAATTACTTTCTCCGTTGGCCAGGTAAATCTCAACCGGAAGGATCTCGATCGCGTTATAAAGGTCGATGCTATTCATCGCGGAATGGAAATCGCTGACTCGCCGTCTCTCTTGCGATTTCCTAGTTTCGATCTCATTATTCCGTTATACTATGATCGAACGTCAGCCCTCGTGACAGGAAATTTAACCGAGAAGATGGCAAACGCTCATCATGATAGGTAATCGCGTTATGCGAACATTCGAACGTTAAAAATCGCGGTGCCACGGCGAGCACAAAGGAATTCGATCTTTTATTGGGAATGAAAAAAATTGGAAAAGAACACCGATGCGGGTGCGTGCGACGTCGAGAAGCCGAGTTAATCCGCCTTTCTACGAGTGGAAGGTCTGTCGTGCGTTCTAACGCGCGCGCCGGTTACGTGCCACGCGTGTTTCTTAATACTGTATACGGTTACCGTCAGATTTCCGTGGGAGTGTGCAGAATCAGTCCCACGGATCGATCAAGGTTTTACGTTACCGATCGCGGCCACTCGAGAAAGGAGCAATCGTCCTTCTCTTTCTCTAGTTTCGTGCCTTTTTGCTGTCACCTTTATCGTGCCTATTGTCCACCGATAGCTTCTGATAAGATCTGCTCGCTCGCCGAGGTCTTTCAAACCTCATGATTCTTTTGTTTTTCGTAAGCAATTTGCGCAACTTTCGTGGGTAGCTGTCAAAGGGGTTATACGTTCCACGGCGCGCAGAATTTTATAAAATTTCTAAAAAATGGAAATTCTGTTCATACAGAAATCGCTGTAGCGAGAGATAGATAGAGACAGAGAGAGAGGTGGGTAGAGACGGCGAATCTATTTAAAATAATCGATAATAGCTCGTAACTAACATAGAACGTGAATATAAAGTGGCGCTTTGATGTTTCTGTTACTTTAAATTCCACGATGAAATATCGGCGGCTCTCGAAGGCGGATCTTCGTGGCTCGAACCTTTCGCAAAAACGTCTCAGAAAATGTATGCCACTTACATCTGTTACGTCCGATCTTGTTTTTGTCGAACTACAGCCAGTGTAAGGAAAAAAGGACGATCGAGGGAGAAAAGGACAAGGTTACGTTCGTTATAAGGCGATCTAGAAGCGAAAGAATCGAGATCTTATCTGCACGTTGCTCAATCTAAAAATTGTTGCCCGAGGGTGGCCGGAAACCGGAGCAGGTTTCGTAAACGAAGGTCAAATATTCGAGCAGCTATTCTTTCTCCGTGGTTCGTTTGAATGTTTGATTTATCGAGGCCGTCAACGCCGACAAAAATTTGCATAGGCAGCGAAAGGTAGGAGGCCTGCTTTTGAAGGTCCTACGTTCATTTTTTTACATCTCGTCGAGCGACTGCATTTTAAACAAGATAAACAGAGGTTCTTTGAACTAAAAAATTTCTATTCCACCAGAAAACCCGGTATTCTCAGCGGATCCTGTCGCCGAAAAAACCAACAATAAGTTAGCCCAAAGTAGCACAACAATACCATCATAATGCCAGGTTTGTAAATTTGAAAGGCATTTTTTTGCATACTGGACACATAAATCGTCTCGCGACATAATTTCCTTCGATCGCTATCGGATTATTCAAATCGTTTTTGTCGTCGAATTGATATGTATTTGCATCGTAAATTAACGAGACGCAAAAAGTGAAATATTTATCATTGGCAGACTGCGAGATATGATAGGATCGAAAGATTTGCCAGCGATAACGCGCGCCACTCTTGCCAAGAACGAACGAACAATTATAAGATTCGAGGGTGTACGCGTAACGGAATCGATTAATGAGATGCAGCAGAATGCACGAGCGCGTTATCAGGCCGGAACATTCTCAAGAACCACGAAGGAAATCGACAAGGACGCCTCGAACTCCGGGTTCAAGATATTTTTAGGTGGTTCGGAAATCTCAGACCGCGTACACGTATGCTGCCCTTTCTCTTTCAGCTGGTTACGAGGACTTTGAGGGAAAGGACAAGACGTCGACCTTGAAGTGCAGACTACATTACCTTTTTTCTCATCGTCATAACGAAAATAGTGCGAAAGGAAGATGGTGGGCGGTATTAAAAGTTAGAAAGAAACGCGCGGACGAACGGTTGACGACATTCACGGAGGACCAGCTTCTTCGATTCCAAGTTCTACGTCAGTTTTGCGTGGATTCCAAAATAGTAGGTATGCGTGGAAAGTGAAACGTGCCGCGCGGCGATACACATACCTTGGATTCCGTCGAACTCAGCGAAAGGGTGACGCAGAAGCTGTTTTTAAAAATTTATAG
The DNA here is from genome assembly GCF_910591885.1 of Bombus terrestris. Taxonomy (NCBI): domain Eukaryota; kingdom Metazoa; phylum Arthropoda; class Insecta; order Hymenoptera; family Apidae; genus Bombus; species Bombus terrestris. The sequence continues at coordinate 6,373,024 of NC_063278.1, forward strand.
CGGCGCCAACCGAACGATCGGAATGTAAATCGTGCCACATCGAAATAAACAAAAAATTTAACGAGTTGTCGTTATTTTCTACGATGCCACAAAAACAAGTTACCACGATCGGGCGACGATCTTTAATTTCCGCTAAAAAGAAAGATCTGACACGAAGAAACGAAGAAGGAAAAGAACGCGGCTGTGTACACGGTTAAAACGCAATCACTCGACTACACGGTCGAATATCTTGGTTGAGAATCGCGCTGAATTCTTTTTCATGAATTCCTTAATTAATTAGACCATGCAATGCGAGCGCTAGCCCGATGATCACACGCTGTCTACGCCGCGCCGCAATGAAACTTTGTCTACGCGATGAAAGTAATCCCACAAACGAACAGCCGTCTATGCGGAACGATTGCATTCCGTTTTTTACCAACCCGTCCGTTAGGCTGCTCGTGCTTGTTTGGTTTTATTTGTAAATCTTTGCTCCGTGACACTTGTGCGACAGGAATACTTGAACGAATAGCATATCGTCACTGGGTGAACAAGAAATTCTCAACGACTGTGTTCCTTCCTGGATTTTCAGTTCAATTTACGATCTTTCTGCTATCTGTGCTTTCCACCGATCTTCTTCCCTCTGATGCTATTTCGTACAAATAATAACTTAAAATAAATAATTCGTTCTCGAGCAAGAGCGATACTAAAAGCTTGCCAGGCTATTTTGGTAACAATGTTTCGAATTCTCTTCAATTTTACTTGTAAATTGCCGCTTATGTAATAGGACATCGAATGGCTGTGGGTGATTATTGGTTCTTTACGTGTAACGTGAATCGATTACACGGTGTGCTAATAATTGCAGAGGCCAGCGAGGAAGAGTTAAACCACAAGATCGCGACTGCGTTTCCTATGTGTTCGCGTCGAGTGATTACTCGATTGCATAACTTTATTAATACGAAGTAACTATTCGCAATCTTCCATTATTAGCGAATTTGTTAACCACAGAAATTCTATCTCGAACAAACTAGAAGGTAAGACGTCCCGAAGATACGAGAACAGCTACCATTACGACTATTATTGTATTTATCGACCTAAGATTATAAATTATTTGTTCCGAAACGCTAATGCTAGTAACACCAGAAGAAAACGTAATAAACAAGTAGTTATGAAATATCGAAGACAGCCAAACAGTACGCAGCCGCTTTCTTTCTCTCTAAAGTGTCAGTGAAAAACTGATACCGGATATCGACGACCTACATAGAGAGGTAGCTTGTTGGTTTTGCGAACAAGCCTTGAAAAAAACTTGACCGAATTGTTACAACACTACCATTAGCATTGTTATTAGAAACAAGAAAAAAAAACAGGTAATCACAATTTTGCTTGGAAAAGTTGCTCGTGTGAAGCGTCTGCTGCGTAATCAAGCATCTATCACGCTGTTTTCGCTATCGTTGTCGACGCAAGCGCACGCTCGCGCGAATGCACGTGCGAAAGTCCCGTGAGTAGTAGGATTTCGCTGAGTCCCCAAGCCTTTGGAATCGGTGTTGTTCCTTGCTTCGGACACCAACGACAGAGTGAAACTTCCTTTCTCGGCTATTTTCTGTACACGTGTCGCGCACCTCGTTTGCATTAATCGAAGCTTCCAACACAACTATTGTTTCACCTAATTTGACAACTGTAGCGCGACTCGATTTCGTCAAAAATTATTCATAGAAGTTGCGGAAGAAGGAAGATTGCCGCAACACTGGCTCTTGTGACAAGCAATTAATTTTCATGAGCAAGTTGGTCGGCGTAATTGCGCTAATGGCGCGGCCTCGGTAATTGCATAAGAATTTCAACCACGAAACGTGGAATATTTAATTGTCAGCAAGCTATCTGTCTAGATTTGGTCGCCTCGGGTCGCGGACGTTCGCACCAGTGAAAAGGCAAAGAGATACGGAGCGAGGATACCGTTCGAGTTGTCGAAGGAGAAGGTGAAACCTCGTTTCTCGATGTACCGTGGCTTTTCGAGGGCACGGGACGTAAGTGCGAGCGTACGCGAGCGTGTATGTCCTTAATACCCGTTTCATTTTGTTTCTTCCCGCGTAACTCGTAAGAAATAGGACACGATGACGGAGATGCGCGCGTACATAGATTCAACGTAAATTGAGTGACCGTGCAAGCGACAGAATTCATTATGTATGTACATAGAACTTAAATGCGTTCGGTAAAAACGGACGTGCTCGAAACTGGGTAAATATTTCAAACGCAGAACATAGAACATCTTCGATAAGCGTAAGATCACGATAAATGCTCGCTCTTTTAGAATAACGATTTTACCAAGACGTATACGTTGGCCGTTCGCAACTGAAAGGTTAAACAACGCCCGATTGAAAAACAATAGCAAAATAACGGTGCATGAAATCGCACGTCAATATCTCGTAAGACTAATAGAGCAGACACATTACGCCACTCTGGTCGATTTCGAGATAACATCGAGAGTATGTCGTTCCATCGAACAGGATCTCATTTACGACGTAGGTAGACGATTGTCCGGTATTAAATCATATTGGACAAGCTTCGACATCCCTGACGACGTACGAATGCGTGGGCGTTTCTTTGCGACGTGAAAAATGCTTGACCTACGACACCAACCATCCTCGACAATTCTCTTACTGATTCAACTTCGACTTCAAGCAGTAAATCGGTGCAAGTTGCGTTTAACGAGCTGCGTACAAATTCTAACTGTCTTATTTATTGCGAGCCTCTGTCGAATCTCTTACTGCGGCTGATAGACGACGTAAGCGAAAGTTTCGTCTCCTAGATTGGGAACGACTTTCAGAAATTTCACAGATAGACTATACAAAAGGCGAATATTTAATCAATCGATGGTTAATGCGATCAAACACGCGATTCTTGAAGCTCGATTGAGGCTAGCCTTATTCGGAGGAATCGACGAGTAGGGGAAATAGCACGATGACGCGATGACGATGGATCTTGGATGTTTGACATTTGATAATCGGTGATGCCATTGCGATAGGTATGGACGAGCAAAGACTCTACGAAGGTGAGTACTTTGATTTCGGTCCTCGGATAATTTAAATTCAAGTTCAAGCTGAATTAACATCATCGTTATGCACACGAATGAACGATAAAAGTGGTTATTTCGAGTATCATAACGTGTAATGATCCTGGTTATTTGCGAATCCAAATATGGATCCTGGTTCATCGATCGATCGTTCGGAGCTCTTAAAAGCGATAGCTGGCTCTACACGTATTATTATGGTTCTCGGCTAGTCATTTCCTCTACGTATTGTTGCGAATGTTTTACGACGCGAACACAGACGTTACCGCTGCGTTCATAATAGGTAACAAGGTGTGTTAATACCATCTGGTGCTCTTAAATTCAAGAACTTAAGAACGTGCTTTGTACTTATGTTCGTTTACATAATTCGGCGAGATTTATGGTAAAATGTGTCGGTAAATAGAAGTGAGGAGGAATTGACACAAGCAAGGATCGCTTATAGCAGTCTGTCATGATCGTCGAAACTCGTTGTTGTTGTTGCAGAGATGGCTACGAAACCAGTCGGCGGTCCAAGGATAATGGCGGCTGAGGAGTCGAGGAGTCGAGGAACTGATATCGGTGCATTGGCCACGGTAAATTCTCTTGGTAATTGGCGAGCAGCGAGAGCTACAGCGAAGACATCGATGGATAATGCGGCGCGGAGAACGTAATAGGCAACACGGCGCGGTTCATGGCATAACCTATGTACGCTGTGGTAAATTCTCTCGGTAATTGCGAACAAGAGGCAGAGGGTGTGGGTGCTGATGGAATCCCGAGGGAAGGATAATGGCCGGAGAACGTTTCGCCGCGACACAAAGCGGCGAGTTTGCTGGTACTCGACCGGACAGATCCGTTCTCCGCGTATGCTAACAAACGGAATTACAAGCCTGCGATATTATGATATCGGATACCCTCGAGGAATACTTTGTCCGACGTGGAATTCTATCCTCGCTAAACTTCGCCCTCCCTGGTGTAATACCGTGAAAAACATCGAAACGTATGAGCATAATAACCGCGACACGGCGGTCGTCGATGAGAGTGAGAAGCAATTCCCCGTGAAATCGATGGATAAGTCGCGAGCCGCCGTTCATGCCAGCACCGATACGCGATTTATATTATATTCCTAAACTTAGCATAAACACGGGACGCTATGATTGGCCGTATAACGGATGACAAGCATCACAAGCGAATTCCTGTAATAATTGCGAGGCAGAAGTGCAGCGCGGGTGCACTTGGAATCCCGGAGAAAGGATAATAGCCGTGGAACGTGTCCAGTCACGGTTTGTATCGTATTCCTTGAATATTGGACGAGCACGTACCACTCGAGCTATCGGTTTTAATACGCCGCGCGAACATAATTTAACCATCCGACTGTCGACGGATAAAATATCGTCGACTGGCTTACACGAACGCTTGTAATCCGGCCTTTTAAAGGAACAGTACCGGCGAATTAAAGCCGCGAATACCTATGCGATCCGGTTAAAAGGGGGATTCTGTTGGCGAAACGATTTGTTCCGCGCGACATACGTTGTATCAGCGAAGTCGTCTCCTTCCTCGGAAAATATTGTAATAATTCGAACAATCGTACGGTAAAAAATACGCGATGGCCGATCTGGTTAGTGTCAGAGAGAAACAACTCGAATTTCCGATAATTGGAACGATCACCGAGCAGGTTTCTCTTTTACTCGGAATGCTACAACCCGAAAGTCATACGAATTTTAGCGAAATAATTTGCATTGCAGAAAAAGATCATTGTTTTCGGTTGGGAAAAATTAGTCGTAAAAATTTGAATTTAAATTTTCAAATCTTTAAACCTTCGAGGAGATCGACTGGAGATCTAGCACAAGGAGCATAAATAACTCGAAGCTGTAATCGTGAACAAAGAAACGATCACGACCTCCTATTCCAAACGATAATGGAAAAGCTAGGGAACCGTGAGGTAATTCATACTCTTTTTTACAAGAGTACCGACTCGAGAGGTTTCCTCAAGCCGCACCCTGCGCCACCCAAACGTAATCTCGGTAATATTTCTAACCGAGCCCTTGACGCCGAGGTTGAGATTGGGGGCGGATAAATTACGGGGCGTAAACTGCATCCTGACAGTAAATTACTCGATAGCGGTAGACGATACCGTGGAACGTGGCGCCTACGCGTGAAACTACATCTACTTCCATAATCCTAGGACTCCTGATCCGCAGGATTCCTGCGAGAATGTTACGAGGATACCATCGCGATTCCTATCTTTTGTCCGATAAATTTCCTTTTTTCTCGCGGTTCTGAGAGATCTCGACGTCGATCGACCGAGAAAAACGATGGTTTAATTGCCTGAATAATATTATATTCTTAATTTCGACGCATAGGACAGAATCTATTCCAATTTGTCCGTGACTGAAAGAGCGAGAACAAATCGGAGAGAGATTGAATAAATTTGAATACTCGTAGCGGCAGGCACGTGGCTGCGCTCAGCTGTTTTCATGGATAACATCTTCGTCATCCCGTGTAGCGGTGTATTTCTAGCGAGAAAAAAATATCGAAACCACCGTCGAAGGTCGGATTCCAGTGAATCTCTGCATTCTATTAACGTGTTATCGCAGCTGTATCTTCGGGAAGTTACGATAAAGGTCCACTGGCGGATGGCGCCATTCAGCGACGTATAATCGTTATACTCTCTCGTGTTGTTGCAACAAGATGATTCAATCATACGTTAAATGTCGCCGATGCTAACATTTCTTTATTTTTCCAATTTTTCGATAGCTTTTCAAGTAGCTCGTAAGAAATGCGTCAAGTCGTAAGCTAAGATCTCATAGGATCTTCTAGAGTGAACGTAACTGAATCGAACGTCACTCCTATAATTTTTACAAAAGCATCGATTTCCCAACCGGTATAATTATATATCGCTCGCGGTATCAAAGTTCACAGGCGGCTAGAACCAACGGCGGATGTACGTTAGAGCGTGCGCGTTCCTTGTTAACCGATGGGAATAGATTTCTGATTCTATCCACAGTCGCGGCGGGCGTCTCTTGTGCTAAGAGAGCACCGCCAGCAAACGATTTCGCAAATGGATCGTTTCCACGGCGAGCCCATCAACCGTGTTACCGAAATCTACCACGGTGCTGTTAATATTCTCCTTTGTCTGCATCTAAGTCATCTTTGAATCGAATCGTTTCCTTCATTTAATAATTGAGATTAATAAATCGAATCTCTTCTGATACGATCATCACGATTCACTGAGGCACGATCGATCGTCAGTTTTGCAATAAATATGTTAGAGATCGTTTATTGTCGATCGATTCGCGTTTACTCGAGAATCGACAGGATTCACCTTCCACCGAAGCTTTCGTTTCCCTCGCGAGAACGTAAGAAAATGATTTCGTTGTGAACAGACGATTTGTTACGGCAAGTAATTTTTGGCAATCAGTAAACAGCATTGTTACTTGTTACTCGATTACAAGCGGTTTCTGTTGATTGTCCGTTTCAACGATCGACGGGGAGAAACTCTTGCAATCGAGGTGCTGGTAGGTGGATTTCGCATGCGAAACAACCGTTTTGCGAAATCCTGTTACGGTGGCCGCAGACTTCAACGGAGGCGCCTAGGTGAATCGACGAGAATTAACAACCGCGAAATTGGATTGAATTTATTAGTACCGGATTACGACGAAACATTTCAAACAATCAAATTGGAAATCTGCGAGTTGTCCTAAATAATTCTTAGTCAACGTGATATGCAAGATCAAAAAAAAAAAAAAAAAAATGGATAAAAGAAGAAAGTATAAAGAAATCCCATTTGGAAACTAGAATGATATTTCCTTACGAAAATGTTAAAAATATTTAAAAAGGTATCGAGTATTCTCGGCATCTCTCGATAAGAACCGCTAACGAGTAGCAGATTTTTCCCAAAGCAGTTCAAGCGAATTAAACCAAACTGGCTATTCGAGGAAGCATTTTAGAACGTGTCACCGTATTTGGGGTTCGATCGAGAAGGGAACCGCCGTGAACGTCGAGAGAGAAAAAAGGATCATGCGCACCCTTGGGGCACGCCCTCAGGGATCAAAAGCATTTTGCTTGATTTCCGCGTGTACCAGTTATTCAACGATCCAAACATTACGTAAACTGACATTTTCGCGGCTAACTTAAACCAGTCAAAGAGTGCGCTAATCGGTGTTTCACCAACTCGGACAGAATTATTAGCAGAATTAATCTTTTTGGAAACTTTCTTCGCAGCGTTCTCATTGAATAACGAATATTTTATCTCGTAGTGTAAATATTAAATAAATGAACAAGTATACTTTAGAAATAATGTTTGAATATCAGAATTTTATAAAAAAAATTGGGAATTCATATTTGTTTTCAAATTCTATAGCAAATCTTTCTAATACTTTTATTCTAGATTTATTTCGAAATCCATTCCGAAACTAGTAAAATATCACTTGTGCATTATGTAACGTAAGCCGTAAGCTATTCAAGATATTTAAATACAAGTTTGTGTCGCATTGCCGTTCACCACTTCGTCTACGATCGGTTTTCCTCTTCGACCTTCGAGAGTGATTTAAAGACGCCGGCGCGAAATACGTTTCGCGCGAATCGAATTTCTGTATGAACGAAAGCGAGAGTATTACTTTGAGCATCGCGAAAGAATTGAACATCGCAGATCCAAACAAAGAAAAAGGAGTGCTAAAAACAGCGTACTTGTACAAATAGTGATGTAATAAACCAAAAAATACCAATTGAGCATTCGATACAAAGTAAAAATTAAAATTCAGATGTCAAAGAACGATATCTGAAATTCACTATATCGGTGCACGAAGATAAAGAGAAAATAAAATTTAAAGATAATGTTAAAAAATTGTGCAACACTCACCCACTCTTGATACGACCACCAGTAGGAGCAACACGCTGCTCAAGATGATCATTTTCGTGTTCTTCTGTCTCATCCTAACCGCTCGACGAATTCACGCAGGAAACAAATTTCCAAATCGATAACGACAATGTTGATGCTTGCTATTCGAACGTCGAAGGATTCGCGCACATATGCGTAAAAATGGTCGCAAGACGTATACGAAAATGAAAACTAAGTTAACCGGTGAAACGGTGATATCGCGCGAAACGGCCGACTCCGCGCCGACGTTGTTGCCGCGGTGGTTTCCTTTCGTTTTTCGTTGTTTACGTTTTTACCGAGCTTGATCCCGATCGAACGAACACTGGCTGTCTCCAGGTGCGTTCTTCTTGCTCAAGAAGTCGGTAAAAATTCAACGGGAAAAAGGGAAGGAAGGAGGCAACGAGGAGCCGGAGCAGCAGCTTCAATAGTAGCGCCGTTCAAAGCCGTGAGAGCTCCATCGACGTCGCAAAACATATGCTACGGTCACGAAGAGAGAAAGGTGACTGGGTATACGCAAGGCGTGCTCAATACCTCCTGTCTTCTTGGCATAGTCACCTTTCTAGCAAAGCTGCAACAAAGAAGGGAGTGTTGGTACTATATCGCGTGGCCACCACCATTCTCGCGCTCGCGATCACCAAACGACCGATGGTGGTGGTTACGGCGGTGGTGGTACCGATCAGCCGCCTTCCACCACCAAATCCGCCTTCCTTCGATCAGATTTTTCTGTTCTTCGTATCGGTAACCCTGAAACCATTCTCGGCTTACGTGACCGGCCAACGAGAGAAAAGTTTGACGTTGATCTCGACGCTCTTTCTCCTGCAAGCGAAATGCCGAGGGTTAATTTCGGTTCTTTGCGAAGACACGGCTATACAGTCGCGTGAAATATTCCTATCTTTCTTCGTGTCTTCCAGGAATCTTTAATGGTGTATTATATTTCGGAGGAAATGTTGCGAAGTCGAGTCGGGGGTTTCATGGGGAAGAAATATGGTTCTTTCATGGAGGTAAACCTCTAATAAAGAAACAAGCAATGCTATAGAATGAATCACAAATAAAAACGTGAGAAAATAAAATTAATTACAAATATATGCTTCCTACGAACCAACGATTGTAGGTTTGTATAAAAACTTTATTTTCTCGGCCATATAAAATCACCAATATTTGTTCAAACACACGTTATTTTGACGCAACAAGGTTACATCGATAATAAGCATCGAATTACAACGAAAACTACGTTAATTTTAAAATATCCTTTTGTTAAAATTAAAAGTTAAAGTTTGATATTTGCAACAAACGGCAAAGCTATCGTGGATAACTTTGTCCGGAATAAAAGCGACCATTTTGCACAGTCCCGTACGTAATTAAATTTATAGGGTGAAGAGTATGCAGGAAAGAAGAATCAAACTTATTCGTGTCGGTAAATAGCAACAATGATAAGACTTTAATTTCTTGCGATCTTAATCTTTCGAATAAAAAGATACAATGAATCAGAAAATATTTATCGAAAAGTATTCTTTGTTCCTGCTGACCTTTTTGGTATCGAAATCAGCGATACGATAAAAAATATAACACTTCCTATAACATATATTATAACGTATACCGCGACAAAGAAATACCATTGGTGGAATTACACAGTCCTTTTTAATCCTGCATCCGATAATTACGAATATATCACATGATAATTATAAACGTATCACATATATATGTACATTATTTTCATTTTTTATACTGTGAAAACACAAATACGGCATCGAGTTTACCTACGTGGATCGTGTACTTTTCCCTTGGGTGAACCAATATAAATGAACATAAACGACTAGACATACTTGTGATATTGTGTCACAAGTAATTTTTTACTTCCTTCCAAAGGTCTCCTGAGAGCGATCGAACTGTACACGTATTCGTAAAGAACAAAAAAAAATACGCAACATCTGTATGTATACATATACAACAATACGTAAAACCTTGAAATACTTTCTACGTACTTGATTACAACTTACGAATAATCTGTGCCTTGGATATAGAGAAACTTTTTATATAGAAACTACGAACGTACGGAGTTGTGTTTACATTGAGAAATGAATTTAAACGTTTTACGTAAATTTACATTTACTACAACGATGAACCCTGAATAGAGCCAAACATTCACTTCTCTGAAACTTGCAAGGATAACAGCGTTAATTACTATCGGCGGATTATCAAAATTTATATGTAGAAATAACAAAATTATTATCAATTGCTCTCAGTCCACGAAATCGTAAGCTGCATTTCAGTTCTCGCGTTACATAGATCCATCCCTGAGGCTACTATTATATTTTCAACACTCAATCCGATACAGCTACGTTTTTTGTCTGGTTTATATAAAATATTATCTGCGCGATAATTATTGTTTCAACGATTAGAGAAAAGTAAGCGTTTAGTAAATTTGGTTTCGAGCGATTTCAATTGACTATAATTAGAATACTTTGTGTAGCTTCCAAAGGCCGGTTTTAAAAGTCGAAGAATTTGTCAAATAATGTTAGCTTTTTTTTTATTTTTTCGTTTTATTAGTAACTGTGAAACGATTCGTATGTACATCAATTGAACACGGCAATATATACAACAACGGTTGCACGCCGTGGCTCGAGTTAGATTCGAACAATATTACAAGATACCCCATACTTTGTACAAAATTCATTTTGCAAATACATAAAAGCGCAGAGTATCGCCATTCCTCGAGAATGAAAGACCTTCTTAATTTGCTGCCCGATAACCACTGAAACACAGTGGTTTCTTACTTACAACAATGTAAGTATTCTCTATACATTTGGAATAGCCTCTAGCGCGCACACGCGGCTGCAATTAGCAATATGCGCCACTATTTAATAGAAATATTTGAGGCTATATATAGTATGCCCGTTTCGAGGGTAGATAACTGCATAACTGATAAAATATCCTGTATAATTCTAGTTACTAACTAATTCAATTTGCCTATACTTTTTGCGCAAGTTGCTTACAGAGTCTTTGAACAAAACTGGGTCAAGCCTCATATTGGATCGTAACAACGGCATGTACCCGAAAACAGCTACAAACGTATTCATACACGTTTGCCGTTGTATAAAATGATCTGGATCGTTCCATGGGGATCTGAAAATTTCACGTGTCAGATAAGAGAATAAACTGAAGATGCTATTCAAGAATACGACACTTTGCTACGCAGGTATAACGATGCATTATAAGCATCAAGCGGACCTTATGGATAATATATAATTATTTTACACATCGACGAATAATTTTAAATCACGAAAAATAAAAAATTTAAGCTTACCACAACTGCAATGAAAAACAATGAAAACTCGATTACCAATGGCAATAGCACCAATTATAATAAATCTATGATTCAATTGTTGCACAAATGAAAAACAAAATGAATACTTTATAAATTTAACTACCGACTAAACGAATTTACACATCATGGCGTCGCTTTTATTAATGGCGGAAACTTTGAAATAACGATCCGCCAATCAGAGCACAACTGCTGCAGATCTAATTGATATTGTGAAAAATCGATTATGCAATATAATGTCATTAACCGATTTTAAATATTGAAATATCATTGATCAATTTTAAATATTAAAATATCATGATAAATTTGTAATTATTGAAATATCAACGTTCCTTAATTTTAAAAATTGGGTATAAAGAAATGCTTACAATTAGCAGTGTCAGAAATATTGTGTTCATTTTAAAAAAAGTGACAAAGTGAACCATTTGTATGCTACCAAAGAAACAGTCGCGATAAGCACTAAAATCATTCGGTAAACCATATTTACCTGCGTAGCAGCTTGACAAAAATGCATAATACATACCTGATTCCACCCACTGTAGTATCTTTATACAATTTCCTTTGAGTTACTTTAATAGGTGGTCTTCGCGTAACATGACTTACTAAAAAATTCATAAGTATGTCCTCGCAGTTTTGTGATTGCTCGACGGTCTTGTGTAATGTCGAACTCAGTAATTCGGTATATAACGTGTTATAATAACGATGATAAAAGGCGGCACCAGTAAGAATTATACTATAATCATTTGTCCATTTGCTTGTATAACCCCATGAGCGCTTTAAATGATAAAAAGATTTGTATAAAAATTACCGTATATATTAGATGAAAAATTTTGTTTTATGCTTACTTTAGAGTCATCCCAGTAATGTGACCTTGCTGGGTAACCAACTATCCGATCAGGAAATGATCGCCATACCGTAAAGGCGAAATCAATTTCATCTGTGTTGAGTGTGGCATCTTCGTCTAGAGATAATATGGCACTAGTTTTGATTAATGGATGAGGATAGAAACGTTGAGATATACCATCGACCGTAACGACATGTATTGATGCTTTGATCCCTTGCCATCGTGGTCTTCTTGGTAACGGAATGTCCGAGTTCCACATGAGAATAATCTAAAGCGAATTGTGTATTAGTACAAAATATAAAAAGGAATAGAGAAAAAGAGGAGTTGATTTATATGATAAGCTCACCTTATCTAGGTATTTACTTTTCGCAAGACTTTTAAGCAGGCGATATAGCACAGCAGTGGATCCCAACTGCGAGTATATGATGGCAGTGAAGGTATTACCTGGATTACTTTTCGAAAATGGAAGTTCTTGCTGACTATCGGCAAATTGCGGTAATATTGCTAACGCTCCAGGACTAGTATTCCAAACAAATTTTTCTCTTGTACCTTCCCAAGGCAAACGCTCACGGATATTCTACGAGTTCGGCAGAATATTACAAAGTTAAAAAAGGAATTACCCTCTTATCGCTAAGATATTAGCGTTACTTTATAATATTACCTCAAATACTGTAAATACAATTTTTTCTATCGAGGAAAAGTATCGTTCCCAAAGAAACTGCGTTTGCTGTCGCAATTTAAGAATATGTACATTGGACACAGACCGCACTATATCTGGAATCTGAGAAAACAACATTTATCTGTAGTTCAACTTGATCACTCTTTTGATAGTAGGCTTTATTTTAATCTTATTTACTTGAAGTAGCAGTCTTTCATCGGAAAATATAACAGCTTGTGTCCAATCAATTCGTTCATGAAAAGGAAGCGCCCAGCCATTACTTAAAATAACCGGAATGCATCCAGCTCTTAAAGCTTCTAAAAATCGGAAACTACCAAGTCTTCTTCCTCTTGGTACAAGACAAAAGGTAGCATTCATTAATAAAATTTCATAATCATACCTGAAAAAAATGAATTAAATATCAGTTTTGACTTTTTATTTAGAACAGTTGTTTGTTAGATTATCCCTTCTTGATGCTCACGTATCATATTCTTGATTATCTTGTTGACAATGTTCATCTTGTAACTCTCTCCATGCTTTACCATGACGGCAAGTTGTAACAAATACCAAATCCTTGCCATTATGTAAATGATAGAGAGCATTTCTAGTTTCAGAACCTATACCATGGACGTATCTTTTACCCTTGAAAGCTGCAACGTATTTTTTATTATTAGGAAAATTATTTTCTAAAGCTTGACCTGGCTCTCCACCGCGTTCTGGATGTTGTTTTCCAAACAATGGTATAGATATGTCAAAATCTGGTCTATGTCTAAAGATAGACATACTGGCCTTAGCAAGCATAGCATATCCCAAATCAAAGGCCAATGATTCTTCTGCATAATCAGGCCATGTTCCAGAATATAAATTAAATATCAAATGATTTCTGCCATTATTCCAATATGGTAAACGTATTAATTTTGAAGGAAGATTATGCACAAATTCTGTTGATAATGGATCTCTGTCTAATGTATCAAGAGCTAATACAAATATACATGCCCGAGTTGGATCTGATGTATAATATCTTGATTCTGTAATAACATTCAATATTTTTTGGTATAATGGACTTATCACATCTTCAACTGGATACACATATACTGTGAAACCTTGTTTGCATCTGGTAAAGTCAAAACAAGTCTCCATACGACATTGCCTTGTACGATGAGACATAGGTGGGATTCCATTTGATGTTCTCAAATCCTTGTCATAAAATTCTTCATTTAGACTTAAATATGAAGGCAATCGCTCATAAGGCAACTGAGATCTGCCTGTCCATTTTTCACTTTTTAACCGATAACCACCAAAGTAACAATATCCAAGAAACGCACATGTTACAAATAATAATAAATAGCGCTTCTTGGCTTGCATTTTTAATGCAATCAGGTTATACTCCAATATACATTGACTTTAAACATTATTTTTCACATATAGAATGCATGGCATTTGATCATAAATGCATTGTAATGGACCTATTACTATTTCAATTTTATAAATACACAAATTCAAAACTTACTCCAAAATGAAATTAATTTCATTCTTAAAGATTGCTGCAACAAAAGAAAAAAGAAACAGCTATTGAAGAAAATGAAAACATTTTCACATATATATATATATAATGTATATATATACATACATACAGACATATATATATATATATATATAAAAGAGAATAATGTAATAGACTTTCATGTATCATTATCATACAGTATCTAAATGCGTTGCATAGCACTTATAAAAAAAACACCTATATATATTGCAATATTTTTTTGTATTAATTTTAAATATATGAAATATATATTTAGTTACCTCCGAATTTGCATGATCCAATATTGGTTAACAGGAACGTTTTAAAGGTTGTAATTATTACAAAATACATGGCAAAAAACGCGCTGTATCCAATAAAACATCAGCTCTATATTTATATTTATGCATTACAATACGATTTACAAAATGTCGAATCTAAATGACAGATTGTAAATGTCTATGGACGCTGCCGTGAGTTAACCTATACTATCCTATATTATTACGGACATTGCACACGAGAGCGACAACGTCAAACTTATCGAAGTCGACATTCGATAAGACGGGGACAAATAGAGGTTCATACTTTTTTACAATAATCTATTTTCTTGTTAAAACAACACAGTGAATTTTTTCCTTAGTTAGGTTAGTTCTGACGTACATTCAATTCGCAGAACGTGCCGGCGTTATTACGCCCATTCGCATTTTCGGTCGGCGTCACTACACACGCGTGACATCGATCGGAAAACGCCTCCAAGTGCAAAATCATTGCACGTAGCGCATTAAATAATTGGTTTAAAAAGCAACGCGAGTTATGCAATGACGTTGGAACGATTAGACTGGCAAATCGCTTATTGGTTACTTCATGCCGAGCTTTGCGGAATGTTTGATTGTGTGAGAAACACTGCAAACTACACTCCTACAAATCTAAACAAAACTGTCGATCAAGGTTATGCCGCTACCTAGTGGTCAACCGATAAACCTCTCGAACCGTTTCACCCGCTTCGATTAAATTTATTAAAAGCACATATTTTTTTTTATTGTAAATCAATACTCTTTAAGAGAGACATAGTTTAGCGTAAAGGTTGTATGGTATCAATTAGAGTGAGGGTTATTGTGTTACACGAAGAGTTTACTCAAGTAAAGAAGAGAAAATAATATTAGAATGAAAATAATAAATGAAACAACATTGAAATGACTTTTTTTATCACAAAACTCACCTTTTATTACGTTCTTAGTATCGGACCAAAATTTTCGTTTTACTACAGAAATTACAGAATTAACTGTTATACAATTGTAACACACGTTTCGATAGAAATAAGATATTTTTCCTTTTGAATTATTTCACATGATCATGCTTTACTCACTCTCTTAACTTGTAAACTATTTCTAAGTTAAGTACTATCCAGCAACCATGTTGCACTAATAATGATTTTTCTTTGATCGCCGATTCTTGCGATTGATTTGCTGAGCACTTATACTATTAAAGCATGCTCTGTATATATATATATATATTTTCCAATATGGAATTTGAACTTATCTATAACGTGACGTAAATGTGTATACTTAATAAGGCGTGTATGCATATGAATATGTCATTTGTTGTCCCTACATAATTAAATGACATATTTATGTAAATGAATTCTTTTATCCTGCTTCTTATAGACCTTGATAATTTCTTTTAGTTTCAATTTAGTACATAAATGACGTAATTATTTAATGAATTATTACGAATCTAGTGGTATATCTTTAGTGATATATTTAACAAAACTAAATTAATAACAAATAACTGTAATAAATAATAATTTATGATAGAGAATTTTAAGAAATTAAAGATACACTTTCTTAAATAATTATATTCTTGTATTCTTCAGGTTAATAATGTGAAATAGTATGAGATAGTATACTAACAATATGGAATAATGATATAGTAATGGAATTCAATATATTTAAAAGCAAATAAAAATTTAATAGCATAATAAATTTTATACATTTTATTTTTAAGTATGATATAACCTAAAGCTTTATTTCACTCCACAAATTCTTGTCCTATTTCTGATTCACCATCATAAATTTTAAGAGGTTTCGATTTGTGTCTTCTATGTCTGTCTCTAGTGTCTGGATTTAACCTTAATTTTCTTCCTGCTACAGTTGGTTTATCCCTTACATTCATTAAATATTCTGCTGCTAACTGAGTACTTTCCATTTTAACAATTGCAGCCCTAAACATATAATTTTGAGATTTGTGTTTTTTGCATATGATACTATTGATACATCTATGCAAACAATAATAAACTTACTTAGATGTCTGCGAGTATGGTTTTAACATTTTAACAGATACACAGCCTGGGATAACTGCCTTCAATTCATCAGCTTTTGTTCCGCATTTGATATTTGATACAAAAAGGCTATTAAAGATATAAGTGCATTTTATTATTGGTATTTCATTGTAATTATAAAAGATATGAAATGTACTTACTGTTTTGTTAGTTTTTTATCTTCTTTCACCTTAGGTATAACAATCTTTTTTCTTACTACTGTAGTTTTTCTTTCAATTTTTGTATTTGCAAGTGCAACCACTATACGTTTCCCATTTATCCTTGTATCCTTCACTGCTGTTAAATTTTTCATCTTCTCCTTTACATCGGGAAATACTACATAACAATACCTACTACATTGTCGAAGTAAATTCACTTTAAAATTGCCAGTAAATAATTTTGCAACATCGTCTTTATTTCGAATTGTATGTGGCAAACGAACGTATAGAGCTTGTTCTTTTTCTTGCTGTCGTTGTATAATTTTCTTTTTAACTTTCATTTTTGTACTTTTGCGAATTCAATTTTCGATAGATATGTGTATATTCAATAGTTATCAAGGCGCATGCAAACTAAACATATTCACGACAGAAGAGATCAGGCATTCATAAAATTTTAGGTTATATTTGTATTTGTGGTTAGGTTTGAAAAAGTATATAAACATAAGATGCGTGCATTGATGCACGTGCGTAAACGGAACTGGTCAACTGCTTAAATGAATAAGGCCCACTGATTCGTTAGCTCCAACAGGTTCCAACAAGGAAAGGTCAAAGAGGACAAATTCTACAGAGAACATCTGTAATACTGGTTAGCAATATACTAACCAATTGTCAGTCAGATCTTTTAGGTAGAAAAGTAATGATTGGTTATAGCATAGTTTATATTCCGTTGGATGTGCATAAGAAAAACGAAAGCGACATCTAGTCACTATTGTAAACTAGTAAAAACGTAAGAAGTCACAGATGGCCGTCTCAAATCAACAACCGGTACAGTGAACGAGTTAAGTGACGCGGTTATGTACGCAAAACAATCGCGTCAGACGCGGAAAACGTCTTGAAACATGTAAGGAGTTTCTATCATAAGTGCCATCGCGTTGAATTTTACGTTTCTTTTTGTTTTGCAATACCACCGATCAGCAGTGAAAGCAAGACTTGGCTCGATCCACCGTTGCTTTCACGAATTGGTTTTATCGTCAGTGACGTACGGTTCTCGAACACCGAGGCCAAACACAATTTGCTGTTCGAGGATGAGCGCGAATAATGTGCAAGCACTTTTCGCCTGTTCAAGATGTTTCTCAAGGCATCCTTTCGAGGAGCTTTCACCGGGGCAACAATTGTGCAAGGTATTGCTTTGGATTTTCGTATTTTTCCTCGAATTCCATCACGCGACTACCGATTCTTTTGGAGCGTCATTTTTCGTGTTTGCAAGATACGATGCTAATAATAGAACTTTTAATTCAAATGCACGTTCCAGATACAATTGTTGCTGTTTTCGTACGATCAAACCTTAAAATATGAGTTAGATAAAAATTTGGTTGCATACAGACTCTCTTTCAAACTAAAATTTAAGAACAATTGTGCATATGCACCTAAGAATTAAATAATTACTGTGATCATTTTTATTTGAAAATTGTCTCAATTCAATGAAACATTTTGATTTGGATTTTAATAAACATTTTTTTCTTCCAGTATTATGTGTTTTGTGCAAAAGTTTGAGTAATGTGTGAACATTAAAACTGACTAAATGTAAATACATACATTGTAAACTTTTATATTTCTGCATTCTTTTAATCAATTTTTACTATATTATGTTGCTTATTTAGGAATGCAGAGGTGCATTTCCTGTGGTGAAATGTACATATTGTAGGTCAGAGTTCCAACAAACAATGTAAGCACCACATGAGTTATTTCCCATTTTGGTTAATTTATCTAATATATCTCTAAACAATTTTATTCTTTAATTTGCAGAAAGGGTAATACAAGCACTATTTGTAAGAAATGTGAGCAGAATGTGAAATCTTATGGTAAGCCATCGGCCTGTGAATATTGCAATACCATAGCTGCATTTATTGGTAGTAAATGTCAAAGATGTACAAATTCTGAAAAACGTTATGGGCCACCAGTCACTTGTGAACAATGCAAACAGAAGTGTGCCTTTGACAGACAAGATGAAGATAAAAAAGTAATTCATTTTGATAAGATAATGATATGCTTGCAAATTGTGAACGATAATTACTAATATCTTGATTAAAGGTTGATGGAAAGTTATTATGTTGGCTATGTACACTGTCATATAAACGAGCATTGGCAAAAACGAAACAATCGGATGCTGAGAGGAGGGCACATTTGAAACTTGCACAACAACGAGCAGCAAAGCACAAAGAACAAAAGTAATTATTCAAATACGTAATGTCACAAGGTAACTTTGTGCTTAGTAGTCTTAATTGTGTTCATCACAATTTCTCTTTTGTTGTAACATAACCCGGTAATGTTTAGTATCTAGGCACTCTGTATGAGTTCCGGGCCAATTTGTTTATTTTGCTTCAGATTAAAAAGTCACAATAAGAGACCACACAGAGTCGATGTAACGAAACTACCGCCTCAGTCCGAAGGTGCAGACACAAACGGTCCGACACCGGTGAAAGCAGCGCGAATGGGTGGCGTTCACGATCCGCATGATCCCAACAGTTCGGATCACGTAGTTGCGGTTACACAACTTAAAGAAAAGATAGCCCATCTCCAGAAACAAATCTCTATTAAAGATGGGCAATTACTTGCTAAGGATAGACAAGTATGTATATTCTGAAAGCGAAAATCTCTGAAATGTTATCGACCAGCTTTGATTCAGTTAGAATTACTCTTGTTTACAGATTACGGAATTGAAGGCAAAAAACTTCACGTCGGAAACGGAACTGCGTAACAAGATGAAAGCGACGGAGAAAGAATACGAAGCCAAAATATCGACGATGCAACTCAAGATCTCCAGTTTGTTAAAAGAAGTTGCTTCTCTATCGAAGAGTTCTAAGCGGGGCGACAGAGTTGCTGCCACGAAAACAGAAGCTGGGACCAACAGCGGAAGCGGAACAGACAGTCCTGTACCTTGATAAGGTAGGACATTTCACATCCTCATTATTCTTTGTCAATTAATGTTCGAATGATCATATTCTATATTTACATTTTAATTCGTCGACGCGACATATTTATAATAATAAAATGTTGTAATTGAGTATATATTTAGTGTTTGGAATGATATTTTATTTGTGATTTAACGTTCATGGCTTCCTAATCTTTTACTTCTGATAAGAGCCAAACGTTATCAGGATTCCATTTCTTGTGCTTTTAGTTGTGTTCTATTATTTCCAAATATGTGTATAAGAATGTATAACTTTTGCTACCTCGCTCCTATAGTTCCGTATGATGTACTGCTTTTGGAGTGATTTTACGATACAAGGCTCATAGTTTCCTTTTATGTTCCGAACATTATAAAATGCTTTGTTTTGCGTTAAAAATTACGCGTTTTAAAAAAATTATTTTGATATTGTGATTGCAATAGTTACTGTTACTACGAGTCTTCTTTATCATTCTTTTTTCTTTATACGTTATCGTTGCTTAAATATTTTAGATATGAAATTTATAGTACCGTCAATGATTTGTGCTTGTGTTCTTTGCGGTTATGTATGATAGTACGAAGTAAATCTATATTTTGGCGCGTATTTTAAAGAATATTTGTTCTAGACAAAGAACGTGTAATTTTTCTGCGAGATGAAAGAAATCTTAAAATTGTTTTCAGGGACTTGGTTAGCCGTGACAACATACTCAAATGTCCATACCCGCATAAATCATGTAGTATATTACATATAGCTAATTGTTTCCATTAACAAGGCAAAATCTGTATTATTTTTCTAATTAATATAGGAGTATATATTATCTTCGACGTGTATAATGAATGTTTTACACGTTCTTCTAATGGGGGATAATGACGATGATGTAAGTGTAAAGAAAAGGTGTTATTCGTAAGTTAGGTAGCTTTCCCCCTTTTGTTCCATTTTGACCATTTCGCGGACGCAATTTTTTGCAATTTCCATTTCGCGACAAATTTGTTTATATGACAATGAAATTGCACTTTATCGAATTGTACATTAATAAATCGGAAAGGTATCCGGTCCGAGAGAAATGATTTTTAAACTTTACGATCGAAGTTGGTACTTGCGTAAAATGAACAGAGTTATATGCAGACACACACATACACACACTATAATTGAGCAATAGTGCTGCTGTAACATTTTCCTATCTATAACGATGACGATGTAACGACGATGAACCAGGATATGGTGATTGTAGATCAATTTACAATAAAAGGTTAAAAACGATATACCTCGCCTTATAAGTTGAAACATATCCTTGGACTTCCTTCCTGTTAGAAGGATCCGTCTTTCTATTCGATCGTCGTTTTACACGATAGCTTATATCGACGGAAAACAACGAACGATTTTTAATTTTATGGAGACGTAAAGTGAATGATTGAAATTAGACCTTACAACTAGAGAGAGAGGTGTGAATGATAGGTAGTGATATGTGCATATAAATATCCAACAGCCATATATTTATTCTTTATTTTAAGAAACAAATGCTAATTGAGCATTACCTATTCAATAATTGTAATGATAATAAATGCGTAACAATTTACTATATACGAAGTGTAAGGATAATTAACATTTAATTTATAGTCGTTTAAATACGTACGAGTGTGTACACGTGTGTACAGTACAGTTGGAGTTATCGTTTAATTATTACGAGATGGTAAGAACTAAATATTGCTTGTCTGTTGTCGAGGCGGTTAGTCGCTTGATTCCTTCGTTTATCTACTTTCAGCGTATTTACACGATCTTCTTAATTTTCCATTCTCTACACCGTTTTTTCGTTTCCTGTTTTTGTTTTCTCGCAATTTAAATCTTATACTTTAGGTTTATTTCTCTTCCACTTTCGCTATTTCATTCTCTCCCTTACTTTCGTCCTCCCGTTCGTTCGTTCGTTCGTTCGTTCGTTCATTCATCTGTTTTCTTTCATTCCAGCATTCTTTCTCTTTCATTTCTTTATCTCGTTATTTATAATAGTGCGTTTAATGCAGGCAAGGTAGGAAATCGAGGCAATATACGGAATGACAATCGTCAAAACGTCACTGGAAACTATCTCCCGAACTTTCGTACTATACTTGTATAATATGAAATACATATGAGTATGTAAAAAAATATACCTGATGTGATTGAATTCGGTAATCAACACTTTTGCGATCGATGGATTCGAATTGTGTCAGATGTCTTTTAGGATTCATTAAATGTCGTATAGTCGTAACCAGCATGATCACTGAGCAGCGCTATATAGATACCTGTCATGTTAGCAGTCCCGAATTGTCAAGCTACTATACTTAACTAGTTTATAGTAGCACGGTCGCAAAAGTATTAAAATTAATGATTGGAATGTACATCTGTTATGTTTGATGAGTGCGAAATGAATGGTGTCGTATCGAACGAACGTAGAATGTTCTATAGATTGTCGTTTCCAATGTCGTTTTCACGGCATAGAATACATGCAGGCCTAAATTTACTACCGAAAGTCAACATCGTAGAATCGTTCAGTCCGTGTTTCTCCTACGATTTTGATGCGATCAAGGTAGTCCTCAGCGTCCTGCGCGTGTCTCGATTAGCCGATAAATCGCTAGTATAGCGTACACATCGTGTAAGAAAATTTTCATTTGGCCTAGGCATTCGGTAGAATGCCCGAGTCTTCTACATTGCCTGTTAACCTGTTTGCAAAAATCAGCATAAAGGCCTTGCGAATCGTACCGTCTTTTCTATCGTTCTCCTTCTTTTTCTTTTTTATTTCTTTTTTTTTTTCTCGTTTACCTTCTCCTCTGGGATACGTATGAACGGAGATTCGCCGAAATAAAGTAAACTTTAAAGCTGCCTTAAATTTATGACGCATCGAAATATCGTTTGCCGATAAAGATTCTATGATAAAGGAGCCTTTACACAAAAGGGGTCAGCGAAACGGAAGAAACGAACTAAACGATCAGTTCCAAAAATCTTACGACGAGCACCATGATATTTGCAGGAACCATAGAACTTGTCACGTTCCAAGCTAAAACGGATAGATGATGGATAGATTGCGATTATTGGACGCGGAACCTTTGGATTTCTGTAGGTTAATTGTTTACGCGAGTTTCGCGACGACTTTTCTCTCTCGAAACTGAGACATTAAGAAAGGAAGTTTGGAATATTAATTGTCCTTGAACGCGGTCTGTGCTTCATGCCATTTGTTTCTTCGTTCTTTTCCTATCTTCCTGTTTAATCTGATTTCTCGCCCTTGGAGTCGTATCGCGATGCACGTACCTTTAGAATGTTTTTATAAACGATTGATAACCGTGCGTATATCAGTCTGCGATACATTGTAATGTGCTATCGTTATCGATTAGCGATTCCAGCGTCACCTCGTTTTTACTCGCCTCTCAAAACTCGGGGATTCAGGAGGCGCATGAATCATTAACCGATCGCGACTTTTATCGTTTCGTATCTAATGGTAGGCTGCGCTTTCTCACTGATTTCGACTGTCGACGATTCGGCACTTAAAAATTAGTGGAAGTACGAGTGACGAAATTTTGTATGCAACCGAATGGAAGATACGAAAAAAAAGAAAGAAAGGGAAAAAGAATCTCAATGGTGCGTGGCCATTGATGCGAGCCTGATTAATACGTTCGAGTTTCTTCGGCAAATATTTTTTTTTTTTTTTTTTTTTGATCGATCGTTCGATAACGAATCCTTCGAACGACCGACTGGTGATCAGTATTGTTATTACTATTATTATTAATATTATTATTATTATTATTATTACTATTATTATTATTATTATGGATTATTGATTATTATTAATATTATTTGCTTTCTTGTTCTTGATAAAAAAAGACTTATCGTATTTTTGCCAATTACGAGTAGCGTTCTAAAACGATCTTACAAATTTCATCGTAATCCGAATAACTTTACGTACATCTAGAAAGATACAATTCTTTATGTGCTAAACGTTTACGTTAAATCGAAGCGCGAACCGAAAGTTGGAGGAAAGGCTCAGGCGGATCTTATAATTATACACGAAAAGTTACCCACGAGACGCAGCCGTGTGTTAGTTTTTTTGACTAGATTTTCCTTTTTCGCGTGATTATGATTTCTGCGAATTTCTCTACCCGATGTTCCCGTGTTAATGTGCGCTTTCGACTTGTTCCCAATGAAAATCACGCCCGAGTCTTCGCCCCGACGACGAATAAGTTATTTTGTACACCGGACATCGCGAGTCAACGGCTTTCCTCGAAGATTAACGAATTAATGCCTTTTCTTCTGAATACTGCGTTTCCAGCGCGCATGTTTCTTCAATTCTTCGCATTCTTTTAACGACACGAAAATTAATCAGCTTTCTTAATCGCGTTACGTCGCGACGAGTAAACGAGTTTTGTGCGCGATCGCGATAAAACGGGAAAGATAAGACGTTTTTCCGTCGAACGATCAACCGCGAGATGATGAAAATCGTTCTCGATTTCTTTATTATCGTCTTACCGCATCGGCGTTTACGATCGACGACAGAAAAAAAATCCGTACGTTCGAAAATCGATCGATCGAAACGAGAAGAATAGTGTCGCGAAAGGAGAAAATTGAAAACGGGAAGAGAACGGAAATAATGGGTGGAGAAGGGAAATAAAAAGATTCGTTCGCGTGGACCGAGAGACTATGCTTTCCGTTTCGAAAATTCCACGACAAAAGGACGCCTAAAAAATATATATATATATATTTTTATATATATGTATATGTTATTTATATGAACGTGTATAAATATAGATATAGATACTCGATCACCGAAAGCTTTTTTTCTCGTGTTTTAACGTTACTACAGTACGCGGTGTAATAAATTACCTAATTTCTGAAAAGGTTTATTCCTATCAAAAGGATTATCGTAGAGCGCAGCCTACCGTGCTTCTCGCCAATCGACGACGATTTTAAATATACATATATAAAGGTATTCATAAATTAGAGCTCCTTATATTATTACCTTTTTAAATTATCGAATAATTAATAGTAATGTTAGTATATACAGGTACAGGTCTCGTATAGTTGCAGTCGTGTCGTCACTGGTTGTTCGATTATCGCGTTCTCTCGCCTTTGTTTCTCGCGCGTTTATACGCGAATATGCTGACGGATGCCGACAAAATCCGTCATCTTTCACTTTCAACCGCCTAAGCTCGAACGCATAGAAAATGGTACCGTGATATCGCGAGAAAGAAGGAAATATAATAATTATTCGACGATGCGTATGTTTCATAATAAAAATAGTGTAAACTATGTTCGTAGCGCGCAAATACGCGTTACGTTTCAAGAGTAAAAATTATGTACGGTTGATAGAGTTTGTCGTTCAGACGAACGTTGGAAGTATTTGCGGAAGTATTTTTTATGGACTTTGTATGTAGATAGAAAAAGCAACGGCTCGGTGTACCGCGTTAGTACGGTACCTTTTCTAAGCATCGCTTTAGGATAGACCGTGGAAGGATAATCGAGAAGCTCGGACGACTTTGGTACTCGCTTTCTCTCGGTTTCTATCCGATTCTATCCGGAAATGGCAGCATGTGACGACTCGAGACATATTAATCCTATCGTTCAATTCGTCCCTCTTGTTCATTTGTTTGACGTTTTAGATTTGTTTTCGTTGGTGGCGCTACCATAGAAAAAATATAGAAACGAGTATTTACAAGGAAGGAACTTTGTATGCTCGTAGCTGGAATCTCGTCGATTCGTCCACCCTCGTCAGAGAAATCGAACTAGTTCGCGTTACTATTAACGTACGTAAAGTAACCAGCTTCCAAGAAGTGTATCTACTAAAAGCTTTGAATTCCTTCGCGTTAACAATAACCAAGCAACAATATTTAACAATCTCAAATTACTTGTTCACGTAATCTCACTCACGTTTTCGATCGCGTTCGACGATTTTCCTGTCTCCGATCGTCTCTGCCTCTTTATACGTTCTTCTTACACGCTGTTTACGACGAACGAAATGAAGAAAAGTGCAATTCGAAAATTTCTCCGTTCTTGCGACCCACTGCGAAGGGAAGCACGAACGAGTATCGTTGTCACTACCATCTCACGAGGGCAACGTCGTTTTCGTCTGTCGTGAGCAACTCGTTTACTATTCCACGGCTGGATTTTGCGTTTGAGCGAAAGGGCTCATACCCCCATTTTTAGGTGCACTCGATTATGTGAGGCTGGGAGGTCTCTATGACGCTTGGCCGGCCTACGGAATTCTCCAGGTTGTGGAGAGACGTCGAGTGTGGGCCATGCGTGGATCCGTGCCTCTCGTAATTATCGATGTGCTCCAGTTCGCATTCCTTCGGCATATTTCCTGCGATTGAAACAACATTCTTCTTCAGAATTTCTTCCAAGTTGTCTAATAATCGATCAATTTCTTCTCAATTGTACTTACCGACGTTCATGTCCGGGCCGTATTCGTAATACGTCGGCGAACCTACGGCCGCGGCTAGGGCAAGTTCATCCTCGATATTATTTGGTCTGCAACTGGTTGTCTTCCAATGGGTCCTAAGACCGCTCGCGCTAATGTACTTCTTGTCGCAACCTTGACAGGTGTAGGGCCTTTCGTTCGTGTGTAACCTCTTATGTAACTTGAGGTGAACGAACTGAGTAAACTTCGCGGGGCACAGGTCACAAGCATAGGGCTTTTGGCCGGAATGCAGTCTCAGGTGAGTCTTCAGATTTGAGGTCGAGCTGAACCTCTTCTTGCAGATTTCGCATTGATGTGGTTTTTCACCTATATCGTTGATACAGTCTTAGTGTTCTCTCTCTTTCTCAAGTTTCATATCCTTTCAAATTATATGGAAAAATATAATTAACTTACCTGTATGCACGAGATGATGTTTCTGTAGATGAGCCAGCTGAGTGAAACTCTTGGTGCAAACGTTACACTTGAATGGTCTCTCGCCGGAATGAGTCCTCAGGTGCACCTTGAGATTCGACAGTTGGCCGAACGTCTTGCAGCAGACGTTGCACTCGTAGTGCATTTTTCCGTCCTTCTTCTTTAATGGGTATGGTAACGACCTGTAGCCCCTGGATCCTTGGGAGTTCGGACTCAGAGAACCACTCTGCGAACAACCGTGGTCGTCCGGGGATAAAGAACTCGCGGGCGAGTATCGGTTCAATGACGAAGAGTTGGCATGAATGGTGAGGCCAGGATGATGACCCAGGTGAAGATTGTGCGTGCCAGCTATTAACGTTTGGTTACTGTCGATTTGCATGGTCGACGAGGTCGGCAGTTGGTGACTGCTCGTGGCAGCCTCCAGCCTTCTTCCATCGGCTCTCTCGTAAACCACGTTTCCGCTAGGGGTTGGCGAATAGGCGGTGCAATTGATAGACAACGGCGCCACGTTGTGATGCAGCGAGCCATTCTGATGATAAATGCCGTAGGGATAGGACGAAGGCGATTGAATAGGTGAAATGGGCGAAACACTTTGATTGCTGTTCGCCGCGGAGGTCGGATACACCGGGCTGGATTCTATTTGACATCCGCCGGAACTGGAGTACAAGATCGTCGGGGTGGACGCACCCGTGGGATTCGTAGACGGTGACGGACTCTTGGTCTTTCTCTTAGGCGGGCAGCTACTGGATGTCGTCGAAGAGTGAAGGTTACTCGTGGATGTCAGTATCGTGCTAGACGACAGAACGTTCGCGCTGGAATGGTGATTATTGGAATTGCTGGACGAATGGATGTTCCCTGGATGAGACTGTAGAACGTTGTTGGGTCCGGTACTGGAGTGTAGATTGCCTGTACTCGAGTGAAGGTTTCCCGTGCTGGAATGCAAGTTACTCGTCGGACTTTGCATCGGTAGCGTGCTGTTACCACTGGTAGTGGAATTGACGCACGTGTCCGCTTGCATAGGCAGATTCGAACTGGAATCGGGACTGCAAGGTAGAATGTTTCCGTAGCGATGAGATTTTTTGTAAGAGTACGCCATTTCCGTTGGACTGGATGGCGGTGGCGTGACCGAATCGGCATGCGTTTGATGGTGAATCTGATGGTGTTGCTGCGTTCCATTGTGATGATGGTTGTGGCTGTTGTTATTGTTATCGGTACTGCTACGAAGAAGGATATTTTCAAGGATAGAGCTACTCGGGCTGGTCAGATAGGCTGGTCTCCCGGAAACGGGTAAAGCACCCTTCACCTCGGACTCGTAAAAGGGCTTCGGATTTTTCTCTGGAATTTCATCTTCGGTTACCGTCGTCAGGACGGCGTTCTTCTGAAGAATTATGGGTGACACCGGTTTCTGTAGTTCCGGGGTCACAGCTCTGCTCGGCAATTCTTGATCTTTGTCCTTTCCGTTAGCGTCTAGGTTCTTCGACGCCTGGAAGTTCCCGTAGGTCTTGGTGATCTTGATCTTAACCTTCCTGTATTCGTTCTTCGCAACTGCATTGTCTTGTTTGAGCACCTCGTTGTTGCATACCGACGTTTTCGCGTTCTTGCTGAAATCTAGCACGTAATTGTTCTCCGAGTCCGACTCGCTGCTCTCTTCCGGGGGCGTGAGGATCTCGTCGTGATAACCATTGGAATGATAGCCTTCGTCCGATCTAACGGAACCGTCCGTTGGGGTCATTTGCGAGCGTCTCTCGTAAATCGATGAATCCTTTAACGGTGACACCACGTCCACCGTAGGTGGAATTTCCGTTGGTAACGTTGATTGTTGTACTTGTTGTCCTGTAACAACGAAACTTCCGTGTGAAACGTCGTCGGCCACGAAGCACTGCCGAAGCGACAAACGAAACATGTGCTTACGTATTCTTTGAAGCATTAATTCACCCGTTAGTGGGTAATTGAGCCTTTCTGCGAACTCTCGACAATACCACACCAGAAGCTCTTGGTTCGGTAGTATTGGTTTGATTGTGTAAAAATAAATGTTCATCTGCAAAACAACCACGATCGAGATGAGTTACTGTACCAGAATGACTCTGTTAGAGTGCCTCGAGCTGATTCGAACGCGTGGCGTTCCATCAATTCGGCTCACCTTATACTGGCATGCTATTAAATTCTGCGATTCGGACGAATAAGCCGGGTTTACGTAACGCATCCAATTTGATTTCTGGACGTCATAACCGTCGATGTAGTAGAACAGCTCGTTGTTTTTGTACACCTATCGAGAAAAATGTATGATTTAATCGTGACAATGAACACGGTCGATATATGCTATTGCGTAGAATGGTAGCTGCAAGAAATGTAAGATATCGCGAGAACCCTAGCTCGTGTTCAAGGTACAGACTAAATCTTCGATGTTCGACGCAGTTAAGGCGTCAACCAACGAGAAAATATTGGCGATTTAATAGTAAGAATCGAGAGAGAACCAAGTTCTCTATCGTAACTCATCAATTCGTTACGAGGCATCAATGGCTTCGCGGGTTTCGCTTTAAGGCTCGCTAGATCGGCTGAAACCAGTTTCTGGTCTTTGCAGGCTTCCCTCTCTATCTTCTTCTTTCCCTTTTCGCCTCCTTCATGTTCTTTTTTCTCATCATCCGAGAGACTAGCCGATGATGATAGTCGAAGCTCGCGAAATAACTGCTACGAGGATTTTGAATAGGCACTTAAATGATTCTTACCCTCCAGAAGTACTTCCGGTTCGCGTCGGCCGGCACCGAGTCCTTGGTGTACACTTGTCCCACGAGAGGACCGAACCGTGTTCCCTTGGGAATGTAACTTGTGCTCCACACTCCCAAAACCTGCGAATACGTACCATATTTTTTTATCGCCTGCCGACTCCGACTTACGCATCGTTTCGCTAGAATTCGTTTGTTTGCTTTGTCATATACACGCGAGGAAAATTCATACGGCATTCGATACTTGAAATCTTTAATGTTCGGCATTGACGCGAGATTCGTACGAACGAGAATACCGAAGAACATGCACGTCAATTTGACGGGGAACGTACGTCACGTTAAACTGTTTTATCCGCGTGATATTTACGAACGTTTCGGTAGGCTGCTCTATTTTCGTGTGAAGAAATGTTATCCATACTTAGATCAGGTATATCTGGATATCCTTCGTATCTCCGATGATTTTAAACTTTGATTTTATGCCTTATACTTTTTCCTTCTTTTTTTTTTTTTCGTACGTCGATTCTAATCAACCGAATAATACTTTGTACTGTTCGTACTTGAAACGCGTCGTACAATGACCGAGACTGCTGGTCTCGATTCCTGTCACCGAGGAAAGTGTAACGATTTACTTGAGCTCTAGGTCATACTCGGTAAGTTAATTAGCTTCGTTACTCGGTCAAGTTTGATTCACCGCTGGTATCCCTTAAATCGCAACAATCGCCCGGTTCGACCGAATTGAACGAAATCAAGTTCCCATAGGTTTTCGTAATTTCGAGTTGCTTGAATGGTATCATGGAAATGGTCTAGGGAAATAACTAACGAGTAATTGCGATTATTCTCGCGACTCTCACCGAGGAGGTCTCGAGAAAGGATTCTTTGGCGGAGGAACGTACATCGTTGAGGGCCTGAGAAGGTTTGAGGACCAAATTTCTTGGCAGGGATGCCTCCGCACGATTGGTATCGCCTGGCGATGCCGCCACATCCGGTACCAAATATACGGCATGCTGCTCGAATTCCTCTTCTCTCAAGGTCGCGTGATCCCACTCGCTGGCCTCCATCCTTCACTGTACAGAAATGAAAAAAAAAAATAACGTTAAATTTCGATACTCGATTTAAATGTTAAATAACGAGCAAGGAAAGGAAGAAGAAAAATCTCAGTATTCGAGTAGTTTCGATCATAGTTCTTAATTTGATTTCGTTACACGCGTGTAACTTTGGTGCGCAGAAACGCAAAGACTCGATACGTGTTTCGATACCGTTATAGCCGAATCGTTTATTTAAAAACTTAGCACATAGCGATACGCCGTTATCTACGAGCTTGTACAGCCAGGTTCGATCAGGTTTCGTGTTTGATTCGATGAATTATTTAATCACTCGATTCGTAACATTTAGTCATCGAATAACTGCGACTATACTTTTCAACTTTGATATTTCGATCTAAACCTTTCCTCGAGCATTGACCGGGAATGTGTGCGGAAGCGATTTTATAGTTCGAGCGTAGATCATCGCGGGTGAAAACGAAACGTGAAAATCGCGATATTATTAGAATTGACTTAGAAGTGTCTATGTATAATGACGACCGACAACGCAGAGGGTTATAAATAGTTGAGATTCCGGTAAATCGATACGATCAATAACTCCAGCCATTAACTTCGAAACGCTTGTAAAAGAAAAGCAACGCGTTCGTCCGCGTGCCGACGCTTGCAACCAACGAGAAATTTATTTTCACTCGTCATCCGTTTCTCGATAAGAATCGATGAATTTAATGATCGATCGTTTTTGGTTTACGAATAAAAAAAAAAAAAAAAAAAAAATTAGCCACGTGATAGACAAAAATTGTGCTTTTCCTTGTCCCTCAATCGGCGATGGTGCAACACTTTAACACCGCGAAAGTGAAACCCGTCCACGCATTGATCGACTGCAGGGGTGAGTGGGAGGGGGACGGGGCATAAACTCTGAAGTCCGCCCCTCCGACCTCTCACCCCCGCCCACCTCGCCATCGGGGGTTTTCGCTACTCGTTGAATTTCCATTTCCGTGGAAATAGCACGCTACCAACCCGTTCACTATTCGTTAACTTTCTGCGTAACTTTTTGATTTTCGTTCCTCGTCTCTCGATCCCCTTTGACGAACAGGATTTGTCTTTGCTCCCAATTTTCGATGCTCTTTCGAATCGTATTTTCGTTAATCGACTGCTAAACGACATTTGTTATTATATTAAAGTCGTTTTCCTTTTTCACCGTTTATCGCATGATATTTTTGTGTGGATGAAACCTGTTCTTCAGAAATACTTTAACACGTTTGTTGGATCTTTTTTATAAGTAATGACTGAACGTTGAAAATTTTCCGTTGATTGAAATTCGATCCCGCTTTTTGAACGATGAATCGTTCAGACATGGTTTAAAGCGTTTGAGACAAACGTTGCAATTTCCGGTGAACGATCACGTTCATAATGCATCATGTTAACACGTACTTCTATGAAACTGACTTAAAAAAGGAAACATAAAACAGCAGTATACGTGCATCGACTCTGTTGAATTTTGAGGCATTTAAATATCTTATAACTTCCGATGGGGTACACCACTCGCCATACGTGTTGTTTAAACGTTTCAAGTTTTGTTCGCCGTACCATTAATTTATTGTTTTTGGTTGTTCGTTCTAAATAAAATCATGTCAGTTGATATCGTGCAGCGTTAACGTGCAGTACTCACGCCTTTTGGTGCATCGGTCGCGAGCCGCGAGTCGACGAAACGAATTTAATACCGCCTCGCGATGATTTCCTTCGCCGCTCTTTCGTCTATATTGTGCTGATGCGACTGATTAAGTCCGTCCGAGGGGATGATTTTCGAAAAGAATTGGCGGGGCCGGTTTTACGTGATCCTGTGATTTCTCAGGGAGATCGGCATCCCGACGACTCTTGGGATACTCGGGAGCCTCGGTTGGCCTCGCGTTGAGGGATGAAACACGTTGGCTTTTCTCAACATTTATTTGAGAATGTCCCTCGGCAAGGCGAAATTTCGACGTCGATAAGGCCGATCGCTGCCGGCCTAGGCGGTTCTCTACCACCTATACGACGCTTATCGATTATCAGGACATCGAGAAAAGGAAATTTGGATCGGCGCTGTCGTTGCACCCGATTAATCAATCACTGACACTCTCTCTTCTGCTTGTTTATCAACAACAACTATCCTTTGGAGGATCTCGACGCGACACCACTGCCCTTCCGTTTCCTCCTTGATCTCTCCTTGCGTGTTTATTCGCGCGATCGTCGACGCTGTTTCCCGTCGAATACGAAGGAAAAATTAAACCGGAAAGCACCGTTTTCTTTTTCTCTTCTCGGAGGCACACGCGAACCACTTCCACGCACTTCACCTCTTTCTGTCTCACACCCTGTCCACCCCTCGTTACTTTTCCAGGTTGAACAACTACGAAGACGGATCGACGGCTCGAGAACTCGAAACCAACGAACGATTTTATCACGAGGGAAAAAATGACGCACTAACGATGACCGGGGATCTTTCTACCCTCTCTGTCAATGACAGAGTGGTCTCGCGGTTAAACGGCGAACGCGAGCGAGCACGCCGCGTTATGATGCCGATCGTTTGACAAACAAACCGGTGGTGTTGGAGCGCGATCGATTGGTTTGGTTTTATATTTAACAAAAAAAAAAATGTCGTCGGAAAAGGCAACACTCTCCCGCGATGACGAACGCGTTTCGCGTAATTTCGCGTTTCAACCCTTTTTCGAGGGTGGTTGGTCTCCGCCTTCGGGTCTCTTTGGATGGCACACGCAGAGCAGTGTGTGGAACTCGGGTAGACCTGACCTAGCCCAACGCGAGTCGGCTTGGCTCGTCCTCCCCCTGCGTCGGTATTGGTCGCTCGCTATCCCTCTCTCTCCATCTTTCTCCCTTTCTCTCTCTTTCTGGCGAACACGGACGCGGTGGTGTGTGCCAGCAAAGCTGCCAGACCAGAGCAGAGGTGGTGCATTTCTCTGCGCTGCGCTTTCGATCGACCCGTTGCCAGAGGTTCTCTCCCTCCCCCTCTTGCCCCGTTCTCTCTCTACTTCACCCTTCGCCGTTTCGTCCTCTTTCCCATCCTTCTCTCTCCGCTTCCCTTCCTCGCTCTCCTCCGCCCCGGTACCTCTCGTGCATTTCCCCCTGTCATCCTTGTCGCTCCGCTTCGCGTTTCTTCTTCTCTTCGTCGAGCGCGCTCTCGTTACCCCTTTCAACCCCTCCAGCTACTCCAGCGCGTGCAACCGTGTCCCCTTCCCTTTCTTCTTTCCTCTCACCGATGCCTCCCCTTTCCCTCTTTCTCTTCTCTACCTCCTATTTCTCTTTCTTCCGTCCTCGGATTTTCCATGCCGTCGGCTCTGTCTCTGTTCGTCGATGTCGACAGGGTGCATGCGCTGATCGCTTCTAAGTTTAATTCTTCGGTAACTTCTCGCGATCGTAAGACGTTTTACCATACCACGTAATGGAAAAAAATAAGGCGCGAGCCGCGCGTGCATCGCGCTAACCGAGGCCTATTCCGCGTTCATCGCGGCGCATATTCTCGATACGAACGAGAGCAACGCTATCCACATTTCGATTCGGTTGAAAATTCGAATGGATTTCGTAAGGGAGCTTAGTTTTGGCGGAGGTGGTTTATGTAACGCGTAAAATCGATAAGGCGAGAGAGTTGGCGAATGATCTAAGAATACAGAAGCGTTCAACTTCTCTTGTGCGCAATTCTACGCGGAAAATATTGGAGGGAACTCGTTCGAATACCAGTCGATGTAACTTAAGGACACGCGAAGGAAAAATAGTTTGACGGAGCGGCGAAAATTTAAATTTAAACGAAGTCTATAGACAAGACGATGAAATTGACCTCGTTCCGACAGGTTTCCAACTAAAATGCGACGAGCTAACAACATTCGCGATTTAAATTTTCATATTATCGTCCATGATGCGGTGTATAAGCTGGAAACGATTATCGTCGTTATTATCGAAGGACAATTTTTTCTGGTCTGGTAAATTTACAAGCCAGACAGCCGTCTACAAAAATCCTGCGGTGTTTTTCTCCCGTCCTTGTTTACACCTCCTTTGAGTATGTGCTTTTTCTACGGTGCGTCCCTCTCACACGGTTTCTCCTCGTCCGTTGTCCTCAGGCAACCCCTTTACGGGGACGTGCATTTAACCCCAGCGCCACCCTTTACCTACACTCCCACCCTCCTTTTCCATTCACGGTTCGTTGCATAGACCGATCACGTTCGAGCCAGATGAATGTAAATCGGCCCAAATCGATCCAGACCAGTCTGGAATCTAAAGAGCTAACGATCTTCTCTCTTCGATCGCTTATTTTCACGTTGCTCCCTTCTTTTTGTATCGATGTCGATCTTTTCCTTTCGCAACACCAAGTACGTGGAATCCAACTGGCCCAGACCCTGGCCCAGAGTCACGGCCACTCGAGATCGGTAACCCCGTTCACTTTGGTTAAACGAGCGTCGCTCGTACATGGCTCGTTTTTTCGTCTGCGCATCATCGTGAGTGCCTAGCTGGAACTATCGGCACCTCGTAATAGAGGAACATACACACGGGTCGTCGAACTTTCTCGGATTCTAATCCCAAAGACCGGTCTCGATTCCATCTACCGGGTTACGTGTACGAAATCTGCCACGCACACAAAAGCCCGATTTTCATCGTGAGATAATACCGTCGTTGTTTCAGCCACGGTTGCTGCCGTTCGCCATGAATATCTTTGCATATTCTCAACGAAAACATACGTACGAGAAATAAATAAAAGACGGTGTTGCCTAAATGTGCAGCTAGGTTTGTAACCATACAGATGGAAGACCGAATACGGCGCAATAAAGAGTATAGGGAGGAAAAAATAGTCTGTCCGAGGACAGACCACGAGTGGGTGTATGGAAATTTTCTACAACGTACTCAATGACCTGGGAAAAATATTTACTGCGCCGACGATGAGGCATTGCAGTGTATCGACTAGCAATAATTCACTTGGCACTGTTCCTGAAATTAATAGAATATCGTGCCAGCTGTGATTTATTCGTAATTCTGTGGAAATGCCTCTACCGGTGGAATTAAATTTATGGCAGTAATAGCGCTTTATCGGCCCTCGTGTGCATTGTCTCTGTTGCACCTGAATCCGTCTCGTCGCGATTCCATCTTCCTCTTCTTTTACAGGAATAAAATAATTCCGCTTTAATCCTACCATGCGTGCGAAATTTAACGGCAGGCTGCTTTTAACCCGGTCGCGCGTGCACTGCACCGACTACTTTCGGCGGAAATTTGAAAATAATTAAATTTGTTCGCTCCGTAAACACGCGGTGTCCCCGGGCCAGACAGACAAATGTTTCGATTATTCTCAGCGAAAGTTCTGAACGATATTGACGATTGCACTTTAATCAGAGAAAAGAACAATAGATTGTTATTTCAGTATCGGATCTTGAACGCGTATCCGATCGGGCTGACTTCTTTGTCATCGAGACTCGATCTCGGTGCAGTTTCGCGACACGAGTCTGAGAGTGACTCGTGCCGGTATGTGGGCGAGGTCGTTGATCTCTGGGTGAATTCGTGCGACGAAATTTTGTCAGCGGAGCACGGCTTATTCGAAATTTCACTTTTCGAGGAGAATCGACGAGCTCGAGATCTACCTTGCGAATTTCCACGCGGCGCCCTCCTAGCGAAAGAAGTTTCCGCGTGAATCGCCGACGACTACTAACCCAGATACGTTCCCGGGTCGTCGATCTTTTCCCTCCTCGGAGGAACGGCTGTACCAGATATATTAATTTCCTTCGGTTCGACCGCTTCTTGCGAGAATCACCGTCAGATAGGATCGCACGATTTCGGAATAGCTCACCTTTTTTGAACGCTATCCACCACACCGAGAAACAGTGTCGTTCGCTTCGGTTTAGACGTCGGTCATCCTGTTCATCCTTAGATATCTTCCGATTAACCAACTTTTCATCGGTGTCGATCGAATCACAGAATTTCGTAGAAACAATTTTCATTCGATACTTTGATCTCGAATATCGATGTTTTCTAAACGTTAAATCGATATTGATCGAAGGATATTCCGTGGATACCTTTATTATCGGTTAACGACATTAGATACCTTCGAGTTACGATTGAAAGGGAAATCAAAGGTTCTCGATCCTTTGTCCTCGTAAAATGAATGACGGAAGCGCAACGTGTTGTCTCGTGGCTGGCAAGTTTCTAATCAGACGCGTAATAGCGGCCGCGAATAGAAAACCGAATGTGAACCGGAAATGCCGTTTCCATGGAACCCATTCGAACTATTCCGTGGTGTAGTAGGATACTTTAACTCTCGTACAACACTCGTAACTGTTACTTTAGAGAATAACGGGCCATACGGGCGTATGCGTGTTTATCGCGGCGATTGCGTATACACACACGGCTTTCCGAGAATAACGGACAGAAATTCGCCTAGAATGAAATATTGTTGACTCACCGAAATGTTTCCGGGCTCTTTACAAATTTTATTTCTCTTTCGGGTAGCGTATAGGACTCGTGCGAGGGAATTCCTGGAAGATTCGTCAATTTTTTCCGGAGAGCCTCTCGAAATTCTTTCACCGCGTAAAGTTGAACATTGAAAGTTTTACTGATGGACGCCTGGACGTCGATTATGGCGAAGATATCGCGTAACGAGGTAACTTCGATCGACTGACCAATTGGCGGATAAGTTGAGGATTCCGAAGGTTTAGAAGCTTACAGGATTGTCGTATCAAATATTCATTCGGTGTTCTTGACGGTTAAGAAAGGTCTGGACATCTGTAAGAAGGTCGATGCTTTGCCGAGTCACCGCGGTGTCAATGACCCTTAAGGCTTTGAACCGGGACATGTTGCGTTTAAGCTTTTTGTAGAAAGTGCTGTTATTCCACTGATCTTGCAGAGAACTTTATTTCTTTACGCGCGATAAAAAGCATCTACTATTATCCGCGTGTAGCTGTTGGCATCTTTAAAGAACTTCGCCTACGTTCCGTTAGTCGATTTGAATTTCCACGACTATCCTGAGCCACCTTGTTTACAAATAATTCATTGTCCAGATATTTCGATAATTTCAAAAATCAATTTCGATCGAGCAACTGCAAAATTTCTCGTTCGATTAGTTCCAAATTGTGAAACGAGGAACGGTTTTAACGAGAAATAATTCTCATTATTTCTCGATAAAACCGAAGAACGCTTCTTCCTTTGGATCAGCGTTATCGACGGTCGATTCTTAGCGAAAATCAAAGTCCCGTTTCCGGCGCGTTTCTCGGACTAGTCGGCGGCGCGTCTTTAAAGGCCGACGTACTCTCGGCTGGTAGCAAAATGTAAACCGGAAAAGCAACGAGCAAGTGAATTAGCGAAGTGAGTTCGCGATTGCCTCCCCTTCTACGCCTGCTCGCTTCGTCCTTCTTTCTCCTCGTTCACCTGGCACCTTCCATTCTCTCTCGCCACGGATCTGAAAGAAGGTCTTTGCCGGTCATTGTCCCACTTGCAAGTCTACTTGGACTTGGACTTGGACCACGCTATAAGCATGGTGCGCTGAGTAACGAGGTTCCGATACCCCCATAGGGGACCCCCTTTTGCGCCTATATTCTATACGCAACACGTACGTGTACGTTCACAGACAGGGACGGACGGAGACAGTGTTCAAGCGGTGAACGAACTTTAACGCATCGTGTTCCTAGCCATGCGCGAAAATCTTCCTAAACGAGCGCGCTGCGTTTCCTTCTGTTTCTCAAGAATCGTAGTTTTCTTTGCACATCCAACTACTACGATCCTTTCTCGTATGCGATTCTAGAACTGGTTGCAATGTCCAACCGTGATTACATTTCGTATCGTAATATCGCTGATATTCGAGACGATGAGTCGCAATTTTTGTGTATCCGCATCAAGATGAATTAATTACACGCTATCGATGTCGCCTGTCGTTCACAGTCTTGTCTTGTGTTCCATCTAATTAATCGGCACGGGCAAGAACGTATCGAATGATTGGCGATAAGTCGACGTGGCAAAATTAGTTCGAGACACACGAGTTACAATACTACGAGGCTTATAATCCGCCCCTGCATATCGCCACGTACTGGCATCGAAACCAAACCGCGTCACTCGCCTAACTGTACATAGGCTTGTGTATACCAAGGTACCGTACAGGTACGACTACCAAACGGTCGTAAAACCATGAATACGTGAAGACGTTTACACGTGGGCCACTATGCACGCGTCTATGCGTGTACAGGTGCGTAAAAGCACCGTTGTACAGCCGATGAAGGCGCGGTCAAAAGTAAAACCGAATTCGTTTTCGGTAGAACTTCGGTCAGTCGTGTTTCTCCTTATCTTCCGCGCTTTATCTCTCGTTCTTCACTTTTCCTTCCATCAACATTGTCATCTCCTCGACGTTTCTATTTGTCGTACTACGTACTATCTATTCCGTATCTTCGTGACGACTTTTCCTTCGTTTTTATTAAAAACGAATGAGATTTTCTTCAAGAGCTGCGCGAAAGTCGGGAAACTACCGAAGACGATTGAACTTTCCACGATAATAGGATGAACGATCGATGATTTGGTTAATCGCATGCGTTAATGTCGCAAGGTCCGCGCACACGCGCCGTAAAAGGTAACGCCGGCATCCTCTGCTTCTTATGTAACTCAAAGGCGAGAGATGAATCGAGCTGTGCCAGGTCAGAGACATCGTTTCCTGGCTCTGTTCTCGAGTTCAGGACCTCGAACCGAAGGGAATTCGTTGAACCTTGAGAGTTCATCGTATCGAGTAGAGCCGAGCGTCACGTTGTGCCGATCTTCGTGATTAGTCGTGATCAAACTGGACGGCCCTGAATTCCAAGTATCT
Organism: Bombus terrestris; assembly: GCF_910591885.1. Classification (NCBI taxonomy): domain Eukaryota; kingdom Metazoa; phylum Arthropoda; class Insecta; order Hymenoptera; family Apidae; genus Bombus; species Bombus terrestris. The sequence continues at coordinate 6,412,107 of NC_063278.1, forward strand.
TTTCATCGATCTCGACAGGACAATGATAGTCGAAGCGGCGCGGCGGCTGGACTCGTTCTTCATCCTCGATGAAGTCACGAACGAACCGTGACCAATTTTGTCTTCGTCTATCAGTCGAGGCATTACTATTATCTTTCGGATATTTTTATGTTCGAACTCTCCAATTGCGAGTGACGAAAAATTGATCTCGTTTGGTGGAATCGCGAAGAGAAGTTCTTCCGCTGACCGAACCGTCCGATATGGTCGAATAGCGTCGAAGCGTATTGCGTTGGAAGAGTATCGTATCGTTCCGCAAAAGTACAAGTGGAAACGTACGATGTCTGGTCGGCCCTGATAGAAGCAACGTGGCGCGCGAAGGTAGAACGCCGCTCTCGAGTAGTTGTGATCGACGTCAGGCCGTACGTGGCCAGCCGCTTTCAATGGGGACACGTGATCGGCAGACTACGGCAGTGGTGGAGGTCGACCGGCTGGTTCGCCGGTGTGTCCTCTCTTTCTGTTCTTTCTGTTCTCGGCCGAGGACCTCCTCTACGTACGCCGGTACGCCGTGGAGTCACGGACGACCGCTATATCATTTTCGCTACCGGCCTGCGCGCCTCGGTTCACCGTTCTCGTCGGTTGTTGAACCCGACTCTCTTTGCGCGCTGCATAACCCATTTTGTAATAGCACACTTCGAACAGGCACACCGGTATCCTTCTCGAAAATCGACGATCGACGCGTCGATTCTTCGTATTTCTAGCCATTCGCTTCAATATGTTTTCGATACGTAGACAAGGGTCTTCTCTCGAGAAAAATGTGGAAAATTTGACGATTCGCGAGAAAGAAGAAAACTCGTCAGCAGAACTTTGATATTATTTTCTTTTCTTAACGAAACTGTTCGATAGTTTGGTATAGTCAGCGAATCCTTGGAGAATTGTTAGAGCGGAGAATGAAATCGTCGAGATTTTTACGAGCACGAGTGAAATGAATTTGTACTAGGTCGCAGGTTTCTATTCTCGTCGGTTATTGAACTTGACTCTCTTCACGCGCTGCATAACCCATTTTGTAATAGCACACTTCGAGCTGTCGGCTCGACCGTCTCAAAGACAATTTACGCTTGGTTTCCATTCTTTCGCATCGAAAGAACTCGATGAACCGCCGGATACCTGTCGAAACGAATATTTGTCTGTAAACGAAACAGAACATTCGCTCGAAATCATGGCGTCTCCGCGTGTTCGATTCCCTTTTGCCGTGTGCCCGATTTTCACCGAATGAAAGGCGGATTTTCATTTTCCTGCACGGTCGATGAACTTGGCACTCGCCGCGCGGCATAACCCATTTTGTAACACCGCAAATCGCACCGGGACCCGCACATCCTATTACAAAATGGACTACGTAACGGTGTCCTTGCTGGAAACTATCGTTCTTTGCCCGCATTCTAATTTCTAGATGATTCGCTCGGGCTACAAATCGAATTCATAAAACGAACGTATATAGAAGGGGGCTAGAGGAGAAAAGTGAGCGCTCGAAGAAACGTTCGTTCTCATCCATGATCCGTGTTGCTACGGCAAAAAGCAAACGAATGGGCAATCAGCTTGCGCATTGCAAACCAAGGAAGAACGCTTGTACCGTTTCGAAAATTTCCCTCCGCATTCCTGCCATTTCTGTCTCTCTTTTGCCCATGTAACCCATTTCGCGGAAGCAATCACGATGGAGGGACATTTGCGCTCTGATAAAATTAATTCTTGTTCGGCATACGCGGTCTGAGTGCTCGTTTGCCGCTTTATCGCCTGCATTGAGCAGCTCAGAACACGAAGAGTCGAACTAAAACTCGTATGTGTTTCGGGATGGAGCGAAATTGCGAGCGCCGCGTTCAATGATAAAAAGTGAAAATGAAGGATGGTGGTCCCTCTGGTAATCGTTGAAAATTTATGCCAAAATGTTATGAAATAAGTTTCGTCAAAAGGGGAATACGCAGGATTATCAGCATCGGGATTTGCGAGGCGATCCTGATAAGCGGGTGGCACGTCACCAAGTACGGACCTGCGGTACACCGTTGGAGAAATTGTCGTAGCCAGATAAGAGCGTCGGTTATTCGGGTATTGTGCTCGACTGCGTGGTGTAAGGCAGGTCAGGTACTCCTATATCTCGTTCGAGCTACTCCTCGAGGATCAACGGAAACATCGCGTTCTAATGAAACGTGCGAAAGTTAGAAGCAGCGTTAACGTTGATCAGAGAGTACGTTCGTTTGATATTTTCAAATTTTGACCAAATTGTTGGCATGGCAACGTTAAGAATGACACGTAAAGACTACAGAAGAGAGAAGATATGTATAATTACCGGAAGCTGTAGTAGTAGCTTGTAACGCGAGAGAAATTGATATTTTGCTACGCACCGCGAGAATTCTAGCCGAGCTCGTTCGACGAAACACGTAACACGCATTTGCGCTTCCGGTCGATACCTCCGGCCGATAAAACGTTCCCTCGTAATCGTTGTGAAAGAGATTAAATAACGGAGTTTGTCCGTTTCCGCATTGAATAGCACGAACTTCAATGTCAATGTCAGTCGCCCTTTCACCTTATATAACCAACGAGTGCGCTCACCCGCTCGTCCGCTCGCTCGCTCTTGCCTGCTGCATATTACCGGTTTAATGCGTTTCGAGTGGCCCGAATGAAACGAAATAATTTCCATTCGTACGTTCATTCAAGGAGCAAAGTTAATTAAGATGAAATTATCAACATCGTTCGGTAAAGTTTCTCCGAGTTTCTTTTCGAGGGGGAAAAAAGGAAAAGAAAATAACAGAATCTAACGGGAGGTGCACGTCAAAGGAAACGAGAATCATTGTAACAACGCTGAAAATCGTTCTGATGAATCGTCCACGGTATCAAGAAGAAATTAGAAGTTAACCGCATGGTCGTTTTGAATTGCAAAGTGGCATACTTGCTCCGCGGCGATCGTTACCTCGCTGCTTATTCAAAGTCGTTCGCGGGTACTTGAGAAAATGGAAATTTTACGTGGTATCTTTTCTAGGTAAGTGTACCTCCTCTAGTAGCTTGACGATAGTAAAGCGCGTTTATTACCGGCGAGAGAGTCAAGGATAGCTCAGCCTTCGACACTAAATTTAGCCTGCATACGTAATTACCATCTGAAGGTGACACCCGGAAAATGATATAAAATCGTGTCAGAATCGCGTTAAATTTGTTCACGATCGAACTCTGTTCGTACATCTTCCTATCGAACAACTTCCTGTTTTACGCTCTTTCCAGATAGCCCATCAGCTGCCGCGTTCAGACCACGCAACCGATTTGTCTTTTTCCTTTTTCGATGTAAACTATAATCTTCATCGTGCTCGACTCGAACAATTTAAATTCAATTGGAAGGACGCTAAAGCCTGGCGAAGTAACAAAAATTTATCTCAAATATCAAATCGTATTTTAGATGAATATTTTTGAAATCGAGTATCTAAATTTAACTCTATCAATTGATAATCGATCAACGAACTAAACGGAGCTGAACCCAACGGTGTTTTAAAATTCTATAAAGTCTAAAAGATTCTTAGTCAATATCGTGCGCGTGTAATATAAAAATTTGAGTGTGAGAAAAGAAATAAATAGAAAAGTAGTCGGAACGGAAGTGACTGTGCTTAGGAAAAGTGTGTTTTGATCGTACTCGAGAGTAGCTCGGGGCTGTCGACAGGTAGAGCAAGGCTATAGCGAAGCAAAGCGAAGCGAAGGGAGGGAATCTCACGGCTGATGGCTGGCCGTGACTTTACTCAACTCAGCCGGCACTCGGGCCGGCGCAACGCGTCAATGTAGAACGGTCATTGACTCCTGGTGCTCGGCTCGCGAGCCTCCTATATACGTGCAAGCTCGAACCTTCCTCCTTCTCTTTAACCAGTCGCGCTTCTGCGCGATGTGAACACCCGGTACGTAGCTTTACGTGGCTCACCGTTCCTCGTGATACTTCGGCCTTCTTCACTACTCGATCATCGAACCGACTCATTTTTGCCACCTTTATTTACCATACAATTGTGATCATTCGATCGATCGAACTTCATGCGCTCCGTTGAATGTTCTGCCATACTTCCTATCCGTTCTTGCTAATCACAACGAGTTTTAATTCATTTTTCTTTATCTTTGATTTTCCGAAATTTTTCAGCCTTTGTGTCTTTTGCTATTTTTTGCATTTTTCTCGGAACCAATTTCACGTGTATTTCGCGATATAGTAGTGTAGTAGTAGCAGCAGTAGTAGCAGTAGTAGTAGTAGTAGTAGCAGTAGTAGTAGTAGTAGTAGTAGTAATAGTAGTAGTAGTAGTAGTAGTAGTAGTAGTAGTAGTGGTAGTAGTAGTAGTAGTGGTAGTGGTAGTGGTAGTAATAGTAGTAGTAGCAGTAGCAGTAGTAGTAGTAGTAGTAGTAGTAGTAGTAGTAGTAGTAGTAGTAGTAGTAGTAGTAGTTGTTTTTTCGATAATACAGGATCGATGTAGGGCGGTTATTGGCTTTTTGCGCTAGACTCACTCGAGACCCCCTGCTCGTGTACACACGCCATTCACATTTACGTTCGACGTTGACTCGAAACGAGTCACCCGGTATATGATACGTGCCTCTGCAGGATCCGTGATACTTTAGGCTTTTTCGGTGCACCGAGCACGGCCAGAAAGTTACGATAATTTTTCTCTTTCTCTCCCTCGATATCTCGTTGCTCCGGGACAATCTTCCTTCGAACGATAAAACGTTTCAGAATGAATACGTACTTCGGTGTACGCAGGATGTGAAGTACCACGGTTCGTGCTAATGGTGTTTCCCTCGGAATACGAATGTGTTTATTTTTTCCCGGTTGACCTTGGAATCCGGCGGCAACGAAGGAATTTTACGATATTTTTATGGAAGATTTACGCGCCGCTGCCACCGCGAACTTTATCGCGGCAAATTCTTGCGAAGAACAGGGTAAGTGAGAATGAGGAAGTGAGTATAATGGCCTTTATAGCGGGGCGCATTCACGCAGACTCGCGCACCTCGCTTTTAACCGGTCCTACGCACCTTCTCGATAATAATAACCGCAACAGCGATAAAAATAATGACTTTGATAATCGTGATAAATTCGCTGTTTGATAACGACACGAGGTCGATTAGTTGCGATGATGGGGCATGAAATTTAAGGAATCGTGAAAGTGCACGTTAAATTATCGTTCCAGAATCGGCGTAAGAAACGGTGGAGGAAATATCTCTAAATACATTTTGGAGCGAAAATACAAATGGCGAAAGATGATGATTTCTATGGACTTGTAATTTAATAGACGATCTTGTAAGGATCGCAAAGAAAACGGCAGAAAGATCACTTGAAAAGATTTTAGGAAAGGATCGAGGGGCGTGTAGACAAATATGCGAATGCGTGATAATTAATAACAGAAACGTGAAATGCGTGGAACGGGACACCGTGTATATACCGGACGGTCATCGTTACGGTAGCGCGTAATACTTTACGGTTCGGCGTATGTATTATCGCGGAATCGCAGGACAAGCGCAATTTTTGCATGGAAAATGGCGCTACGGTACTTTCAGCCTCGCCGCTCGCCCGCGGCGAACGAATCTAGGCTAGGCCTACGAACGACACGGTCATCGACCACCCTTGATTTTTTTTTTTAAAGACGGAGAAAGCGACACTGCTTCTGCCTTGTACTAATTAGATTATGACAAGATCGATGTATCTTAAAAAAGAACGTTATAATATTAATCTGATCTTTAAATTCAGTTACATTATTTCGCTATTTTATATCTAAATTTAAATCTTTTTAATTCGAATCTTTGAATTTGTATCTTTTTTGAATTTTTACAAAAGTTTGCGTTCCTTCTGTCGCATTAAGGAGATTTTTCCCTTTATCTTCTGTCACGAGTGTCAGTTACGCTGTAATCATTGGAAAAGGACCCCTTCGTCGAGTGGCCCGTTTGAAAGGTGCAACGACCGTTCCAATAAATCGACCGCCCCCGTCCCCCACCCCAAAATGATTACATACACGCGAGTTTGCAATGACCGCGGCTACGAACCGCGGTCTGCGGATACCGTTATGTCACATTAGTAGGCACCTGCGAGCGTCATTATCCTCTCCTACGGCGTGCCATTCTCAAAATCGAAAACCACTTATCTTGTAACGTGGCAGAAATCGATTCCTTTCGCACCGTTCATGTCTCGTTTAAATATCCCGACGTGCGCCTGATGGAGCCCTAGTTAAACGGAACTTGGTTCCAGTTAATTCAAGCTGTTGCTTGATTGGACGTTACGTTCATTTCGATATCTTTGGTTTTCCTTTCACACTTTTAACCAATTTTTTCGTTTATCATTCCTGTTCCCGCGAAATATAGTGGAGTACAAATGAAGAACGGAAACGCGTGATTCCTCAAGGATCGACAGATTTTCGAGCAGACGAGTGGAGGAAGAAGAGACCAACGGTGCACCGTTATGTCATATTAGGAAATACGCGCGTTTAACGGTGTTTCTTTATACTCGTTTCGCTGTTTGATACTTTCGAGGTAGCCGAATCGTTTACCAACTGTTCGATAATGAACAAACGTCTTCCGATTACAAAGAACGATAACTCGATTTGTTCACGTTCGGTGTAAATTTACGTTAATCTTCGAATGTCGATCGGCGCACATGGATGGGGTCTAAATTACAGACATGGTGATCGCTTTTACTTTAAAGCAAATATTTGCTTTTCTATTTGTCGTTGAAACTCGATGGATTTTTTCAATGGAGAAGTGGGAAGAATGAAACAGTAACGACAGATCAACAAAAATAACACGATTATTTTGGATCGACGAAGCTTATACGATGCGAATCTGTAAGACAAGGTGAATCGCGAACAATGCACTCGGGAACGAAGCACGGATTGCGTTATTACCGTTCTCTTTTTTTCCAGGCTTTAACTTTGGTCCTGGTACCGTTAGGGCCAAGGCTCTCAAAGAACCGAGCGTGAAGAAACACTTTCTGTATTCGAAGAGCTCCTTCTATGACGTAACTCGCGCACTAAAGGGTCTCAACCGTTTGAAGTAACATACTCCATGCTATTTTATTGCTCCATCGTGGTTAAGCCATCGATTACACGTGGAATTTGCTGGCAACGATTAGAAAAGGAATCTTACACGTCGTTCAGAATTGCTCGATACCATTTATTCCATTCTTTGATTAATTTTTACTAGCGGAATGTGGTTGTACGGTATCGGATTCGCAACTTTCCTCGTAACAATTTTGCTCCGTTTAGCGGTAAAACTATGTCAGGTCACCGCGTGTTCTCCGGAACTCTCCAGAAAATTGACCGCTTCTTTTAGAATGATTAGGAGGGGGTGCGCGCCTACTTTTGTAGTAAACAAGCGCGAATGTGTTTGTTGTAAAGATTGTTATGCGCGAAACATTACTCGGACCAGGGGGTTGCTTTGAAATTTAAGACATCGTATACCAGCTGAATAGGAGGACTCGTCACTCACCTTAGACGTTTCCCTGGAAGCCGGTGAATCCTGACACAACCACGGTAAACTGTCAAAGTTCACAAGTCAAAGTCACTGACATATCTTCGTAATGTGGTCTGTCAGCGGTCACTAGCGTCTACGCACGAAACTTTGGCGAACCGAGTCGATCTCATCGACTCGATTCTCGTTCCCGACGAACAAACAAACTTGAACCTAGTTTTTCAACTGCTTTTGCCGGCACTGCTCTTAACGTAGTCTCAACTTCCTCCCGATCTTTTTGAGGTCCCGGAAGAGGAAGTTCCCTGTGAGTGGAACAACTCGAAAATAACGACAGAACGTCGCTGCTGTGTTCTCTCCCTTATCGACGATACGCTCGATCTTCGTGGTCCGACCTGTCCGTGGCTTCGTCACTAACCTCGCAGGGTTTCTCGCGCGCGTTAAACAGAGGAAGACAGGCGGTGGTGCGGAAGAACTAAGCGCGATGAAGAAGCGATCGGAATCACGCGCGGAGGACCTCTCCTCGCTCCTTGGCGAAGAGGACTGCCTCGTCCTTGACGTACGGTCGTGTACACCGTGCGAAGCCGCGTGGTTCGAACTGACGAGTACGGCGGGTAAGGTGAGTCTAGGTGTCTCCTTGTGTACGAATCGCGGTGTGCGCGTGTACGCACTAACGTAACCACGTTACCGTGGCGCGTTCGTGTGCGTCGCCGGGAGGACTGACGGAGGACGGGTAGCGAGGAAGGAAGAGGAGGCCGGCTCCGCTCGCCTCGACTCGACGAGTAGTCTCACTTCGCTTCTTTTCTCTCTGTTCCCTTCTCTTCGATTCTCTTCTCGTTCCTACTCTCTAACCGGCCCCTCGAACCCTCTTCGTCTTTCTCGGCCGCGCGAGTTCGAGAAGCGCAAGCAGCAAGCGGCGGCAGCGGCGAACCTCCTTCCTTCGATTCGTTCTTTCTTCTGCCTGACTCTTTCCTCGTTCTCTCCTTCCTTTCTTTCCTTGGATTCTCGGCTCGTTCCTCGACAGTGCAGAGGACGCGGTGCAGCCGGTACGTTTCGTTCGTTCGGTTCAGTATTCCCCATCGACAGAACCAACGGTACTCTTCCCCACCCCCTTCGCTCAGCTCGGCACAGCTCGGCTTCGCTCCGAGTTCTCCTCAGCGAGAAGGCGGTAGCCTTCTCTCTGCTTCTTCTCTCTTTCTACTCTGTGCTCCTCTTCTCTGTTCATCGCCTCGGCCATCGAGTAGCCCCGCTCTCTTCGCCTCTTTTTTCATTTGCTCGCTCTCTTTCTCTCTGTTTTACTCGACGCGCCTTCCCTCCCCAAGACGTGGCCGTACACGCGCGTAGGCCTCGCTTCTTCCGTCTCCCTTCGCGAACGAGCGCGCAACCGTGTCTTCTTTCTCTTCTGGTTACTGACCTCCGAAAATACGAGCCGAAGGACCCAGGCGTACACACGTCTTTTCAACCTCTGAACTTTCCACCCTAATCCATCTTTTCACCGCAACCAGGAAGACGGTCAAGGAGAATCTGGCCGAGCCAGATCAGCAGGTCGAAAGGGGGTGTGATTTTCCATTGTCACGCTCTCGAGTCTTCTCATAACTTTTGGGAAACTCGAGTTAGCCGTGTCGAAAGCGAAGAACGTCGTTCCCACTATTGCTTCTTTTTCGTTTTTTATTTTCCTTCGAAAGGGTCTGAGTCCACAAGTCGAAGATAGCGTTAAATGGAACGACAGCCGTGGAAGGTATGGAGTCACGCAAAAAGAAACATCTTTTAAAGGCGGCTGGAATCGGCGATCGGTTAATTATATAATTTCAATCGACGTGCCGTTTTTACGCTGGCTTGTATCTTCCGTGTTTCTTGCTCCTGGTTACTGACCTTCGGAAATCCGAGCTATCAGCCGCCACTCGTTTTCTTTTCGCGTTTCTTCGGCTTCGTTCTTAACGGCCGAGGAGCGACGACGGGGAATCTGGTGTTGATGATCGTGGAAAAACTCGCGGATCGATTTCGCCACTTCCTTTCTTCGCCACTGTGATAATTATCCTGCAATCTCGCTACCGTTGCAGGGTCTACTCCACTGTCATCGTATCTTTAATCGTTGCATTGCCCGTTCGATTATCGTCCACTTCGATAACCGCGCTTCTGCGAGCGGATCGACGAGCGGAAAAGTAGGAAAAAAGATGGTAGCGCGAACGGCCCGCGCGCTATGCCGCGTGCGTTCACCGTGAATCGTCTTTCCGGGCGTTAAAGTCTCCGAGCTCCAGTGCCGCGTGATGGCGCGGCTCCGTCGAGAAATACGAGACCCTCGACAACCATGTCGATTTATCGACCTTTAACGCATTGCGTAAGAGGGCCTCGCCGATCGAATAATACGTTTGGTGCGTTGCGTCGGTGTTTCCGTCTGTGTAATCGTAAATTTGAAAGTCGATTGAAAGTAACGACGAGGGCAAGCGCGCGATCACCAGAGAATGACCGTGAATGAATTATTTTCCATGTTGATGGTCCTGCTCTCGAGGATTCGAAACGCAAGAGAAACGTGAAATCGAGAAAGACGGATACGACGAGAAGAGGAAATGGCGGTGATAACGAAGAACGATAGGATGCAGCCACTTTTACATAATACCGCGTATGCTTGGAAACAACCACGCCGCGAAACGATGCCGAGATCGATCGACCGTGTCCTGTCGAATTACTCCCATTGGTTAGTCGCGTTAATTTTTTTCGTTCGTCGTCGCGAAGGATTTCTATCGAGCTTAGAATGTCTATGATGGGAGCGTCTTTCTAAGCAACGTTCGATTAAAATGCACGATGCTGCGGTGGAGAGAAGGGACGAGCTAACGCACGATAGAAGCGACGAAGGTGAATTGTCTTCGAGGTAAATATACCGCGTCGTTAGGATTATGCTCCAAGATCGTCGATCAAGATACACGATCGTCGCATCGAACAGCGTTCCATGAAAATCTGCTATCGGGTTTCCTTCGTCGCGCTTGTCGTAAACTTCACGGAGACTGTTTTTATGTCCTTTGCCCGTTAGACGCGTAAAACTAAAGACAACGAAATTGATTTCCCATCGCAGCACCGGCGTGGAAAAATTACTCGACGTTTTACGAATACTGTATAATTCTAGAGGGATTAGCAGCTTATTAAGAGTTTGCATTATTTCAAAACGTTGAGATTTATTTCTTCGAAGCGAGCAGAACAAAAAATTCTATCTCTGGATAATCTCTGAAGGAGAAGAGCGATCGGTCGTACCGCGCGGAGCGGGTAACCGGAACGGAACGGAACGGAGTGGAGCGTTCGCAAGTGGTTACTGACCTCTAGCATCGAGCACTCTTACGCTTGCACTACTTAGCTAGCTCGTCGTTACCGAGCTGCGTACCGAGCTGCCGTGATCACGTTAAATCGCCACTTTTCTCGGCGTACCTTCGACGTTGCGGCGTTACCTTTACCTTCACCTTGCGCTTCCCGCCACCGTCGCTTCCGCTCACTGAGACGCCGGAAGGCCAATAACGCGTTTCACCACTCTTCTACCGGAAGCGCATTCTCCGATCTATGTCATAGACTCTTCCTATATACATAGAATCTTCGTGCAAGGAATTTACTTTTCTCTACGTTTTTCGTTTACATATATCGTCGTCGTTGTCTAATTTTGCAAAGCGCTTCTTAACGTCGGTAACGTTTCCTTTTCCGTAAAAAAAAAGGAATCGTTGAAAAGTAAAAGGTTAAAACGCGCGAAAAAGCGTGCCGGCCGCGGATCGACTTTCGAATTGAGCTCAAATTGAAATCACGTTCGCGGAATCGGAAGAAAAATCGATGATTTTCCCCTGATATCGCGTTAAACGTGGTTCAGAAGCGCAAAGTATGACACGGCCGGCGAGAGATGTCCGTTGCGAGTTCGTTAACCCCTGAAAATACTCTCTTACATCGTGGTTGCGTGCACGGCGCACCGGGATGCACTAGTTTACTTCTTTCCATAGAGGTGGAGGTGGTCTTGTCTTGACTGTGTATACGTGTACGTTGCATCGCGCCGCGGCGCTTCTCCTCACCGGGACTCCGCATTAGAAACTTCACCTACATCGGCCAGATGCCTCTCTTCTTGCCTCGAATTCTGCACGGCATTACCGCCGCCACTGCTGCTTCGAACAGTAATTAACTCGAACGATTCAACAATCCACTGTGAAACCAGGAAAGTGTATAAACTTTGCTAGCTCTAGCAGCTCTAGATTCAATGAAAACTTTCCAACATCGATGTTAGAGATTTGCACGGTTAACGTTATACAGCACCAAGGAGCGATGCTTTTTCCTTTTCACGTTCCTCCGTGGATTATGTGTATCAGGATGAACGATGAAATCGACTAAAGAAAGTATTCCCAATTGATTCCGTTAGCTGGAAAATCTATTTCACCTACATTGCAAGATTAATCTCGTCTCCGCGCAAAGTGTAATTACGCGCTCGAAATTGCCACTGTTTTCGAACGCGATAAGAACGTTCAACGATTAGTGCGGATGACAGCTCCAAGATTTGCAATCAAGCCGCGTGTCCGTTTCAAGATAAGAAGATCCAACAATCATCGAATATTACGTTCAAACACTCTGTAAAATTATGACGTTATAAATTTCGACAAACAGATTTCTTCCAGTCTTTTTTCTCGAGTTATTCGACACTTTCTCTGCTTGTACGGTAACGCTTCCCGCCGACAACTGTTGGATCTGCAACGGGATCCTCGATTTAGAAATTTTAATCCGTTTCCATGGAGCGAAGGTCCAATAACCCACGAGAACCTTGAATACTCGATGGACAGCTCTATCCTTGAAACGCCAGCTGCTTAATTTAACAAGCGCGTATTCCGAGAAATGTCTTTCTATCGTGGCCTTCGCTACCGAAATACCCACGCGTAAACCAATGCACAACGGCACTTGACACCACTCTCTTCCTCTTTTTCGGTTTTCTAATGAAACTCTATAATCCCTTGTACAAATATCAGAGCTATCAAATGAGAGAAACAAGACTTGGTCTGGGAAAGTCATCGAAATGTCGACGCTCGAAAGGGAACGAGCCTGGAGGTCAGGGGAGAAAATTGTGTTAACGTTACTCGAGGCTGGCTGACTCGTTTTCGTTTGGGCCCAGAAATTCGAGCGGTACGTCCCTGACGGTCTCAACGTCTGGCTAGGCTAGGCACGGGAGTACTGTTAGCTTTGGGTCTGAGTCGCGAATCGAATTGAAAGGAGAAACGAAAGAAGAGGAGGAAGAAGAAGAAGAAGAAGAAGATGATGAAGAAGTAGAAGTAGAAGAAGAGAAGCACGAGATGGAAGAGGAGGAAAAAGTCGAAAGGGAGGAGGCGTTGGTGGTAGAGGGAGGGGATCGGGGAGTGGGTAGAGAGCTGCGTGGAATCCTAGGGTGAGCCATAATGTAACACCAAGTCGGAAACATCGAGGTTCGTCCTCGCTTGCCTCGAGCGAGGGACGCCGCCGCTCGCTCGCTCGTTCTTCGTCCTCGCTCGCCTCGAGACCGCTCAGAAGTGAAGTGGCACACAATGCGTAAGAGTATTTTCAGGGGTCGACGACCGCTCTGCTTCCTCGAGGCTGTCCCTAGCGATGGCTTTGACCGCGAATCGAACGGTATCGACGCCTCGCACTTGACAAGCCTTTCATCGTTCTGTGTCTGGCAGAGATAACTTTTACGATTAAATTCAATCGTGTATACCTATGTATCAGTTTATCGCAAATTGGTATTCGATAATAGCGAACTTATGGACAAATATCGAATATCAATGGGATCGGGACTATGAAATTGAATCGGGTCTGTCGTTATCAAAATCCTTTTGCTTTCCCTCACGGTCATCTGTCCCGTTATTTTTTCTTCTTCCTTTATTTGACTCGCTTCTTTTAAAAGTTGTAGCTTCTTGGTTGGTCCGAGATACGACTAAATTTTTAATCTTAAATAATATTGCATCAGTGGGATAGACCCAACGTTTCCGTGAAAAACTATAAGTCATAATTCGTTCCAAGCGCAACATTCGAGCATTTAATTGACCGGGCGAAGGTCTGCCTCTTGCGATCTTTCGTTTTCCCAACATGGATTCGAGAAACTCCGACGAGAAACATTCGCGCTCGTTGAAAAAAAGCACGGGGTTACGGTTCAACGATTTTTTTCGCCGCTTTGGCGACCGGTTTATCACATTTTTAACAACCGGTTCCTCTCGACCGACCGTTGGAATCGCGTTACCGATTGTATGCAAAGCGCACGCAACGCGGAAGTTTTTGCACCGCGAAAAATTTCCAAGGGTTACAAAAATCACCATCCTGTATGATACCGATTTTCATCGAGCGATCCTGCGCGAAACCCAGGAAACCACAGATCCTTGGTAAAAAAACGAAAAGAATCAGTGGTCTATTCTAGTCGGTAAGTCATTTTTTGCACGGAGTTCAATGCTCGAGGTTAAAGGCCTGAGCCTGAAACTTTCAACCTGTCGAATTCGTAGCCGTCGGTGACTAAGCTTCCCATCTATCTCATATCGACGATCGCGTTATTGTCGTGCTATTTCGTAACTAACTAAGCAACATACGTATACGAATACACAACGATCCTCCTCCGCGTTGCTCGTTCGATCGCGCACAGGAAGCGCGTGCTACGTGACGCAAGATCTAAATTGGCGTTAATGCCGCGCAAAAAAAAATACGCCTTTTAACATTTTTGTATATGATCGCTTGACCACGCTACTATAACGGCAACAACGCGATCCATAGAAATATTCGTCAACCTAAGAACGCACGTGTTCTAGGAAAAAGAGCCACGGCATCGATGATCAGCTCCTAGTTCGATTCAATTCCTATTGTGCAGCGATTTTGAATATCCGCTGCTGTAAGACGTTATCGCAAATGATCGAATCAAAGTACTGAGCAATGCGACGAACAAGCTGGCGAGACGTTGGCGATCGAATCGATCGTAGGTTGTCGAAGCGGTATCCGTTTCGGGGTGAGAATGGGGGCGCGCAAGGTGATCGCGCGATTCCGCTTTGAAAAGGGAATTCTCCCGTGACACATTCGTTTTTATCGCTATCTGGCTCGAGCACGAATCTCAGCCGTGGTTTCTGGGCATATACGGAAAGTCGGCGAGTCGTATGCTGCTCCGTATACGAGGCATTGACCCGACGTCACCGCGTTTCGTTCTTGTACCTGGCCAAGCTCCTATGGAATGACTCGCTTACTGTTCCCGCCGCCATTCTCGCAGGTGTTTGTCCCCGTACGTAAACAAATCCGCTTCTAACGGGGCCCCGAAACGATTACGTTCTCCATAGGAGAATACAGGACAACGTATCACCTTACGTAATCGTTGATTTCGGCCGGGCCCGCTTGCGGTACGGTCGAATTCTTGCCACTGAAACGAAACTTCCTCTTCGGTGAGAAAGTCTCGGCGTACGGTCTTGTCCGGATCGTTTCTGCAGAGTCTAGAATGCTCGATTAATTAGAACGGATGATTAGCAGGACTTGGCGTAAAAATTGTTGCTAACTTATTATTCCAGAGGAAGATAACAAATTGTCATATTAACGAAGCACTAACCGACCACGTTACAAGCTATTACGTCTTTCAGCGAATCATCGCTCGACGAAACCCAAAGCATATTACCTTGTTCGCTCGAGAAGATTAATTTCACCGGAAACTACGAATAGAGGTGGTTTAATCTTTTAGGTTGCGCAACGTTCTCGCATTCTACTACCATCTTAGGTCCACCGAAAGTTCCACGAATTCCAAGCTTTCTCGCAATGGCTGATTAAACAGAGACTTAACCGTTCGAAGGAACATTTACGAATTAAACAGAAAGACGAATGAATAGCGGTGCAGGTGTATCGCAAAAGATTAGAAAGATGACGGGCCCGATGCGCCGGTGCATTCTCGACGTCGTTGGCCGCACGGACTTAGTTGGGAACGAGGAAGACCTAGTTCGAAGGTAGAACGGCGCAACGGCACTAGGTCACGCATCGCAGTTCCTGAACGGCGCGAGCGTTTGTCTATGTGTACACGGGCTTATGTGTACATGTGCATGTGCATCGAGCACCCGGTACGCGGCACGCATACGCGACGAGAGAGTCCGACGATAGTCGCCGTGCTAGAAGAGACGAGAGGACCTTCTAGCTACGACAATCACCACAGCGAAATTTCGAACGTTCCAGACTCTATTTTCGTTTATCGACAGTTTTTCAACGATCGCGCGTTAAAGGATGAGGTAAGTTCAGAAAAATGGTCGTAGGTGTGAGGTCGTTCGCTTGAAATTATTTTTAGATATGAAACTTCAAGATTAACATTCGAAGGTCAACGTCTATATTTTTAAATGTATGCAAAGACCAATAACCTTCTTCGAACAAGATACAACTTTCATCGATGATAGACTTTTCGAGTATCTTAGACATTTATCCCAGCGAGAGCAATCTTTATTGGTTTGACTGCATAGAGCTCTTCCGGTCATTGAACGCGATAACGATCAAGGTTTTTGAAACAAACACGTCCATTCATGTCGAATGTTTTCGTAGGGCTTTCACCCTCTATCTCCGTGCTGAGGTGCGGCCGCCTTCGAACGAACGACGAGTAAGAGGCACGATCACCGCGAGGACTAACGGTAACGCCGAGTCGTTTTGTCCCGATTGCGTTTAGGGAACTTTTCCATTCGACGGTAACGAAAGTACCGTGGCGTGGCCTGGCGAGTGTATAGGGACCCGCATACGAGAGAGTGAATTTCGTCATTCCAGCCATCGACGAGGAAATCTACATCCGAAAGATGTACTGTTAAGCGACCGCTCGAAGCGAAGGTGAAACGACCGAGCGGACCGTTGGGTTCAATGGAACCGATAAAACCGAGCATCGATTCGATTGCTGTTATCGACGCCAGCGAGGCTCGTTTCGACCGATGAAAAACGACCTCGCTTCTCCGACACCGGAATTCGTATCGAACCAGCTCCAATTAGCGTTCGAGGTGGATGAACGAAGAGCTTGCAGAGGTTCGTCGAGTCGTCGAATGTGATCGACGCTCGATTCGAATAGATGGCGGGTGTTCAAGGATAGCGTAGTAGTATAATTTTCGGAGTGACAACGTCACTCTATTGTTTAGCGAACACTGGAGGCGACGGATTTCCAAGGGACGTAGGTAGTCGGATTTTTCTCGTCTGCCTGGAGAAGATGGACGCGGTGTTATTACGGTGACAATGCGAACGGGATGAACGTCCTGATCTCGTCACTGTCCTCGGACAATGACCTCTCGTAAAATCGTCGACAAAATTTCGCGAACGTCCCTCGCTATTCACCGATCAGACTTTGGTCGTTTCCAGTACCTGTTCGACACGAGAGAAAGGAACAAAAACTCGAGCTCCGTTATCCGATCCATCAGTTCCCCTAAAAGAAAGAAACAAAAATTTGCCTGCGATATTTAGTCGTAGGGGAGAATTAATCTCGTGGCTGTTAATTTCCAGACGCTGTGCAAAGCGGCAGGAGCGAACCGGCTGGAGCAGAGTCGGTCCGAACGGAGCGCGATTAAAAGTGAAGCCTCTTGACCACGTGGCCGGAGGTCAAAGTGGCGTAGGCAGACGTTACTCTCTTCGTCTGGTTGGCGGGTTGGTGGCCGCCGCGCGGTGGAAGCGAGCCGCGAGGCTGGCAGTGGCGGCGGCGGTGGCGGCGGCGACGACGGCGGCGGTGGTAGCAAGGCCTCGTCGAGCGGTATGGTAAGTGTGTTAACAACGTAAGCGGGGTGAACGCCCTCGATAGACCTAGACCCAAAAAGCGCTCGTTCCATGGGCAACTGCCACTGGCACTGGGTTAAGGCGAAGTCATGTGACGTGGTGCAGGCACATAAGTCGTGCACATCGCACGCACACTGGCGCAACGCCATTACTTTCACGCGTATGCGTTCGTTTCTGCTCGCATGGACGCGCACGCTGGGGTTCGTCGGCCTGACCATCTCGCGGAATGCCACGGAATTGTTTCGACACGTTCTTTTCTACGCAACATTCTACGACTCACCGTTACTAGGACGCTCGCTATTTATCATTTCTTTTTTTCATTTTCTTTGCTGCTCTACGACGATGGCGGATTTTGGTCAGGAAATCATTTGTCATCGCGTCCCTGACTTTTGATTTTTCGGCGTCACACGTGATTCTCGTTCTTACGGCGGACGAGTTTTATAACGGGCAAAGACGTGTTTGAGTGATCGAACGATAGATCGTCCGAGTAGGCAGATTCTAAGCGTTTCGGAGCATTCTTGTTGTGTAATTAGCGAAAGTTCGAGATCCGAGTTCGATCGCGCGTCATCCTCGAACCTTTATGATTCATTGCTTACCGTTTGTGGCGTGTCGAAGCATTTTCCTTTCGATCGTTGATCGCCGAGTTCGACGTCACGCGATACCAATACACTTTCGAATATTCTACGAAATTTCAAAGGCGCAGTTCCCTATTGCTAACGAGAAGAGTCATACTTTCAGTCGCGTCTTACAAATTTGGAGCGAGTCAGCACGGATCGGTGGTCTAAAGATTAAACAAGAATTTCCCTCGTTTTCTACGATTCCTGTTCTACATTTCGACTAAACGGCCGACCGCTCGTCGACGTCATTATCCGCTCCGGGCGGCCGTTGAAAGAAAACAACGATATTTCTTTCTCGACGGCCGTTCACCCCGACACCCGAACTCCTTCAGTCAATAAACAAATTACAATCGACACGTGAACCATCGGGATACCGGTACATCGACCGTGTGCGAGGATCTACTCGTGCGACAATCAACGACCATTTTCAGGTCCAATAATCTTGGGCTCCTTACCAAACTGTCTTGAAAATAGAAATTAATCCCACACCGGGATACGAATATTTCTGCCCTGTTCCGCTCTATATTCCCATCACGGATACACGTTACACGCTACTGCGATTGGTATACATCGTTCTCCAAAATCCTTCCACGAACAAGCGTTCTCAGTTAAAGCATTTAACTCCATTATTCTTCGTAGTCGATTCCGTGATCGATCGAAACTAGTTGAACGAGCCGCAATTGCTCGTTCGTGGGTTCAATCGGAAGGAACAAAGGAAAACTCGGAAGTAGAAAATCCAAATAGCGTTTCGCGTGAACTCGATGTTTGGGAGATGAGGATCGGGGCCGCCCGCTACACGATGATTATCCAGCCTCGCATAACTGGCGAGGAAAGGTATGGATGTATAGTACGTCCCAGCGGTCGGTGGATGGAAGTCCATCCTTGATGGAGGTTACTCCGGGCCATCGTCCCACATCTTCTTGGATATGAACTTGTGTCTTCGTTCGACTTGCCTCCGATCGTCTCCCTTCGCTTCTCCTTCGTCCTTCTTCCTGCCACCTCCACCGCGTCCCCGCCACCATCGTCACACACCATCGTCACCATCCTCGTCCTCCCTCGTCTTGTCTCCGTTCGCTTCTGGCTGTGTCGTGTTGCGTGTTGCTCGTCCTCGCCACCTCCACTCGGACCTGATCCCCTCCAGCAGCTTCGGCTTTTCTCCTTCTTCGGTATTCTCATCCCCTTCCTCCGAGAGGTCGATTCCAGTGGCGTGAGTTACTCGCGATTCGGATTCCGAATGCCGATCGGCAGAGAACTCGGGCTGCCCTTCGTTAAGGTAGCTCGGTTAACGATGATCACGTGGTCTCATCGATCCCTTGATCTCCCCTGTTCCTATCGGTGAAGTAAAAATCGAAGAGCTCCGATTACGATAGAAGAACGTAGTCGCTTGCGATCGATAAGTTACAAGAAAAAGATCTGTAGATAAGTTTGATACGAAGAAAGTAAGCTTGAGAAGAACACTTTCGGTTAAATGTGCTTACAGATATTCCCAGAACTGTCTTCAATGCTGTACCGATTAAATATCGCCGTAACTCGGATCTTTATTCCACGATGAGACATCGTACGGTGAATCGGCCAAAATTATGCTAACTTTGACTCCTGAGAAAGAATGAGTTGTCACTAGACTGGGAGTAGGGATAGAGATCTAGTACAGGAGGATAACGAACTGCCGATAGATTTGGGAGTTACGTTGTTTTGAAAGTGAAAAAGGCAATGACACCCTTAGAAATATTTTTAATTCGATGCTACGTTTGATGGCACCGAATGAGTTTGTCGCTGTTACGCGTGTTAACATCAGTAACGTCGTTCCTGCTGTTGGCAACGAACATCATCCCGACTTGTGCAGGAATACCGCGGAAGGTCGACGGACAAGGTAGCGCGACCTGGATTACGCTCGAGTTATCGGTTCCCTTCGCACTTTGTTGCTCACAGGGTTAAAGCAATCGCTTCTCGCGATTCTGAAAAAGAAAAAGACTCGGCGAAAGAGGCAGCACACTTACATCTCTTCTTCGATCAACTCGATCGACGCTACTGGTGATCGATGAGCACATCCTGATCGGTGATCTCAGTCCTCAATCTCGTTTTCTATCGACGCTGACGGATCCTTTGAAATTCTTTCTACCTGTGAGTCATCAGACAAATTTCGCGTGATTCTAAATACACGATCGTGGAGAAAATGATAATGCAATGGCGGAACATCAATAACGAAGGATTCAGCGAGCAGAGGCCAGGTAAATGGCCCGAACGTTGAACCGACGAATGACCTCCGACAACAACGGCCTCCGTTTTCGGTGTCGAAATCACCGCCACGCCAGAATAATGCCTTTACGGCTTCGTGCTTTCGACTTTTACGACTGATCGTTAAACGAAACTCCTCCTCCATACTTGAGCTTCCGAGCTTGTTCATCGGTTACAGAGAAAACACCGATCTCTGTCTCCGGAATTTTTTCGATGTCTAATTGTCTCGTGAGATTTCGTTGGAAAGGATGTTTCTCCTTAAGGAGTCACGGACAAATACGCGAGCCATCCGCTTAGTCACTAAGAATGACTGTAACAAAAGCTTGAGAATTTTATGCTCAAGATGGAATTTCCAGCATAATTAAGTTTAACAATGTAGTAATGAAATAAAGTTCAAACAAAATGTAAATGTAAAGCAAGAGCTATGATATCTTCTCTCTTTCAAAAATGTTCTATGCATTCATCCTGTTCTGTTAAAGTTAATAGATCCATTATCTGTAATTCTAGGAAACTCGGAGCTATAGACAATTCTGAAAACGGATCCGAAGGAGAAAGGGGGTGACTAGCTGCGTCGACCCAATAAGACCGAGGGGATTTTCAGGGACACCGGTTACAGAAACATCACGACAGCTCATGGAAGTCAGAAGAGGAAAGGGGAAAGATGATGGAAAGAGTAGGGAGGAAGGAACACGGTCGAGAGAGGGTTTCTATGTGTTCGGGACGCGGTCGAAGACACGAGACACACGGCGACCGCTCGTTACATAAGTAAGGTAAAGGATCTCCTCTTCTGCTCTCCTTGAGCCGATCCACATCCGCGATTATGCCACTTTCCATCGACCTCGCTTCACCTCAGCTCGCCATACACCGACGGCACGTGTGTACAGTGTACGTGCAACGGAAGCTCGTGATTTTCTTTATGGACTGAATTCGGAACTTCGTGAAATCGATCGACAGGGATCTCGGATTTCAGGGAAAGGATATGCTTGTTTTAAAAAATCGAAAGGCATCGAACGATAAGTTTTTACAATTAGTTAAACAAATTACTCGAAGATACTTTAGATCGATCTTTTAAACGAATGCTTTGGAAAATAAAACTGATTGAGTTTGAAGTTGGAAATTCGAAAATAGAAGATTAGATATAATACTGTATTTTATCTCCGAAATAAAAGGAACCGTGTCACTTTTTCTCGGGCACACCCAGAGAAAAGGAAGCTGAAAATTATGCCGACCTATTCTGTGGCCCTTGCTACACATTGTCCGGGAAAATGCTGCGGTGCGAAAAGGATTTATTAAATTTCCCGTTTTTTCTCTTCTCTC
Organism: Bombus terrestris; assembly: GCF_910591885.1. Lineage (NCBI taxonomy): Eukaryota > Metazoa > Arthropoda > Insecta > Hymenoptera > Apidae > Bombus > Bombus terrestris. The sequence continues at coordinate 6,433,433 of NC_063278.1, forward strand.
GGGTCAGAGACGTTTTTAATTAGATACCGAAATTTGTACTTTGGTCCATCTACTTCCTTCTCTTTAAAGCAAAGATGCTTCTGCCCTGCCTTTTTCTCGCCGTTCCCATTACTCTTTCACAATTCTTTGCAAACGGGATTCTATTTGCTGTTGATTCACCGTTAACGAAAATTAACCGCCCGAAAACATTCTTTGTTGGTATCTGTGCGGAGGGGGATCAAAGTAAACGAAACTTCGTCGAGAATAAAGTGCATCGAACGAATCGGCGGTAATCGAACTGGCGTCATTTTAGCACGCGGTTCCGTATTATGTAAAGCGATTCGCATCGGCGGAAGACGCGTCTTGCTTCGTGGACCAATTTGTTACGTCCACGGTTTTTACGAAACACTCATTCGCCGCGCTGGTCCGTTTTATTCTTTCCCCTTCCATTCTTTTTGCTCGCCATCGCGATGTAAAGTTAATTGGCGTAGCGCCGCGCGGTTACTCGATTTACATGAGTTTTAATTAAGCGACTGCGTTTGCTCGTCTCACAGCGAACGAAACCTACCGGGCCACGTGGAATTTTTGAAGTAATTGTTATGTGTTTTGCACACCTTGCCCTGCCGAGGTATGAAAGAGGGGTTGGCCAGATACAAATCTTCAAGATCGTAAATTCGCTTTTTTAATGTTACACCGCGAGGGCTATCATTCTCATAATGGCCTCTTTAATTCACCAGCGTATTTTCGACAATTACTACGCTCTCTCGTTTGCTCTCCTCATCTTTTGCCTGACGTAAAAATCGTTTCCCGTGATCGTCGAGGTTCCTTCGAATAAATGGACACTAGATCTTTTTATAGTCGGATTATGGTTCCCCGTATGAGATCGGTGACATTGATAGGTCGACGAACTTTTCGAATGACCTTGCCTTGGCAAGTATAGCGGTACGGTGAAAAGATTCATAGGCAAGTAAGTTTTCTCCTACTGGACGAATGCAACAGAAATATTGTGTTTGGTATTATCGTTTCTACACTTTAGACGATAAATAGATTCAGCTACATACTTTTTTACGTTCCGTTTTTGTTAATTTTGTTCGTTTGTCTAGTACTTTGCTGTGACATATATTAATTGTTTCGATCTTTTACATTTAGCGGGGTTTGTATGCACGCGACGAAACGGTATGGCCATCTGGCGGTGAGAAAGCTGAACTAAAATGTCACTTATAATATGCTACTACGCGAGTGCATTTCGTCTGTAATGACATATAAGTTCGTGTCATATGCTTAGTCATTAAAAAATTAGAGATTCTGTTATGCTACAGATACAGACAAGGTACAAAATACATGTGACATGCAACACTTTTGCCTCAAGTTTTGGGGATTTCCTGATTTTCTTACCATTTTCGTGTCACGTGCGATGTTATCCACTCGATATACATATATACATAGTAGCGATTTGAATAATACAATACATAATTTACTAGAAAGAATTGAATACGTAGAAAGTTTTCGAACTAGTGCGCAAAATTTGTAAATGATCTCAACCAATCAGGAGTCAGCCAGGCGAAGATTTGGCGCTAAATGACATTATACAGCGAAAAAGTGAGAAAAAATGAAGATCTATACGATTATTAGGTTCGTTTAACTAATACGTTCTTGTTTAGTACTTTGTTAGATATTGTCGTAGTGAAATTACCCGAGTATAGCTAATGTGCTCGCCGATTATTATTTAAACGGACGCGTTACCAGTCTTCTATTTTATGTTATTATAGTAAAAGTATGTTTTTAAGAACGAAATGTAATATTTTGCGTATTTTGTTACAGATTCTGCATAGCATTTCTCCTTTCGCTGGGAAGGATGTAGCGGTGTCTCAGCTTTAAGCATGTAAGAATTTTTACACTGTATTTCCGTAAGAATGTAACATTTTATTTTGTACTCCGTTTCATTCTATTCCTTGTATATTACGATATTATTACTTCAAACTTTCAAATTAATTAGCATTATCATTGAGAATAAATTATAATACTTTATGCTTTGTTACAAGTTTCTTTTGGCCTTCGCTTCTTCCGTCGAATTCGGCGATTCTGTCTGATGACGCCTTGGTCGTGGCTTCCCTCGGGCCACAACGATATCGATGTCAACGTTCTTCGCATTTAATTATGAGTCGCATGCATCTTTCTTTTTCTGGTAACTCAATCACGTCGTAAGATGAAAGGTCCGAATCGACACGGATGACCGATCGTATTACGTAGAATTCTTAACTAGCATGGTGACCGCAGATATTTATTATATCCATGAGTAGTAACTTTTTTAATTTGTATTTTATTTTTTTACTTGAGGGCAGGTATTTTGCGTATCACGTTTTTAAATATTGATGATCAATGTATCAACATGTATGTCAGTGTAATATTTACATACTACAATATAAACAATCTGTATGAATAGCATAATGTAAATAATTAATGTATGTATAAACGATTGAAAATGACAGAATATATTTATTATAATTATTTATACAATCAAATTATATTCAATATGATTATTTACAAAGATTAAATGTCCATAAAGCATATACTATATGAATATTGAAATAAATAACGAAATGGCTATGTTCAAATATTTTGTAGTGGAGAAGTCTGATACACTCAAACTTCGTTAACACGAAGATTTTATTTATGATCGAAATTATTATAATGCCAATGATGATTACGTTCAATTTTATCTTCTATTTTACGATAGCGTGGAACAACATTATTATTTAAGTTGTATTTTCAACATAATTTTAGTGCAACTTGGAATGTGAAATATGAAGGAATTAAGTCTAATTTTGTTCACTCGTTAAAGTGTATCAAATTTCACGTGTAATCGGACACTTCGCGACCAGATGATTTCAGAATCAAAACAAGTTTTGAGTCATTCTTTGTGCTTCAAAGATGTGCTTTGACGACGAAATAACTTCAGGATGTTTCTGTTAGACAGTATTTCAGTTAGAATTATTGATATAAATATTATTTGAAAATTAATAAATTAGAGTAAAGTACAGAGCCAGGAAAATTTGAATCAAATAGAACTATTATCCCTTTACATGAAAATTGTAATAGATATGTCAATTCAGGTTTAACTCCTTCCATGTTCATTGCCAGCGCTTCGCTCACCGACTCAGGTACTGCCGGATAGAAGAAAGACAATGGGTACGATGACTAGTTCATAAGATTAATAATTTCTCAGTAACTGATGTTGCGTGTATATCCTGTATGATGTATTTTATACTCTGCGTGTGTGTTTGCTTGTGTGTGATTAGACGGTGGAATTGCGTTGTTTCTCAGTCCTTATTACATTCGCTACAATCTAAAATAATTAAGGAGTTCACAGCTAGTGACGTAATTAGAATTCACAGCTAGATCCACGATTAAATACCTACAAAGAATTATAAGCAACAAAAAATATGATTATTACTGTTAAATTACAATGATATCCTCCGTATCATTTATACCAGTAGTGCTAACTTTTTAAAGATGTTCGTACGTATTATTGTAATTAAAATAGAAATGTATAATATATAATAGTTTTCATCATGTTCAATGCACGCTGATAACGCCTTCGTCAGACAATTTCAGGAAGATGCTACATACATTAAAGTGTGAAAATTGTGAGAACCGTAGAACCAGTGTGTTGGTGTGTCTATTTTGTCATTTTTTAAATATACAGTTAAGTGAGATAAATAGAATACTTTCCGATATGGTCGTTAATTGTAGATAGGGCCAGACACGTTGATATGATCCCTGATCGGGTTAGAGTTAGGCGCATTTTCATTTGTTTCGGGAAATTTGATTTGGGAAATCGACGGTGAATCACGATGACGGAGCATGCCATTTATCTCTGACTTTGCCTGTCGATTTTTCAAATTTCGTAGATTTTCAAACAAACGTTTATGTATTGTTGGAGCATACACATGCGAACGGACAGCTATCACTGTGCGACGTCTATGTGCATTTGAATTAGCTTCCTCGATTTATATGTTTATTTTACATCATACCTGTGACAGCATGTCCCTGCTCCTGAGTCATTTTATCCATTTTCACCAGTAGCTTCCTCCTATATAGCTACGTTAGAATGTTATTAGTGTTGCAAATATATAAATCTGAATGTATATAATTGTTGATAATTATTACAGTTGCGCAAATAATTGCTATATAAAATTCTTAAATCTCCAATAGATAGAACTTATAAACATTTACATTTGTAATAGGTATGGTTTATGAGCCTCTAGATTTGTAATAGGTAGAACTTATATAAAGTTTTAAATGTCTTACAGGAATCTTTATGGAATCAGTAAAGCGAGATCCAAGTGGTATTTAAAAATACGTAAAAAGCAATCCAAGGTTTTAAAAGGCATATTCATCCCACGCACTTTTTCCCTTGCCCTTGTTATACTCGTGTAAATTTACAGTTATGTAGCCTGCATCTGAATTCAATTTATAGTTAGTAGTTAGAAGCAATAAGAGGATTTTGAACTTTCACTATTATTTCCATCTTGGAATTTCTATGTAATTAAGTGAATGGTAAATGAAAGAGCTTTTGTAAATAATTACATTTATTTATTTATCAATTTCACAGTATAACAGTGTATACGATACGCTGAATATAGAATAATCTCTGCTCTTTATCGTTTACTAATTAAGGCGATTAGTATGTGAGTGATCGGTAAGAACATATATTATATAGCACGTGTACTTTTTATTGGTCGTCACGATATTTTTTTTCGCTTCTTCTTCTTTCGCTTTCCTTTTATTTCGTTATAGAGGTACGCTACCGTTTGTTAGCCTATTCTCTTGTCCTTTCTCTTCTCGACGGTAACACATCTCTACCAAGTACCGTATCAACAACTAATTATTTTTCGTAAGACGTTAGTTTTTTTTTTTTTTATTTTTATGTACTCGTGCGGATAAGGCCACAATTAGTGATTTTCCGCGTGTGCGTGTCGCACACTCGTCCGGCATGCGTGTGTGGATGCGTGTGATTCTTTTTCTTTCTCTTCCTTTTATTTATTTATTTTTTTTTCGATTTTTTATCATTTTCTCCACTTTGATGTGGTCAATGCAAAAAATGCTCGCGAACGTATATCGCGGATACGCGAGATAACAAGATCATTTCGATCCTTATACTGACTTTCTTGTTCGAGAAAAAGTACAACGATCGAACATGAAGGTCGATTGCATTTAAAATTCGCGTTTTCACGCATTCGCGAATATGTGCACTTGTGGGCTCGTGTGAGAGTTAAAATCGTTAAAATCGAGGCTAACATAGGAAAGCTAAAAATTTAGTTACAACCGTCGGAGTAATACAAAAGTAAAATTTGTACATTAAAAATCTCATACATCGAAAAACCCTTGAATTTGAAAAATTTTGAATTTTTCTAACAACTGTGCACCCGAGCCCGGTCGTTTTAATTAGTCGTTCGTTATACTCGAATTTTGCACGAGTCTTACTGTACAATATCGCGGAGCGACAGATAGAGATAGAGAGAGAGAGAGAGAGAGAAAAAAGGGTGCAGTTCTCGCGCGTGTTGGGATTCGCGTTAGTGTATACGTGTGTGATTGTTCGCGATTGTGTTCGTGTGTGTACGTGTGAGTTTAAGTTAAATAAAAATAATATTATCATAGGTATATCAAATTTAATTCCGTAAGAATATATAGGATCCATCTGTTCTTCCTTTCTTGTCCCTGTCGTTTCACTTTTACTCCTCGCGTTAATCTTTGTCGTGCGTTTCTCTATCATTGTATAAAGCGAAAAGAAAGAAACAGTAACGTTAATAACAGCACGACAGTACGTAACTTCGTTCCACTTCTAAACACACAGCTCGATAACTCGACGACAGTAACTATACTGATTAAGGCGGTTTGATTCTCGTACTTTTCAAGGCATATTCCTTCGGTTTCTCCAACGCGCTACTCTGCGATAATTTTTACGTTTGTTCGATTTTACTTTCCTTTGTTTCTTCGGCTGTTACGGCGCGACGGAGAACTCGGAATCGCGAGTGACTAAACTGACCTCTAAAGACTACGAAGCTAGGAAGTACCCTCGTTTCTGCTCGCGTTCTCTGCTTCAAGATAATATGCACAAGAACTCGGCATTATTACCGAGCCGATCGAGAAGAACAGAGAGCTTTCCGACCAATACGAAAAAAATCGTCGCGGGATGGTGTCCGGTTTTTTAATAAAAAGTACCGCCCTTCTCAACTATGAGCACGTATACATACGTATAATGATATATATATTATTATACGTATGGGAGAAAACACGGTAATTTTTATCGCGTTCGAGAGGTGGTGACTAAATTATTCAATTATCCTTCTGCAATTATGTTACAGTTGGTCGACTTCCTTCTTCTTCCTTTCTTTTTCTCGAAGCGGACTCTTCCAGTTGTTTCCAAGGGAAGGTTTCTTAGCGAGGATATTATTCCCGTATGTAGACTGGACACCGTAGACCCTTGATAATTCTCGTTTTCTTACTCCTTTTCCCTCTCCCCTACTTCTCGTTCGTTCTTCTTCGCTCGATGTTTCACTACCCCTCTACATAAACTTCATCTTGGCGCAATCAGGGCAGATAATGTCTTCGCCGTCGGTGATGAATCCACGACCGACCAGCGAGGTCTTGCAACCCGCGCAGATGAAACAATCGTTATGCCAATGCCTGTCCTCGAAAGAGATGAAACGAGTTCCGCCAATGCCTGGAATACACGGGTAACGAATCAGAAATTTATCCTCTTCAGCAAGAAAATCCTCCAAGAGTTAAATGAACATCGCAACGGATAAAGCTTATCGCATTGGCAAGAAGAAACAGAGATAAATACCAGTAATCGGTTTGGAGCAGGCGGTGCATCTCTTGGCGAACAGTTCTCCAAAGCAATCGGCGCAGTAGGGCTTGTCGTCGCGGGACGTAAATCGCTGGCCAGCCAGTGAATTGTTGCAGTTGCTGCAGGTGAAGCAGTCTCTGTGCCACGGTTCATTCTTGTACGTTACGCCGCCACTGGTGATAATCTGGAACGATAAGATCCCTTTTATGTATCCATTCTCTATACGAGAACACATTCTCCTCCGGCAAACGAACTTTCTTCGCCAAACGGTTAAACAGCACGAGAATTCTTCGAAGAGATAATCGTTTGCCGAACTAAAGATATTCGTTAAAACACGCGAACAATTTTCTTGCTTATAATGCACGAGAATTCATCGATTTACCTTGTTGCACTTAACGCATCGGGTGGCGAACTTGTCCTCGTAGCACGCAGCGCAATAGATCTCTTGCTCGCGCGGAATGAAGCTCTTCGTACCGATCGGGTTCTTGCAGACCACGCAGCAGAAACACTTCTCGTGCCATTGCCTGGTCTTGTACTCCATCTTCTTGGTACCTAGGATGCGAAAGACACCCTTCAGACATCGAAACTTTCCCCCAAACGAACAATACCCTCGCGTAATATCACGTTTTCGCGAAATAATTATAAAGCAACGTCGAAGAGGTGGAATATTGTAGCAATGTCTAGACGATCGGTCTGTAAGGGTGAAAGTTTGCAGCGTAGGGTGCATTTTGCGTTTGAACGATCGCGTGCGGCACCCGACGAGCTCGCATGTCCGTTTTGCTCGTGCAATTCTAGGGAGATGACTTTCCAACAGCTCACCGATAAGGAATCGTTCTTAAAGGGAAGGCAATCTGCTAGAGAAACGCGATTCGAACCGACGGTCGTTTCGAATTTCATCTTCCATTCCTAGAGGAATTTGATTTTGTTGGCGAGAAGTTATTTCGACCGACTTTCGTGTCGATTGGTCGTGTTTGTACAAGAAGTAGGTTAGAAAGTTCAACGAGACAGGTGTAAAAAGTCGCGCAAAACCGGAAGATCGCCGGCGTAGATAGGTGTCATCTCCCGCAATGCGGTTTTAAAGTTTCATGCACGGAACTTTCTAGTCACGGCTGTTAATAATCTACATAAGATGGCTCGCTGTACTCATTCAACTCGATCGTAGTCATTTCTATCGACTGATAGAAACTTACAACTGATAGCTACCTACTCTGCGATACCTTTACCTACAACTTTGCTAAGAACTTGACTCATGACCAAATTTATTCGAAGTGGTTGTTTTCTTCGGCACTCGCGGAGAAGGAGAAAATAAATTTCGCTTTGGTACACCGATCGTAACGTGTAATTCCACGATCGACGAAATTACCGGGTTGCGAGCCAGCTCATCACTGGTCCTCTATAATTGGCCAGATCATCAAGTCCCACGCTTACAATCTTTCGCTTTCAGTTTACGTGAGAAGTCGCGCGAGCTTCGAGTCGCTTCCTTTCTCTTAGTCACGATGGACACAAAACCGAAGTTTATGATCACGATCCGTCACAATCTTACGAGTGGTTACGCGTCCGCTTTTCAACCGCCTTCCTCCGCTATGATATCAGAGAATCAAGCGTTGTTTACTAATCGTGACAATCGCGACACTTCGACGAGTCTCCGTTGAGTTTTTACGAGCGCCGCGAAATCTTCCCTCGTAGGCGTTGCGACATTTCTCTCGCTCCTTAGCTCCTTCCTCTTTCTTTGCGCCGCACCAAGGGCAACCCGAGTTAACGACGACTCGCTATTCCGAAAGGTGATCTAATAGGACTTAGAAGAGGTCCGAGTGATCAGTTAAATAATACCATTTGTGGTCCTCAAAGTTTCATGAATCATCGGTTTCAACGTCTTTCGACACCTACCATGTTTCCTTCTTTCTTTGCCAGCTTTAATTCGTTTAAATCTTATCCATTTGCTCACATTTTAGGAAACTCTTTCGCGGTTCTTGCGCTTACGGAAAAGCGGCGGAGCGATGAAGGAAAGAATCGACGAAGCATACTCAGCTCCGCTCGACCATCTGTTGCCAGCAACGTCAATATAATCAACGCTTTATCATCCACCGCGTGGTCGTTGATAAATGAACAGCGCGCCGTTACCGGTCCCATAGTTTCCGATCAATCAGTCACTGCGAATTAGCCTGTCCCTTGTAGTGCCCGTTCGAATCAAGTTTATTTCCATTTATCGAGATCTTGGATCTACACATAGACGATCGCATGCCTAATTTGCGCGCAGAAGGTAGTACAGCGTCGAATCACGCTGTAATAGCAGAACAAGTTTTGGTAATAATCTTTCTTTTCTTTTTTTTGATATCGTAGAATACAATAGCGTTCGAGACGTAGGAGAGATAGCTAATCATGCGAGGCAGACGCTATTGTATTCGAACGGAGCTGGTGTCTGGGAACCGACGAAAATATAGGTTGAGAGACCGGCAAAAGGTCCTAATTACGAGTTGTGCAAAAAGTTCTGAGGGAGAAACGAGTAGCAGGAACTGTACGTGTATTTTTTGGCCGTTTGCCTCCCGATATAGATAGCCTAGATTCCAATGGTCCTCGAAAATGAAAAAAGCAACAGCTTTCCTCTGCGCTATTCCTCTGGTCCACCGTGAGTCAGGAGAAGGCTTGTGACGTCACTTGGTCCGAGTAATACCTCCGTATATGTATAAAGTCTGATGGTCCAAGGCCGGCGATGTGGTAATATCGCATTATACATGTCGCTTTAGCTCGCTCGTTACCACTGTGTTTCATCGGTCCGATCGACTGTGAAAAATTGCGCGTTCATTTACGTATTAGAATAATTCGGAGGAGCGGTGCCGTTAACCGACTGTTCCCGATGTTTTTACCAAACTTTCGTCGAGATCGTGTCCGGAATCGGCTCTTTTATCCGAAGGATCGAAATAGATTCGCGAAAACGTCGTGTGATTCGAGTATTTCTGGAAACAGCTAAGCGTCGATCCGCTAACCGCAGGTCGAAGATTACAGAGTCTTGAAATCGAAGATCGTTAACGCGATCGTTCCGGATTTTACGAGATCTCGAATCGACGAGGTTCTGGTAATCCGTTGAAAGCGGCGATTCTCGGCCACGTCAAGTCTAAATATAAATTCACCGACGAGGAGAACACCGGGCCTCGGACTTTCCAGATCTACGCGAGCGCTCCGGGACTAACAGCCACGAGAATTTGGTGGAGTGAACACGTGAAATTCGACGCGGCTCAGGCTTCACGACGCGTCCCTTCATAAAGCGTTATTAGTTATTGTGCAAGAGGAAAATATAGAACACGGTGGCCGCATCCGGCCCGTTTTTAAATCATTCGCCGTTGCACAACGGACTTGAAACGTTACATAAAACTTTACTCTTCGCCGTGTCGTGCCTACGACAAGCCTCGAACGATCAATCTTGCCGCGATTGTTTTTCCACGTCTCCTTTCTCGCGAGCAAACTCGAAATCGTTCTTTTCCTTACTCTATCGGGGATTTACGAGGCGCTAAATACGTAGTTGATAACGGCCGAGGCAGATTGCGCCGTGATAAGAAAGTAAGAAATTTACCTCGATAGATATTGATGCATCTAACAACAAGCGTGAATGACAGTCTGGCAATGAATTACATCAGTTGTATTAATAGGACTTCTTATCTGCATGCACAATTTTTTAATCGATTGGTTCATTCTGCTCGGATCTATCGATCGCGGTTGTCCGCCCGATCTACTTGTTGTCACCGTTTCCATCGATCCACGCAGCAACAACGAACCGAGGAAAAGTCGCGTTTCACGAGGCTCTTTTTTTTGCCAGAGTTTGCGAACATTCGAATAAACGACGGATGACATCATTATTTGATCGCACCGTAGCGAACTCCAAGCTGTTTTGCAATTGACCAACGACAAATTTTGCCGCATGCATTACGCGACGATGCTGAGCTTCGTTAGACGGATTTGCATTATGAATTATCCGCAAACAAACCAAACACCAGTATCGTCCTTCAAATAAAATAGCTTCTGTTGAACGTTCGAGTTAAAAGTAACTAAAAGAGAAAAACGAATTTTCCAGGAAATGTTGAAATGTTCATTAAGTGACACACGTGTCGCGACTGCAGCCGGAAGTATCGAACGCTTTATTAATCCCACGACACAGTCGATCACGATCGTATAGCTATATTAATCATAAAGCTTGAGTGTACGATTAGCATAGAAACCCGTCTGTTTGGTTCCCTACCGCGTCTCTGGGTGATTATCTCTTCTCTAAACACGCGCTTCGCAAACACGTTTCCATCATTCCCGCTAGATTTCGTTAGACGTTTCGTTATATACTATTTACGATTTCTTATTAAAAACTGTATGGTTGATCGAGTCACGGACAATTAACCTGATTCACTAAGCAAATGTAGCCACGGACGATCGAACTGTGTGGTCGTGCTCGTGTTTCCACATAAGGTCACGGTTCCCTTCGAATTCTCTCTTTTCCTCGGAGCTTATTTTTCTTTCTCTCTCTCATTCCGTTTTCCTTTCTCTGTTGCACGATTCGCCGACTGTCCGTTCGATCGGATAGTTTATCGCGGGCCGGTTGCGCGACATCGACCCACGATCGGCGTGCCGATGTCGACCTTAGGAAAACTTGAGAACGGAACCTTATTCGTCGCCCCCGCGTGCATCGCGTGGTTTTGCAACGTCCTCCAAGAACGATCCGGAATGTCGGACACGATACTTCCCAGAACGTTTTGTTTTCGTCCGAGTTTTTAAACAAAAGATCATTGAAAAATAAGAAAGAACGTCGTTTATCATTTTCGTCACCTGGATCTGCCTTTTTCGGATCTCCCAGCAGACAGTCTTTGCCGAGACAGCATCTGAACTTAGGGTCACCCTCCAATGAAAACATGCTGAATATCGCAATATCCTCGTCCTTTTCTTTTGCCCTTCTTATCCTGTCCTCGCCCACCTTCTTCGTTTGCAGGTGAAGCTTAGTGGATAGCCGTTCGCTCAACGTGTCTGTGGCCATCTTTTCCTTCGTTCTTTTTCTCACGAGTCTCTTAACTTCCACGATAAAACGTTCACTGAAATTTCGATATCGCGATGGGATATAAAACACCGACCCTTAGATTTCTCACCCTCGATCGCGCAATACTAAAAGAGTTTACGCTAAACAAGCTGTAAAACTGTCAGACGTAGAACGCATATCGTTGTCGTAAAGAATAAAAGAATCGTTGCCTCTACTATCGAGAAAGTTGTAAAAGTCAACGAGACGGTCGCAAGTGCCAAGTATTTTTATACCGGTGTCGTTCGAAGTAAAAGCATTCGAGATTTGTCCGAGACCAGACGTGTTGCGAGACGTGTTTACACCGTCGTTAACCAAAGTAAAAGCGTCCAGAGAATAAAATACGATGCGTCTACTATCAATTTTCCCGAGCAACGCGTGTCAAGGACCGATCGAGAAGTGAGAAGATCAAGAGCTAACCTACGGGAATCGAAAGAGAGCCGGATTGACGCGCGAACACGATTCAAACACGACGCAAATACAGCGTCTACGGAGAGTAGAAGCTAAGGAGAAGAAATCGGCCGATCGTGCGATTGGCCCGGAGTCTTGCGAGCCACTGAAGCAACCGAAGCGAGCCCCCTCGCTGGACTCACCGTGCACACCGCGAGCACGCGCAACGTGTCTTCTACTCCGCTGATAAGTTCGCCTTTCCGCTCCACCAGACCCACTCTCCGCCATCCTGGAGCGCGTCCGCGAATATTTATATATTTACGCAGCGCGTTCGCTCCAGCCCAGGCCCGGCCTCGTTCGTCGAACCGGCTCCTTTTCGTCTCTTTCGAGATTCATCCGACCATCTCCACTGTCGAGTACGTCTAGCATCGTCACAGATGCAGAAGCGAGGAGTTGTAATTGACGCGTGCATTAATCGATCGAACGACGGCACGTTTATTTCGATCGTTTAGACGTCGTGACATTGATGGTTGCTTCTATAAATGCAGTCTGCTTCTTTCGGCTTAAATGATATGCATTAACCTCGAAGTTAACAGGCGCGCCGATCGCTTTAGCTGCGGTAGTCATCGGTTTTACATCTCGTTTGTCACGACGTTCACAAAGGGGAAGGATTCCTTGCCGTAGACGAACGATTTTCTCTGCACGATTACGCCACCGAGTACCGTGGTGATTAGCGCACGGGCAATTAGTGGCACGGAACTCTTAAACTTCTTCTTTTTCCGACGACCAGATTATTATTCCTGCAGCGCAATAGCCAAAGAAACGAATGACAAAGTATTTTGCTCGAAGAATGAACTAATCGGCCGTGATTCATCGAAAGAATTGAGTCGATTAACACGTTCCCTGATAAGCGACGTCAAACGCCAACAGAATGCGCTCAATTCACGATCGTCGCGTTAGTTTAACCTTTAGTTAGTCGTACTCGTTCGATCAACTTATTGATTCTTCTGTCCTGTAATCTATCGTTTCTTTTAATGGTTGAATAAATAGCGGTATCTTTATCGTCGATATCTCGAGACTGCGTTGTAAAACGTCAATTACTCGTTAAAGATATTCCATGTAAAAAATTTGCAAAGAGCGAACTTTTCCGCGGAAAACCAGATCGCTCGAATACGGCGCATTTCTTTTTCACAAAGTTCATTCGCGATGCACCACGCTAGATATCGCGATCCGATAGCCGCGGTTCGAAAGGTCGAGCCGTATACGGACACGCGGTGGTACCGAGTCATTTTCGCAAACGATTCCTCGCCGATCCCGTAACTATCTGTGCCTCTCTTAAGATTTAACGAGACTCCCACGCGCGTCACGTAAGTCGGAACCAGTCCATCAGAGGCACGAACCTCGTTCGCCAAATCGATCATTCATCCTAAGCTCTTAGCTTTCTCCTCGCCAATTTCGTTTAAACGTATTCGAAGCTTAATTCGTATTCTCCGAATTTCCATACGTTGCCATACGATTTTACTTACACGATGTCTCGTTCATCTTGTAGCGTACTTGACCGAATTACCAACCCGTAATCTTTCAGCGGAAGTAGCTGCCCTCGAGCAAAGAGCTACCTTTTCCCAAAAGAAACAAGGGGAACTAACGTTTAATCGCCGGGGCTCTTCCGAGGTCTACGATTCTCGAGGAATCAGCGGCTCGTTAACAGAGGCTCTCACGTTGTCGTCCCAATTACCTGTGTAGTGGCCTGAAGCATGGTCGCCGAGGCACGCGTGAATCACGCGATATATAGGTCGCGGTGCGCTCCACCACGCCGTCTGCGATCGCCGAAGGTTACGAGGCGACAAAGCGATAAGTCGTTTGGAGATTGCGTTCCGCGCTTGTCGAAAAAGGTCGCGCGCATAATTGCTCGACAACCTTTTTCGACCCACTTTCCCGCTTCTCGATTCGCTCGGCTCGAAACCCGCCAGAGAAATCGTGTACAACGCGAATTCCTTTCGGCAAGTTTCTTCTAAAATGCGATCAAACATCGATGTCTGCCTGGTCCAGAAATACGACCAGCTTTGTCGTTTAAAATACGTTTCGATAGGAACCGAAATTTTTGGGAAAATCCCACGAACCGACTGGACACGCGCTGGAGAATCAGAGGTGACAGAAGTTTAAGCATTTCCTTTCCCTTTGAAAAGGATCGCGGTAATTGGTTCGAACCTTGACTCGATTGCCTTAATAAGAAACGCCGAATGCGAGATCTATACTGCCCGTGTGTCGCACTCGGGACCGTGAGTCATTCCTCGGGGGTCATCGCTGCTGGAAAACAGGTGGTTCGATCGATCGTCTAGACCGGACCTCGTATAGTCGGCCGGTGGTGAACGAATTGGCTATTTCGGGTTACAACGGCGGTCGTATTTTTATCGCTGTTCGAACAGCGTTCCTTCGAATTCAAGCACTCGACAGGATACGCGTGAAAGAAACGTTCTGCTATTTCTGCGATCGAAGAAATTGGTTTCGAATTACGTACCAGCACGGAAGATCTCGCCGCATCCATCGCAACGGCTGGCGAATTGGGCGTCGTAGCAGTTGCCGCAGTAGATCTTGTCCACCTTGCTACCGAACTGTTTGTCCACCAAGGACACTCTGCACCTGTTGCAGAGGAAGCAGGCCTCGTGCCAGTGCTTATCCTTGTACGACAAATCCTGCAAACGATTCGTCGCCAATTATCGTTTGCTCGCTCTCGCCTTACGGAGGTGATAATCGTTTTCGTTTTGTGTAACGGACAAGCGACGGACAGGTTGCGAAATGAAAATACGCGAATGGGAAAGGAAAAACAGGATCTCGCGAATTACACGCTGGACGGGCAGAGGAAAACATCGATTATGTTTGACGCGACGGCCTTTGCGACTATAAGGAACCGGCTTTAGATCCAGCGTCGCCTTAAGCAAATAGATTCGTTGCCAGTCAGTCGTCTTGCCTTTTAGGCTCGAGTTACACAAGCGTTGTGACGATGACGTGCGTTGTGACGGAAGTTGTAGCTACAGTCACACGACAGCGTTGCTTTTCATCTCCGTAATTTTCTCATATCGTACACGTATCTAGTATCCATACGTAGCTAAAACTCACGACGAATTCGAGATTGCTAGAAGATGCATTTTACACGATCTATGATGCATTTCGAATCGACGAAAAGAAATCTTTTCATTATGTTCGGTTGTCGCGGTCGTCGTTTGACGAATTAAAAGAAAAAACAAAATAAATTTTCTGCCTGGGTACCACCGGGATTATGCTAATTCTTATAGGTTACACATAACGGATATTAATTCGCCGTTCGTGTGTCCAGTTTTAAAGGAAAATAAAAAATACAACGTTCGTGTCAAATCTGACCAAAGTAGCTCGTGTGGCTGATCTTATGACGACCAACATGCGGATACAAGTCATCGAATTTAGAGAGAGAAACGCGTTTGTATCGAAATGAAACGCGGGTTTCCATTCCGGGATCGATTACAATCGCGAACTTGTCGACCTTTAAGCAATGCTACTAGAGCAGTGTGTCATTCCGGCTAGGAAAAGGTACGCGGATCCTTGGGTGTTTGGTTCGCTATGTAAGAAGATAATTTTCTATCGAGTTGGCAAACTCGACAGAAGCGATCTCGCGTGATATCGATTTGTCACGAAAACCGGCCGGCAAAATAACGCTGTTCGTGGTTAGCTTCTTCTGATTTGGCTGGCCAAGTAGGAGGAATAACGACGAACCAGCGAGAAACGGAAATAAGCAGGCACCTGCATCATCGTTTCTATTTCTAGGAATGAGTAAATCAACGCCCATGCTCGTTCGTATATTGCCACCTCGTCTTGTGATCATACACGAACCGATAAGTACCGATTTTTGCGCGACGTCCGATCGGCTTTACTCCGAACCACGGAATTCATCGATGCGGCAAAGGTCTTTCGATTTTTTCACGCGTGGAAAGGGTGAAACGATCGATCGACGAGTGCCGTGTGCCGCGAATCTAAATTTAGTGGAAAACTTTGGTTTTCCGCCCGGTTGGATCGTATCCAAACCCACGTATCGTCGTCGTTTCGTGAAATATCTCCGTTTCTATCGGGCGCGTGTTCGCGATACCACGTATCGAGAGAAAAATCGAGCGTTTGGGCGATCGAGGTCGGTGAGTCAACGCGTTTATCGCTGGGGAAATAGGATCGCGAGATATCGGGAATGAAACCGCGATATACGTACCTTGGAGTCGATACCGATGATTTTGTTGCACTCCTCGCAGCCATTGGCGAAAACGCTCTCGTAGCATTTGATGCAGTAAGGGTGCTCGTCCCTGAGCACGTAACGCTGCCCGGTCAAAGATTCGTCACACTGCCAGCAACAGAAATGGCCGCTGTGCCAGTCCTTGTTCATCGCCTTCGTGTACTCGCCACTGAAAATCAACTGGAAACGAAAAACGCGACCTGTTTAGAGACGATTGTTCCTGCCAGGTTTCTCTCGGAACGCTCGTTAGACCCGATCCCCTTAATGCGTTAAGGCAATCGAACGATTCCATGGAACAAGGAAAATGTCGCTTTAAAAGCGACGTATTTCTCCACGACAATTTTTGGCAACGCGAATTATTCGAGAGATAGCTTCGGCTCTGTCTAATTTATGCGCGAGAACTTTCTTTTTCTTTTCACGATAAATCTCGTGGCATGTATGACGACATAAATTCCAGATACGCTCTTCTCACAGCATCGTTTTCTCTCGTTTTCTCGTCCGACGAAATTCCCCACCGACCGAACCGCAAAAGTTCCTCGCAATCTCTCTCTTTCATTGCTCGGTGCTGCAGTGTCTAGCGTATCTGCGACGGTGTTGCGATAGATTTGCTGGTTATATGTACCTTGGTTGAGTGCTGTTGTATGTGCTGGCTGAGTATTTTTTGTATGGGAACATATAATCGTGGCGTAAAGAAAATGCATAATATGTATCGTACGAATTACGCGGCACTCTCGATCGTCGATCGAGAGGATCTCGCGTCGCGAACCTCTACTCCCATGAGAGAAGAGCACCCCTCGGCACGAGAAGCTGGCCAGTTACCCGGAAATTTCCCAAAGCGAACGTGTTTTCAAAATATTACCAAATCTTTCGAGCTCTCGTTACTATCGGAGCTCGTTCCTGTGTAGTTCGTTATAGTAGCAGTAGTAGTAGTTTAGTAGCTCGTTACTTTGGAACGGTAAGGAGAAAAACAACCAGTGGAAAGGGGAAACGACGACGAATCGACGAACCGACCGCGGCAAACGTAACCATGAAATTTCGCTATCAAAGTAAAGTAGGTCGAATCGGAAAGCAAATACAGCTCGCGACCAAAGAGCTTGCTTTCGTCCATTGCCGAAATGGATTATCGATTTTTCTCGTTTGTCTTTCACCATCCATGCTGAAACTTGGACGAACGACGAGAAAGGCGAAAATTTCACGTGACAACGATCGAGTTGGAAAATCGCGCGGGTTCACGGGTGACGGCCAAGATCTCGTTTCGCGAGGATTGCGATCGCAAACGGAAAGCTCGTGGCTGAGAAAAAGGGGATCGTCGAAAACGTGTTCGGGCCGATCCGAGTTAGATCTGCAGCCAGCACATACTCTTCGATGGCGTGATGATTCTGCGTGCTGTCGACCTCGGTGATCGTGACCTCGGCGTTCTGATCGTGGCTCTCCCTGCGCTTCGTCGTCTTCTTCACTTTGCGAATCTTGCGCTCGGTGGTCGTGAACACTACACCGTCTACTTCCGCCATCGTGTGCTACTCGTAGAAGCTTGTGCCGCGCGTTTAACAATCTCGGTCGCGAGAATACTCTCGAATGTCGTCTCACGAGGAAACGAGGAGAAGAACCGGGAACCGGACGTGTAGTCCAGGAGAAGAGACGAAAAGAAAGACGAACGTTTGGAGCTTCGGAAGCGAAAAAGGCCGATTGGCGCCTCTATGAAAATGTAAAACCGGAGCGTAGTCGGAGTGTTCCGTGTGTAGCCAGCAGCTTTCGAGCTTGCGAACTGACTGAAATCTAGGATCGTCGCGCTCCGGGCATCATCATATCGGGACGCTATTTTCGGCGTCCCGACGACTCCAGAAACTCACCGCGCGCGTCCGCCACCCTCTTCCCCCATCCTCCTTTTCGCTCTCTTCTCTTCCCTCTTCATCTTCCCTAACCTTCTACTCCTTCTTTTCCTCCGTTGCCTCCTCCTCGTCGAGATTCTCGATGCAGTGTGCCGGGTGCAACTTCTCCACAACACCCCTCTTTCTCTCTTTGACTCCGTTGTCCCCCTCTTTACTCGTTGCCATTCGACTCGTTAGCGGTCGACCACGACAGGTTACAGGTTCGCGACAACGCCGGTTCGATTCCTTGAAATCTTTCGCTTTTTCTTCAGTTTTATTTATCTTTTCTCGATAGCGATATTTCTGGACACTTTAACGTTGTCTCCTCTATCTGCCCGTTCTCGACGAGGCGAGAGAAATACAGACGATTCGATTTGTGAATGATCGAAAGAACGATCGTCGAGTATCGCTCTATATATTAGCCCATTCGATAGATCAAATTAAATGAAATTGTATGTTGCTTTCTGTTTGCGATCGAATTCGTTCGATAAGTCTCGGAATTGGGAGCAGTGGCAGTGTGGTAGATAATTTCGTCGATGAAACGCAACTAGGTAATTGACGATCAACGAATCGGATCGTTGCTTCACGATCGATGAAGATTTTTCCAAAAACTTTCCGATCTAGGTTAGATAGGATCGACGCGAAAGAAACTCTTATCGATAAAGCCATTTGTAAACTATCGCGATCTACAAAGATTCATAGGAGAGGTACGAAAGCGTCATCGATCATTCACGATCGTTTCTTGAAACATCGACAAGTTGATCACGTGCCAAACAGGTGGTTCCTGGTTGACGCGGGGTGAAACTACGCGAAAAATAGAACTGGCCGGAAAAATAAAGAAGAAGTCCACGGTGTAATTGGATCGGAATGTTCCGCACATCACCAATTCGTGTGGCCCACCCACGTTCCGCATTCTCATCGTCACTGATACCTCTTTCAGCCGTGATTATCAAACACGACCAATGATTCGTGTATTCTGATCCGGTTTGGAAATCGTAACCATGGCCGGCGAGAGAATTACGGGAACACGGCCATGGTAGATTTAGGCGGTGGTCTCGATTTCACGGTTTCACGGTAAATCGCCATTCCATCATACAGATATTTCAGGAACGCTGGCTGTTTTATAAATAGCTGGAAAATGAAAATCGCCCGTCACAGGAGGATGTGATCGCCTACGCGGATTGAGAATCGTGGCGGGCGGTAACATAATATCGGCCATGAGGGGTCCGGAAGAGGGACGATTAAAAATATAACGCCGCCGAAAAATTGGGTCGACCAAAATAGTGGAATATCACGAGGATTCTTCTGGCGATCAGCTTCTGGTGTACCAGCGATTGGTTTGAAAACGTCTATGGTGATCGTAAACGTTCGACGATCGTAAACGATAGATCGCTGATATCCGTTTAATACGTTTCCGTGATGTATAATTTGAACCTTAACTCTGTTAAAGCTCCAACCAGGAAGCTTCGAAGACGACCAGGTAAAAATTACTGTCCCCATAATCCCATAAACGCTCGTAAAGGGAAGCCCTGAGAAAGTGTCGCGTGTGAGGTAAACGACGAGACAGGAGTGCGATGTATACGTATATTATTTGCAAGCGAGTACGAGATTGATATTTTGGGAGACCCCACGCGAGGCACACGGCACCAATGAACGTGCCAGAGAACTGTGAGTATTTCGTACGAAATTGGGATCGCGTTTTCCCACCCCGCCCCCTTACAATTTTTTCCCCTCTACAACGTAAGATTCCAAGATTTTGGGGATAACAATAGCGGGTCCAAGATCGCCAGTGGCCTCGGCCAGAGTCGAGGCTGAGAGATATTACGCAATCGTCGCGTCGCGTCAGTGGCAAATTTTCTATCGTTTGATGTTAGAACCAGGTGGCATTTGTTTTTTTATTTCACGTAGAATGAATCTGATACCAGTCGGCGAGTAATTTCGCACACCGCCGTTGTCTCGCGGCCAAAAGCGATTCGCCATTAGTTTTACGACTTTGTCGCCGCTATTCCAGGTCGGTTATTTGACAAATAACGAGCAAGAATTCGGTACCATCAGTGAAAACACGAGTCACCGTGATTTGTGAGTATACGGTCGTTGTTTCGCGCGATCTCGTTTGTACACGCACCTTCTTAATTATTTAACGATCTGCTTGAAAGTTAGAATCTGTTTTATATCTGTAATCGTGGTTAATACGCAGAGTTTAAAAAATATTGCGATTGCCGAGTGTTACACGAAGCAAGTACGATGACGGTGATTAGATGGTCAGTGTTAGTGAAGAAGAATATTCGATAACGCGACTCCTATCAAATTGTCTCGAGTTCAAATCCCCCTTAGTGGGGTTGGAAATTAATTTCTCTGCTTTTTCTTTGCATCTTTTGATATATTAGATTTCTAACAATCAGCAATTAGTAATTTCTTCGAAAATAAATATTCCTAGGATTAACATCGACTGTTATTGGACGATGAATGTTTCTATCGATCTTTTGGATTTTCCGAAATTTCGAGTTCTCCCAATTTCTCGATAATTGAGTGGGTGACAGCGACATTGAGTCGAGTAAAATCATACAAACAGCGGGGAAAGTGTGTATGGTCATTTTCAATTGTATTTCACTGTCTGAAGAGTGTTGAATGAATTGGGTGTAACTAACGAGTGTACTCGGAGAGAGACGGGAGGAGCTTCATTGATTGCGTCATTACCCAGAAAGCTTTGTTTCGATCGGGATCCGGTATCGAGTACTGTATCCGTCCAGTTGCTGCACTCACATCCTCCGCGTCCCAATAATCTTCGTCCTCGAACGAGGACACGGACCTAGATCCCTTTCTCCTCTTCTTCTCGTTGAACTCTTTCGAGTCTGAGTCTGTTAGGATGTTCCGGATTCTGTGATAATCCTCATCGTCCGCCTCCTCGAAGCTGGATATTTTCAGCAGACGCGCCTCATCCTTGGATCTCTCAACGGATGATGTTGCATTAGTCATCGAGAAGTTATCTCGAGCGCCGTCGCCGTCGTCGGCCTTGTCCCTGGAACCGGATCCGAATCTTCTATTCTTAAAGATCCTTCTGCCAAAATGATCCCGAGACGTGAGATCTCTTTTGCTCTCGGACAGACCCAGAACCGAGCCCTCCAGTTCCGTCGAAGCTTCCAAGCTCGGTAGTTCCTTCTCGAAACTGGTCTGCACCTGGACGGACACGCTCCTCCGGCTCTCTGACCTGGACATCGTGGGACTGTTTGGGGGCGACGTGTTGGTCCATTCGTCTCTCTGGTAGCTGCTGATGGTCTGAACGGAGATATCCGACTTCCGTCTCTCCGGATCTCGGTGCCTCTTCGACTTTCTCGCCGTTAAATTCTCGGCGCTTCTGCTCACCTGTGCGTCCTTCGATTTCAACCTCGTGGGCTTCCTCGTGATCGTGCCGGAGGACTTGATCTTCTTCTTCTGACTCGGTACTCTTACCGATTCAACTTGATGTTCGGCCGCGTTCGGCTTCTCGGAAAGAATCGATATTTCGGTTTCTCGGAAATTTTCGAAACTCTTCGAAGGTTCGGGAGACTTGGAGCGAGACTTTCTGATCGGTTTCCTGGGATATTTTCTTCGCTCGTTGCAATCGGACTCGTCTATCGAGGATCCGCCTTCCGAAGGACTCTTGTATCGTTTGATCATCGGAATCGATTCGAAGGATCTCATCGTGGGCGCTTCGTTTCCGGAATCGTTGTCGAACGACGTACCCACGTCGCTCGAAGCTCCGGAACTGGACAACGGATCGTCCACGTTGAAAGGAATCGGCGTCGGTACCCTGACGTATTTCTCCGGTTCTGCGGTTATCACGGATAATGGTCGGTCTCTCGAACTACTTTCCATTCGCCAGTTTTCAACCGCATCTTCGTAAATATCTCTTTCGTATAGATCCCTGTGATCGTTTTCCGCTTCCGCTTGATCCTCTCGAGAATCGCTCGCTTGCACCAGATACTCGAAATCTGGACTGAGCCTGGAGTCCGGGCTTACCCTGGAGGGTAACAAGAAATCTCTGGTGCTGCATTCCGACAACGTGCTGTAGTCAAAGTTCTTGTCCAGGGATCGCAGTTCGGTTCTGATTCGTAAACTATACTCGTGGAGATTCTCCAACTTGTGCTTGGCGCCACGAGGCAAATTCACGTCGGTCGAGTGACTGAAGCTACAGATGGAGTCATGAGTGCTCATAGTATCGTTCTGCTCGTGATACGAGAGACACGGTGTGGCTGGTTGATTGATCCTGATCACGACGCCGTCGGTGACGTGACGGAGGCAGGCGAACAGCTCCAACATGCCGACGCAGCCGATCAGTATCGACATCATTAAGCCCATCTCGAAAAGCGTTCTTGGATTTTCCAATGAAAAACGGTAAGAGCGGTCTTCTATCGTATTATCATGAAGAAACGATATTTTTCTATGCAAATCACTTTACAGATAGACTATGTTACGTCACGAACTCGACACGTCAAATACCCATACAGTTGGCGGTGCTTCATCCTATCGTTGTTTTTCGCGAGCTCGCCGCTCTTCGGGAGCATAGAAGGAACCGCTCCAGGATGATCTACGAGAGAAGTCCTCTCGGAAACATATACCGGAATTCCTCGATCTCGGAGAGCGAAGGGAATCTCGGTGATGTGCGTGCTACATCCATAAGATATCCTCGGGATCTCGACCGAATTCTTGGTGTCACTCGGGTAATCCTCTGGGCTGACGTCACACACCCGGGGGACGAAAGAGAGGAAAGAGACGAGACGAGAAGTTAAAACGACTTCCTAGGGGGGGCACCCACCACCCACGCGCACCCACTGGTCCACAACGGTGGCGTAGCCCGTTTAGCAGGCTGAAAGGCGTCGCGGGCCCTGACCGAGCGGCACGTACTCGAGGAGGCGGTGATCACACGATTATCGGCTTATCCATGCGGCCGGATGGCGGCCAGAGAACTGTTTTATTTTCCGTGGGCAAACCGTTCGGACCCGGGGTAAACTAGTGGCCGTTCGGCTCGTTATGTCGACGTAACGTTCGACTTGAGGAGCGAACCGTGGCTAAGGCTAAAGTTAGCTCGAATGTCCCTGGACGCGAATCTCTGTCCTTAATGCAGCGTACGCGTCGCGATCGATCACTCGCCCGAGATAATTAACGGAGCCCGATTTGGCAGTCGCCGCGTGCGACGTCCGATCATCGGTCGCGCGATTAATTGCGATCGATGCCGAGCTCTAATGAGCCAATCCGTTAACCATCGTTCCTCGTCGCGTTCGGAAACGTTGGCGCGGGGGCGTCGTTTCGATATCTGTACGACGTCGCGACGAGAGAACGAGAGTTTGGCACCTTTGGTCGCGATCGTTTCGCAAAAACGAACGATTCGCAGCTTGCGACTTGATTCGCGTCCAAGCGCATCTTTAAAATCGATCATACAGCAACTAGCACGGTCTATGCGAGCTCTAGTCGCCGTTCTTTTCGTTTACGTCGTCCTATCTTTCGTAGCGGAACTTTCGAGCGAGAGAAAGTTTCCAGGATTCAAGTTCAATTGCGGCGTGACCTTTGATCCGTTACGTCGATCAATTAACCCAATCCCATTCATCGTTGCGCTCTCTCTTTCTCTATGTTCGTTCGAACTCGACGGAGCTGCGGCGTGGAAATTCCGGCTTGTTTACGTGGCCGAGATGCGCGGCCGAATTTCTGGCGTTACTCGGACGACTTTATTTCGGTTACCTCATCGGTTACGAATCAACGAGTCGAGCCGATCTTCGATACACGTTTTGCGCGCGGTACGTCTCTCTGGCGCACGTCCAAACAAATATCGAAACACCCAACGTCCAGCTTATCGAACTCTCGATGATCTATATTTGCGCCGTACCGCAACACTGTCCGATTGTTCCTTAAAAATCGTTTAACTTTGTTTGTATGCTTTTCGTCCGACCGTACCGCCGTATGGAATAAGATGATAGAAATCGATAGGCTAGGAGAAAAAACGCGATAAAGTTTCGAATTGCGTATCACGGTAGCGTATGACGCGTAAACACGCGCGTCACGATGGCGTCAGTTTCCATAGCACGATTTATCGAACACGATCCGCAGGAATAAATTGATTTACGATTACGTTTCCCGCACAGGGAACACCGCTGGTTATGCAAAACGACTGCGTCACGTTCGTTTGATCTGTCGTGTAAATACGAAGAAGTGGACGCAGCGATTCCGTGTGCTTTTCTTTCGCAATGATCGAAAGAGCGCTGTTTGGATTATGAGTATCTTTATTTCCGGAGCTAAAAGAGGATCCAAGGAACGAACGAGAGCTTTGCCCTCTGCCTCTCTCGATACTTATCCATCGAATCTATTTCTAACGTTAGACAGGATTTTTCGTGTAATTTGTATAGTTAATCGAGTGGAACGACTTCTGAATGGAAAGCGTCAAAGATACGATAAGCAGGCGCAAGGTTATCGCTCTCTGCCGGAAAGAAGATCTCGACGTCTCATGAGGTTCCTGCTGCTGTCGAACAGAAAGCTGGCCGCGTGATCGATGGTCGAATCATTTCGTCCACACCTGGCACTCGAACGAGTAAATAAATCATCGACGAAAATAAAATTCCGTCCTCCTCGTCCTATCTAGTTTCCTTGTGTATTTACATCGGGAAACGACTCGAAACAACGTAGCGACAATCGTGGGTCGCGACGATTAATATTCTGATTGACGAAACGTTTCTGCCAGCGAAACTGCGCTCGTCGCGTTGTTTTCACGACATAGTTCCAAACTTCCTTCCCCGGTTGGATTTGCAAGGTTACGGTTTTCTAGTCACGAACCATGGAATTAATTTCTCGTTTATGAATCGTTGGTTTGGCAAACAGTCGTGGTTGGACCTTGACCCCTTCCGCTCATGGATCGACTAGAAATCGTACACGGTTGGTTCCGCGGAACAGCGAAACGAATCGAATCGACGTTCGTTCGAAATGGTAGAACGTGAATCGATCTGAAAATGCGGCCGTAGAAGGCGCGACATTCCACGGTCGTGGCGAAGGGTCGAAATTAGTCGACCCGATTGCCACGAAAGCCGGTTCTTCTGGAGGGAAACGGAACAATGCCAATGTTATTTCGGTCGATGATCGAACGTGTGTGCCATGGTCGGAGAAAAGCGTGCCACCGGATCTCTACGAAGTCATTTCGCGAGCCGACCGAATTAGACCGCTGAAAACTTTGCAGCCGTTCCCACTGTTCCTAGGACGACCCTTCGTTCCACCTTGTGTCAGGTGCATGGAATCTTTTGCTCAACGAGCACGCTTCCACCTTGCGGCTTAGCGTTAGCGGCTCGACCACGCTTCTGTAACCCTCTCGAATAGTCTTTGGATCAAAGATTAATATCCGAACGCACACGGCTATTTTTCTACCTTTTGCATCGTTGCTCGGATCGAAATTGATTCTGATCTTACGCGAAACTTGGACCAGTCGAGTAAAGAACCGAGTATTGTCAGTGGGGAAATAAAATGCTAAATACAAAAGTTGCGATCTTAGCTTGCCATCGTATTATATCGAATGTCCGTCGCGCAGGCGCCCGCGTGTTTACGCGAAATAGGTTGATGCGTACACTTTTTTCGATAATCG
Source organism: Bombus terrestris (assembly GCF_910591885.1). Taxonomy (NCBI): domain Eukaryota; kingdom Metazoa; phylum Arthropoda; class Insecta; order Hymenoptera; family Apidae; genus Bombus; species Bombus terrestris. The sequence continues at coordinate 6,459,419 of NC_063278.1, forward strand.
CTCCGAGAATAGCCAACCTTCGACGCTGTATCGACCATCGTGTTTATTTTCCACGATTTCTTGCGTGGAAACTTTGCCTTTAACTGTCTCCGATGCTCGAAATCGATCGTCGCGGCTCATTTTGGAACCGGTCGATACGCGAAGAACGCTGTAGCAGCAGGGAAGCGGTCAAGTGCAAAGACCTAAACAGAATGTTAGTCGTGCAGCTCTCTGTTTCCACGACTTATCGTCCAAGTTGCTCGGATTTCGTTTAAGTATTTTTGACGAATGAACGCGGCTCCGGTGACCTGAATTCGCGTCATTCATCTTCGCGTTGCAACAGCAATGCGCTATTTTCGAAATTGCTCTCGTACGCGGCTTCTAGTCCGAACGATCGATTCCGTTTGCTGTAATATACTCCGAAGCGCTCGCTCGATGAAATTTTAAAGAAACATTAATTGCTTTCGGAAAAGACTTTTATCCTCCGAAGCGAAACTTGGATCGAAAAGCAACAACGGGTGGCTTATATATTTTGTCATCGATAGATGAGAAATGAATTGTCGCTATCCCTTAGGATGCGCTTGACAGCGCAAATTGCGGGACGACGTAAAATACGAAGCGTCTTGCTGTTCGCTTTTCCATTCGGAACGTTCTTTCGTTTTCTAGCTGCGACGATCGAGCAGTGTATCCGATCGATCAGAAGCTATCCCGTAGCGTTCCTAGCGCGAGCTAGAACGGTCGAGCGTTCGAGGATGCACGCTCGCGGGTCAAATGGAGGCGCGAGAGACAATTTTTGCGCAGCAGACGCGTAGTACGTGAACCACGACGCTCCCGAAATAGACAACGCGGTAGAATTTTACGACGGCGACGCTATAACGGTTTGTTGCGTCACTGTTACGCCACGCTTTTCTATAAAGGCCGTTTGTTTCCCGTCGGAGGCTCAGACCGTCTTCCGAAATGATCGTCGATGATGCTCGAGTCTCGCGCTTCTAAACCTGTCACGTGCTTTTTATCAGAAATATTCGCAAGCTTGCCGACGCTCTCGCCGAAGTTCCTTACGAGATTCTATCGAGATCCGGTTACGATTACGTTGGCCGTACGCCCGAATTCGAACTGGGAGGGAACAATGCGAATGTTCGTTGGGTGTTTCTGTATTTTATTGTCAGACAGAGTGAAAGACTATTGATCGTCGATCGACGAAAGGCTATTGATCGTCGATCAAACGAGTCTTTTGAGGATCGAACGTTGTCCTCAGCGGGTAGTGGCTCGTGTGTGGCTGAGTGTGACTCGTTTCACTTACCGAAACTAGAGACCACTGCTTTTACTGCTGCAGGAAAGATCAAAGACGATCGCGAAGATCCGAGAACGCGAATCAAGAGGACGGGAAACGCGACTAGATTCGATCGAAGAGGGTTGGTCGATTATTCTCGCGGTTTGCTAGGCCTTTCGTTCGCCTCCAATTGACTGACTCTAATAAAAGACGGGAACGGTTCTCGGTGTCTGGACACTACGCGATCGTGGTGGGAGCTTCGACAAGAAATCAAAATAGATTACCGACCGGCCGCAGGTACGATTAATAGGGTTTCCGGTTGGAAGAAAACCAATTCAGACGTGTTAGAGAAACGAGAAAGGTGGTAACAAATTGTAACAGCTGAAGCTTTGTAGCTTCTCGAGTTAGCCGCGTTCCAGAGGAACCATCTTTCGTTCGCATAGAAGTTTTTCGATTCTGAAAAACTTCGGTTTAGTACTGTCACAGTTTGACTTAATAAAAGAGAAAAAGATGAAACATCGACAAGTTGTTTGATTATCCCAGTCATTTCTTTGAGAAGAAGAAACATGGAAACGCGCGGTACTCGATTGATCGTATATTTGAGTAACGTTTAATACAGACATCGAAACGAGCGAGTAAAGTTATTAGTCAGCGACGAATCGAGATAAAAAGATCGTAGGTTTGGCCAATTCGCGTTTCTACAACATAATTCGCATTGCGCAGTGGCCACGGTGACGAACATGCTTGTACGATGTTCGGCTTCAATCCTACACGATTCCTATTTCCGTCCATCTAAATAAAGCCGAAAGCGGCCCAGTTCCGGCGCAACGCGCGAGACAACGCCTCGCGATTGCGCTGCACTTCGTATCATTATGCCGCAGATATTTCAACAACAGTCAGACTGTTTACGATTAGCCAAGATCGACGTTTAAACTGTCGCGAGAGCTCGATATCTGTCAGTGGGAACAGCGAAAGTTTCCAGAGAAGGGAAAGAAAGATTCTGGAACAACCGAATAAATCGTTTGACGATTGCATAAAATTGCACGGTAACTTGTATATTACTCAATGAGAATTTATTTGCGCCGGTGATCGCGGCAATGTCGACGGTAAATCGTTCGTAAGCTCGGAAACGATGTTCTCGTACACTTAAGAGCGGTAAACAGGCCCGAGCTTGGCACGAATCGCGATTTACGCGCACCTTGACAGCTGACTGTGCGCATTTGGGTCACCGGTGAGATTTCAGGTTTTCTTAATGCGAAAGCAATGCCACCGATGCAATAAAAACGCACGGCGGAACGATGCAAAGTACCTTCGCAAAACAGTCGCGCGCGATCTTTCGTTTTTTCGCCGGATTTTAACCGTAAATGGAAAAATCAACCGCGTGTAGGACGACGAATCAGATTCGCTTGAAAGAGTAACAGTAAAAATTGTTGGTTTCGTGAAAATTAATTAAAAAAGTATGAATTATCGCTTAGTCCGCGCGAACGATTCAGTATTTCCCGCGTTAGAATTCGAAACGTGCATCGAGATTCGTTTCTATGTATCGATGGCAGCGATCGAGGTTAGCAAACCTCTACCGTCGATAAAGGAGATTTCAGTAGATAAGAACGTTTCGTCACGGAGTGAGCTACGGCTATCTTACTAGCGCCGCACGGTAAGTTTATCTGATCGGGTACGGCCGGTACTATTATTTCCTCTTTCGAGCGGGAAATTGAAAACCTTTAAGGACGTTTCATTAAGCAATTCGCAGCTTGTTCTCACTTTCGTTTGGACTTAAACGTTGCCATAAATTGTCGTAGAATTAGCGAAATTTGCAAGTAAACGGCAAATAAACCGTACTAACCTCGTCGCAAGCTGCGCACCTGGGTTTCAGCTGTTCGGCGTAATGCCTCTCGCAGAACAGAGTGTCGTCGTGTACGCAGTAAGCGAGATCAACGAGAAGCTCCTTACACTCTGTGCATCGGAAACAAGCAGGATGATACAAAAGACCCAACTTGCTCGCTGATACGGCGAGGCTACCGTATTTCAGGGGTGCGTGACACGCGCCGCAATCCTACAAACGAATCAAACACTCTTAGTTTCGTACTTCGATAGAATCGCATAGAATAATAATATTCGCGTTGATACTTACGAGATCTCTCTCGAGTACTTCCTGTACGCTTCCGATATCTAACGCGATCTCGTTCCTCGCCGCCATAAAATCGTCGGCGCTACTGGCATGTTTCGGATTCAAATGGCGACAATAAGCTCTGGCTAAGTCCTGCTTAGGTAGCTGAATCGCCAATTGTCGGTCCCTGTATCGTTCCCCAGGCGTGCCTAGCCTGGGTACGGATATCTCCGGCAGCATGGAGAAGTATTCTTCCACCTGCAACAAAAGGAAAACGAGCGTGATGTAGCGCCGATGTAATTTCCAACGAAACAAGGACGGATCGCTGCAAAAACTCGCGTGTCTATCCAATGCCCAGTAAGATATGGTAAACGTGAGTTGTTAGCGGAAGCAGCGAAAGATAGAGCATCCGCCGATGATAAAGACCAGCTCCTGGTAATTTACACCGAGAGCTTTAGAAAATATTGTAAACTGCAAGCGCGTGCAAACGAGCTACTCGACCGTGAACGCGTAACGAAACGTTTTTCACGATCGTATTACTACCGTATCTCGTTATTAGAGAGTTTGTTACATCTGCAGATGGTATCCTCTCGACGTAATCGACCAGATAACTCCAGACAATTGTAGAATTTCATGTGTTACGATTGTTTGTTGAATCTCGGCGGTTGCGTCAAATCGAGACGGTACGCGCGCGGTTAAACGGGATCGAGCAGGAAGCGATTATCACGTTGTACGGAACGAGCACGGAACAAACGATCGCGATTACCCACCTTGTGAGCTGGTAGACCAGGAGGAGCCCAGGCGAGGCCCTTCTCCCTGGGGTCGAAAGCAACCGGGCACGAAGATTCTTCGCCTTTAAGGCCCAAACGAGACCTGACCGATACCCATTCTTCGTGGCACACATCGTGCGCCTCTCGGGGACACTTGCAACTGGTGCAGTTCTTTCTGAAAAGGAGAAAGAATCTCTCAGTAATTCGTTACTTTGCAAAGTCATGCATCATTCATGATATACTCGGAATTTCTCGTGGTATCGAGCAAGAAGATTAATGTCTCTCTCCCGTTTAGGAAACTGCCTTAGTTTCCCCGTGGCTGTATGTAGGGCGAACACCAATACCTTAGCTGTACGTATCTATTAAACCGAGAGGATACCACGGAGGCTAAATATTTGTCTCCAGTCTTTCATTAACTCCGGATACGTCTCCATGTCCTGATAGAACCTTTAATCGAATCCAGTTTTATTGCGCTTTAACGCGAAGCGCTTCCTGCCGATGCTCTAATCAATGCAAACATCTGTGTTATTTTTTTCCAACGATGTCCTCGTTTCCTATTTTTTTCAATTCGTCTACTCTTCCAACTTTGCAACTGGGATACGCTCGTTTCGTCGACGTTAACAACTCTCGATGCCGCGACCTGATCTTTCTTAGCGCGTAGAAAACTACGATATTAATTCCAGCAGAAACAAAAAGACGTTTGGAAAAACGTTGCCTGCGGCAATCTGCGATTCGATTCGGGAATAACAGGGGAAAGGCTGATTGCGTAAAAGTCGCGACTCTAATTCCTGCCGCCCACGTATCATACGCTAATGGTAGGATCGAACGTCAATCGTATAATCAAGGGGATGCATTTGCCCTGTTGCCGGCATTCATCGCCGTTCTACCGCACCCTTCCGGATATATCAGCGGCAAGGTCGTCGCGACGCTAACACGAAACTCTCTTTTCTTCTTTCGTGCATTCGACCTCGATAATACGACCACAAGGGCTCTCAGATAAATCTAACAAAGGGAAGCTTTATCCGGCGCTATATTCAGGGAAAAAACGAGGAAAAATAAAGACGAGGAAGCGACGGGTGTTGCGGCGATTTACTCGCAAATCTACGAATTTCGATTTATAGGACCAGACGAACAGTGGGGACGGGCGAAACATAGGCGAAGATCGACGCAGAGGAGAGCTCGTTAAATTTAACAGTGCCAGCGGACGCATTAATGGGCCGCCGTAAAATCGGGTTTCATAGAAGCGCGATTTCGAGACTGAGAAGACATTCGCGCTCGACGCAACTTGACACCTTATTTTCGTCGATCGAGCAACCGAGAACGAAAAAGATTCTTCGTATCCCGTTCGTAAATTCTCGAAGCTAAACTAGTCCATCGAGAGCTCCTTTCGCGGGTCGTTTAAAGTGCGACCGAGAGTTCGTAAAAGGCGAAGCATCGCTCTGTTCTTACGTGACCGCGATATCCGGCTATACTGAAACTTATCTTTTCCCCTTGATAATCAGAGAAACAACGATTTTTAACTCGGCAACCTTTGAGGAATTATTCCCGTGGGACACGGCGCAACACTTTTCATAATGTCGCGTCCATAATGTCAGAGAAATAGACGCTTTGTTTGCCAACGGACCATAATCCGCCCGTTGGCAAAGAGGTCTTGAGCGATAAAGGGTTCTCGCGACTGCTACGGAACGGCTCGTTTCTCGCGCCTTTTTCGTTGACAAGGGGACGATAACGTTGAACATCCACCCGCGCGTCGTGTTACGTTCTCTCGATATTATACGAGCGCTGTGGATGTGTCCTGGTATTGCAGGGTGGATGCAAATTAACGTTGACGCCTCGTTAACTCTGCGAACGTGAAACGTAATACTCGCATGGTGGACCATAATTCATTCGCATTCATAGCACGCTGTCCTAGAGCCGTTTCAAATGGTTCGCTAGCGACACGCTCGTTTTCCTTTGCCCACGTGAATATCCGCTGACACCGATTCGATCGCGAATACGATTCCGCTCGTCGTACGCGTAAAAAAGCAAATTTTCCATGAGAAACACCGCGTTTTCGAGTAACCGATTTGTACGAATGGAGGTTTTTAAATTTGGCTCGATCGTGCCTCGCATCGAACTCGTGAAAAACAACACGCGCGAGTTTAACCAATTACGCGCCTCCTTCCATTTAAATCTCGTTGCGAACTAGTCGAAGTGGCTTGCTACAAAGCTCGAGCATAATCAACAATGATAAGGAAGCACCATGGCCTGTTCTGAAATGGCATCTCGTAAGGAGCGACGAGAATCGCGGAGATGCCATCGTAAAAAATTTAGCAGAATAATTTACGAGGTCCCACGCGCGTCACGCACGACTATTTGCGTCCTTTGGTTCGAGCAGCGAGACCATACCGCGCGATTAATTCCTCGGGAGATATATAAACCGAGCGATTTGTCCCGACATTCCACGATGGGTGATACAAGCGTAACGCGTGTAAGCGGCGCTGTTGGTGCGGAATCCGAAAAAACGTAAAACTGAAGAGGCCAGAGTGGACTTATATTAATGCGCTTCTACCGCGAGAAAAGAAGCCGCGGCGCAGGAAAATCGGCCTGGAATCGTCGCCAGATCATCGAGTTTATTAATTGCCAGTGGTGGAAGATAACGCGCCGACGTGGTTCGAAGGAACACGCGTAACACGACCGGTTAAACGACGCTAATTCGATTTGCACGCGGTGCGATTGAAGGAATCGCGCGCGTGTCACGCGGTCGATCGACCGGCTACATTTCTATGGCACGGCGCTTCGCGTGCCAAGAAAGGTGCGCGCGTGAAATCTGGAAAAGCGAAAGACTGTGTCGTGAGAAGTAGTCGTCGACGTGACTAACTTCGATCCGACTTTCTAAGCTGCTTTCTGTCGTGAAACGGGCAACCAACGAGCCATCGACGGCAACTCTGTCTGCCTGCTAATGCCGTTTAATTATATTTATGCTGTTCTTCCCCACCAGTCCTCTCACCGGCGCTAATGGACCTCTAGAATTTTAATTGGTCGCGATGTTATCGAGTAAACGCGTTGCCTTGAGATTGTTAGACGTCCGTGAAAGGTGTTACGGTCTGCCCGTAAACGATCTATCAACTGTGATGGCACGTGTCTGGGAGGAGCAAATATTAACCGTGTACTATCGTTAAACACGTCGGCCGGAATCGAAAGCGTATGTACCTTAGGGCGCCAGCTCGAACTCGATAAGAACCACCGAGAGCTCGATAAAACCTGAATTCAAATATCGTCACGGTAAAACCTGAATTCCCTACGTTTTAACCCCAGCTAAATCCAAATCCGATAGAACAGGTTTGCCACATAATCCACTCGCAGCAAACTCGTTTGCAGAAACTAACTTTGCCGCTTTCTTCAATTACCTAACTATCAGCTCGAACAGCTCGAACTGGTCGAACACCTTACAGTACAGGTGCAACACCCTGACGCAGGCCCACTTCATACCGGGCCAGGGTGCCAGGCTGAGATCCAGCCCGTCCTCCAGGGGACACTTGCCGATGGCGAGGCCTCGTTTCAGCTCCGCGCCGGAGATCGTTGGAAACCGATTTTTTCGATCGAGCATGGGATTCCTCCTGGTGCGTGATGCATCCACGCCACCGGGAATTAATCCCCTTTTGATCTCGGCGCCGGACAACGTCGGGTACCTGTCCCGACGATCCAACGATACGGCTTTCTTGTAAAAATCCTTCTCGGGCACGGAAGGACATCTGGCGCGCGTCGCTTCGTGAAAAGGAGGACTCACGGGTCGTTTTTTCGGCTCCGGTATCTTCACTCTGATCCCTTGAGGTTCTGCGCCCGGCGACGATACGCAGGACACCCTCACCTCCATCTTTGGGCCCTCCTGACTCGGTCCCTTGGGACTCATCCTGGGGCCCAAACCCGAGAGCAGCGTTGGCGTCGTATGACGCCTTTGCAGTTTGTCGTTCAGGATGAGCTGTTCGATTCTCTACCTTTGATCTTCATCTTCACGTCCGCTTCTCGAGATTTCAAGGGTTCTCCAAGCTTCGTGAATCTTCTTCAAAGTTTTTGCCAGGTGTCTAGAATGATTAATTTTAAGGCTAGGAGAAGGTTTCTGCTTTCTCGTTGATCCTCGTGATCGCTGGCCGAGTCACAGGTGTACCGGACTTTCGTCCCGAGTGTGAGTCATCGAAACATCGCGATGATTGCCGTTCCACAGAGCGAAGATTGGCAAACGGCACGTCGGCACGCGCGATGATCTTTCAAGACGTGGAGTTTCTGGAAAATCACGCGCGAAGATACTTTCACCGGACAAAAAGCTAATCGAAGAGTAACGGAAAGCGGGGCGCGGATGATCGAACGTTCCTCTCGCGTGCAAGAAACGCTCCCGATCCATACTAACCCGTTCTTTCTTTTTTCTACCCCTCGTAAAAAGTCCCATCCATCGAACGAAAACCTAAGAAAGAGAAACGATCGAAGGAACGATGAGCGACCGAGGAATAACGCGATACAAGCTGAACGTTCGTTTCGCAACTAGATCGCGAAATTGCCAGTGCTCGTAGAAAAACGGCAAGGTCAGTTTATAATTCGGCTCGAATGCAGGTCGATGGTCTGTTTTATCGCCGACGAACGGACGGCTGTCGCCAGAAAAATTATTACATCTAGACGCGAACGGACGGAACACGCGCGCGAGCGCTTTGTACGCGCGGCCGGTTGAATTTATTTTCATTGCGGAAATCGCCATGGTTCATCAAGACACGCGGTTATTTATAGGAAGGACGGTCCTCCGGGATATCTGTGCGTGTCATTGGTGCAAAGAAGGACCGAAGGTTGAGCGTGAAAACGCTCGATCGAATCAAGAACCGAGAGATCGAAGGCGAGAACCGCTTTGTTCGTGAATTTCGTCAACCCGTTGTTCTAAAAAATTATCACGTTTTTCGAGCCGAGCGATCGCTAACTCATCTACAACGTCGATGAAGTCACATTTGCCCCGAATTTTCATTTTTGCCTGCGTTCGATTGACAACCTGGCCAAGCGTTGGTGCGCGGTGATACAATTCAAACAACCGGTAATCTGAACGCGAACAAAATTTTCGGTACGTCCCATTTTGACGAAACGCGTTCGATACGGCTTTTCGCGGCCATGCTAAGCTAATAGAATCAGAGTGCTGTACGTTGTCGCGATGAGATAATCTCTATAAATCTAACATCGAAGATAACAGGATGGAAGCAAGAAGTTGCCTTTTCCTTACACCAGCGTGCTTCTATCGACCCACTCGCGTTCCGATGAAAACGAATAGGAATTTCCGTACAGAGACCTGGCATTAATCCTACACGCTTTTCAGCTTCAAAGCAACATCTATCGTTTCATTGCAGATAGTTGGGGATCTATCGGAACAGCGATTAAAATCAATTATCCCGGATCTCACAGAACCGCCGCGAGGAAGACTCGGTTCTAATAACGTATCGATATGAATTCGATCGCTAACCGCCCATTTTGTACCTCCGTCGTATAAATAACACGTTAGACAGCAGATAGCGAGCAACCACGTATGCCGCTTGCAGCGTACGCGAACAAGGTTGACGTAAGCAAGAAGGTAGGAGCTAATAACGTTCGACGCGCGCGTACGATGTATGTATGTATATCGGACGTTAATGGCTTGATATAATCAAAGCCCGGTGACGACCGACTACGATCTTTCTTCCATTTCTGAAATGGTTTTACCTGGAATCCGATTATTCCGTCACAGGTGAATCATCGCGAGTGCAAATCTAGCGCGAGAATCACTGATAGGGAGAAGGGGAAAGGACAGGGGTCGGTTAGTTAGTCAGTCGTCAAATTGCATCCAGGCAAATTCGTTTGCCAAGAAGAGAATCCGCTAATAAGAGCAAAGTATTTTCGTCGTTGGTTCGGTGATCGCGTACCGGTCGTTCGAAAAGAAAAATGCGTTTCGCGATTGAAATATCCGTGACTACGTACATACATACATCGTTGTGTGAACGTATGCAATCGTATGCAATCGTTCGAAACGCTTACAAAAGACTTTGATAAGAAATTCTTACGACGATAAGAAATTTATGTCGTTTCCTACGATACGATAATTTATCGCGATAGAATGGCCGTTCGCGAAATTTTTCACGCTGCGTTCCCGCCACCATGCTTCGTACTTTCTGTTTATAGCGACTTAGAAATCGCATAGCGCTCGGCAACAGGCATGAAAACGTTGGATAAGCGCAGTGACAGGTGTCAGGATGTGAAACAAAGAAGCTAGACAGGCAGCTTTCGCGTCAAGGCAACGGATCTTGACGGCATATTATCGAGATAGGAAGGCGGACGGCTAATGGCTATTAATTAGATAAATGTTGGCTATATTAAGCGGCGGCGATGCCGGCCGAATGGAAATAACTCGGTCGCGGAATAACACGCAATTTCGCGTTGTTTTTATCTTCCTGTTGGCGTGTTTCGTCTATTGCCTATCATCGGCGATCGCGAGCCAGCCCCGCTGCTGTTTTTCGATGCTTGCATCGTGACTCGCGCGTTTCGCGTCCCGACGAAAGTGAAATCAACTAGGGGAGCGGCTCGATGCCGACGTAGCCATCGTCGTTCACGATCGGTATCTCGGCCAAACGAGCACCACGATAAAAATATAAGTAGGTAATCTCGCCTCGGTGAATTCTCCGTCGTTTCCGTTTATCTCCGCGACTCTAGACAACTCGCATCGTGCAGACCGTTCGACCTCCGCCGCGTCTCTGTAAAACGTATGTATATCGCCTACCGTAACAACTTGCACGTGTGTACACAGAAGCGAGGAACGCGCTTCCACTGTTATTATTCGCGAACTGCACACCACCACTCGTGATCTTGGCCAACAGGGCGAAATCGCCGCACTGTCTTCTAGATAGCACCAATGATTATTGCGAATCTGCGATCGGAGCGAGAGGCAGATTACCGCGATAAAACTGGAGATACAGACGCGCGCGGTAGGTAGCCGCGGGAACGCGGGAGATTCGAAATGAAACGGGACGGCGCGACGCGTGCCACGTAACAGAGTGCATTCGCAGAAGGAGCGTACTTCAAACTGGCGCCATGAGATTCGACGAGAACGTAGGTAGGTGTGTACCTATAGTTAATACCGGGTGGCCCGTGAAACAGTGCGGCTCGGTGGCGCAGGCGCGGGCGACGCGGATCCCTCGAATGTCGTCGAAAGCTCCGACACGGACCAAGCTCCCACCTTGTCGTGAATTGCAACCGAACACGAGTCGAATTAGAAGCGCGGCCCGCGCAGCTTGCTGATCTACCATTTACGCGCGCTACCAGTCTTCTCGACTTAACCCCCGGCAAATCTCTGCTTTTAAAAACCTTCGAGCGGGCTCATTCTTCGGGATCACGAAACGTCTTAGAGAGCAAACTTAGAGAGCGACCCGATGCTCTTCTAACGAGGCTACCCTTTTCGTCGATCGCATCGATAAATCGACGACGAATCCCTCGAGAGCGACTGAATAAACCGATAAAGAGCGAACGAACGTAACGACGAAGCGACGTTTCGTCGGGGTTCTAATTCACAAACTGACGCGAGACTGTAACGAATGCCGGTGAAAATAGGTAATTTGCTGGACGATCAATAACTTCGGAAGCTGCTCGATTCGACACAGTCTATGAGCGCATCAGGTAACAAACGCCTGGCAAATGTCTCGTTACAGCGATTCGATAAAAGGTGTACAACGTGTAAATCACGGTGCAAGACGACGCCGTGGCATTTCGTCGTGGGTCGTTAACGCGTTTGTTGGATATGAAGTCAGCATTTTCGATTACGCTGCTCGAGTCGTGTATCGCGTTTGTACGACACAGGGAAACGCGTTCAGACCGACCGCTCTAAAATATTGGCACTGTCGCGTCGCACGGAAGTTGTCATTTTGCTCGAACGTGTGCAATAAGATGGACGATGCTTTTACGAATCGTTTAACGCTTGCCATTTCCAGCACTTTTTCGCTCGAACGCAGTCAGCGGAGAAAGGAAAATTACCCAGCTCGCTGTTTCTCGCGAGACCCTCGTCGCTGCTCGACTTTAATTATTATCATTATTTATTTATGCAGCGTAATTTCTCCACGATGCGGAAGAGAAATTACCTTCGTCTTTTTGCGAAAATCCAAATACGGTAAGAGATTCACCGTGCCTCGAAGCAGTCGTCTCTACCGGTGAAAGGATTTTTAAACGCATTATCGTCTATTTCTTCTTCTTCTTCTTCCTTTTTATCTTTTTCGTTCTCATTGTCCGTGCGGAGCTATGTCAATCGCAATTGTAAATTGCACAACGACCAATTAAGCGCGGTGCGTTTATCTCGAAGAGCTAAATGGTTGGAAGTAATTTCCTTCTCTTCGAGAGGTAAATTTGACGTCTCGCGTGTTTCCTTGCGTTAAACACAAGGTGAACGCGCCGAGATTCATGCTACATTTGCCGCGTGGACTGGAAGATCTGTCGTGGTCAGTAGATATCTCGTTCTTCGCGCTTACGTAAGAGGAAGCGCTAATAGAGAGCGATTTCGGTAAGCGGGCGAGCCTCCCTCGAAAGCTGCGCAGATTGCCACGAAAATATGACATAAGCCGACAAGATTTTGGCATGGTCTACCAACAACGACTGACGTTGGGACGCGCAAGACAGCCTGTCGTAAACACACGCGTACGTTTCTGGATTATCGCCCGTTACTACGCGTGTCTTTCTACGGGCAAGTATTTCACTTACACGGTATGCAAATTACACGCGGGAATTACTTGTAAATGTTCTCGAGTTTGCGCAAGTTTTCGTGGATTTACGTTTCGCCGAAGCGGAAGAAAGCGGAATTAACGGGCAATCGGTATTTTATTCTCCCAAGCAGTGAGGATGCGGAAACTACGAACGCGGAGGGATCTGGCGCTATCGAAAAGCGAAGAATGGCCGGAATAAGTTTCAAACGAATCACCTTGGCAATGAGTCGCTGATTTATTCTGGTACGGACGTGAGTGAAATTTATTTGACGTACCCATATATTTTAACTAACCACGAATTTCTAGGACGTTCGCCGTGAATAACTAACATCGAATGACTTTGAAACAATAAACGATCATTTGCGGTTTTGATCGTGACATCCTGATACTGCGCAGACCAGCTTCTATAGTTTGCATTCGACTTATCTATCTACTACGATAGTTGAGGGAAATATCCAAACGTAAAATTTCCAACCATATGTCGCAATAAGCTCGATTAGCTATATTAAATCCGGCACGATTCCGCCCGAAACGTTACGAGCCGAGGAATTAGTCGTATTATCGATCAGTGATGTCATTAATCTCGCAAATGAAAAGCTACGTAATCGTCAAAGACGCGAGACGTACGCTCGCGTCGAGATTGGACAGGTACAAGGAGGATTTCGTAAAATGTCGTCTCTGAATAATTCGCGTTGCGTAAGCCATTCGCGGTCACCCGCAGGTTCGCAGAAACACGAGAGTTGAAATAGGCGGAATATACGTTGCAAAATTTTGCGTTCGCTAGGCAGACCGATAAGGTAACGTTCGTTGAATTTGTAACTAGAATCTCGAATAGCAGTTGCGGTAAATTTAAACGGAAATTGCTAAATTCCGTCTCATCTGTTTTCGGATGAAACGTAAATTGCCATGCGCCAAAATTAAGCGACATTGACGAACGAACGAGCGGACCGTACGAGTCATATCCATGAGCATCATCCTGATTTAGATTCATAAGAGAGGAGTTTCCTTGCGAAGAAATGCACGTGTGATTATCGATAATTCGAGCAGAAGCTTATCAACTCTGTACCCAGCAGCGACGAGAACGTCTTCTTAATGATTCCATTAAATGAAAAAAGAACAGCCAGTACGAGCTGTCACGTGTCATCCCGATTGTTGAAATCTCGACGATCACCGACGACACGTGACCCGATGCTAATTTTCTATCTTTGAATCTATCGCGTCATCAATTTCCGAGTTAGCCTTCCGAAATGTTCCTTCAACACCTTACTATTCGAGTTCGTCTTTTCTTCGGAAAACGATGATTCAACGGATGCACGAATAAGAAATTGCTAAGGTTGCGTCACCTAACATGGCTATTCTCTCTTCGAGAATATCGATAATTCAAGTACTTCGAATCACGAAAACACATGTCCTTACAGTGTACAAACGTCATTGTTGCAGGATTGATCGTGCGTGCAGTCAGTGCGTTCCTCCTCGTGAATATCGGGTGGCGGGCCTGAGAGCGGAGATGCACTGCCCAGGCTCAGAGAAAAAGTTCTCCGTACTCCTCGTCTTCTCATCGCGAAATTCCGTTCTCGCGAGGGGAATCGCGGCGTTTTCTTCCTCATCTCCGTGAGCTCCTTGACGGAGAGTCCATCGTCCCAAACCATGGCCGAAACACTCGCGGAACACGAATCGACGAATCGACGTTCGATCAGAAACTGACTGTATCGCACGGTAATAAAGCGGTCCCTGATCCTCGTAGAGCAGAAGGCTTATCGTTCGAAAGCAAACACGGCCGCGTATCGAGATAACAAAATAATTCGTGAGAAGCTTTCAGAGAATCACGAGGTGGCTCGACCTTCGGCCGCGACAACACTGAAACCAAACTCGCCTGAACGAGGCCAGTTGGTTGAACGACGTCTCATTGGATCCCCCTGGCAGGCAAATCGAATTAACTTAATGCGGTTATGGAATCTACGAGCCTTTTCGTCGTCCCGATCCCTACTCGATTTCGGTCACCGCGTGACGCATGTAACGATCGCTCCGCGTGAAACGAGCCACGACACACTCGAGAAATCATCAACGCGTAGCTACGATTTTGTCCGATAACGTCACAAGTGTTACTCGACGATTACCGACGATGAATTAACAAAGGACATGAACGATTCGAACGTATGAAAGATCAGCTGAAAATCCCTGATCGCGTTAAGCCAGCTTCCATGTCGATCCGCGCGCGACTTTCGACTGGCTGGTCGTCTTCCAGTCGCGGCACATCGCGATTCGCTTGAGAACAGAAGCCGCAGTGACCTTCGCTCGATGGTTTGCATTACGAACACCGTTGTTCGGAATCGTACGCGGTCTGTGTCATCGCTACCAATCGTTTCTACGTTCAAAGATAAAAGTCTGCTTTTCCTTCTAGCCGATCAATACGGTAGATTCGTGTTCTCAATCACGTACGCGTTTGAGTAGCTCGTTTTATTTCACGCAATCCTATTGGAACGCTTCGAAATGCTTCTCGAGTTTAGGTCCTAAATCGTTCGAGTACCTACAGCATTGGGAAGGTTAATACCTGGGTTCAAGCATATTTGGTTCGTAACACGATGTGCATTTTGCCGCGTGAATCATCGAACCGCGATTACACAGCGGCTTTAATGATATCGTAAAGCGTTTGAAAGCCTCTCTAATACTCTAATCGGAACTTGCACGCAGCACATACGCGAACTGAAACGACCGACGATGGCTGCTATTGGGCAATTGACGAGAGAACCTTGTTGCTCGACATTGAGTCGGACTTTGACTCTATGCTGCGCGTCTGGCAGCTGCAATCGCGCGAGCCTCGCCTCTAATCGTCCCCTCCATTCGTCGTAAATTCAATCCGCAGTTCAAAGATCTTATCGCCAGTTATTTACAGTCATTGATGTTGAATGTAACGCGCAAGCCGCGTTTTTCCGCAGCCGGAATTTCGTGCGCGAACGACATCGTTGCTGTGCGGTTAATTAATCGTTGGAGACGACGCGTCGACTATAGAAGGAGAAGACGGAACGATTCTCGCGAAACGAACTTGACGCAAGACGCTTTCAGCCACGTGAGACGTATGTATATCGTGGCGTATTCACGAGAACGCTGAATACGACTGAGACTACAATGCCAGTGGTGTCCTCGTCGATAAAGATTATCACGAGCAAGTAACCTCGTTATCTCTGGCTTTGGTGAGGCGTTGCCAGCGTACGTCCCATGAAACGAGTTGCGTTTAAAAGGACGTTTAACGCGCATTTGCATACAATCAGATTCTCGAAACCACTCTATCATTCGCTTTCATTCCTGTCTGCAGTGGCATAAACGATTTTTCTGATTGTCGCGTATCCAGGTTTTCGTTTGTTTCTGGTCTTTTAGCGTCGAATTCAACACGTTACGGCGTTGCAACGTACGTATAACGACGCGTTGCTTCGTGTGTAGCTTAACAAACAGTCGCTGGGTGAACAACGCCAAGTCTTTAATTGGGAAGTCACGTTTAAGTACCGGGAAGAGCAATACCTGTCGGGTTTCTCAGATACGAAGAATCCTTACAGCTAAGACTTGTAATTGAATTATCGAGCTTCGCAACAGAGTGATACAAGAATTTCCGTGGCAGCCGTTTTTCCTTCTCTAGAGCTGGATCGTTTAAAAGGTTTGCACAGGCGAAGGGTCGACGAAAATCGAGGAGGCGGTAAAACGATCGCACGGACAAACGAACATACATTCAGAGATGAAACGTGAACGCGTGCTGTCACGATAGCCGCGATCTGTTTATTTGTTGTAATCACAAAGAAACTTACTCCATTACTGAGATGGCTGACAGCCAGTACATTTACAAGTCAGAACGTGACACAACGCAAACACGTATCCCATCCACGCAACAAGCCTTCGACTTTCGACCAGCCTTCGCTTGATCCTTCTGCAAACTTAATTCCGCCGCGTGTAAACCTATCAACGTTTAACAAAATCTCTGTATCGTCGTTGTCTCTAACCGACTGTCGACTCACCGATTGCCGTGATAAAGGGAGGAGTCCTCTTTTCCAATGACTCGAGCGGTATAGCTCGAACTCTCCCACTTGGCGCCCATCTCGCGTGTATGCACGACGACGTTGCACGTGCTCGCCACGTGGAAATGCGACACGATTCGCCAGCGAACCTCCGGTAGACTACGCGCGAGACGATGCTACGAAAGAAACTCGGCGAACGAACGACAGGATCACCGACACGGCGAAGACTCGCGAAGCGGCTCTAACGAAGGAAGGTGGAGGCCGCGAGCAATTTCGACGACGATACTTTGCGTCGGCTTTCAGCCTGTTCTCCAGCCGCGCGAATGACTTTATCGCCGGGTTATTTGTCCCGATAGCGCGAACAACCGGTCGATCATACTCTAAATTTAGCGCGGCTCGATCGGTTGAAGAGCGAGCGAGACAACTTGAGAGAAACGGACGATATTACGCGCACTCACGCACGAAGGCACGCACGTCCGCCGGAGAAGGCAGGAATATACGCACTGTTCGCTAACCGCTGTAACTGTTAACTTGCATCGAAATCGTCGAGCTTCTTCTTCTTCTGCCTCTCCGGCGAAACCATCGTTACTTGTGTTCGTGCTCGTGCGCTGTCAATGCCAGCTGATCGGATAGAGCAGCACGCAGCTCGGCTTTACGCGCTCGATGATTTATCGCTGTCCCGGAATATAATGCTCCCGTTCATCGCTTCCTCGAAGCTGAAACGCCACTTTCAGAAAGGGCTTCTCAAAGTCAAGGGGTCCCCTTTCGCTTTCAGAGCTACCGTGACGTTGCATTCGCCCGGTCTTCGTCTTTCTTCAGGGGAAAAGATACGCGTTGTTTCGTGCCGTTGATTCAACAGCCGATAACGAGGATCGATTTAAAGAAACGTCGCGGCAGTAGCTGTAGCGATCAAAGCAATCGACTCTGACGAATGTCGCAATCGGTATGTAGAAAATATTATCGGCGAGTGAATGAACGCCTACGCGCGCGTGGCACGTCGGCCGTGTGTCTTTCAATTTATTTAATCAGAATAAATTTATCCGCGTCTGCCAATGTATTACTTAACGCGTACTCGTGTCGCAATCGCGGAGTTAATGAAAATCTCGGATTGTTCTAGGATTTGTAAGTGTTTTCCATGTATTTCATGTATTTCATAGTATTGTAAGAATATCGGATGGCAGGCAAATCTTCGTACGTTAAAGTTAGATAAAATAAGTAAGACTAAAATAATAATGATAATATATTGGAAACTCTTAAAGATATCACACGCACGACACACATTCTTGCCACGCGTAGCCAAATCTCTACGTGACATCGTGCAGTTTATGCGTGCATCCTTCAAATCGTTCCACGCTCGCTACCGATATCTCATGCTTTATATAATCGCACGGATCTTTGCTGTTCGCCATTATCACTCCACTAAGTTTAACGTAATAATCATAGCAGCAGATACTTCAATTTTCGGTATGTACTCGGAAGAACTCGTACAAAATAGTCGAGGGACTGTTAAAGCTACTAATGCGAATGTAACATTGACGAGTTCAGTGGACCCAAACGCGCAAAACAAAAAGTGAAATTCTCGACACGATTTGTCCGTGCAGAAGGAGGCTCGAGCGCTAGAAAGCCATGTAAACCGAGGAGAACACGCTTTTGCCAGGAATTCTAATCCCTCGCGTGCTTTCTTCACCCACGCGTCGCATTCCCATACGACGACGACGACGACGACAACGACGCGGCGTGATTACGCTTACGTACTTACATATTATAGATGCCAGCAGAATGCGTGCGAGTGAGCGACCGCACGCGAGTACCGACGCGATCAGTCGCGCCGATATGATTCCAGCGCGAGAGTAAACGCTCTTTATTCGCTGACGATAATATCGCGTTTGTTGTACGACCGCGGACAAGATGTAACGTCCATCAAACATCTTACGAGACATCTTGTCGGCTTAACTGAAATAGAGGTCTTGAAAAAAGTCAAAGGTTTTATAGTATCCTTAGATATAATCTGGGACGATGGGAACAGAAATTTCGTTCGATTTGATCAACGAAATGGATAAAATCGACAGACAGGAGACCTAACGAGGTGATTGGCAAACGAAGGTTTAAATCGTTAGAGCGAGCATAAAAATAGCGAATGTGATGATTCGGATATGATTGTCGCGTTTCGAGTGGAGTTGTCGAAGAACAGTCGGAAACGATTACCGTCGTGTAACATTTTGAAGACAGGTTAACGATTATAGCAGCACTTGTTTATACTTGATATGCGACGACCGTTCGATCGATCTTCAAAATTTAGTAGTTTGTTTTAAGCAACTGGAGATAGTCCAGTGAATTATCGAAGTGTTTACCAGCGCTGGAGTTATTGCCGGTTTATAGCGGATAAATTTCTCGGTATTTTACAGGCGGTTAAGTCAAATAAATAGCCGTGCCGCGTGCCGCATCTCCGACTTGTGGTGGCTCGTGGAATATTAAATATAGAGCTTTGACACACATAGAATGTCGCGTGATCGTTCCACGCGAAGAGATCGCGAATTCACGCGTGTTTTGCCTCGGTCCATGTTCTCGTAAATAAATATCCGGGAATGTGTCGCATGGAAACCGCGTTTCTTTGCTTTGACAACGGATTCGTGCCAATTCCCTGGAATCTCCCTCGTGATTCAGTGCTCCGATCGAACTACGGTGCTCGCGCGCCGATGACGGCGGATCAATCTAAAAAATTCCGACGAGCGCGACCCTCGAAGAGATCCTTGAAAAAAGTGTTTCGTGCCGAGATCTATTTGCCAAGTGGCTTATGACCATCCCGCTAAGTGATTCGACACGAGCTGGTGTAGAAAACCTACGTTAGGGTGTGCGTTGTATTTGTTAGAAATGTCACTGACTACCTTCCTTTAGAATTCTCGTATTACCCGACAGAAGCAGTTTCTAACAAGCTTGATCCCGCAATGGTGGATCATGTAAGCGAGGCTATATCGAGCCCTACTCTAATCATAAAAAAAGATCGTGGTTCCTATACCATTTCATGGATCGAGAACGACCACGAGAACACTGTGATTCTACTTTTGTCGGCGATGAACGGCAGCTGGGCTAGGTAGCGCGATAAATCAATTCGGGCATTAAAATCACCGTGGTCGTTCGGCCGACGCGATCCCGTTATTACGCTCTTCGCATTGTCACCGATCCGCCTGTGTCTCTATCTTCTCGCGTGTCTGCGAATTAAAGCGTCCCACGGTAGGAAAGATCGATCCAGAGAAGCCGAGAACGACTCGTGCGCGTAACCACGTGGTGTCGCCTGTCGCGGGCGGATTTAGTCTCCACGAAATCGTACAACCGCGAGGAAAGTTGATTACTCGTTTGGATACTCGATGCAAAAGGAAGCTAAGTCAACGAGGAATTTGAAAACAAGATATGTCGATAAGTGCGCAGGATTTGCTGGCGCTTACAGCGGACGAAGGAAGTAGCGCAAATTAGCGGAAAGACGAGCGGGGATTAAGCGACGAGAGATGGAGCCGCGGCGCGCGTGCGACATTGCCGCAAGGACGACTCAATAAACGGTTTATCGCGTATCCGGAAAAGTAAAACGCATCCTGGTCACAGCTGCAACTCCAGGAACTTCGAGCGATGATGTCAGAGAAAGAGGAATACGTGGCTGGTTGTTAACGATCGTTTTTGGCCGGGAACCGTTTTGACGTTCCGGTATTCGAGCCGACAAAAGCCGCTGGTTTTCGGTCGAACGGACGACACTCTTGAGGCAGCCGTGACTAAGAAAGTTAAAGTATAAAGGTGATCTCACTGCGCGATACGCGTGGGTGACCGACATCTTGTCAGTCCTACACGCGACGGAGCACCTGCGTGTCATCGCGCGTAGTAATCGTCCGAGCAATTATCGGCGAGAATCACTCGACGGGACGGACGCTCGTAATAATAGTCGTGCGAGAAATCGAGCGAGTCCTCAAGGTTCTCCGATGGAAGCGCAAAGGTGCTACCGACGCGACGCGGCCGCAAAGAGTATCCGATTGGCTGAATACCAAGACGCGGGACGTTCGAGGAAACTATGCGCCTCTTCCTCGGATTTTCGCTAAGGGGAATACCGCGTGGCTCGATCAACACCTTCCGCCGGTCTTTCGACGAGCCTCGAGGATTCGTGGCGATCAAAGCAAAAATACTGGCGCACTCGAAAGACGCGCGACTTCAAAGCGCCAGCTATGTCGCGCCACGCGCAAACCAAACATTTATTTGCCGCGAGGAATCAACTAAATAACTGTCGATAACATTTTCTTGAAACTTAATCGGGGCTGTCTCGAATCTGGCGTCGAAACGCGGTTTTGACAAGCGAAACTCTGAAAATAATTTAAAATAAATAACTTTAACTGGGAAAAGCACCATACCGGTTTTGAAGGTACTTAACCGACAAGTTCTTTGAAAAGGCCAGGGACGACGTCGGCATTGGCCGCACTGAAAATAGTCTTTTATCGTGTTTTCGGAAGCGGCAACGGCTGCGGGAGGTGGGTGCCGCTTGTAAATCAGCGTTTAAAGCGTTTAAAAACGCGATAGGTGGGCCGATTTAAAATAGACGGTGGAACGCGCGAGTAGCCGCACGCCAGAGCGCAATAGGCAGTGTTAAATCTCGCGAAACAAAAAGAAACGAGTACGGGCGACTTTCTGCATTTCGTCATTCGATATTCCAGCATGCAAATCGAGAAGCCGCGGTTGCGCCAATTCCGGACGCTTCGCTGCTCTGCGAGCAAACGCGGCCGCCACGATGCCGCTGTTCTGTCGCGGGAGAATCGCCTTGTTAAACGATCGTTTTTTCCATTCCATGTTTCGACATTACCTGTTCGCCGACCGCTTCTGTCCTCGTGATACTTTTCGCTAAACCGCGAATTTTTATTCGTCCTGTTCGACGGACGATCATGAGAAGAATAAATTTGGACACTGGACGAAATTGATATGCGAATTTTAATAGGTCATCGTGTTCTCCGCTTGAAATAACTAGGCCTGCATAGCTGAGTAGGCCGGCAGACTTCTACATTCCTTCCTCTGTGCCGAGATAATTTAAAATATTACATAAAAATAGACACGTTGAAACTATGCTACTTGCAACATCAGAGGCAAGATGAAGGACTGTCGTCGACCCTAAAGAGCCAGTAACCATTAACGATCCGATGCCAAAAGCAACGATTATGTATCCTGAAATCTGCCTAAAATGAACCATTAAAACCAGGCTCAACGACGAAACGATGTGTCGTAAGTGATATGGACCAACGTTGCCTGATCTCTGCAATAAAAGAAACACGAATGGATGTTAACGGTATGCGAGCGAGTTATACGCGAATAATAGCGCGTTACTCTCGGCTCTTGTATGGTGTTATACGACCTTACAGCGACGCTAACGTTCAGAGATATCGTCTGCTTTTTGTACTGCTACTTTTGCGACGCGCTCATCGTCGGTGCTGCAATTTCAATGAATCATAGACTCCCAAGAACACCGTGCCTATATTTCACAGGCTACTTATTCTACAGGCCTTTATGACTACAACGTCGACATAAAAACGTCTTTCCTTCTAAAACGTTTGGATTACTTTCTACGAGGGGTAGATTTCTAAAGAAAGATTCGACACGGTTCGAGTTTCTACGTTGCCCGAAGTAAATTTTTAATTCAAGTTTCCGGTACGAAAGGCAACAGACTCGCGGTAAAGCGGAGCAACAGGTGCCGCCGTTGGTCTGACTAGAATCGATCAGAGCCACTGCCCGCGTAAACTAGTCCACGGACGAAATTAATACGACACGCGACTGCTGCACAGCTGTTACTAAATACAATTCTATTTTACCTATGTGCCCGTCGAGCAGTCGCCAAAGCAGGTACCGAAACCCAGCTCCCACGCGCTCGCGTAACAATCTCGAGACATCGAGACCAGTCTCCCTGGAGCCAGTATGCAGCTAGCAGACTACACAGGGCGCTAAATCAAATCGACTCGAATCACTACTGGGAACGTGTGATACACTACTCTCGATTGTTCACGAAGCACAGTTTCAGCAACGAACGAGTCGTGCAACAGGTACACGCAGCGAACCCGGACTCGACCAGCTTCTAATCGGCCCACGCACTCACATTCGGTCTGATCGGTTGCGTAATCGGGATACCGCGATGTCAAGACGACATCGATGGAGAATTCCGAGCGGTCAACGTAAAATCGAGATGTCACGCCACGGCGAGAAGAGAAGATAAACGTCGCGTCGGTCAAACGTTGATCTCGACTGGACAGGTGCCGAGAAAACACGACGATCACGGTCAAAAGGCGAAAACGAACTCGTGCGCTGCTCGCCGACCCTATACTGGCGCATATTGCCGAAGCACGTGCACGCGTGGCGTATTGGAGTTGCCAGAAAGAGGCGAGGCGAGACGAGGCGCGATGCAAGCGAGCTAGCTAACTCACTCGCTTGCTCGCCAATGACTCACGGCTTCTGGTGCGTGAGGACGCACACGCGGATCGACGTCGGTGTGTCGGGAGCCTGCGTGACTCGAGTTTCGAGCAATTGCTGTTCGATCAAACCGACTAGCCAAGGTTTACCGGTCCTACTCGCGGCCAGACAGTTGTTCGAGTCTCTGTTCGGCGGAACAAACATCTATTCGACGAATTTACGGTGATCCGTACGTGATACCTGGTTTTCGTGAGAATCGATCAAACAGCGATGTACCGAAGTTGGCTGTCGCTGACATTGTGAGAGCAATCACAACCAGAGTTCGAAATAAACCGAGAATTTTCAGCGGGCTCGTTTGACGTGATCAGTAAACGAAAATAGAGGTAGAGCGCGAGATAAATCCGCGTGGACAAAGAACAGCGGGAGAAAAATCCAGCGACGAGAGAACCTTGTTTTTTAAAAACGCCTGGAATTTGGGCCCGCGGTAACGAGTTAACGGGATCTATCATCGCGTCGCTAGAATCTATGCTAATTTGTTGGTTCTATGACTCGGTGGATTTGCTACGCTCACAATCGGAGACTTGTTTAGATCGTATCCAACGTAACTGCGTGTTAGCCTTAAATCGCGTATTCGTAAGCCGGAATCGTGGAGGATCTAGAGTGTTCACGATCTGGTCTAGGTCTAACCGAATATGTAAGAGAGGAACGCCAATTTAATTCCGCTATGATATTATATCGCTGGCGATGTTTGGAAAATAGTCGATCCACAAGTAGGGCCACGTGCTCCTGTCGTGGCATGGATCGTTTAAAGCGCGATACGCTCGTAAAATCTGTATAAGTCAGCGTAATACAGGCTGCACCGCTTATCGGTCTTTGAAACGCAGCCGCGAATTAAATCGGCGACGAATAGCAAATCTGCCTAATTCAGAAAGCTTTCCGCGAGCTGCAGCCGCTATTTGGCAACTGATAAACCTATAAATACGAGCACGTGCTCCACGTTTCACGAACGAGTGCAAGAGAGACGACTGTCTTGGATAAACAGCTGCTTGCTAGATTATTCGGATCCGCTCAGGCTGGTAAATCAGTCAAACGATATTTCGCATCGAGTGACGCGCGCGCTCTCGTAAATCGATAAAAGTTAAACGCTTGCTTACACATGGTCGACGCCTATGCGATTTCGTTGGGCGAACAACAGTCGAAAATACGCGTGTCAAACGACTCGTCGACGCGTATCCGTTCGCTTTTATCGCGTAAATTATCGACGTTCATAGGCGTAGGCGCTTCGATAAACGGAGGTGCGGTCGAGCGCGTAAACTTTGATAGAAACGAATTGGTAACGATTCGCCTGCAGCGTGTAAAATTAAAGGCACGACCTCTGTTAGAACTATGCCGCCAGAGAACCGACTACCGCCGCGTTTTATTGGATTTAAGTGAAAGCGGGACAACGACGAAGTCTCCGATGTTTCGTAAGTTCAGAGACGTCGATACAGCGGCTCCGAGTCGATGATTAATAAATCAGGGAACATGCAACAAGTAAAAGTTTGCTGGACGGAAGCCGCGGCGAAGACGGCGCTTACGAAGGTCTGTAATCGATAAGTCACACCTTTGTTCGTTCGTGTTTGTAGTCTAAAAACGAGGGAAGAATCGCTCCGATAATAGACGTTACGAGACTTTCACGGCGATCACGTGAATTACTTCGTCTTTGTCTCTCGTTCGCAGAAACTGGAACGGATTATCGAGGTAAGAACGTAGACAAAATCTGCAATGATCAGGCACAAAAATCTATTTCGTAACGCTTTTGCTGGCTAGAAGAAATCACAGGCGAAGCCTAACCCGGAATTCATTAGCGATACCGATCTAGGGACGTAAATTATTAATTATCTAAATTTACCACGTATGAATCGGGCATGACGACGCGCTTCTTCGTTCCCACATGTCAAGGATTTATTTTTGAAACGAGCTACGACCCGCTACCGGGTCGAAATAATTGTAACAAGCGTTTCTAGCTGACGTTCGACCTTGTTTTTCCAAGCTAACAAGCTTAATTCGTGGCAGCAGGCGGTAGGAAAAGAGAAACGACGCCCACGCGTTTAACGTGTCCAGAAAAGCAACGGTCAGTTGGATTTCCTACGCACGAGCTCTCGACGAAAATGGATCGGTAAAATTTTTCCGAGAAGCACGGCACCTGAGGGGCGCAACGATCGTCCCACGCTAAGGGGAATGAAATTGAATCGAGAAGCCTAGCGACCATCGAAGGCCGCGCGGATTCGGGTGGCTATAGGTGGCATAACTGTAAATCCATCTCGGTGGTTATAAATGCAGCCGAGCACGAGGTACTGTCCCATACCTTTCTCTTGCAAGCGCCGCGATGCTGGGAGGAAGATCGGTTCCCTTCCCCGCTACTCTGGCCAATTAATTCGCTATTACCGCATTGCTGGTCCGTAAATCACGGAGGATAATTACTAGCTGGTAATTTCACCGCTGTTCAGTTACGCTTGGGATAATGGATAGGTTGTGAAGCGTTTCGGTGAACAATTTCGCCATGATCCGATCTTGTGCCGATTCTTTGTCCCGTTTCGTCGCCTTTTTTGCTTCCTTTTTCGTGCCGTTCCTCTCGACCTACTCATCGAGAATATTCTATTCGATTCGTTGATCACGTTGATTTTGTGAATTCAATTCTTCTTCTTACCGATCAAAACGATCTCCTCTCGCTTGATAATCGCAGGGTATGAGAATGACGCGATTCCTTGTCGCCTCAACTAATGGAACGAGATAATTATTTCCGGATAAGCAACCCGATATCCCGATTAGAGAAACTCGTCGATCGATGAAACGCATTAGACAATGTACGGCTAATTGAAAGGCGATGGGATTCATCGATCGTTCGAGCGGATCGCGCAAGTGTCAACAGACGTGAGAAACTCGAAGACTTTGACACCAAAGTGTGTCAGCGTTACGAATACGCCGCTGGAGAGGGAACACCGATTCGCTTAAATGCCATCAGGGTTTACGGAAGCTCGTTTCCTTCTTGTCCTTATCTTCGCAGAAAGCAAGGTGAATTAAGGTTCTTTTTTATTCGCGATAAAGGACATCGCTGTTGCTATTGAACGCAACGGTATCAAAAACGTTTCGACACTTACCTCCACGTGTGCGGCGAGAATCCTGAACACGTATCTCCGCATTGTAGACAAGGTTGCCCCTCTTCGACGTCCGTGATCAGGACACCCTACGATCAAACAAATAAAAATACATTTTCGATTTTTACATATCGCAATCACGGCGAGTCTAATAATATCCGATAAAAATGATAGTTGTTGCGATAAGGTCGCGTTAATTGCAAAATGGTGAAAGGTCTGGATCATCTTTGTAAATGTCAGTCGCCTACGGCGTCGTTCGATGATACCTCTATTCGGCTACGAATCGACGCTCCGATCTAACAGGGATACGTTGCTCTCTCGATCGTAAAGAATAAATAAAAAATAGGAAAAGGAAAGAGCTAAGAGCATGAAAGACAGGCGCGTTATCTTCTCGCACGATCGTGACGCGTTCGTTAATTACGTCCGAAGCGGGACAAGGTCGGAGTCGCGAGTCTTGTAATTGGGAAAAGTTTTTAATCGCGCAGCTCGTCGTTGTTCGTGACAACGGATCGCGCGAGTATCCACAGCGTGTAGCCGTGCTTCCAAAAGCGAACGATCGTCTGAGATTTCCCGGCAAATCGGAAGAGTTTGCCTTTTAAGACGTTTCACGCGGGCTCTCCCACGTTGTTGGCTTTAAAGAATCGTTGGGTGACATTTGGACGCGACGCGGCAGCTTCCAAACGCGTCGTCGCGAACGTTTACGAAGCGGAGATAAAGGGAAGCAACGACGATGGAAAGCTCGAAGCGCGTTGGATGCGTTCAAGAACCTTCCGGCCGGCATATATGGTCGGTCCGCCCACGTGAAACAGGTCGCGGCACTGGCATCGCCAAATATCGAGTAGACAAGTAACGCGCCATGGAAAATATGTAAGCCGATGTGTCTCTAGCTGTCTATATATAGGAATCTTGAATAATGATCCCCGAGCGAACACGCGTCGCCTAATTAACATATTTTTCGTCCTGACTCACGAGTGAAAGGACCGGGTACTCGTTTTTTCTCCGCAGCTCGCACTACCAACTGGAAATCACCTGAAAACCGAGCGCGCGTACCTTGCCGCGTTTGATTTATGCAGCCGTTCTTTCAAGCACCGTCGGACATTTTAATCTCGAGTCGAGTCGAGCTCGAGTTGTTTTCCTCGAGTGTGCTGGACTCGCGTCTCGTTTTCGACGCTGAATCATACGCGAAAAGGCAGACGATTAGATCATTTTTCGAGTGAAGAAAAAAAAAACGATTTCAGGAACGTACAGAACGAGATCCTCGGTGATCATGTAAATTCCTCGTCAACGTCCGTACGTTGTCGCTATTTCGTCCACGCACAGAGCGCATGTCGTTGACTCCTCGTCCGTTTATAGCGCGGTTAACAGCTTGGTAAGCGAGGTCGCTTCGGTCGTCGCGATTCTATCGACTTCCATCGTTAACGACGATGATTGACGATCGTCGATTATATGGACAAAGGCTTGGCGTTTTTAACGCGGCGGTTGCGAACACGGCTCGAGGAAAGATGTGATCCGTACGGCTGCGTACGTGTCCTACACGCCGCGCGACCATTCCACTTGTAGGCGGTTCGCTGACATTTCCATGACGTGTTAGCCAATAGATGGTGGAATTACGTAAGGACATTGAAAACTTGCGTTAAGCCGACTGAATGACAGACCGTTAACCCTCCGACCGACTGGATGGATAACTCGCTCGCGCGCGAAAAAATCCAAGCGGTGTAATTTTCGCTCGGACCAATTGCGTACCGTGACCGTTCTGACCAACTTTGACTCGAGAAAGTTCACGTCTTAGCCCGTGGCGAGCGGTATCCGTGCTCGAAGAAAGGCTAAATAGCCGAGTAACGGAGTGGATTAATTAAAGGATTAACAAGCGTTGACGGATAAAGCAGCGGATGGGTTTGCTTTCACCCTGATTGACTCAACAGCCAGCCCAGATTTTTGCGTCTTCGAGCGCTCGTTATTCCCTCGATATCGTAGCGGTGACGTCGCGTCGACAGCATAGAATTAGCGTTGCAAGCGGCAAGAAGATGTTCGAAAGAACAGAGGCGTATTGGGGTTGGTTTGGAATCAAAAAATTTCACTGGTCAACTAAAAATTTAATCAAAACTTTCTACATGTACTCGTTCATATATACGCATCTAATAATTCCATAAAGATAAGTCGGTAATTGCTCTCATAATTACTTTCACTTATTTCATACATATCCGTTGAACGTTCGACGAGCTCTCGTGTAGTTGTGCGTAGATATAATAAAAGCATGCATACAGCTATCTAGGAAGTAACGTGGATGATACCGCCGTATAGTTAACGTATGGCGTGAAGGAAAAAGAAATCGCGATACAAAAGCGTGGCAGGAGCGAACCACGACTAACGACCGATCGTCAACAAGAGCAAATCGCGTGAAACACGGCAAGAAAACGTTCGCACCTTCCAACGATCCACCAACACACTCGGCACGTACTGATTCCGTCCAGCGGCGCGTCGCCCGGTGAAAATCAGAAAAACAAAATTCCTCGCTGCGCCGGCCGATTACCAGCGTGCAGCACTCCGATTCGCCTCAGCTTTCGAAACCGTTACGAGAATCATCTCGCTTTCATCTTCTCCATCGATTTATGAATATAGCTTCTCGCTTCTGAACCATAAAGGACTGATCGAACGCAATTGACTCATGAAAATGCCATACCCCTTCGCGGTAATTCCAGACTCTTCTCGAAGGTGTAGAAACGCCTCTCCCTGGTATAAAGCCGTCTCCGCGCGTCGACCCTCTCTGTCGACGATCATTCTCCTCCTCGTCTTCGTCGCTGTCCGCTTCGTCCTCCGCCTCGTAACGCCTTCTCCTTTCCGCGTACGTGTCCTGTACAGGACGACGGCGACGCCTCCTCTCGGCCGGGCTCGTCTCCGGACTCGTTCGAATCCTGATGATCGTCGCCCCGTTTCTCTCGTGGGTCGACGTGTATCTACTCTGTAGATCTCGAGGATGTTCCCCGTTGCCAAAGCCGCTGTACGTTTCCAATTTCGTGCAGCTGCGTTTCGAGTCTTCTATCTCGTTGCCGAATCCTTCGTTCGAGTGTTTTCTGCCATGGAATTCTTGAATTCCCGTTTCGGGAGAGGGATCTCGGTCGATCTCCGAACGACCCTCCGGATTCGCACGGTATCTGCTGTTCTCTCGGAAATACTTGGCGGCGAAAATCCGGTTGCTCTCGTGCCACGACTTGGAATCGAATTCCTCGCGGTCCTTGGCATCCTTTCGACACTCCGCTTTCGGTTCGTCCCGTTTCGGCGGTGTCAACGGTCTGGAATGTCTGTTCGATCTTTTATCGATAGCCTCGTGATTTTTGCTCTTCGAAGACGTTCGCCTCTTCAACGAGGAGTCTCTTTCCAAATCGTAATCCTGATCGTTTAGGGGGCTCGTTCGGGTCTCGTCGTCTTGAGTCTGGAACGACACGCTGCCAAATTCGACGTATCGTCCATTAGGAGAGTGCCTTCTCCTTGGCTCGTCCAAGTTTCGAAAAGACACTTTACTCGGTTCGTTATCCTGGCCTTTGTGGACAGGTCTTCGATCCGCATCGTCGTTACGATCTTTGTAGGAAATTCTGCCAAACTCGACGGTCTTCTCCTTGAAGGAATTTTTACGACCTAAGTCGCCGCTGGAATGATCTTTGAAGCTAACTCTGCCGACGTCTGGCTCTTGATCCTTGTACGAGTGAATTCTACCTGAATCAAAGTCGTGTTCTTTGAAAGTGATTCTACTGACTCCGTCGGTATGTCCTTTCAGCGAACGCTTCCTCTCCTCTTCGTCGTCGCGATTCCTCGGCAGAATTCTGCCATAATCCGAATTTTGTTCCTTGAAGGAATTTTTCCTTCTTGCGTCGTAGACCTGCTCTTTCAACGAATTCTTCCTCGAGACGTGTTCCGGCTCCCTTCCGAAGTATTTCTTCTCCACGTCCTGGCTCTTGAACGAGTTTTTTCTGTATAAATCGTTTTCTTCGTCCTTGAAGGACGTTTTCCTACTCAAACTGGGCTCCCTATCCCGAGAGTGACTCTTCTTCGTGTCAGCAGATTTAAACGAACTTTTTCTCGTCACCTGTCGATCGTGATCCTTGAACGAGTCCTTTCTCCCTAAGTCGACGTCCGAATCTTTCAACGAAACTCGCCTAGACGATTCTAGATCTCTTCTGGGTTCTACGAGAGCTCTCTCGTACTTCTGTATTCGCACGTCGAAATCCTCCGGATTGCCATCGTAAACGTAACTTCTTCTCTTTGGACTGTTTTTCCTTCGAGAAACGTCGTCTTCCACTTCTCTAGGTCGTCTATGTGCTTTTTCCACACCATACGCGTCGGCTTTTCTCTCTGTAAACGAATCATTGGATTTCTCTATCCTTCGATCCACGGAACGATTTCTATTATCTTCCTGCTCGTACGTGTCCAGGTCTCGCAATTTAGATCTGCCAGATCTGCGCTCACCTTCTCGATCGTTGATACGATCTACTTGAACTTCGCCTCGACCTCCACTTTTCGACCTATACTCGTCCTTTTCCGGACTGTGCGAATCGCGCTCCGCTCTGAACTTCAATTTGTCTTCTTCTCGAGACTTGAAGCGCTCAATCATCGCCTTGATCCTTCGATCCGGCGATCTTCCATCGACCGCCAAGTTCTCGATCTCCTTCAGAAGTTGCTCCCTCTCGTCGTTTCTCTGCACGTCGTCTTTGTCGTCGTATTTCGATCGAGCCAGCTTCGACGTAACTTTCGAGGCGTCCGAGTTTTCCCAGCCTTCTTTCTTTTTCGATCTATGCGATGCTGCATGTTCGCGATCGATGGATCCCGTCCTCGTTCCATCGTCACGCTGCAACGTCTCCTCGTGATCATCGCAACGATCCTGCCTCGTGGAATCGTTCTTCGATCGTCCGTTGGTTAATCGAGAACCCTCGAATCGATCTGTTTGCTTCCTCGATCTGAGACCCTCGTTCTGCACAATGTCCTTGATGTCCCAGGCGCCAAAGTGTTCCTTACTCTTTTTATACAACAAGTCCGCGTTTACGTTGCCGTGCTCCTTATAGTCTCGACCGTTCTTGCTCACCTCGTCGTTCTGTTGCCCCGTCATTCCAAAATGGTAACGATTCGAGATGTTCTTGTACGATTTTAACGCGTGATCTTCCTGCTCGTCGGGCGAACGGTCCTTGGAATACGAGGTCACTTTGGAACCTTCCTTGATCGACGAGGAACCACGAAGAAGACGCGACATGGTCGTGTACAGCACCGTATATCAACCGTGTATCTACTAGAACCGATCGATTCGCGTCACGTTGGAAACTTTTCAAGGTTCCGTTACGGTTCTCCGCGAATCCAGTTTGCGACGTGTATTACCGCGTCCGATGACTTAATCGGGTTCCTTTCGATCCGTATCGCGAATATTCTCGTCGACAAGTCCTGTGAGGAGAAATCACACAGCTCGATCACATATCAGCGGCGCAGTTCACGGAGCGAAATTGTCCAGTCGCGACTATCGCGAGCAGAATTCAGCAGCGAGTGACATCGGTAGTCGGTCAAAGAAACTCGATGCGATGGTTTCGTTCGTTACGGCACAAAGACGACGACGACGACGAGACCGGGAGGGAAAAACGCGCGTCGTAGACTCGGTGTCTCATCGGATTCTTTGATAACGTGGTATCGCGGATCGACGAGCCGCTATCGTGGTCGAGAGAAGATAGCTCTTCTCGTCGCTTCGGCCACCTCGTAACCGCAACAAACAGGAGTATCTTCGAATCCCTTTCGGTGGCTTCTTTTCGCGAGGCGAAGCCGGCTTCGGCCGAACGAACGGAGCAGACGACCCTGAAAGTCGTCTGTGGACTTTCACGAACGCGAGCACTTTGCCAGTCGGAGTCACCACGAGAGTGTGCACCGGAGGAGAGCGTGTTGTTCCTCTCCCCCTTCTCGTCCTGTCCACCACCTTCCTCCTCTCCCTCTTTCGCTTTAGATGCCTCGCTCTCTACGTCCCCACTCGCTGTCTCCTGCATCCTCCTCTCCTTTGCACCGTCACCTCCTTAGCTGTCCTCCGTCCTGCGGTCCTCCTCGAGGTGAGGCGGACCACTCGATTCTCCCGTTAATCCGGCTCCTCTCTGCGTCCTCCACCTCCACATCTGGCGCGACACGACCACGTGAGCTCGACCTCGCTCGAGTTCACCGGGATTCTGGGACTCTTCTCCCAGCTTTTCCGCTCTGTTCAATCAATTTCCATCCAAATCTCGATTCTCTTTTCTACCGTAGTCCTTCCTTCGTCGACCTTCAGTTTCTTTCGACACGTGTTACGATCGGAAGCAACACATTACGGCGAAACGACCACGACGACAGGGATGTACAATATACGCGCGCTCGTTTAGATTATGTTCCATCGAATGCTCGGGTAAATCGAGCAGATCTTCTTCTTCTCCCATTCGTGGAGCTTGTCTAATTACAGTCATTTCGCTGGGACGATCGACGCTCCTAATCGGCTCGTTTTCCATGCCACAGACCTCTCATCGGAACGACTCTCGGCGTTGTTTTGCCTCCTCGATTCCTGCTCGACGAACAAGTCCAGCAAAAAGTCGAAGAACGTCGTCACCGACCGCAGCAGCTCCTAATGACAGTGCGTCGTGGTTTAACCGACACTTGAGCGAGTGCGTAACGGCTCGGAGCTCGAACAGAGATAGGCGCCACCGTCGTTTAATAGCTGCGTTAGGCAAAAAACGGGCAAGATACGGTGTCTTTCTCTTATCTTTTCTTTTCTCTTTTGAAACAGGGGTAGGGAGAGATGACAGCTGAAAATGGTCAGCGGGGTGCATCATCGAAGCGACTCGCAAGATGAGTTACTTGAGCTTGACTCATCGAGTCCTTAGAAAAATGATCAGGTGATCGAAATAAGGCGGAAAACCAAAGAGAAAAGGACACAGATCCCAGGAAAAAGAGGCAGAAAAACGATCGTGGCCTTCCTTGGAAATCTCCTCCACGCGCTATGGTCATTCGGTCAGGACCAGGGGAACGAAAACCTGTTGGATGATTCACAGTATCCTTGAAAAACAATAAAAAAGTGTGCGTTTTTTCTCGGCCGCCCTCGGCAAATCGTTACCGAACGGAACCATCGGATCGTACGGGCGAGCAAAGTCCTTTCGCGTCACGAAAATGCTCAGCGGAACGTTCGGTCGCGCGATAAAATCGTCCGTGCGCGTCTAATAAGTTCTCGGACGCGAGATCCCGCGGGTGTGGTTACAGGATTTATCGCGAATCACGGTCTGACAGGTACGTTGATTCGCACAGCGACGCAACGGCCAGCTCGAGGGACGCTTGATCCTTGCTTAATGAGACAGGATAATTCTACTTAAACGAGGAGACGTTAAGTTCGAGAGAATTCCAGCCCCGAACGTGGAGGGGTAAAATATCGTGGCATATCCTCCGCCGATTACCGTTCCCGCGTTATAATTTATAACATAGTCGGATTTATTGCGCGTGGGTGGCGACTCGGTTGTAAATTGACACAGACAGATAATTTTCGACCGGGTTTTAACACGCCGGCTGAAACAGCTTTCGTATATCTCTCGTTAATCGCGTATCGGCTCCCCTAAGTGGGCTGTCACTGTTACGCCACGCAGCTGAACAATTGCCCGTGGCTCGCGTATCGCGTTCCTCTCGTTTAGAATATGACTTACGACAACGGCACGCTGATATCTCGGTCGATCTCGTTGGATAGTTGAGATTAACATAGGATTATTCTTAATGATAGACGAAGAAAAATTTGTCGTTCGTACAAATATTATACAGCAATTGGGCAATTTAACGCGTGTCTCGACGAACGACAGTTGCTGGTCGGAACCAACTGACCGACCAGTCTGGCTCCGAAATATTTCCAAGCCTTTTCCAAACAGTGGTGGACAGATGGTCTAACAGAAGATTATACCCAGCATCCTGTTTCCTGTTTCGGTTCGAACAAACGCTACCCTCGATTTTTACGATTCCATGGAGTCGAGCTGGATTTATGCGTCGCTCTTAACTAAAATGCGACGATCGCTCAACGGGTCCACGTGCCGCCTTTGCGCTCCGTTCGCTCGTAATTGCTCGATGAATTTCTAACCGCGAAAAACCTGTGAACCGGGACGCTCGTGCTCGTTCAAGGAAGAATCGGCAAGGGTATGAACGCGTCTTGTTTTTTCTCTGCCGCCACCAGAAATCGTGCTCGGCCGATTTCCATGAATTATTTTGTTTCACCGCGACGAACTGAGGTAAAAGTGCTCGCGGCATTAAGAATTAAGAGGCCAGAAAAAAAGAGAGCAAGAGAGGGGGAGGGAGAGAGAGAGAGAAAGTGGGAGAGAAAGAAGCCCGCCACTAAGAGAAGAAGGAGCATATCGGTCTTGGTTATCTAGGCTAAAGGCTATGAACGCGATCGATTTCACGAGCGATCTTTCCGTACGCATGAACGAGAAATCAAGGCCGTCGCTTTATGCATCTTCTTTGATGGTCGACGTAAACGACTGTATACCCACGCCTCCTCTTCTGCTTCCTCCTACACGTGATCCTTTGAAAAAGTCGGTCGAAGATCGATAATTAAATATCTTTGCCTGTTTGCGAGACCACGCAGGAGCGTATACTTAAAATATATCGACGACTCGATGACGATGATGAAGACGTCTGAAAAGAACAGCGACGTTTTAAAAAAGCGATTGATCAAAAAATACACCGAGTATTCGACATCGGTGATCGATGTCGGATACCTTTTCACGCGAATGGGAATTTCATAACAAGGAGTTTTCGTGGAACTCGCTGCTACAGCCCTGTGTGTGGGCCGCGACAAGGTCCTGTCACAACGCCCCCGCCGTTTTGCACAGAGAGGTCTAACCGCTTGGTGAACGGGGCCTTACGCGCGCGTATCGACCTTTTCGCCCGAAATGGTGAGACCGAGGATATCCGTCGAATCGACGGCTTACTCTTCGATTATCTGTGTCACGGAGAGACTCGATCGCTCCCCGCCGTACGAATAATCCAACAACGATCGTGAGCCTCCTAAGAGAACACCGCAGAAGGATCATCTTCGATAAAATCTTTATCGTTCCAGGATTCGGTTTCTTCGATCGGTTACGGATTATAGGAATTTGACAATTGTTTGAGAAAAAATGGAAGATCGAACACGAAGCGTAAAACCGCGTCGAAGCGTGTCTCTGCGTTTTGGAAGCGCGTAAAAACGCCTTTAATCCTGGAATAGATGCAGACATCCGTTTGCGATGTAATACACGCGATGCCTACGTACTTGTCGGATTCAAGGGCGACGTATTCGAGCACCGATGATTTTAAGGCGTCGTTCTCACATTCCCTTGGCAATTAATGAATGCGCGAATACCAGGCCGATCCGACAATAGATACGATTTGCAATCGACCGCGCACGCATGTTTATCGATGCGCGTAAACGCGACCGATTCCAGCGTTCTTCTAACCTACGCCAACCGTCGATCGCTAGATCGGCTAGCCTAGACCCCATTATACACCATAGACGAAACGGAATCCAGATTCGATCTGTATCGAACAATACGGCATGAATTTGACACGACTTACATAACAACGTGCCAAAAGTAGATTTAGCTCTGGAGAATGTCTCGTTGTAAAGGGGAACCCTTTACTGCGTAAGTATTGGAGAAGCGTTGGAGAAGCGGTCATGGGAGTGATTCGTTCGTAACGATCGAACAAAGGGAGATAGAAATATTCTAATTGGATTTAACCAGGATACCGTTAAGCATTTAGCGGTGCATGTCACAATTGTTCAGCGTCTGATCGTAATACACTGTGGTGAGTCATTCGGTCTTGTACCGTTCTCGTTTCAATAGGGAACGCTGGACCGTTGCACGGACATTCCGTCGAAACTCAAAGTTCCAGGATCTCGAATTCCAGTACGGAACGTACGCTATTTGAAACGCTGACTAATTACGGAACCGCGTAGGATCGTTCGCGAGCTTCCTTTCTCAGACTTCTTCGAGTCTTATTTCACTCCGGTAGAGCTTCGCCGACGAGACAGTGATTGATAAATATGTTCTAGGTTGTAGGGAAGAACCCGAAGATCGCTTAGAATCTAGCTATTCAAGTGGCATGCTTTTTGCTTGCGGTTCCGTTACTCGTTTGCGTTGCGAAAAAGCTTGATGGCGATCTATGCTGTTACGCGTTGCTTGTAGTCTTCGCCGAGCTATTACCAGTACGAAATATATCCGAAGAAAATGTTTGTAACAGTTGAAGCAACGTACGAGGCAATCCAGTTTCGTATACCAAGTCGGCGCGCGCCTCTAAATCAATCGATCATCGTGGCTTAATCCAACGGCGACATCGTCCGGTGATCGTAAGACCGCTGCGATGAACATCGACCGTATCCCAGGCCGGTGTTGCAGGGATCTGCAACGTTTGAAACTTGAAACCCGATTCAAATTGCGATCTGTATTTCTTTCGACGATGCAAAATATAATTATCATTGAACGCGATAAGTATATTTTAACGTGTGAAAAATTTAATTTTGTTCCACTTGTAAAATAAGAAAAATTGATTTCCCTTACACCTTAGATTACACCTTACGTCATCGTGTCCAACGATAGCCTTGCTCTTTAAAGAAGCCGCTGAAAGTAAATCGTCCTAATGCTACGAATTATCGAAATTCGATAACGACCTGAATCCCGCATAACGTGTATCTCGATTGGAATTACGCTAACGCACGTTAGTTGGTATATTCGATGCAGAGACGAAGAGTACAAAGTTGTTGCTTTGGAGAAGTTGCGGAACAAATACGGGAAACGAGCGTCAAGCTGCGAGAGTTACCACCCATTTCCAGCTGTTCCTGATAAACTATTTTCTGCGTATCGCGTCCTGACGTGAAGCCGACCACAATGCTGATATTTCGCGAAATAGCTTTTCTCTTCGTCATCGAATATCTATACGTTAACTCCGAATAACTTTCCTTGCAATCGGTAACGCGTAGGAACACAAGCGATAGACGTCTTCGTTGCATAGTTGCGGTTACAATTGCATCGCTACGCTCAAAACAACAGTGACAATTGCGAAAAGATAATCCTAGCTAATATCCGACGTCTGTTTTTTTTTCCTACGTCGGACTCGCCATATCGTCATTGGAGGAAAAAAAAAAAAAATACCACGAACCGTCCCAGATTCTGGAGTACTCCGTCACGTTCGTAGTTTCATCAAGGAACCGGTGTAAACGAACGCTGACATTGAGCATCGACGATATGATGTCATCCGCGCGGAAGTGGCGTCATTTAGCCGTTCAATTTAAGGCATAAATAATTCGTGTCTGGTCACGACGACCTTTATTTCGTCTCTACGCTCACGGCATGACAATCCACTCCTTCGACCTATTCGTGCAGAGATCGGGGATCTCGATCCTCGTATACGATCGAAAGCGAAATTTACAGGATTCTCGAGAGCGCTCGAGTCTTGGCGAAATCATCCAGTCGAAAATACGTCGAAGCCTAATATAGATAAAAAAAAAAAAAAAAAAAGGAGAAATACAAAATCGTTGTAAAAAAGTCACGGAGCGGAGCCATTTTCCGATAGTGGCCGGTATTGCGGCGCGAGATAAGAATTCCATTCTCGCGGAATTGATATTTTTCAGCACACGACGTAAATTTTGGGTGAGCCAAAGGGAAAGGGAAAAAAGGAAGAAAAGGGAGAATGGCGACGTGCCAACTGCAGCGTTACACAGCATCTTTCTTCGATCGGTTTTTGCGCCCGTCCTTTTAATCTACATGACTCTCGCACCGTTTCTCTTTGCCTCCCTTTCCCTCGATATTGCTCCCATGTCCTCCCTCCCTCTTGCTTTCGCTCCTCCCGTTCACTATTAGACATTTGACTCATACGCGATCGTGCGCGGGCGATCGCCTCGAAATATCGACGAAGGATTAAACCGCCGATCGACACAGTTCCTTTACGTCATCCCTCCGCTCTTTGCAACGAGGGCTTTCCCTTTCTTGCTTGCGTCGCTTTCAGCGCGAGCAATCGGTCGTGATTCATCGAACCGTCAGCGCGAGCCGCCTCGAGATTTGTTAACAAAGCGCTCGAAAGTATTTCAATTAGCATTTCTTTCTTACATTATTCATAAAAGCGACGTGCAAAAGCGACCTACGACCAACGACGAAAGCGAAACCTTGCGTCGTGGCCGCGATCGGTCCCAATGAATATTGCACGTTTCGATGAACAATTCACAAATATCCAGAAACCGTGGAAACTGGAGCCACACCCCGATGGTTATCGTTTCAAAGTTGCGTACTCGATCAAAATTAATCGAAAGAGAGCGATCTCTCGTGAGACGGTTTCGTACGCGCTTTTTATTCAACGATCACGTTTACTTAACTTCCCACACGAGACATCGCATCGTTGCGACTGGATCGCGAAGAAGACGGTAAACCGAGAAAGGACCTATGGCCCTCCGACACTGACATTCCCCAACGATTGTGTCACGCGTGTTTATAGGCTTCCGATGCATTTTCGTCGAACGCTGTGCGCTCGATCGTGCTCTGTCAGGTCACTGTCACCTGTGCTCGCTCTCACGTGTCCGACACGCTATTCCAGATATCTCTAACCGAGCGTTCGAGCAGCTTTTTTTACTTTTCCCTGGCTGGAACGGGAACAAGTATCGCGCGAAGAATGTCGCGCGCGTGGGATTATTCGATGCGATTTAATTGGACTCGTTTGACACAGGAAAAGCTGCCTACTCTCGGTCCGCATTTCCGGCCGAAGCTCGATATCGCCATCATTCAACTCGGTGATATTCCTCCTGTTGCATTCCACGCGCTTCGCCGCAACTATGGCGTTACGGTCGATATTAGCGGCGTTGCTAGCAAACCATCGCTCGCTCCGGCAGATTCTTTAAAATTCGACCGATGAGTCGCATCGTTGAACTTCGTTGCGCCTTCTCGTACGCACTGTCGGTTTCTAACCAATGTTCACGATCGGAATGCCGCACCACTTGCCCGCTATATTTAGATACGCGAGTTTTAATTGAGCACGCGACAACCTATAGCATTCGTGTACGAAGTATCGGGACAACCAGAGATCGAAAATAACGAGTCGTCGCGCATCGACTAGTAGTCGCTGTTCCTCGTCGCAAGGAAGAATTCGTTCCGCACGTGTGTGATAACGGGGAATTAGATCGGCGATCATGGATTACGAGCATCGGGCGTGTAAGGAGGAATTTAATCGATCGTGTTACAACACGCCAAGTCGGTCGTATTCAACGATAAAGCACGCGACGAGAAAGGAGAATGGAAAAGAAATGTTGGCGCGATTTGACGTTGACGAATTTTCGATTTCATAGATCGCGGTCAAACCGACCGATTGACATTACGTGGTGCGTGCAAAAATGTCAATCCTTGAGAACTGTTTACATTCTAAAAAATCACGATAGAAAGAAGTGAACGAACGTATGTCATCGGTGGGGATACAAAGGACACGCGTATGGCGTACGGCGTACCATGATAGTTATGTAAAAGAGAGAAGTGCGACCAGCGAGTACTCGGCAGAACGTAAATCCTGGCGAGCAGATTTACTGTGACGGAAACAACGAGCAGAGGGATTAACTTTTAAGATATAGCCGACAACACGTTAGGGCCACGAATATTTAGGAGGATGACGCGCGTGTAATGCAGAGTGAGAGTGGAACGCTCGTAATTCATAAATTATACAATGGCGTACTAACATCGTTGACCGGAGGGCAATTAACCCTTATTAAATAAAGTGATACGACCCTGACACAATCAGGAACCACGGTCAGTTCTATGCACTCGACATAATGTAATTTAATAACATACTTCCTCGTGATTAATAAACCCTTGTCCCGTAACGGCGGCCAAATCTGCCTAAATCCCATGGACCGCCACTAATATCCAGATGTCCTAGCGATAAGCTGTATCTTGTAAGCGGCTAAACTTGTACAATAACGATAAGAAAAATTTCGCTAATGGATTCGGATAAAAATTGCTTCACCGAGAAGAACAATGAACGTGTGGGTCGAAGTTATCGAGTTGTCACACCTTGCGAAAGAATGTGTAACTACAGAAACGGCGACCCAAAATTTATCGCAGGCCACTGTAAATGCGTCACTGGGAATTCTAAATCGCGGCAGTATATTCCGCCAACCGATAATATCTCGTTAGGGAAACGTTGCAAAGACAAAGTGAAGTTTTCCTTAGACGCGTCGCGATAACCAGATACGAAGCGCAACTTTATATCCAGCATCGAGTTGATCGCTCGAGTTCTAAAAAGCTAGGCTTGTTCTCGTTTCTTTGTAAGAGTAAGAGATACCCTGTCGAACGTTAGCCACATCCGTTTCTATCGTAGAGTCTAACGCGCCATTCTTAGAAGCCGTTGGTGTACAATTTTCATGTCGTCGTGGAAACATTATTCGGAAGATAGGAGTGACATGCGAAACGATTACGAATGAAAAAGCTTCTGTTCTTTTAGCAACGGCCTCTTTGGGCTTCTTTTCTTTCGAGCTCTCGCGTTCACGGTCCACGTTTATTCGTCCGTAACGCAAAGACACCTAAAGGCTCGTTCTTCTCTGTCTCGATGCAGCCGCTCGATGATCACCAAAAAGGGAAAACTAGTAGTCGGATGTAAATCAGGCCGAATGGCCGTTAGCTATGGCACGTGCTCCAATCTGGTCACGAAACACGCTGCACCGAGATCTCCGAGTATTGTTCCACACATAACACACCGACCCCGATTTCTCTATTATCGGTGTTCTGGCTAAATATCGTGGCATCGAAGGACGCGCGCTGCGTATTTGGCTTGCCACCGATACACTCGAATTCCTTACGTCCCCGACCGACACGGTCAGCCTTGATCGGAAACCGTATGGGGTTCCACGGTATCCTATCCTGAACTTGGCCCTGGAATATCTGCCTCAACGTTGCGCAATCCCATAAATTAACTGTTACGTGAAATTTAGTCCAAGTCAGGTTTCCCCAAATGTCCCCGAATGCGATTCGAATGGTAACGGATACGATTTACGATGTGCCTTGTAGGCGGTACACGGTATGCATCGGCGTGATTTCTCTTCGAAATTATTGCTTATCAATCTCCTTGAACGGGCGAAACTTGTGCAGCTTCTTGTTCGATCGTCGACCAGAACGGTACGTGATTCCTTAGATTTCCTCCGGTATAAAAGCAGAGGAATCAAAGGATCGTTTCGTAACGTTCCGGCAATGAAGAGGCAAGGACGATTTTTGACGCGGGAAATGAAATTAAAGTAGAAGAATAATTCACTAAATCGCGAAAACTTTGCGTGGCTATCGGAATATTCAGGGGGAATATTTCGTAGCTCGCGATCGATATCCGATATTTTCAACCAAACACGGTCAATTTCTTGGAACAGCGGCTCCGACAGAATCTTTGGGGCAAACGCGTCGATTATTTTCCGCCCACTTTCTACTGACCCTACGTCTGTTCTTCTCTCGACGAAGATTCATCGTCGAAATTAAAAAGATACGAACGAATTTAACTCTTGAGCTCTGCTATAAGCAAGTCACGGAAGTTTCGCGTAAAAAGAGAAACCACTCCTCCTTTGCGCTTCAAAAGCAAACCGTACCGCCAACGCGTTGAAACAGGATTCGACATCGTACGATTATTCCTATTTCTCCCTCGCAGTTTCATCGAGCCGATTTATCTCGCGGGACTTCCTACACGAGGCAAAGCTAGGCTAACCTTTCGGGGACGAACTGGCACGGGAGGGGATGAAAAAGATCGAAGGTTGCAGTCTAGATAAGATCCGAAAGGGCGTGGTTGATTATAGTTGCTGTATATCGCAAAGGATGTGTTCACCTTTTCAGGGTTGACGCTATCTCGAAACTTTCGATCCAATTAATCGCATCGGAAAGCCGATATTTATCGATAAACGTTTAGGCTCGTGTATAGACTACTAGTATATCTACTGCGGCGTTTCTTTTCTCGCGACTATTTTTTTAATTGCAACATTTTGTTCTTGTATGGTAAATAACGCGTTTCGAGCGAAGACTCTCGCCATTCGAAATGGACTCTCGAATCACCATCTCGTGGTCAGCTAAAGAACCTATAAAGAATCTACGATTCGAACAAAACCACTGACTCGCGATGCGTTTTAACTCGCTGTAAATCATGGCGAGGATAAGGAATGCCGATATTGCGTATAAAAACTACGTATCGAAGAAAAGAAAACTGAAAGCAAAACGGGATCATAAAACGACTCGTTGGACCATGAAATTATAAATGAATCGAATGATTGCCAGTCATCGAGTTCAGAAATCCCACGAACCAGCGTGAAACCGTTCGCACGTGAGTTTACGTTACCGATATTCACTGGAATTATGATACGATAATCGCTGATAGTTACGAGTGATCTATCGGATAAGCGATTAAACATACCAGTCAAGGTTCTATTCTTCAAAGAAAAAAATTGTCAAGAATTGAAAAGAAATTGTTATCGGTTAATCCGAAGATCAGATAACGAGCACTAGTGAAATCATGTTGCCAACGTGTAATTATTAATATATTATCGATTACCATCAGGTCTGCACGATCACGTACCATTTACACGATTACTACGTGTTTACCTTCCATATACGAATCAAGTATGAGTCGGCGTTAAATACCTACGCCAGAAATAAATATTCACCGCGCATAAACCAGCGAACAAGCACTCTAAATGGGAACGTGCTGGGCTTCCCGCGCGATTTCTGCGAATCAACCGAACTCATATTTGCGACATATTCGAACGAATCAACCGGCTGTTTCTTAAGCATGACAGTCATCTATCTGGTTCGCTTATAAACACGTCTCGTGGGATTGCCGGCGCCCCGTTTGTAAAGTCACTACGTTACGTAGCCATAGGACTTGGCCAACGTTGGTCACGTTACATTACGAATCCTCCTCGAGCATTAGGTAAGCATCCCACGGGAGTCACGCGACTCCCGGAGGAGCACAACTGCCGACAAACACGCGACCGTTAGCTCAAAGCGGTCTCCATTTTCCGCAACGTTTCTCAGTTTTTTCTTTAAAAATACTTTTCCCTTTCCTCTGTTGCCGTTTAGCACCGATACGGCTTCGTTGTACGGCCCCGGTTTTCTTTTATCTATTCTGCAAATTTGCAATTAGCGAACTATTAAGGAAAAGTAAGAAGCGAAATCGTTTTGCTTGCCACGAAACGACGCTCGTTTCAATCGGAACAAAAAGATCGATCCTACCTACTGGAAGACAGAGAAGCTGAGGTTGCTTTATTACCGGCAATTACTTTGGTACCCTCGTCGATCGTCAGTCACTGTTAATTGAAATCTGTTCAACAGAGGGTACACGTGTAATCACCCACAGAAATCCTACGTTGACCTCGCGTTTTCTGCCTCAACCGTTTCTGCTTCTAATAAATCAGCAATTTCTCCTCGTTCGAACGTCTTGGAAAGTTCTACTAACGCGACGCTCTCGGAGGAACTCTACGAATAATTCTAACCAGCTGTCCGGAAGAACCGATCCCGAACGGCCTACGGTGCCGCGTTTCGAGGCGCTAATTTCCAATACCGACAGACTGCCATGCGAAAAGGTACACATCGACCTACGAAACAAACGTTTTGTGTACGTTCCATTTCTCGTACCATTCATCATGTGACGCGATCGCGAAAAGATAAAGACATAAATCGCCGAAGAGAAAAACAAGTCGTGGAAACGTACTCGGGCCATTACGCGCGTCATGCGTGTAACTGATAATTGATATCGAATCTTTGGCCGGTGGACTTCTGTCGAGTATGAGAAATAATTGACAAGCCCCCATTTCGAAAGGCAATGGGATCGCGTGTCGCCGGTATCGTTCGATCGATGAGACGATCGCTTCGAACCCGATGATTCCCTAATCGATACGCGATAACCATGTTCGTCGTCCGAGAACTCGTTTAACCGTAAATGAAAACACGACGCGCAACATTGGCACAATTCTCCTCGTT
The DNA here is from genome assembly GCF_910591885.1 of Bombus terrestris. NCBI lineage: Eukaryota > Metazoa > Arthropoda > Insecta > Hymenoptera > Apidae > Bombus > Bombus terrestris. The sequence goes on from NC_063278.1 coordinate 6,503,807, forward strand.
TCCACGAGACGCTCGCGCGATTCCCCTCTTCGTTCCATCCTCGGCCGTTCATTTTCTATCGTTGGGATCTTTTGTAATTGAATCGGATTTACGCGTTCAATCAGAATTCGTCCGCAAAAATGGTAGCGTAGTAAATCGTGAAATTGTGGTTGCCGCTTGTTCTTTCGTTAGACAACTTGTTTGTCAGCCATTCAGAGATCTAGAATAGTCTGGATACCGATATATACTCTATACTCTACACGATAGTCTGAATACGAGGACATCGCATATTCTTTTCGCTGGAGCGCGCTCCGATCGCAGATAATCGTACAATCGTCTAGACAAGGCTCGCGCGAACTAACTTTATCTCGTCATTTTTTTCAACGTTTAACACGTAGCTATAGGAGGAGAAACAAAGGAGAGGAAAATATTATACGTGACGACGATGTTGGTGAGTTATCCTACTTTCGCTGGTGAACGCGGCGGAAGTTATGAGGTCGCAATACCGCGGAACTTGGTCGCGATGCATCATCCGCGGCTCGCGATTTCTTTTCCAGTCGCGTCACGAACCGCGCAATGATACGGCGGTGTGGCGATACGGTGCGGCGTTGGAGGATTAACGTGGATAATCACAGAAGGAAGAGCGCTGAGCCGGCGACGTGGTAAATCGTAAAAGAGAGAAGGAGAAACGGTACGGTTGTACCTTGTTTCCTAACGTTGTCTCGTGCGTAGCGAGAAACTCGCGCCGGTTTACGACTTGTTCCAGCAAATGATAATAATTGACCTAATTGCGGCAAATGAACCGTTCGCTTAAATACGCCGTATATCTTGCGATTTGCGGCTGCCGTTTTGCGAAATAAGATTAATAGCTGCCTGTCCGAGGGAAACCGATGATCGATCGCGCGTTTTATCACGGCAATTTCGTAAGGTAACAATAGGCCTCGATTTTTAACGAGAACCGCGGCTTGCAGTTAGGCTAAACGTCGGTCAAGTACCAAAAGCCAGGTTTTGCTCGGCCGCGACGAATCATGGCGGAAATTCGAACGGCGCGGAGCTGCTCCCCGCGATACGATCGGCGATTTTCGATTTCAGTCACGTGAGTCTGGCTTAGTCGCAAGCGCACAACTCGACGTGGCTACGTGAAAGTCTTACGGGTAACGCGAAACTAAAGTTCGATTGAAAAAACCATGAGCAGGGAAAAAGAAAAAGAGGCCGAGCGAATGGGTTCCCGTTGCTTTCACTCGAGCTTCGAGATAGACCAGCCTTCGAACGTTCCCGTAGCACGCGCGACTAGTTTATTGCATTTTAATAACACGAGACCTTGCGCTAACCATGGCTAAGATGTCTATGCGAAATATCGAAACGGGATCGTTCGGTGTACCCGTTTAATTAACAGCCTGATCGCCATCACGGAGCGACGAAGGTTCAGTGAAATGTCGTGACGAGAAAACGAGCAACTCGTTGCGAAACCGACAGGCGAACGATGTACGTGGATACGAAAATACCGGTACGTTCGCATGTCGTTTCGTCTTCAATTTGTCCTAGTAGGAAAGTCAAAACGTCCGCGAATACGTCACAGAGACCAGACTTGCAAAATATTAGCTTTAACTTGTAAGAGGATCCTCGAAAGCACGCGTGACCGTATTCGCAGGCTTGAAGAATGAATCAACAGTGTCGTATACTTTTTTACCGATTACTGCCCTGCTGATAAACTTCGCTTACGCAACGCGTAAACGGTAATATCTTTAAGTTAGGTCTATCGTTGCGATGTAATAGATTTATCGCTTCTATCCAAGCCATCCTAATCGATTAAGCGCCTCGAATGGCGTGTATTATTCGGCTGGCGAAACAAGGAGCAAAAAGCGCAAGAAATCGCGAGGCGATCGCGTTACGAGATTGCACGGCATTCGTCAACGCTATTTATATCGGTTACAACAACTTCCTCTCTAAGGGTAACGTTATCGTCCAACTCGCCTGCGTAAACAGCATTTCGGAGATCTCTGTTGCGAAGAGATATCGGACTATGTCGTTTCTTCCACCGTGATACTATTTTCTTCTAGTTTCCTACGCATTAAATTCTCCATCTGTAGTCTCGTCCATAGTACAAAAATCGTTCGAGCTTGTTGACGAAACAAATACCTAATGTAAATACATGCGGAGCAGCAATCCCAAATCAATCGAAATCCAAATCGCTATAGGACAACGAATCCAATCGCTAGTAATCGCCTATACCACTAAAGTATAAAACGATCCGAAATCTAACAATTTTGCAGGCAGAAAATACCAGGCAATAGAAGGAGTTTTCTAAACACGATGGCAACGAGACAAGCCTGGAGGGTTGAAATCGACGCTAGCGTGTCGACCAGCTCGAATCAAGCTCGGGCTCGATGGAGTCGCGTTGCCATAGACCGGTATAGGTATCGCGTTACCTCGGTGCACCAGCCTCGGCGTTAAGACACCTAATTGCACGTTATGTTCGACGCGCACGTACGCACACCAGCGAGCCCCTTACCGAATGGTAATGCTCTCTCGGTGACCACCTTGCCAGGCAGGAAAGTGGGTGAACTCTGCTCGTATTTGTGGCGAAGAGACCAGAGTATACGCGTTTCCTTTGTCGCCTCTCTACTCTCGTATTTTTTATTTTTTTTTTTTTCCTTACTCCAGCTTGTCAAGCTTTCCATGGAGGATCTCCATGGAAGGGAACCTGAGTCTGTTCCTGACACGAGCGATTACTACGAGCTTCCAATTAAACGTGGATTCTCCTCAATTTTTCGAAAAAAATCTCTGCCAACTAATACTCTTCTAATACTTTAACTCGAGTGCTGTAGGTCGTAGAATTTTAATTCTGCTACGACGAAATTAGTCGTTAGGAGGTATATCCAATCTTGCTCGGAAATCGAAACGCAACAAGCAAACGGGCAAGTGAGTGAAACGATGAAAGAATTCCTATTGCATCGCACGCGATATCAGGTTTTTTTTACTAATGTGCAAATAATCGAAAGCGCCGTGAAATATGTTCGTGGAGAAACATAGCGCTTCTACCGCGAGTATTCCGTGAGAAAAAAGTAACACGCGAGGTTGCACGGTATAAATCTAGCCGCGATCGATGTCCTCTTGGTAACCATTTCCGAGGACATTCCGTTTTCTCGAATGGGACCAAGAACTTGACGACGATCAATTTTTCATCTACTTGCAGCGAACAAACAAATTTAAAACGGATTCGCAATGGTGTAGCGAGCAATAGTAAAATCGATAAACGATTGGCTATCTATGCAAGACAGGTGATGTAATCGATAGTGATGTTTGTCGAAAATACGTTAGCGAAGGACGAGTCGCATTGCGGAAAGAGAGAAAAAAAAATGTTTTTAATGTGGGAACGCGCCTATCGGGGCCACGGATAGGCGGAACGAAGTGCCTAGACAACGACAGAAGCTGTGTACGATCGTTTGTTCCTACGAGAAGTAACGACCCCGTTCAAGGACGTCTTATGCACTGGGTTACGCGGGCCAAGGTCGACCCGATTACGTGTGCACATCGTGTCAAACGATGCTTTTTAAATAACCTTCACCGTCTCGGTTTACTTCATCGACTAGTGATAACCTCGCAAATCGAGACACATTTGGAGCAAATCGCGTCGTAATTTTCATATTTTATTTTTTATAAAACACGTTCGTAGATTGTCGCGCGCCTGTCCATGCTAACAAAGTTTCTGCGTTCGTTCCTTACGACGTCGTAACGTTATTCGTATTAATTCACAACAATACTTAATTATCCAGGAATGCTGCACGGTGTTAAATGGTCATTTGCATAAGTCTACTATGTACAGAATATTCGAGACATGTTAATTCGCAGACGTTTGAACGAATAAATTGTAATCTCACCTTGGTGTCGAAGGCGTCACTAGGCATTCGCTGCACGCCGTTCATCTTGGCAAAACAATCGCTTTTCCGGTTCGAGCCACTTCCTTGTAGCGTCGACGATCCTCGACGATCCTCGATATCCCAGAACTCTCGATACGCCACTCAACAGAGTACAAGTTCTCGCCGTGAGATGATTGGTATACCACGCGGGACACCGACACGCGCGAACGCGAGTCAAAAATTTAAACTCATAGGAACTAGGAGTCGCCTCGACGCATCCTCGTACACGTGCGCGCGACAACTGAAAGACATTTAAACGTCTTTCGAGTACACGAATTCACGCGAGATTTCACACACCGTTTTTGCACGTCGACTCAACCGACAAAGAACAACGATGCGATTAATGGTCAATCGTGAAATCGACTCTGCTAATGTTATGCCAACGAAGGAAGTAAGGCTTGCGAAACGCGACACAGGTTGTCTCTATAAACAACTGGTTATTTACAATCTTACGATGCAAACGTCGAAACGCGATTGCATCGAAATGGCAACGAAACGATTCGTGTACATTGACCGAATCGTCCGAATAATGAAACGGTTATCAACGAAGAAGAATACTCGTTTTATCCGGTCTGTTAATATTTTTTATTTCAAACGTCAACTGTGCGAATGATCTCGAGCTTTTGCTAGCAAACTGGCTATCGATTCCTGCGAGCAATCTCGAATTTGACACTCTGTATATCTGACAGCATCCGGTGGACGACACGCGAGAATTAACGTTCACGGTTCTATGAACAAAACGCGCACCGTTTCATGCAGAACCACGCTTTGCAGTCTGCGATAAGAGATTTGAAACTCGCCTACCGAGCACCGTAGTTCGCGCCTGCGCCGCGATATTTTGCTCGTCGTCGCGTACCCTGAAACACGTGGTATCCTTCGAAGCACCGCCCCCTCCAATTTCTCGCGGTGTTCACAAAAGTTTTGAATATTTACAAAAGGTAAAAGGTATTCAGCCCGTGGTGCGTATTAGCGGCGAAATCGATCGAAAATACGATATAATCTCGGGCCGCAGAAGTTCGTACATAAACATGTTTTGATCTTGAAGCGGAGAATGCCGCCCTCACGGATAAATTTTCATCAGATCAAATACTAGAAAGGACTTGGACCGAAAGATACCACGCGCAGGTATCACGAAGGCAGGCTACTCGAAAACTCGACGTGTTCCATGTCCAAGGGGGAGAGAAACAGGTTTAAGAACCGTAGTTGACCGGTCGCCTTTTAAATCGGTCATCTGTCTAGCCGGTAGAAATTACGTCGATTCGAAATCAGGCACTCGTAGCCACAGGTTCTTAGGGCTCGAAACTCACTGAAAATCGTAATCAGAAGTAGAACCAGCAAGTCGAAGCGAATGAATTAAAAGGAAGGTGAACGTGTTCGCGTACGAACGACGGTTTCGTGACACCGAAAAAGAAAGAGGACACGTTGCACTCGCGATGGGAGAAACGATACGTCGTGGGTAGGCACATGGCAAGCATGTCCCTGCCGCAGGATTATACGTAGCAGCCGGCGTTCGGGCGCTCCGCGTCGCGACTGCCGGCGCGGCTAAAAAACCATACGATGACCTCATCACACGAAGTCTGTTCTCCTGCCCATGTCACTATTACTAACCATCCTGAAAACATCGCTAACCTCCACCGTCTCCTGGAGGTTACTGTTCGCATTATCGCTTATCTGGAATATCCTGCCAGGACTTCAAGATACTAGCATACTAAAAAAACGCATTTACTTTTCAATGTGTTATGGTAATTTTAAAAATACCCGCCTTTCCACTGTACTCTAATTGTACTTGCAGCAAACGGATATTCGAAATAAACATGAGACATTATTATGAAAGACATATTTCCTGAATGTAAATGAAAATATAATTATGAAGTTTTTTTTAATACAAAATTTCTTTACCTGTCTTACGTGGTTTTATTTTGTGAAAGAATGACTGCCTTTTAAATTAGAAATAGGATATGTGTACATAAAATGTCACAATATACGAACAAGTCGAAATAAATTATTTTTACTTTTATCTGTTAATATATCATCTCTGTTTTCAACTTAAAATTGTACTCATGACAAAAAATGTATGCAGAAATAAATATGCATTTCAAACATTATGTGCAAAACAAAATGAAAAAGTATACTAATGCACATGCGATCTTTGCGCCATAGTGTAATCGTATACGTCATGGATTCGAAAGATTTATAAGTTACAAATTCATAAGTCGCAAGACACATTCAATGGAATTTTGTATTATAATGTCGTATTTATTTATTGATATTTACATGTCTTAATAAAAGACATTTTATAAAATTTGTGATTACTGTGTATTAGAGGTTATGCGTGGTGTACTGTGCTTAAATATCATTGTAGTAAAATCTTTTATACTTCTTCGTGGTGAGAATATATTTTAAAACTATTAACTAACATTGTTTTTATCAATAACTAATATATAATATTTGATTTTAGCTGTTAATTGATTTGTAATAATTGAAAATGTCTTCTGACAAGTCTGACGCTGCAAGCAATTCACTTCCATCAAATATCCAAATAAAGGTAGAACCTGGGACATCTTTGCCTGTACCTATACAAAACATTAAAACAGAACCTGGTTTATCAGCTACTACTAGATTAACTTCTTTCCGTTTGCCAAGAGATCTAACATTGGGGGGTAACATTAAGACTGAAAAATCCAAGAAAGTATATATACCAAATTTAAATGCTCAGAGAAATAAGAAAAAAGAGTAAGCCAACTTTATAAGAGGAATTAATGATTGAATTTATGAATTTAATGAAACGATGCTTATTTTCTAGAGACTTAACGCAAAATGATTCCGCAAAGACAAGCATAGGTAGAGACTATAATAGAGGACGTGGCAGAGGTATTGCAGATAGGGGACGCGACAGAGGACGTGGAAGGGGATCTAGCAATCTGATTCAAGTATAATAAAAATATTTTTCTGGTAAATATAACTTTATATTATGATATTTTATATAAAATATGTTTGTAGTCTAGTGGCATTTGGTCTACGGGGATAGTGAGTACACCAGGAAAACGCAATAGCAGTGGAACTAGGGATAGTGATAGAAGTGCTCAAGTATGTCTAGAAAAACCAAAATTAGAATTGAACCGTAGTGTTGATAAAACTGAAGAAGAAGAAAAAGTAAAGTTACTGCTAAGAGATGATTTCGTCGATGATGGAGAACCTATAAACTTTGATAATGGACCAGTTATTTTGCCAATGATCAAAGGTTTTTATTACCTCCTAGATATTAGTAACTATTTTTTAAAAAATCATATTTTATTGATTTTTACTTATTATAGGAAAGTTATACAAAGAAGACACTAAAGTAGCAATTGAAAAAGAGGAGGAAGAAGAAATAGATAGGAAACCCATTATTTTGGAAAATGGAGAGGGTAAGCATAATTCTTTTTTCTCTTTTGATTTATAATAATAATAACATTACTTTTAGTATTACCACCAAAGAAAGAATGTAAACTTAAGATACCCAAACCTGACGTAGAAACAAAAGATGAAAGTTTAGAAAGCATTCCTAAGATTATTGAAAATAAAGCAAACTCATATATTTTAATGCAGGTAAGGAATTCTATTAAAAATTAAATAAAAGTAATATTCATTTTCACATATAATTCACTAAATAATTAATACAGTTTCCAGATTGTTTACCAGGTTTAGTAAGTGGTGCAGAAGATACTAGACCAACTCGATCAAATATTGCAAATTACGAAAAGCAGAATGAAAGTAAACAACAAACGGAATTTTGTACTTTAAATAGTTTAAAACCTGGTATTTTAGGGAAGTTACAGATATTGAAATCGGGTAAAGCACGCTTATTACTGGGAGAAAATAATTTAATTGTTGATGTTGGGTCACATCTTAGTTTTAGGCATGTATGTATCTGAAATGATCGCAAATATTGGATGAAGTTATAATTATAATAATAATAATTAATATTGCAGGATCTTATTGCCGCAAAAGTGGATACCGAAAATTTAATCGGTGATCTTATTAATCTGGGTCCAGTAACCAGTACGCTGATATGTTCGCCTGATTGGGAATCAATGTTGGCCAAATTATAAATAACTTTTTAATATAATTTAATAATTATAATAACTATTTAGATCTTATTATATATTCTTTATTATGTGAAATATTTGTAAATGTGAATAAAGCTAGTGTTATTTAAGATACAAAAAGCGAATTTTTCGAAAATCATGTATTTTCAATACTACACAGTATACGTGAAAGTCATGTCACGTACAAATCCAGTAGTAATTCATAAATCTAAATAAATTTACAATAATTGTAGAATAAAGTTTATTATATAATTTATGTGAATGAGTACGTCAACAAGAGGGCGTGATTCCTTATAAAGTAGATTAATATTTTATTCCAAGACGCAATTTACGCTTCTGACATAATAATAGATAATTCAATGAAAAATTATTTTTACACAAATCAGATTTAGAAATTAAATTCATCAATACGCTATAAAATCATAATTAGCTTGTAAACTTAGAAACTACAAAAACCATGTATTTGTTTAGTTGTGTCAACTTTAAAAGATGTAAAAATCGTACATTAAAGTGGCACAAAAATTATTATTGCTATAATAATAACTACTTTTGTTCGCTAATAAGAAAAAAAACAGCTATTGTATTCAACTTCGTAATCTTAATATTTAGAGTCATAAAAATTAGATTTCTTCATCTAAGTGATGGATCTGTTTAGTAACGTCAGACTTGTTTTACACAAAAAGTGTGACACGATAAAATCCTACTTAACGATAATAATAAACAGAAATGTATTCGTGATACAATCAGAGCAAGTGCATTGTAATACAGAGATACACACACGTAACACACCCTCGATAAATCACACAACACCTCAATCACTTCCTTCTATGCTGTGTCCTTTCTTCATCGATTTTAATGCTTTCTCGCGAAGTTTTTTTTCTAATTCTTCTGTATTACCTTCACTTACATCAGATTCGTCAGAATCTGCAACCTTCTTCTTTTTATGTTTTCTATGTTTCTTATGCTTCTTATGTTTCTTGTGCTTTTTATCCTTCTTCTTTTTCTTTTCTTCTACTTCACTTTCCTAAAAATACAAATTACAAATAATGAATCAAGTGAAAATCTAGATTTTGCACAAATCAAGCCTCGATGAAATAAACAATTACCTCTGATTCACTAGTGCTAGTTTTAGTCTTCTTCTTACGTTTTTTCTTCACTTTTTCTTCATCTGAACTGTCATCCGCTTTTCTCTTTTTCTTTGCATCTTTTTCTCCAATCTCTTCATCATCTGTACTTGAATCTCGTTTAGATTTTTTCAAACGTACTTTCCCTTCGTCTTCGCTCGTAGAATCCTTTCTTGACTTCCTCGTTCTTGACTTTTCATCTTCCGAAGAACTGTCTCTTCGTTTTCGTGTCTTTTTCGGCTCATCGTCCGAACTAGAATCTTTTTTGGATTTTCGTAATCTGGACCTATCGTCTTCACTTTTATTTCTTTTTATCTTCTGTTCCTCATCTCCCGAAGAGGAATCTTTCCTAGATCTTTTTGATTTCTTCGTTTCCTCTTCTAACTCTTTTTTCGGTCGCTTACGAGATTCGTTCTCGTTCATTTCCCGTTTTCTGCTATCTTTTCTGTCTTTTGTACGTTCATCTAATGAATCTATGGAAACCAGTAGGATTAAAAATTTTTTAAATTGTAAAGGAATTAAAATTGCAAAATTAAGATATGTAAAATTTACCGCCTCGATTCGAGTCTCTAATTTTTTTGGTTTTCTCTGCGTGCTTTCTTTCCTCTTCAGAATCTGAACTAGAACCACATTTGTCTGACTTCTCTTCATCCGTGGAAGCTTTCCTGGATTTCTTGGACTTCTCTAACTTTTTTGATCTTTTCTTACCTGCAATGAGAAACAATGTAAAAAATGTCGAAGAAACATAATTCCTGCATGTTCAATTTCTTCCTACCTTCGCTTTCACTATCATTTGAATCTGTAGAACCATCGCGTTTTTCCCTCTTCGATTTTTTTATTACTTCTGCTGGCTTTTTCAAGAGAACTGGCTCTGACGATTTTTGACCTGATTTCTTGTCCTCGGATGTAGTTTTGATTGATTTGATCGATTTTTCATCCTTTTTTAGCGGGAACGTATCCGCAGATGAAAAGCTTGATTCTTCTTTTGGTGATCCCTCTTTGTTATCTTCTCTAAAAATGACAATAAATGGTTAAAGTAAATGATTTTCTTTACATATCTTAAACAGTACTTCAAACTTACTTCGATGGTTGTTTGATTTTAACTGCTGCTATGATGTCTTCAGTCTTTTTAAACGGAGACGGCGTTCGAGATAAACTCTTCGAAAACTAGAATAATGAAAAAAAAGCATTTACAAAATTAGAAATATATGTTATATATTACAAATATAATACAAATGACTGTCTTAAACTTACCCTGTGTCTAGTTACAGGAAGCGTAGCAGATTGAAGTTTTTTAGGAGAAACGCTGAGATCTGGTTTCTTGATGTTCACAGGTTCAGCTTTCTTGATGTCCTTTTCTGGTCGTTTGATGGATTCCTCCTTGATAGGCTTCTCCTTTTCTTTACGTTTCTCATCTGCGTGTTCACGATCCCTCTCACGTTCTCGTTTTTCTTGAGACGATTTCCGCTCTAGTGACTTTCTGCACACAGACAGCAAAATTATTATTAGAGAAAGTAAGAACGTTTGTTCACTGCTAAGCAGGAACACACAACGTAGCTGCTTTACGCTCCGACAATCGTAAGGTCTGTAACAAAACGTGAATGTATGAGATAATTCGTTTACTCACCTGGTCACTTCATCCTCATTGCTAGAGGAACTACTTTCGCTACTTTCCGAGCTACTTGACTTAGACCTTCCGTTTCGTAATTCTTTTCGCGATCCCGTATCAGTTGATCTTTTAATTTTTTCATCCACTTTCTTGTCCTTTGTCTTCTCCTTAGCATCTCTTGAGCGATCGGGAGATCGTTTTCCATCTCTCGAATGATCCACCGATGATCTTTGATCTTTTGATCTAGACCTACGATCCCTAGATCTAGATCTTCTATCTCTATCCCTTCTGTCCCTGTCTCTGGAACGGTCTCGCCTACTCGATCTGTCACGAGAGGAAGATCTATCGTACCTGAGGGATCGGTCCCGTCCGTCTGGCGAACGACGTCTGCTATCACGACGATCCGGAGATCGACGTCTGTCTCTTCTTTCCGATGATCTTCGTCTTCGATCGAGAGATCTTCTTCGGCGCCTATCTCCGGGACTTGGTGATCTGCGACGATATCGTGCCGGGCTTCTCCGAGGAGGGCTTCTGCAATAATTACGAATTTGTCGATGTACAACATTTAGTTACGTAAAAGTATGAGTAACAAATACAATTTATACCTGCGTCTACTAGGTGCTCTGCGCACAGATGGAGGTCGCATGCTGCGACTGCCGCTGTATCTATCCAATCTCTCCCGTTCCCTTTCTCGCTCCCGTTCTCTTCTTCTTTCACGTTCTCTGTCTATGGATCTTCTGAACACAGATAATTCGGAAGTCATATTTAATAATGATTATTGTAATAAACATCTGTAATATATAATAATATTTATAGTCACCTTCTATTCCTATCTCGAGATCTATCCCGAGACCTATCCCGTGATCTATCGCGTGATCTATCTCGCGATCTATCTCTGTCCTTTGATCGACCTCTATCTTTTCGTGGCGTTGGACTCCTTCGCTTAGGAACTGATTTCCTTTCTCGACTCGAGTCACTGTCACTACCACTGTCATCCTTATTTGTTTTCCTATATGATCTCTTTGCCTGAACTCCATCTTTCTTCTTTCTAATTTCGAAGTCATTTTTATCTTTCGCTCCTTTTTCTTCTTCTGATTCGGTGCTACTGCTTGTACTTGCATCTCGTTTCCTGTTGGAATCGAGAGTATCCTTTCTCTTATCCGGTGACTTCGAACGAGATTTTGATGATCTTGAATCGCTTGAATCGGATCTCGATTTTCTAGACTTACTTCTATCAATGCTTTTCGATCTTGATTTTTTAGATCGTGAACGAGATCTCGAATGCGATCTTGGAGACTTGGACTTTGTACGTCTCGATTTCGAGCGATCTTGCGACCTGGATTTGGATCTTCTAGACTTTGACCTAGACCTAGATCGTCTTGATCTTGACTTAGATCTTGATCGCCTCGACTTAGATGCCGGTGATCGAGAACGACGTGTTTTTGAATCTCGACTGGGCGATTTGGATCTAGATTTTTTGGAGCGGCTTATAGGTGATTTTGATCTAGATCTAGATTTTTTTGCTTTTTCTAATGATTCAGGAGATGGAGTACGATTGTTTTTCTTTTTCCCATCAGCAATGCTCATTAATTTAGCTTGTAATCGCGATATCGCAACAGCGGCTTCCCTATTAAAACATTTTGATAAATAACCTTTCCGGAGTTTATATTAAGCAACAAAAGAAGAATACTTACGGTTTTGTCTTAACTGGCATGAGCGGTATAGCATTTTCAGGTTGTGGCGAATCTTCTCGTTCGACTTTAATTTCAGTCATATCTTTTCCGTTGTCTTTAAGCGAATTTTTACTAGGCGATCTTGAAGAAGATCGTCTTTTGCGGCTCGATCTGTCACGATCCCTGTGTCGATCTCTCGATCGACTTCTTTTTCTGCAGGTAGTGACATATGTATTTTTGAAACATTTTTAAAGACATATAACGGTAATATTTTATGAATTCAAAGAAATACCTGTCTCTATCACGATCTCTACTTCGATCTCTTCGACGCTCCTTCGAAGAACCACGTTCTTTCTCTTCTTTTTTTATCTTGCTTTCGGCTTCATCTTTTTCTTTCTCTCTTTCCTTTTCCTTTTCTTTCTCCGCCAAAGAAGCTTGGAGTTTCTCCTGCTCTTCCTGTTTTCATAAATCACTTATTTATAAATAAACATAAAAAAAATGTATAAACTGAATTGCATGCATCAGAAGCATTCATTCAATTGAACTTTCCTGAATGTCAAAATTTAGTAACTCAACTGTTTTGCTATTATCAAATTAGTTCACACAGTATTATGAATATAAAAATTGATAATTACCAAACGCTTTTTTATTTGATCTTTCTTTTGTTGCAAGAAAGCCTCTGGAATGCCCGTTACACTTTCTTGAGCAGAGACCAAGAGGTCCCATAGTTCACCCATGAAAGATCGAGCATTTCTTCCATTCAGAAAGCCAGTGAGGTTGATCTGCATTTTTCGGGGATCAGGAAACTGTGAAATATACAATATCGTTTTTTATTTTTCTGTATATATTATTATATATTATCACAATAGAGAATTTTAAGTTCAGTTCTATGCAATTTTGGCACGAGAGTAAACATTATAATGTCCATCTCCCTACGTCGATACTAACTGCTTTTCCCCCTCGAAAAAGCAGATACATTTCTTATATTTCTAATATACCTTACCGTCAACAGTAAACTGCTCGTTTCACGGCTGCACTTATATGCAATATGCTAAGAACAAAATATACTCATCGATAAACGCACACGTAGCACAGATACATAGATACCTTCTCAATTTAATAACACTGCTAAAGTAGATGCTGAAATAGGATTTGCAAATATATGTTAAAAATGTTAGCTGAAAATGAAAGGATTAATTTGGAATAGAAGGAACACCGTTCCACCAACCTGTGATATTGACAAAGAGTGGCAAACCGAGTAGAGATACCTCCGGCATCGCCCACGATCGCCAATCGCATCTGGGATTGACGGAATGTCTGGAGAATCATTAACTGGAGAACAGACCTGCACGATGTAACGATCCTCGATCTCTCAGGATGGGGCTGGGAGGCACGGAGAATGAAAGAACCTGCATCTCGGGAGAATCCGCCATGTGTGTCGATTGTCCTTGTGTAAGAAGACCACAGCATCTGGATAGGGAGTGCGATGATTTCCTTCCGCTCCAGTTTGAAGTGCCGATTATTGGTAGACATCCAACGGTTGAAAGCCGCAGCAAAGCTTTCGCAGTTGTAATTTGGAGCGAAACCACCTCGAACGAGGCAGTCACGGGTTGGCGAAGACGATGCTTAGTGCAGCTAGTAGATGACGTAGTTGCAGCAACGAAGACAACTGCAGAATGGTAGAAGGCCGAGGCAGAGCTCCATATAAAGGTGAGAAGACCAGGAACAGGACGATGCGACGATATTTTTGCGAACACGCCGTTCCTTCGATGACGATGAGTCGGAGCTGGACGAAGTGCTGAGGTTGAAGTTTCAGCAGTGTTCTAAGATGACGTTGACATACCAGCTGGCATCAGCTAGCGTTGACGGCTGATAGAAAGGCGGCCAATCGGATGTAGAGAGGAGCACATCCGAATGCCATTTGGACAATAGGGTTGAGCCCCACCAACGGTCTCTACTTATACTAACGGGGAATTCAAACATACGTGATAAAACATTGATTTTATATGTTACAATGTTGCAGGATCAGCTACATCAGTTTTTCGTTGATATAGGATATAGCTTGGAGTGGATACTTAAGATCAATAAAAATTGGATACACAGGATATAGAGGTTCGATGATATATTATCAAAATTTTAAAAAAAAAAAGAAAAAAAACAATGAGGCAAGTATGACTAATATGGTTTCTGCCTCCTTGCTTTTCATCTCCAAAGTCAGCACATTGTGCAGATTTTGGATGATGGCATTTGTAACTGGTACAAAAAATTGTGCTGAAATAATGTGTATTTATCGATTTCCTATGATGAGGGGAAAAAGCCAAGTGAACGCATTTTATATTCCGTATCATTAATTTAAAATCTCTTAGGCCAAATTGTAATCAAATTGGTAGTGTAACAAACTTCTTACCTTTTCTTCCAGTTGATTATATACAAATTCTACCACTACATCATCTTCCATGCCTAAAATCTGGGTAATCTTTGTAGTTATCCATGGTTTAATAACATCCAGCTTAACTTTGCTCATATCCACCTAAAAATAAAGTACTTTGTAACTAGCGTGAAAACTAAAACCGTAATCAATGTAACCAAATATACCATATATATATATATATATATATATAATTAATGTAACCAGATATTGGACTCAGATACTTACCTTCTGTGTAAGAGAGTCTCCAAATTTCATTTGTTTAAGAAGTTTCTTCTCTTTATCGCTGAACCTCGTGTCCTGCGACGCGGTAGTCCCCTGAAATTCGGCAATTAATCCAAATTAATCCGAAAATATCGAAGAAAGCAACGCTTTAATAGGGTTTTAACAACACAAGACATTATTTTTTTGACAAAAGTTTTAGCGAATTTACCGTGTACATCATTTTGATAATGTACAGAAAGCAAAAATTGCACGATGTTCGATGTTAACTGCCTTCTTCAATTCGTTTTCTGAACAGAGAGCGGGAGAATGTGAGTCAGAAGAAGACGTAGTTAAGTTCTACACCTCTTACTATTTGCAAAATTCCATACACTTTTGTATATACAAATATCAAACGCGGCAGAACATAGCACGTATGAACACAGACGCACAACAGGATCAATCTGCCAACATGGCGTCGGTCTTGTTAAAAAAGGGAGTTGAAGTTGCTTGGAAATAAACAGGCTGCCACAATCCGTAGGTGTTGCCAACATTTCCATTTATCTGTTGTAAACTGGTGTAAACCTGTGGCTTCCACTAACGTGAATATATCGTATGATAATCGAGTAAATTCTAACGCTGCGAATTTAACTGTACAGCAGCATAACCGAAACAACGAACAAAAGTTATTTAACAAATCTATTGATTAAATGTCAAAATTATTTATCAGTAACAATTGTGATCACTTTCAAGTTTTGTATTTACTTTCGTTACATTGAAAAGAACATTGCCAAGGCATAAATCGCTCGTTTTCTAATATTGTAAGTTCCAATCAAATTAATGTTTATTAGCATTAGTTAATAGGAATTTATCTTATTGGATAACAAATAAATTGTAGATTGTTATGTAAATCCGAGCAGATAAATAGGTTACTTTGCGACCGAAAAATGAGAGAATCGTTAGAATCGTTGAATCATTAGAACCTTCGCGTTGAACTTATAGTCTAAATAAATCTCATTAAATCATAAATCTTTATTAAAATAGTCAATCTATTATAAATATTCACTTTTAAATATAAATCATTGTTTACGTTAATCTTTATTGTTATATATTTCTTTGTTTAAACGTCGAGTTAGTTTTTCGAATTGTTTGAAGTTGTTACACGAGCAGAGTGCTTCAGCGCTCCACAGGCTGCAACCGCGCTAAATTCCCTAAAATCTTAGCAAGGCCACGCAACATATCATAGTACTATTTATTGACAAGAATTTTGATTTTGTCAGACTTTGTCATCATATTTTAAGATTTAGGTAATCCAACTCTATTGCCTGTTGCAATATAATGAAAAATAGCTTGATATAAAAAAGTGGGAAACCAATAAAAAGTTGGAATAAAAATCGACGCAATTTCTGCTGTATGTCTTCAAGTAGAGAAAGAACGTTAAATAGTTGCTTTGAAAAAAGTAGATAGATATTTTTCTGATCTGCATATTTTTTCCGTTTATCAGCGTGAAGTGTGCGTATCTTCCTAGTACCGTTAGCTGCTGAAAATAGATTTCAAAGTATGTATTTATACCGTTTCTTCCCTGG
Organism: Bombus terrestris; assembly: GCF_910591885.1. Lineage (NCBI taxonomy): Eukaryota > Metazoa > Arthropoda > Insecta > Hymenoptera > Apidae > Bombus > Bombus terrestris. The sequence continues at coordinate 6,520,415 of NC_063278.1, forward strand.
TGTTTTTAAACCAATCGCATGCCGAATCGAAATAATTCCCTTTCGACGGCTCTTAGGAGGTGAGAAAAGGACACAAAGGTTTACGGTAATTGATTGAAGGAAAGATTCATTTACATAATACATCGAAATCTAGTAATAAATTATAAATATATACTTGCATGTTACAACTATAAATACAAAAGATGACATGTGATATGAAAGAATTGTTCGTTGCATTCGTAACATTTCGGCATTTCTCTATTTATCACTTCCCCCATACGACACTGGCACAGAACGATGTGCAAATTCGTATTTGTTCAATTCAATTTCTTTCTGTGTTATATCAACAAAAACGATCGACGATTAATTTTATATATAAAACCGAAAATCATTTTGCTCAACTACTACGTTTAAATTAAAATATTTCAACTTTTGAATCAGTAGGACGCTCTTCTGTTTAGAATTGCATAGGAATTGCATAGGATATTCGACCAAAGAAATATAAAACTATCGATGATTAAGTGGAGCGGCATGAATGAACGACACGAGTCAGCTACTTTTGGGCGCTGCATGGATCTCGCCTATGAAATAACCAAGTGAAGTAAATCGAGGTGAAGGGTCCCGCAAAGCGGGTAACGGTACATTATACTCATCGGAATTCATGGTACGGTCCATTCGTACTGCGACTGCACGTCCATCCTGTTTGTCGGTACGATTCCAGCGCGAGCTTTCAGAGTCCGGTTCTGAGAAACATAAACGGGCCAGTGACGTATCTTAGCACCGATTCAACAGACTCCAATATGGGAATAAGAATGATCCTTTTGAAGATCTCGCTTTGTATTGCGATTCAGATCGCACGGCACTACATTTTCCGACGCTTTACCGCTACAGGATCATCTTTTTTCGTACAATGATGAGAGATTTTTTCTTAATGAACGTATCCAGGAGTTGTAATATACGGGAGAAAAAGTCGAAACCGGAACTTTCGCTCGCTTAACGACCGCTCCAACTAATTAATCGTTGGTATTTTGCACTAACACACAGTGCAAAGAAGATTAATTCCAGAAGTTTATTTCATAACAAACGAAAGAGAATGAACGTATAACGATTCCAAGCGTTGGACGAAGCGAGCTGGGGAACGCATTAACAACGTTTCCGCCTTGTTACGATGCGGTCGACGCAAATGATATAACTTTATGATACCTTTCGAAAGAATTTCTCGCCTATACTTCCTGCGGAGCACTGTTACAAGTTGATCTATACACCTGCTCGAAACCGGCTCGTGGGCAGGTCTAGTGAACTCGATCGGATTCCGAGACCGGATTCCGCGAAATGACCGCCGCTGCTCCGATTTGTTTTTTCACGCTAAAATAAGTTCTTCTAGATTATCTTCTTCTTCATTTATCTCTTTTTTTTTCTCGCACGACTTTAAAAAAAAAAAAAAAAAACAAACTACGATAAAAGAGCAGCGCGGTACTGTTCGACCGTGAAGCACGCCTAATTATCGATGTTTCTTCGAAGCTGTCTTCTTTTGCAAACAAACTGATGCGAACAGTTCACGGATCAGCAGATTTTATAATCGAATAACTCTACCGATGTACGACTGTTGCGAATCATCTACGATTTATTTCGAAACATAAATTATCTATACGTTGACCCCTGAAGCCACCAAGAGTTTCGCGAGAAATTCGTGGTCGCAACGAGAGGAACCTTCAGCTTCGGCTAGAAAGCTGTTCCTCGTGGAAATCGTGACGTGATACCCTGGGCAAACTAGAAAAGCTGATCGATTCGCGTTAAAAGTTGCTATCCCATCGTGCAAGAGAGATGTGTACTGTTGCATTCCCAGGGAAAATTGTTCATGTCGCAGATTTCTCTCGAGAAATCAATTCTCTAGTGACTTCAATACTGGTTTCAGTATTCTTTGCTAGCTTCGTCAAAGAGGTTACTAGGTTCTTCGGCGAGGTTGTTCGAGCTTGGGGTCACCTTCCACCGATTCGTCACGTTCGACGCGGATCTCGATCTATATCCTCCAGCGCAGAGGTGTACTGGTGCGCTCAATGTTGATCGCTAGAGTTCGACGAACGTTTAAAAGCTTGGAACTGCCGGAGGCTCCGACGTGGCGCTCGCCGAATTTCTCGGCTTGCACACGCAACCGCTTTCAACCAGAACGTAATCTTGGCCAGTCAAGGTCACCGGTCCAAGCGGAATCACCAGAAACAGGTACGGCACGTATGTCTGCGTGCACTCACCGTGGACCACGTCGCACTCCTTCGATCTGTAACAATGCGTTCACGTTTTTATGCCATTTGCATTAATAGTCGACGATAGAGAATATTTTATTGATAAAGGGAAAGGAGGAGGGAAGGAAGATTGAAATTTCTTGCCAGTTTACTATTGGTATGCGATAGTTTGTGGCTGAATAATCGCGCTGACGCATACCGGCTCAAAAACGTTCCAAAAGTAGGCTCCGTGTTGGTTAGACCTGTTCGGCCCACTGCGCTACATTTGAATCGATACGACTTACCGGTAGGTCTCAATGAGATTCAATTGGAATCACGTCGCATGTATTTACAGATCACGATCGAACGTGCTAAGAAAGTAACAGTGGATAACGATCGAGCCTATCCTCTTGATTTACAGATACAGATTTACAACGGATGAGCGAATTTTGAAACGACATGTTCAACGACATCGTCGTGATGCGATACTCACTCGCAAACTTCGAACACGACTTGCTGCAAAAGGTCGGGGAACTTCTGCACGATAGTCACAGGCTGACCGCTGGTTAAGCTGACTCCGTACATAGGAGCCGTGGTGTTGTACCTCGTTTTGCATAATCTGGCTGGGGAACCACATGTCTCCTTCGAGGAAAATCCTCTACCTGGAAATAAACGTGTTGTTCCATATGAAAGACGTATTTCTTGATATTTAGATCAGAAGTTGTACCAGTCTTACGAGTTTCGTTGACCTAGAAACTACTACAACTTTTTCGCAAAACTCGTACAAACGATTACGATAGACAGCTTCGTGCAAAAGAATTCTCAGGAGCTACGTAAAAAGAGTGAAAAGAATCTAAAAGAAGATGTCGTAACTCGTTTACGAGATTGGCGCCCTTTCTTTGGAATTCTGTCGGTTCGTGTGTTCGAAACGACGAGTGGGTCGCCGGTATCCCGTTATGAGCAGAACGAGCGATAACTGTATTGGCCGGATAACACGGTGCCTTATTACCGTCCTCTTGCACCAGCCAGCCATTATCTAAAGGACGGAGAATCGATTCCAGCAAATGAAACCTCCCGAACAGGGACTAATGCATTTTTCGCGGGCACGGCCAACAATCGACGACGAGTCACGATTTTAAAAAGGAATTCATCGAGGATATGCGCACGGCGGGTGTTGTACTCGGTTGAAATCGGGTTTTCGTGTCATAAGGACAGCTACATAATTCAAGGCTACAGTGTCGGTACATCGCGCAACCGGTTGTTCCGATTTTTGTGAATTTTTCAGCACGTTTCTAACATTGTAAACGATTTTGAAAGATACTTTAGAAACGTTCATTAAATAATCGTTGCAGATATTTGGTAACGCTAAACGTCTTTAGAACAAGCTGACGTTTCAAGCGTTGGATCGTGCTTGACGCAGAGACGACAGCATCGCAAAACCAATAAAAGCAGCTGTAATTATAGATGTAAAACGTATATTCTACCTACGTCGAATTTCTGAGAATGTTGATCAAAGGAACGACGATAGACGAGAATACAATGTTTGCATACGATGACACGGTACAATAATCTTGTAAAGTGCAGGTAATGGCAGTGTAATATCCCGAAGAGAATCGTGTTATCAGATTATATTTGAACAAAGTAGTAATCACAGAATAAATAAATAAAACAGAGGTTCGACGAGGATGTAGGTTATAGCTGTTCGTAATTATATTCGTGATTCAAGTAACCGGCTCGACTACTGTTGCGCTTCGAACAAGAGGGACAAGTTCGTCTTCCGCGTATTTTCAAGCAAGCCACGTCCTCGACTCGATCGTGATCCGTTAAATTGTTTCGCAGTTGAATAGGAAACGTCGTCGTTCCCAAAACGCGTTTCGAATACGATCATAAATTTCTCTGCAGAACTGGAAGCTCTCAATCTACTTTCGACGGGGAAAAACGAAACAAGTACTTCTGCGAACTTACCATTTCGCGAGGATTCGGCGATCGAATAATCTCCATGAGTAATCTTGTAATTGTGCAGTAGCGCCTGTCTGGTTAATTCAGGATCGATTGTTCGAGGCTGATGGGACCTCGCTGTTCGACTGCTCGCCCAAATATTCTTGTAACTTCTCGATATCGCGGCTCTACGGCAGTTGTTCGTTTTGGTAACGATGTCGCGAATAAAGCAGACATCTTTTAAATCCTAACTGAGAACCTCTTATATAGAAACACTTACGAGGGATACACCATGTTATTCGGACCTATACAGTCAGCTGGATCTGTGAGCGCGTCTCCCCACACGTATTTCAAGCCTAATCCGTTCCCCTCGCATCTTTTGGCATACACGACGTGGGCGCATGTGGTGATAAGAAGAATCAGACCCAGGTACGTGGACATCTGAAATTACAGAAAAAATCATGAGAATAACACGCTTGAAAGCGTAGAAATGGACAGATAGTTTCACGTATCGAGAGTCGTTTCAAAGACAGGTGTATTAATGAAAACTAATTACGCCGGTGAGCCGCATCTCATGAATAAAACAATCAGAACTGGCTACTAATCGGATTACCAAAACTCGTACGAGAGAACGTGTTGTCACCGCGACGAAGGAAGGTGTGAGTGAACGCACGGTCTTGGAACTCGAGTTCGCACGAGGTCAAGAGCAAAAGTAAATGACACTGGGGCTCTGGTTTGTGACGCGTCGCGCAAAAATCCACCGAATCTCTTTGAATAAGCGCGTGTAATTGGCATTCGCGACATTATTAGTCTACAATTCTGTGAACGTTCAACGATTGACTGCTAGTTTATCATTATCATTTCCTTCTGCGAAATCGCCGGCAGAGGTTCCGTTTCACGGGCTGGTAGCGGGTACCGTCCGAACGGCAAAGAAACGAGCGAGCGAGCAAACTTTTTCCCTTTCGAACTTCACGAACGATGAAAATCGTCCGGACGACACGAGAGAGTGACGACCGTGCGCAATTAAGAATAACAATTAGCGAGCGTGCGTAACCAATAGGACTCCATGTATATACAGAGTTTGGGGTTTCTAGGTTGTCAGGTCCACATTACTTCCGCTATATGTATTTCTCGTCGTTAATCGAACACGAGTGAAAGCAACACGATAGCATGCGGCCAATAGCGTTCGATGCTCAATTTCGAATACTTTGCAAATTTTATTGGCGAGAAATCTCAATATTCGATCTAGTTTTTAAGTTGCTCGATCGGTGGATTTGTTTGATGTCCAGTTTTTCATTTGTCGATCATTTGGATGATTCCAAGTCGAGAAGGAAAATCAACGCGGCAGAAAATTGCGGTTTAATGTTTGGCCAAGTGATAAATTGCGCGTGGGAAAAGGAAAGGAAGAAAATCATTAATGGGTAGCACTCAAGGCTGGTCATTGGCCGTGACTGACATCGCGTATCTGTTTCTTCAGGAAGCGCTGCCTACTTTTAGCATTCCTTATTCCTACTTTATAGAAAATATAACTGAAATATCTATAGAATTTGTAATACCAGAAATAATATTCCAATGTCGTATATTATATCGATCGAATCGGATAAGACACATATTTCTATATTGCTTGACTCTAGAAATCAGAATGTACATTTATTCTCTTATTTTGATTAATTTGAAGCATTCCAGAGGAAATATCCTCTATATCTTCTTCGACCGAGCTGTACGTAGCCGAGTCACATTGCATCAACGTCAATGGTCAATGACACAGCACAATTGCCACGTGATATTGATCACGCTGTAAGAACATTCGGATAAATATCTGAGGTATCCTTATCGCGTTTCGATGGATTACATAACGGCGAACCTGCGAAAAGGCAAGACCGAGCAACTGGAAGAGACGTGAGAATCACTTGAACTTGGAAGATAGAGGTTTTCCGCGAGTTCACGGATTCACGGTAATTTACTATCAACAAGAACAATTATTCGAGCCGCAACTTCTCACGTTGCTAGCAGCTTCTTTTCCCAGTAATTGTTGAGAGAGTACTGTTAATATGCTAACACGTCGCGGGAATAATTAACAGGCTACTACCGATCGTGGAAACAGTTGGTAGAATTTGAACGAGACTCGTCTAACTGGAGCTGCGAAGCAGCTTCAAGGAAGTTCGGACGATTAGATGTAATACGAGAATTGGTAGGTGAAATAGACTTGATGAAATATGACATAGAAAAAAGCTTGGGAAGAACTATGCTTCCGGCACTCAGGAGAGGATTCCTCGTGGACCATGAACGTGTCATGCGGTTGTTTCTAACGGTAAAGATGAATCGTCCTAAACGCTTTTTCCTCTCGCTTTGGCTGTTCTTTATCGAATATACATTTATTCATCCTTGGTCTCTGTTAACGGTATAGTCATTTCGGTATTTAGTTTCACGAATAAATTATTATAACTGTCACGGTGTTGTTACGTATTCGAAATTCCGCCTCTTCGGTCTCCGTGTTCACAGAGCGAAGATTTCTTAGTCAGGGGCTCGTTATCGCTTTCGCATGACAGAGCGCAGACGCCTCGTAAAATATCGAATGTTCAATTGTAATTTTATTGTAACAGATCTGCACGATTAGCGATCGTTTTCTCGTCGCAATATACTTGATCAAAAAGTAACTGCAATTCTAAACGGAGTAATACGGTGGTTCAAAAACGCAAGGGTGCAATGAAAAAGATAGGAACGCGATTTTGTGACAAGTAATAAGCAAAGGAGGTGTTAGTTTGAGGACGTGTCTAATCATTGTTCCTTTACTCTGTATTTTAAAGCCTGGAAGAACTTTGGCGTAGTGTCCAATCCGTAAGATTTGATTTAGATTACAGTAATGACTTTTAAGATGCTGCGCATCTCCTCTCGTAACTACTTGGAATGTTTTTCAAAGTCTATCATAATTTTTTCGATGCTCGAAGATTGACGTGCATTCGCTGTATTTGTCAGTGTTACATTGAAAGCTTCAAAGTTTATGATTATTCTTATATTCTTGCATTAGGATTCGAGTAGTAGTAATTCTAATTAAAAGCGAAATCACAAAGCAGAAATTCAAATTTAGAAATTTCACGATTTCAGAATGCTGCTAATCTGTTTTGAGATTTATCTCTGTTTAAACAGGAGATCAGAATGAATGTTATTTAATTTAAATGGGATATTGTAGAATATTGAAAGTTTTTGAGCTTTCGAGTCATTAAAATTTGTACATACCATTTTCAGATGTTACATTCAGTCATGAAAATTTGTCATTATTATCTGTTACAACCTGCAGGATGTCACTCACCGTGAGAAAGACCGTTTTTAACACTGTGCGTTTGAATCCTTTTCTCGGTCCGTTTGATAATATGACCGGTTATACGCGTTACATGAATCGATCGCAATGTTCGGGTCTAAGAATGAATAGAATTAAAATGGGGGCAACACGAGTTCCTTAAACACTGTTCATGTCACCACACCGGATGTCGTGGGGTCGAACACCTCCGTCCTCACAGGTGGATGTCTAGAGGTTGACTGTAGAATCGTAAGTAACCGCTCTCCGTGCTCTGGTAGAGTCAGGGAAAAAGGGGGGATGAGACGAGGAATATCGGCTCCTGTTCTACTACTTTGAAACCTTTTTTCTCTTCTTTGTAAGGAGACTAAAGAGGGTAAATAAGAACATCCCTCTTTTTCCTTTGCGTTTTACCAAACTATTAAATATTCCTCTCTTTTTGAGGACTACTTTTTATATAAAAATGTATTAGCAAATTACATTTATAGAGTAGGAATATTAAAATAGGATTTGTAGATGTGGAGGTTAATATAATAATGCAATCGGTAGAAGTACATTGTCTTTATAGGTGTTCTATGACAATGCATTACAAAAGTACAGTTATTTTTAAATGAACAATGATGGAGTGATAATAAATTTATGTGCCTAAAATCATTTATATCTTTTTTTGTCTAATTCAGTATAACCAGATTCATTAAATTATTTCCATATATATAAACTCTGTCGCATACTCCTGAAATTTATCATTTTCATTTAAATATTAGTTTGTATATCGTATTTCATATTTTAAATCTTTAATTACATGTCATATTCGCAATAAAATTTTATTACTAATTACGAAAGAAAGCAATGTCAAAACGACATTCGTGTACGAAGCTGAATGTATATTACATAGAGAATATATCTTCAAAAAATCCTTAAGAGATTTGACGGGAAAGGCTTATTCAGGCTTCGATAACGACAGACATAAATGTCTGCTGTACTTCCTATTCATTCTAGGAGCAATAGATATACGAAATATGTTACATATTGCAATAAACGACAGTTACTTTTTAATACAGTAGTTCAATATCGAAATATCTTCTGTAAGTCATTTTCTTCGTATTAAAATAAGTAATAGAAATTTCCGTCAGATATACTCAAATTGCAGTCTTATAGATACTAATCGTTAAAAAGAAACTATGTGGAATCAACTTAAGAGATTAAACATAATAGCAAAGTTGTATATAGCTCCACTTAATTTTGCAATAATCGAGTACAATAGCGCTAATGATTCTAAAAATACTATCCAAGTGCTTCACTAAAGGAAACTTAGACACTCTTAAAATTCTTTTATCTGTTACCTTAATTAAATATATAGGCTAATAATAATATAACGTGTTCATTTACTTTTTACAACTGCTTTCTCAGTCGTCAAATTTAATAGAATTGACGCTAGTATCTATTTGACCACCCCGGTAGCTACCGCGCTTTTTCTTCGTTTTCTCGTGACGAAATGACTTTCCCCTTGTGAATTTGAGGTCTTGATTCGCTTTCTCTCCCCAAGAACCACGAGCGCCTTTCTGTGAAACAAAAATTCCATATAATAATATTCACTTACTACATAAACTTTTATTTAGATACTTGGCTATTTTGAATTAACTTCCCTCACCTTTAACTTTCATTGTCAATTGTCAAACGTAATTTTTTTATTTTGTTGCGGTGCATTATCGAATGATCTCTGTTTATCGAAACCACCTCTGCCCCCCCTAAATCCGCCGCGACCACCCGCCCTTTCACCTTCTCCGTTACCCCATGATTTCCTAAATCCGTCGGATCTACCGCCTTCATTAATATTTCCCTTATCATTCCCACCCCATGACCTTCTATTGTCAAAACCACCTCTAAAATTTCCTCGGCCACCCCTTCCACCTCTTCCTCCTCTATCGCCACCACCGCGACCTCCCCAATCCCTATCACCTCCTCCGCTATTGCGACCTCCCCTATCACCTCCACCGCCACCGCGACCTCCCCTATCACCTCCACCGCCACGACCTCCCCTGAATCCACCACGACCAAAACCGCCTCTGCCTCCACCAAATCCACCCCTTCCACCATGTTTCTTAAAACCACCCTCTTCCTGATTGTCCTCCTAAAACAAAAGGAAGACTCAGGTCAATCGCCGTTTTCTATTCAAATCCATTTATACGTGAAACATCTTTAAAAGCATTTTTTATATTGTCTTTGTTAAAAAAAAAACATGAAAGGTGCTGGTGAATGCAGGGAAACATGGTCTCAAGCTTTTATAAAACGGCGAGTGGCCTGTGTTTTTCAAATGTTTCCAAGCATTTACCTTTGCCTCAAAAGAATTGTTTGCCAATTTGGGATCCAATTCTAGCTCATCATCCTTTACACGACGAAATGGAGTATTTTTGTGTCGCTAAACACAGAATTTTATAAATAAAAATGTTTCTTTTTTCTTGTATGAATACATCAAATGCAATAACTATTACCTTGTCATTATTGAAACTATTATTCGCCTTTACGAAATTACTGTAATTATTTTTCTGAGCTTTTGCAGGGGGCTTCCCTACATCTTCCTCTTCTTGTTCCTGTTCTATTTCTTTGTGTTTTCTTTTCTCAACTTTAGGTGTCTTTGGAGTCTTTATTTGCTGTTTTTCATTAGAATCATCTTCCTCTGAATTTGAATCTCTTTTAGCTGCTGTTCCTTTTGCGACAGGAGTTTTAGCAATAGGTGTGCTTGATTTTTCATTGTCTGATGAATCTGAATCAGAATCTTCACTGGATGATTCCTTTTTAGCTTCAGTTTTCTTTATTGTTTTTGTAACTGCAGGTACTGGTTTTTCATTTTCAGATTCATCCGAATCTTCAGAACTGGACTCAGCTTTCTTTGCAGGTTTTGTTGTCGCTTTTGTAGCTGTCTTGACATTTTCATCTGAATCATCAGAATCTTCACTAGAAGATTTTGCTTTTTTAGATACAACTGGTGTTACTAATTTAGCAGGAGCAGGCTTTTTTGTCGGTGGTTCTTCTTCTTCACTACTATCTTCACTGGAAGAAGATTCATTCTTCTTAGCAGGTACTTTCTTTGCAACTATGGTTGTTTGTGGAACAGCTGGCTGTTTAGCTGGTGCTACATCTTCACTGCTGTCTTCGCTAGAAGAAGATTCTTCTTTTTTAACTACAGCTTTCTTTGCTGCTACTGATGTTGATGGAGGAACAGCCTTTTTGGCTTGTGGTGCTTCCTCCTCACTAGTTTCTTCACTAGATGATGATTCTTTTGTTACTGTCACTGTTGGTTTTGTTGGTAAACCTTTGTTTTGCTTTCCTAATTTTGTTGTTTCCTTCTTTTGTGGAGTAGACGTTACTTCTTTCTTTTGTTGAACTGATTTTTCCTGTTTTTTCTTATTTGGAATAGCTTTAGCAACTGGTGGTTTTGCAACAGTTGCCTCCTCCTCTGAAGAATCATCTGAATCATCGCTCGAAGATTCCTCTTGTTTAGCAACATTAATAGGCTTAGCAACTGGCTTAGCTTTAACTGCTGGCTGAGGTTTGGCAACTTCTTCTTCTTCCGAAGAATCATCAGAATCATCACTAGAGGATTCTTCTTTCTTTGCTGCTGTTTTTATTATAGTTGCCGTAGATGTTGGTTTTTTTAATACTGGCTTAACTGGACTTTCTTCTTCGCTATCACTACTATCTTCGCTCGAAGATTCCTTTTTATTCATGGATTTTGTTTGAGCTGTTTTGTTTGCAGCTGATTTTGTATCTGCTTTTGCAGTTATATTTGCTTTAGATTCTTCTTCACTATCTGAATCCGAGTCATCCGAAGATTTCTGTGTTTTAGATACCTGAGTTACTTTTGGCGTTGACACTGCTTTTGGTTGTGTTTTAGGTACCTCTTCCTCTTCTGAAGAACTATCATCTGAACTTTCTTTTTTTTTTACAGGCGGCGTTTTAGATAATGGTTTAACAGTAGCCTTAGTTTTTACAGGTACTTGCAACGAAGGTTTTTCATCTTCACTAGAGCTTTCTTCTGAAGAAGATTTCTTTTTTTTATTATTCGCTGCAGCATTAACTGCAGCTTTACCATTTACTTGTGGCACCTTCTTTGGTGCATCTTCTTCACTCTCCGAACTTGTGTCTGAACTTGTATCTTTAGCTTGTGCCTTTATGTTTAACTTTATTGGTGATGTTTTTTGAAAATGATTAAAAACGTCTTCAATTGTTGGTGCGCCCTTTGGCAATGCGGGCTGTAAACGAAATAAACGAACATGAGTGAAGGTCGTAGTACCTTTACGATGAATTATCCGGAATTAAAAGAAGATAATAATATATGGATGAGAATATTAATCAATATATATATAATCAGTAAAAGTGATGATAATCAAATTCTATTTTAACATGAATTCGAAATATAAAATAATGAATTTATTTCGCCCACGTGGTACGACCGAATGGCGGTACTTCTGGTATGGCATATACATTGACTTCTTGAAAATCGATCAATTACTGTATGTACGAAATAATTTGTTATAATCTTACCGCTTTTGTTTTCTTTTGAAAAACCTTCGCCAGCGACGCGTCCTTTTTTAGTAAATATTCATATACGAGGGCAGAAACACTCGATTCTTCAACAGATGCCATGATGGACGCGTGCAAAGACCTGAAAAACCTAGCCGCAATTGAGTGCACGGCGGCAGTCTCATACACTCCCCATTTTCATGTATATGGCGCTACAGTCGAGCACGGATTGTATTTGATGAAGATGCGTTACTGTAGTAACGTACCGTCTATGTTTCTTGTGGAACACATTGTTGCGATATCATTTCGGATTGGTAATAAGATTATTTCTATTATCTTAAATGTATTCTCATTTTTTGTGTGTTAGTTTATTCATATTTAGTTAACGAACTATTAACTTTTGTGATGTAATGTTATAAACATATATTGTCAGTAGTCGCGTTAAATCATTTCCGTAACTCTTTGAGCTTATACTTTATGTTGATTTTATGAACGTACTCAAAGTACATAAATTTTTCCTCTGTCTTTTGGTTGGTGAAATATCGGTTTATAAGCAGCGCATTGGATGTTTTTAAAATGATAAACCGGCTTCGTTATAACCTGTAAGGTACTAGAATTTTCGGCGGAAATTTGTTCATTTATTTATATCGGGTGATAGTTATTTGAAAACTATGACAGAAACTCGGCAGAAAGCAAAGTGTATTACACTAAAAGGATCAGCAGAGCTGGTTAAAGAATATCTTCGTAAGTTGATCATACTTTTTACATTCTTTTAAAACTTATTTACAGTTGTCGAGCGTTACTTGGAATTTAATCAAAATTCATCGTCTTACGTGTTGCTTCTACTCGTTTCAGTTTATGGCGTGAATAGTATTTTGTATCAAAGAGGCATTTATCCCCCGGAAACTTTTGAACCTGCCGAACATTTTGGTTTGTTCGTTTTGATGTCTACAGATGAAAAGATCAAAGGATATTTGGATACTGTTCTTAGCCAGATTCAGGAATGGCTTATTCAACGAAAAGTACAAAAGATAACGCTTGTTATAACAAATGTTAATACCAAAGAAGTATTAGAAAAGTGGGATTTCAAAGTAGATTATGAAGGTCAGTCGTCTAATAGCGCCAATGATAACACAAAAAATAGTCTTCCCGAAGTGGGTACAAAGGACGTGAAGTCTATACAGAAAGAGATTCGTGAAGTCATACGTCAGATTACTGGTAACTTGTTCGATAATTCAAGTCTTTATAGTACAGTGCTTTACATTAAAAATCTGATTTGTTGGATCTATTATGTTTCAGGTACAGTAAGTTTTCTTCCACTATTGGATTGTTTATGCTCATTTGATATTTTGACGTATACTGTACCTGACTGTGGTATCCCTAATCAATGGGATGAAACCCAGCCAGTATTTATCGCAAACAGTCAAGAAGTACAATTACGATCATTTTCAACTTCTATTCATAAGATGGATACCATAGTTAGTTATAAGAATGTTTAGGTATTACGTGTTTTATCTTTGGTAATTGAAATGTACATATGAAATATATATCTCTTTCATCTTTTTAACAATAATTGATATTAAAGACTGCTATTTAACTTTCTTTTTGTATACAAATGATTATAAGATGAAAGTGGTCGTGTTGTTCTGAAAGGTTTGAATATACTTTATGAATTATTAGTATTACCTACAAAGAGTTTTATACGAATATATATTTTGATATAACTTCTATAGGTTGTCAGTTTATTCTATAGGAAATCCTACTTCCAGCAGTTATCCTCGTATCTTAGACTCCTGTTTCTTCTTTCCAGTATCAGTGTATATTTTTCTATCGTATCTAGTTATTTAATGGTTTAGTTAATGGTTAGGGGAAGAAGAGAATTGACAAGAATCTTGGCAGATTTTATTAAAACATAATTGACTATTACACTTAACACAGGAATTATATTATTTTACTTGGCAAAGCATGAAAGATACGACTAGAATAAAATATTTTTCGTGTTTGACGTTCGTCATATACCAAATCGCAAGTAACATCGTTAGCATTACTTAAATATTCTTAAATGTACAAGTGCTCCAAATTTATCAAATACTTCGTTCTGTTTTCCTTTTTCTCTCGATGTCGATTCACGATTAAAGAATGTTACAGTAATACATGAATATCGAAATGAAATCTCGAAATGGATAAATACCGAACGGAAATACATTCTTTGGGAGCACGTACATGTTGACTAGGCATTTCTTTTCGTTAGGTGTAAGTAATTGCGGCGGATTCGGATCATATCGTTTTGGATGCGTCTTCAACCGAAATTCAATAGAAACTTCGTCTCTTACATAAAATTTTTTTTCCGTTTTTTTATTTCATTTTACGATGTCGTATAAGTGGTATTTGGTCGTAATATCCTCGTTTTTGGTACCTATTGTACCCGATCTCTTCGACAGAAATCGAAGACCACGTTAGGAAACATCAACAGCGGCTTATGCTTCGTTAATACCTTCAGCGTTCGTTTTTCCCTTACGACAATTTCGCTATTAACTCGTTAGTACTTCGTGCTGCTAGAGTTAGCCATACGATCCATAGTGCACTTGGTTCGCTATTAGACCAGCATGGAACGTAATCGTTCCCTGTCACGCGTCGTACAAAACGAATCGTTCGATCGGCCCTCTTTTTTCAAAACTAACATTACTTAACTTTCGAGAACAAGGCAAGCTTGCTTGCATCCGCATGTGTTGGCGCAGTTCACGCTTATGACCACGTGCAATCATTTCGAGGGCGGACGGCACGTTCGTAATAATCTTTAACGCGCAAGCTGTACGCTCTTAAATCTCGCCTAGACTAGATTTGCTTCGGTTTCTCTGGTTAGTTTTACACACTGCAAAAGCTGCTGGAAATACGTTGAAGTTTATAAACACTCTAATTCGGCTGATCCGCTGTGACTGTAAAGTCTGAATTGTGACTGAAAACCATTGCTTTATTGTACCTTCGAGTTTAGTTTGACTTTTATTCTATCACTCTGAACGATCGCTATAAATACTAAAAGGGTCCGAAATTGACAGGTCCGTTTGGTCGTCACATGTAAGCACAGCACCGCGGATCAGAACGATTCATGTCTCTATAACATTACGCGATAATTCTCTTGAGTATCGTAAAAACGCGTCTCCTAGTAAAAACATTGAAAAATAAATAACGTGAAATAATATACAATATTTTACAGTAGCGCTTAGTGTTATCCGTGATAGGGCAATTACCACGGAACAGTTGCCGATGTTCTTATTCACTTCCGTAGAAAAGAAAAAACGTAACGTCCCGGAAGTGGGTTGGTCGCATTTCCGTTTGATGCGATCCTGGCACAGGATGATCTCGTTACGGGGCTAGATGTTAACGATAATGATCGACGATCGCCTATCGGTAATTAACTATCATCGTCGTTGGTACAATCGTTAGCACGCAATCACCGTTCCGCGGCCCTTTTTCACTCGCTCGAGAAAATCGACGCGTTCACTTCTCAGCCCTCGTAAATATCGTGTGCAACATTATGCACACTTTGGGTTCTCATTTATACACCTCTACTTAAGTTTACCTTGGACTAATCGCTATATTCGATTTACGATCATTTTATGCGTAAAATATCATAAAATACATTCCTCTTTTGTTCGCTATGATCAGGCTCGTCGTTCCGTTCCGGTGTCGATATTTGTGTTTCTCTTTATCTTGGTAACAAGATCGAGTGTGAAAAGAAATCAGAATCTTTCGGACGTAGCCGAATACCCGATACTCGAATAATTGTCATCTATTTGAAGAACGATATTAACAGGAGCTAGTTAATAGAATCTTGGGGTTGGGAAGGGGAACGGCACTAAACGGAACGGCGCGCCATTGATGACTTACGATGACTTTCATACAAATCGTTCGATAGGTACGAGCGACGAAATAAATTTGTAACGAAAAAGCACGGCGGCACTAGTAAGCTTGCACGGACATCATACGCTGCCACGATTTTCTTCTCTTCTCAAAGTTTCTGATATATCGCTAGAATGGTAAAGTATTTCCTCTTCTTTCGCAAGAAGAACTCTGGAACACTGTTCGCTCGTTCGTTCAACAACTATCTATATGTAATTCTTTATAGCTCTAAAATGTAAAAAGTAAGCGTGCGTGTGTTCACCGATCGATGGAAACGCGAAACACCACGGTCTCGATCTGTATGCCAAATTTCATTCCAGTAACATTAAAATACGCGAGAAGCGAGAGAAAGAGAGAGTGAGAGGCATTTTAGCCGTTAGTTTTTCTTCTTAACGAGTAACTCGCTGGCTGTTATCGTTGCATTCGACTTGATTATAAACGCGCCTTGTTTTCCATCGTTACTATCGTTCCCTGCTATTTCCTATTTTCCGTCGACGATCGTTTCGGCGAGGCCAATCGAGGCCGATATTACGATTCTCGACGACGGTGCCAGCGAAAATGCAATTACTCGTTCGCTGTCGAGGCGTAACAATTCTTACGACGATGCTTTGCCGCGAACTCCGTTAATTAAAGTGCAGCCTGATTTCTTCGGTCTCGGCGTAATAACGCAACCACCCTTGTCGCAGGCGAAAAGTAGAGCCACAAACGACTCTGTCGACCAATTTCCACCCAATCTCACGATTTTTGCTTTATCCCTGAAGAATAGACGAATCGATCGTTGTTCGTCGTTTCTATCGATTGGTGTTCGACGCACACACCGCACGCACACACGCTGCTCAAAGGGATACAAGGAATACTTTGTACAATACTCTCCTGGACGCGTCTGACATACGTTTCGACGAACTGTCGCTCGAAAACCGAGAAGCGTCTTTTCACGGTAACATTGCTCCACGTTTGGAACATCGGGCCGTTCATCGAGGCAGATCCGTTCCTGTCGACGAATTAATCGCAAACTGGTTCTTGATAGTTTCGCTTGATTTTGCAAACGAACGAGAATACCTTGTTACGTTCGATAACATTTCGATGGAATTATATCGAACGAATTGGACGAGCCAAACAGGTTTTCGAAATCGTCGAAATTCACGTTGCTCCACGCAATTACGTTTCTGCCTCGAAGACATTGGCTGTCGCGTAGGAAGACTCGTTGATCCCGGAAATCCTATTACAAGATCCGGGATCGTCCATGTCGTGCCTTTCTTCCTGCAATCCCGTAAAACGAAATCGTCGCCTCCACGTGGCGTTCTAACGATCCGCACGTGCTTGCGGATAAGGTTTACGACGTCTACCCCGTTTCTTTTTTTCCTCTCTATCCCTTTTCTTACCTGTCGAGTTCTTTCGCCCGGTGCAAACCTCCCGAGCGACAGGAAGTTCGAAAAAAGAAAGGAAAACATGTATTTGCGACTTGCTCTTCTCAAGAAAGATTAAAGGAGATTTTAAAGCGTGAAAACGTCGGAAGACGATGTTGCCGCTTTCTCGACGATGATTCGCGAAAGAAAAATCGATTCGCGTACGTACGTACGTGGCGCGTTCCGAGTCCCGCTTTAATTTTCGATACGCGTAAATGATGGACGAGCGCAACGCTGATCCCAAGGGAGAAAATTAAAGCTGTTGGGACATACCGCGCGAAATGCCAGGAAAAACATATCTCTGCAAATGCAGTTTACACACATGGGACTTAAATTTGATTTGGCCACGATAGTTTTGCCCGTGCCGTTAGTCGGTGTGGCAACGTTTATCGTATTTCTCACATTTTCATGCGGAAACCATGGGAAAGAGAGGAATAGCGGGGCAAAAAGAGAATGGCTGGACATTTCCCTCGTTGTTTTCGAACGTCGAATTCAGCTACGATACTTTTTCCGTCCGTGAACACGGTGTTTCCATTGGATGGCGACCCTTGTTTCTTGAGATCCTCCGTTCTTCGTGTTTGCTCTTGGACGATGTCGAACCACTCGACGATGCTCTGCAACGAGAAAGAAGTTCGGATCGATTAAAAGGAGTCTCCGTTCGATGTGTATTCGAGTCGCGCGAAAAGGGAATCGAGTCGTCATCGCGACGCGACATTCTCTGTCTTCAATTTAAAGGGCATCGTCGTGGACAGGATAAATTGCAGCTAAAAGAAATTACGCTGGAAGCTAAATTAGCGGTTTTACAGTGATCTCGCCGCGTCTGCGGGTCAATCAAATATTCAACAGTTAAAACAAAACTACCAGGTACTGCGGTGTTGATTCATTTATCCTGCCAAGTCCTCCAGCAATTTCTCATTTCGAACGAAACGGAAGGCAGGCTTCTCTCTGTTTTCCCTGCAACTTTCTTCCCTTCCGTGGTGTTGTTTCGACGCGGTTGTTACTCTCCCGCTTTTCTCCTTTGTGCTATGGATGAAGCATCGTTCAGAAGGATCCCCTACA
The DNA here is from genome assembly GCF_910591885.1 of Bombus terrestris. Taxonomy (NCBI): domain Eukaryota; kingdom Metazoa; phylum Arthropoda; class Insecta; order Hymenoptera; family Apidae; genus Bombus; species Bombus terrestris. The sequence goes on from NC_063278.1 coordinate 6,538,735, forward strand.
ACCCTCCTTCTTCTTTCGTCTACCCTATTTGTATCCCTCCTTCCGTTGCTGGGCGTAGATTCATCTTTATCTCAACGAAGCTCACCCTCGTGGATATTTGGTATAACAGGGCATCACTGTTCTGCTTCTCCTTTCTGCCTTCTCTTCGACAAACGAGAGGCTTAAGGTGGCTAATGGAATCAACCTAGCCAACGATAGTTTACCTTGTCTCTGCTTTAACGAGCGAACCAAATAGAAATTCCATCTCTCCGTTCCGCTATATCTGTTATTCATACTATAATATACTCGTAGTACGATTGGTCTCGCCTCTATTCCTGTTATCTTACATTTAACTAGATAAGAGAGAAAAAGAGAATTCTTACCTTGTTCGGTACGATCAAGATGGAAAAATGGACGTTGCCGATGTTGTCGGAGAGGACGTAGCTTGGCGTATCAGAAGGACTTCCTGAAAGGCTCAACCTTCCGGAAAGTATGCTCCCCGCAGTGAATTCGAGCAGACTAGTTGACGACGATGCTGAATTATCGACGATCCAGGATGCGGGATGCGCGTGGATGACGTTGGTCGGCGAATTGCTGCTTCATCTCCTGGGGCTCTCCTGTGGCAGCAAGTGGCCGTCGAAATTATTCGTGAGCCGCAAAAGGTACCGGTGATTCCTCCGCTCCCGGACTTTCCGGCCTAATTAGTCCGGTTCTATTAAGTTTATCTGGGGGCATCAGGGTCGCCAAGTTCCTCGGGGAACTGACGCCGTAGGAGGAAAGTTCGGTCAACGGGAGGGAGATAACTCTGGACTAAGTAGCGAATGATTAAGCCTGAATACCGCGGGATCGTATGCTTTCGCTACCCTCGTTCTATCTAGGGTTGATGCTAAGTAACAATTAGACCGTTTTAACCATTCTCCAAAATTGACGATTCTTAAAGACTTTGCTCTCGTAGGGTGCTAGTCGTTGAATTCTCATCGGAGAAGCCATCGTAAAATAGGGAAAATAGCAAAATAGCGTTAAATGGATACGTAAATGAAGGAGCAGCTACCACGGTTTAGTGTAGGTTAGGTTTCGATCGAATGTATATTTGATTATGTATAGTGCAGATTCCCGTTAGCAGTCGTTACGAACAAGCGGAATCGGTAATAGATGTGACCGACAAATTTGTTTTTGCCGGCTGGAGAGGGCCGATAATGGTCTTTGCTTCTAATTAGCATGGGCCATTAGGTTTATCTATGAACGTTGAAGTCGTCGAGTTTCGTTCTTGTTGCGGCTGGCAACCAGACGATTTCACGGTTTACCGATGTGTTCTCGTGCAATTATCGGGGGCAACATTCGTGTATTAATACGTGATTACACTCGGCGACGATTAAAAAATAATTGCCGTCCGCTCGCGGCCGCCAATGAAAATGGGAAATTTAATTTTTATCTCGCGTTCGCTTCGAAGGACGCTCGTTACAATTTGTTCCCGTAATTGATTTCGATCGTCACAGAATGGTCGAGGCATGAAACGCGCCTTTATCCACCATTAACAAATTTCCTGATAAAGTTGTTCGCCAATTTTGCTGTTGCTTTCATCGAGCAATTTTTATTGTCATTAATCCTTTGCTCGTAATCGTTATTCTTCCTCTTAGGTGGAAGTTCCACGCGTCGAATAACGAGTTTCTCTAACACAATTTCTCTAATACGCGATAGTCAGCACTTGTACCATCTTCGGATTTGTAATTCGGAAGCATCCTATAGTTGGAGACCGCCGGCTTTGAAGCCAGGCTAAGTTAGCTAGCTGGCTTCCCACACGCTGAATAGTTTGCAAGTCCATTATGACGGTGTTAAGGGTGCGTATCTTGCACACGTTGCACCGCGTATACATATAAATCTCTGGACATTCGGTACGTATAGCTGACGCGGTCGTCTGATACACTTCGACCGAGCGATTATTCCGATTATCTCTAGAGCAATCCGTATTTTTCGATTTTCTTTGTTCTATAAATGAATACAATTCCCGGAATCGCAGTTTTTCTAGAATTTTAACAAATTAAATTATTCTATCTGAGTAAACGTAACGCGTAAAGGAAAACGTACACATTCTGGAACTCATTTCTAGACATGGAAAATTTAGCAGCGATTTCTTTGGACGATCGTTGCCAGTTTCTCTTTCTTTCCTCCTTTCTTTCTTTCTTTCTTTTTTCCTTCCTTCCTTCCTTCCTTCCTTCCTTCCTCTTTTTAATACTGACCGTCTCTTTCTATTCTCTCTCTCTCTCTCTCTCTCTATCCCCCTCTCTCGCTACCTCGCGAAGCGTTCGAGCTCCCTGCGTTTCGAGAGTTCGCCTTTTTTCCAGAGCAGCTTTTTCCCCCCTGATGTAAAGGTTGCCGCGAGTTAGCAAAGAGCTCCGGCGCAGATATCGCGGAGCTCATATCCCTGGGCACTCTTTTCGCTGCGTTTCCCGCCTCTTCCTCCTTTTTCACTGGCGTTCCTTCTCGCAAAACGACCATTCCTCCGCATCCCCCTACTACGTCGCACTATCTAAGGACTCCAGGGAAAGTCGGCTGCATATTACATCGGGATCTACGTTTATTAATCTACGAGAAGCTCTTCCGAAGTCACGGAAATGTGCGAGAATTATCGATGGAAAAAGCGCCACTTCATTTTTCAGTGGTCGAGGCACGTTATGCGAAAATTTCGTTTGCGGTCTCTTTTCGCGGGACAAGGAGGAACAATCGAGTAACGCGAATCGACAGAAATATGGTTGATATCCGGTGCGAGCCATTTGATACCGTAATTAATTTGACGAGGGGAACGTCGAGCGATTTGTCGATTATCGTCATTTCGTGTCTCCAAACTCGAAGCAAAATGAAATCTGTCTCTCTATAAGGGCTTCCTTTGACAAAATTCTGGCTTTCTGAATTTCGAGACTTGACAAAGTTTTCATAAGAAGCGGATATGAAATACCAGAAATACTGGAAGGGAATAAAAAGAATTTTCTCTCTTCGCGTTTCTTTACGAATAAGAAGAAACGCGAACATTGATGTCAGACGAAAGAATATAATAGTAGAAATAGTAGAAATAGTAGAATAGTAGAAATCGAACGATTAAAACTAGTAAGTATCGATACTCGTATGTAACGTGGTTTAGGTAATATCGGTAAACTGCCGAGGACGCGGCGTGATAAACTTACCTCTGAAAATTGACGGCGTAGCCAGGTACTCGTTGCGGGCACGAAACGAGGCAACGACGAACAGGAGCGTAAGATAGAAGATGTAGGAAACGAAGCGGGAAAATGGAAAACGTTGGAGTCCCAAGGAGGATGAGGTGAGAAGGTCGCGAAAGCTCGAGACGTTTGGTCGGGTCGGGGAATGGAGATGCCGCGGGGAAACGTGGAGAGCCCGAGGAGAGTGGAGAAGTCGAGGACGCGTATGTAGGAACCTGAAGGGGTATTGGGAAGGAATGTGGGTGAGGCTACAACAAAACAAAACACGATGAATGTCCCGATGTGCAAGCTGCAAGCACAACAATGTCAGGAAGATCGATGGTTAGTCTTTGTCGAGGTAGCAGTGCCGCGAATTACCTGGATAGATAGGTTCGATAACGCGCTTTCCGATAAATTTGCCCGGCGACGTTTAATATTCCGCGACCGGTTCTCTGTCACTGGAAACGCTTTACCATTTGCTTTACGAAGCGACGCGACGCGCGTTTGGCTTTATATCCAGGTGATTCGTCGGTCGTTCGATTATAGATTAGTAGTATTATGAAACGCGTTGTTAAACGAAGATCAGCGCAAGAGCTGTACGCAAGCGACAATTGTTCTCTTTCTTATACGGCTAGCAAAGATCGTTAAAAGTTAGTTTACAACTGAGACTGTTAATCGTTAATTTACCTTGACAGTGCCGCTAGATGCGCTAGAAGCGGGCGAGCGTCACGTCCTCGGCGAACGAAGAGAACTTATCCATATCTTGAGTTAGCGAGAGCAGAACAGAAACACGATTCCATTAATTCTTTCGGATAATTGTTAAATAGCCAGGACTTCGCCGATTCATCGTTCGTTCGATTCAGAATCGATTTGCGCGGGAGAAATGATCGATCGAAATCGAGCAACGTGGACGGATTGTGAATCGAACGAATGAATTGGAGAAGCCGGTGTGACAATACGACTGAGAAAACGCGAACGCGCGGAAATTCATGTGGGAAAGAGTGCGCGTGCGTTTTTGAAAGCGGGAGTGGTCCGGCCTCGTACTACACCGGCGGTCGTCTTACGGGCTCTTTAGGGCTCTTGGTCGACCCTCGAGAAGAGCGAACACGAGAGCTAGCACGGGGTCGAGAAACGGTCATAGTTCTATTTCCGTCCCTCGTGAATCATTCTCGCTTCACTTATCTCTCTTAATGCTGGTATAACGCCGTTATATGGGTCCGTTGAAAGATGCTGCATTCCTGATAAAGCTCCTTCGAGGATGATTTCGTAGGGAGATCGCCTCTAGAAGGACTTTCGCGACGAGAAAGAGAAAACCTTTCCGCTCGTTCGGCTGGTTACGTTCGGCCGCGGTCTCCCGCTGGTGGAAACGACGAAGGCGAACCGAGGCGTATGATATTTCGAGAGTATTCTGGCGCTCGAAACGATCCTCGAGCGTCCTCTGGTCAGTAGACGTTGTAACGATGGAAATTTGACCAGAGAGTCGGTGGTAAACGGTCCGTTGCCAGACGGCCCTAAAACGATAAATTTCTTCACGGTAAAGTTGCTACAACTCTCGGGAATTGCTTTAACGACGTGTACCGATGTCAAAGTTCGCGTTAAAATCCAACAGCGTTGGGAAGATCGACAAAGTGTCCCGACCAACGAGATAGTGTTTCGCTACGTTTCGCGAAAAGTGATTTCGATATTTTGCGAATGTCCATGCAACGACCAATGAATCTCGTGGCCGTATACTCGTTGATAATTAAGTGGTGCTTCGCGTACGCACGGAGCTTAACCTTGCAATTAGTCCAATTCGTGGCTTAAGCGATATCAATTAGCCAAAAAGTACACGGCTACCAGATCGCGCGTAGTATCCTCTCGTTGGGATTATATCGCGAGCACTGGATCCGCAAGATCGAGATCTCGGTTTGTAGGGCTGGATCGGAACGGTGTTCGATCGGTCGGCAACGTAGTATCCAAGTGCATAACGGAACGATAGCCTCGCCACGGTAATACGTATCAGACTACATTTCACGGTTGATCGAGGCCCAGCCTGGCGCCATAGACAATTTCCCAAAGGGTTCCAGACCGATATAATAGGGTGGCCAAGGCATATACCGTAGCCGCGTAACTCTATCGCATTACCGTTGACCCGAGTAACCAGTAGGCTAGATGCCGGATCATTCTCTCGGGGTGAATTCGTCAATAGCTCGTCGATTCTTGATCAAGGCCAACGAGACTGCTTTCGGGATCAATTTTCAAGTTGTACTTCGCGGCACATACTCCGATTTTCCCTCGCTGATTCGTCTTGAATTTCGTCGCGAATTCCTTTCTTTACTTTCGCAACTATTTCTCGGCTACGATACGAACCATCTCGTTATTTTCTCCTCGTATCGTTTTATTTTTATTTGACTGTCGAAAAATCAGCGTAACTTTTTCCCCGGAATTTGAACTAGAAAATGAGAGCTGGAGTCACGTTGGCTCGACGAATTCAATCGTTGAAATCGTCGGAGTGTAGATGACAGGAAGATCAGGCGACACGCATGGTCGCTGTCCAGTTGGCTGGCTATGGTCCACCGAATGTCCTCGCAGTCGTTATAGTTTAATGCGCCGGGCAGCCTCGTAATGCGGATTCATTGCCGGGCAAGAGCATCGAGGTGGCTGTTCGCTCGTGTAAACATTGCGTATGCTCAACGACGGTGAACGAGAAATCGTGCGACCGCGTCTATGAACCTCTGTGCGCCACAGCTACAGCCTCCTTATAACCGTGCGCCATTCCCCCGGGGACATATGTCCTTATACCGGCTCCGTGAGCTTTAATGAAAGCCATAAAGCGTTCTCTGGATCGTGCTTGCGGCGCTATAGCTGGCTATACTGGTTACGGGATGGAATGCGGTTCGTAGCTACGAACATGAAGTTCGAAGCACGCCCTCGCGAGTGGCCGATTAACAATTGAAGCGACGATCCGGATAACGAAGGTGACGCCGAGAACGTACAGCTACCTGCGACCATGAATCTCCCTCTCATCTTCCTTCGGCTTTCAACTACGCGTCGCTTGGTCGTGGTTTAAGGTTCGTTCTATCGATAACTGAAATGGTATCGTTGTCAATGTATTCGCCGGTTCTCGGTTAACCTAACAGGCTACACGAAGGCGAGGATCGACTCGGTCGGTCCTCGTTCGTCAGAAACGCGCGTCGATGGAACGCGTTGTGGATGACAGTTTTTTTAAATTTAAAAAACCGCTGTCACCAGCGAATCCGGGAAACGAAAAAACGTCGCGTTTAAATCTTTCGATTTCTACGTGTTCGTTGACCGTTTTTTTTTTCGAGTCGGCGAATATTGCTCTCCGTATTCGGTGAAGGATGAATTTTCGTAATGAATTTTCGGGCGGATCGATCGAGGAGGAAAGGGAACGTAGCATCGGCGAAGAATTCTCGGCGTGTTTCGCAAAGAAGGCGAATTCGAGAGAATGAAATTTTGTCGTCGCAAAAATATCTTCGCGTGCAATCGAATTCGGCCCTCGAACGTATTAATTTCGATTTAATCGTTACGTTCGATCACGGCCAGTAATACACGGTACGTCCTGTTCACCACAATCATCGAGTTATCGTTGTTTCATCGTCGTTCACGCTGTCGATACGTTCTCTCTTCATACATTTTAATTTACTGACCTTTCATCGTGCGCGCACTTTAATTCGTTCCTTTTGTTTCGCGACCGGATCCATCATCGTTCCCCGTTTTATATCTGCACCGACGTGCATTGTTGTAACCACCCCTTTGACGGTTTTGCTAAGTGAAGTGCACCGGCAACAATTTGTTCGAATTCCTGCTACCACAATGGATACATTTCTGACCGAATACCTGTATTTACGTTCGCTATTACGACATTGGTCGTTAGATTTTTCACGCCGTGCATTAATGCTCGACTCATTAAGAGCGTGCGAATCGTTTAACGCTTAATCTGTAGCTGTGTTTAGCATTATGGGAGTCGCTCGAGTTCGAGTCAACAAATCACCGCTTTCTGCCCGTTCCGACCTCTTTCATTACAATTCCAATTTCATTTCTGCCAGTGAAGCTTGAACGTTCGAACCGCCTAATGCGATCTGTCGGGAAATCAAGATCGCGTTTCTCACTCGCGGTGCGAAGCTGTAAACACGAAAATCGATCGCGTTCTTCAGCAACGGTCCCATGTATGCATAAAACGTTACTGCTCGACGATAAATATAAAATACCTTTTTTAGTGATCCTCTGGAACTTAAAGTCGTCGTTAGATATCGTCGAGAGGTACGCGGAAAAATTTATCGAAACAATTGGGTGCAGAACATTCTAGTCGCGTTTCTTGCGACTGGAAAGTGCTTATCGACCGAGCGAACGTTTGGAAAATCAGATTGTCGAGGCCATGGCGTTTTCACCTTATCGGGACCGGGACACAGATGGAAGGAACCGCTACCATTTCAGCGGCGTATTTGTATTTCGACGCGAACGACACGGCGTAAAACGCGAATCGATGGTCTCGCGGTAAATATAAATCCTGCGTCGATCTTACGTATTCGAAAGAATTATAGCCGTTAAACCGGTGCAAGCGGAACGAACGTAGAGCGAGGAAAATCTCTACTGGGCTGGATTTCATAATTTTGGATTACGATCGTATAATCCTTTTAGCCATTTAGCAGTCTCCGCTGTACGAGTGGAATAGATGGACGGACGATACATGCGATATTTATCAGCTACAAGGGTAATAGGAGATGGCGGATGGCAGAGGAGCAGTGTCCCGGAAGGACGCGAAGCAGTTAGAAATCGGTTGTTTGTTCGCGGGATGGTGTCGCGTCGTCGACGTCGTACTCGTATCATGATAGCTGAGCGAACGATCCGGTCTCGTAACGCTTCGATTCGTCGTCGAATGCTCGCATAACCGGCTAGTCTGAAGCCGGATTTTCACGCGAGGACGTCGCTCGTAAAAGCCGGCGCCGTTCTCTCGCATAATCCTGCGGCTACGCTGCTCCCGCCCACGCTTTACGACCGTTTCACCTCTGTACCGGAATGACATAATGCAAAGCGAACCAAGATTTACATCCCATTTGCCTTGCTTTCCGCGATTGTCCGGGGTTAACGGTACTTCCTACTCGTATTTCGGATTTTCTGTCGGCCACCCAGGCTACCCCTTTGTTTTCCGTCCGAGAATTATTTCGTTTCGGGGCTGGTTGCCTCCCCTCCCGGTCACGCTCGCAATTACTGCCGTCCCTCTGGCGGCCTCGCGTTTTTCACAACTGCACGTTGCGCGGCGATATTTTTTTCCGCTACTTGTTGCTCCTTTTTTCGCCGTTCTGCCCGCGTAATTGCGCTTTAACAGTCTCTTGTCGGTATTCCTTCCTTTTTTTTTTTTTTCGTCGCTTACTCGCTCGTCCCGTTGTTTCGCGCGCGCTTGCCTCACGCGTTCGGTTTCGGGCTCCGAGCTCCGGGCTCTCTTATCGATGCCACCAGGGACAAAAGGGTGTCGGTGCCCTTGGCGGTCCCTCGTCGGCGAACGATCGCGATGTAACGCTCTCTTGCACCGGAGCCGATTCTCTGTCGAGCGGACGACGACATGCAAAACGAACCAAGATTTGCATCCGAACTGGCTGGTCGCTTTACGCCGCGCCGGCCACCTCTACACGACCGAACGAGTTCTCCCGTTCGATTATGCGAACGTTCGTGTCGTTACGGACGACGTGCATTGCGCGGCATAATTTCACGGATCGCACGTGATGCTTGCAGCCGCGCGAAAATATAACCTGTCATTCCGCTCTTCTTCGTAGCAAACATCGCTTTGCGCATCTTCTGTTTCTTTCTTCTTTCTTCTCTTCTTTTTTTTTAGCGAACATCGAGGCATTGAACAGTGGATTTCGCTGCGATATCGATTAGTCAGTCGCTCGGCGACATCGGGGAAATAACGTTTCGGTGAACAAGGTTTTTTGAAATCCAGTTAGAACGCGAGCACTTTGCCAATTCGTAAATTTAATCTCTCTGACTTGTATTTCTATGCGTTAATAAACGCAGAACAGCGTAACAAGCGGGCCAGCACGTTGCATCCTTTCAATCACGGCTTTAAAACCACTCGAGTTCCAAAATTTTCATTCCATATTTCGTACGACCTCGTTGTTTACCGTTGTATCCTATCGATTCTCTGATACTGTACGCGTTATTTTCCTGCCGTCCTTTCGTTTGTTCGTTGCACCTATTCCAACGATTCGGCGTAATCGTTTAGCGTGAACTGTAACCGTCGAAAAGCTTTTTCTACCTTTTCGGAACTCGTTTCCGAATTATCGCGTGGATGGTTTTCTGCGTCGCACCAAAGTCATCGAACCGTTCTCCTTCGGTTGGACAACCTTCTCGCTATTAATAGGTTCCTCCCAATAACACGCGCGACAGATTAGAATTAAGAATCGTTCACGGTCTCTTCAAGGTTTTTCTATCTTTAAAAGAATCGCTTTCTTCACGCGTCCCTCCTCCCCCGTCTTCTTTTCTACCGCGATCGTTTTTTCACCAACATGCACCTGTTTCTCGCTCGAAGGCAACAGTGGAAACGTATCGTTGAATTTCAAACCGCAATTCGAGAACAGAAGCCGGACGATTCCGTTACCCGATTATTTTCCTTGGAAAATCGGGGTTTCGATTGAAAATAGCGAAATCGATGTGTCAACGATTGCCTCGCGTTCCTCGATAATCGGCAGTTTTCGTTGGCGGTCGAGGATCGTCGGGAAAACAGTTGCTGATATTTTTCACCGGTCAACGAGAATATGGAACAAAAAGATCGCTGTTTCGATTACGTTGAAAAAATGAGGCGCGCTGTTTTCAATTATAAAAACATCGTTCCGGGAGCAGTTGTTTGTTCAGTCGCAAAAAAGGAAAATATTTAATCGACCCTCCAGCGAATTTTCGAAATTCGTATTAAAATCAACGTATTTCTTGTTCCGCTGTTTCCTCTCTGTCTTTCTGCCTGCCTCTTCCGAATAATCGCGTTACTGGTGTTTCACGACCGGACATCCCCGGTTCGAAAGTATCGATCTGTCCGTCGATGAATTATTAACAACGCAGCAGGTTGCGTCAACTCCATTCGTAATAAATCGCGAGCATGCAAGAAGATCAGGTGAGATTCGCGTGGCGCGAAATTTCTATCGGTCGGCAAATTTTTCAAATCCTGGGTCATTCCGCGCAGTCTCCGTACAAACAAATAATCCGTTATCTAGTCTTGGTTTTTTCAAAGGTTTATCGCGACCACGGAGAATTTTTATAACAACGTGGCTCGTTCGCTTAAAAAAGATACGCCACGATAATTCCGATTCGGTGAAAAACCTGATACCGTTTCCAACATCTTTTTGAAGCGCTGCTTTTAACGACTTTCACTTTCTCTTTTTTTTTTTTTTTTTTTTCTATCCGTACGTCGATGACAACGTGAACGGTTCCTGTTCGATTGTCCGGCAGATTTTTTTCCAACACGTTACTTTATAGGATTACCTGTGTGTCGCACGATACGTTTCCGATAAACGAATTAGAGATCTTGAACAAGGGATCGTTTCCTTTTTTCTCTTTCATTTTTACTTCAATCCTCGGATAAAATACTGCGATATTTTTCGGTGGTGTTCTCCTTGAACGTTTACTATCAAAGCATCGTTAGCTAGCGGTCTCTTAGCAAGCTCGAGGTATGCTGTTGGTTCTCACGCGCTCCATACGTCAACCGTGTTAATGCAAATACAGCCCAGCACTACGAATAACAAGGTGCAATGTTACAGTTCGCGAACAAACTTCACTTGAGTTTTGAAACGGTGCAAAGTTCACCTCTGATGCGGAATTAACCCTTAGTAATCGTCGTTACGGGTAATAGCGGTACGTGTAATCCAATTGCGTCGAGTTGTTGCAGCTTAGATCGTGCAAGTCGTTCAGGTTGTTCTTTTATCTATGGCAAAAACGTTTCCGCAAGCCACTGCGTGGCTCGTTAGCGAACGTTCAGCGTCGAATTTTGAATCGTCGCACCGACGAAATCACGCTCGGACCTAATTTGACAGGGAACACGGGGGATAGTAGGTAGAGGGAAGGGCGTAGAATGGGAAGCGGCGCGGTGTGACAGGCTATAGGAGTGTCGCATCGGTTAATACAACGGGACTAATGAGTCGGACGCATCGAGTCTCGGAATTCGTACACTCGGCATTCGTTTCGGATACGGTCGCTCGAATTCACCTCTAATTAAGGCGTTAATGAAGAGCCTCGGGGAGAGTCCGATGATCACTTTCCTCTTTTAGTTGAACCCTTCGTGACTTTCCTGCTCGGCGACCACCCTCGGCAACGGACATTCGAGGAAGGGTGGTCGATTGTCGAGCGGGAATTAATCCTACGCGCGATGAGCGATGCCTGGAAAGCACGGCTATGCACACGCATCCGCTATTGTGCGCCGACGGCTTGCCCGTTAATTAAATCATACCTAAATAGGGAGCTTTGTTTTCCCTCTACGAAATTTCCAGAGATAAACTAACCGCGACACAGTTTGATGCTCTGATCTTGGTGGTTTGGGCGTTTTCACGGACCCTTCTCTCGTGCTAATGCCAGCAGAAGAACGATGGATCAAAAAGTGGCAAATTTTGACCTCTTCAGGCACTTAAAATTCTAACGAGGCATCGTTCTGTAGGTTCTATGATTTCGTAAAAGTATAATCATTTGTAACAAATTTGTCGAGAACGTTATAAAAGATGTAGATGAATTTAACGATGCACCGAAAAACAAATCAGAATTCTCTCGCTTCAAACGATCGTAACTTGGAAATTAAAATTCCAACACTGTTTTGTAAAGGGAATATAAGCAATATAGTTTATATTGCATGTAAAATCATATTATTCAAATTGGTAATTGACGACGATAAAATGCGAGAAATTGAGCTAAAGTGTTAAGATGCAAATATGTTCTTAATTATAAATGTAACTTCTAGAATAAGATGTAAGCTATTGAATACGAAATATTTCTCTTATACTTCGTCCTCCTCTACTACAGAGACCATCTCTTCCCTCCGGAAAAATATCGATTATACTCTTAATTAATTTAATCTGAACACTTATAGAATGATACTTTATTAGAAATTTAAGCGCCTGATAGATCATTTAACAGCTTTTAACTTCTTCTTTTTAGACGAAGACTGAAAAATAGCTACGTTTCTTTTCCTTTAAAGTTTAACGTATGCTTTCGTCGATGGATAAATAAGGACGCTTTTCCTCTTTTTCACACGCGTCGATGTAGTGACAGTCGTCTCGTGTAGTTTTTCGAAGGTCCTTAATCGTAAACTCGTCGGGCTATGAACATTTGGACACCGTTAAATTCCGATTATCGACGAAGGCCTCGGGGGAAGACGAACGAGAACGCAATCGATTCTCTTTTACCGATTTACCACGACAATGCAGCCACCCCTTTGCAGTCCAGCCAGCCTACCGCTCGCCGCCCTTTTCTGTGTTTGTTCGTAGAATATATGAACGCGGAAAGGAGGACAGAACGAACGTCCTCGCGTATTGAAAATTCCCTGTGATTGGGCGCAATTGATCAGACTACGGTATTGCGGACTACCTAGTAGCTACCGTTCGTGATTTCAGTTCGTATTACCGGTAGGCTAATGTACGCGCAAACGTAACGCGAATCTGTCGGATTAGTCGCTCGTGACTATCGATAATACTAATTTTCGATTCTCGTTCCTCGGACTATTCGGTCCGTCTGTTTCTGATTATGTCCCCTAGGATTATCTAGGATTACTTCTAATTCCCCGAAGCTGCATCTTCGTTTAAATTATGAAATTTTGACGCGTTATGCGCATTGTCCTTCAACTATTCAATATTTTTTCCATTTTCATTTTCGCTTTCCATTTGTTGCATTCTGTTACTCTCGAAGTCGAAAAAGAAGAGCAAGGTATCATTGTTGAAGTTCATTTAGACGATTGAAAACAATGAAGTTATTTCAGGTAGGCTGCGTATTGTATCGTATAAGAGTAAAGATATCTGGAGAATATTTAAAATCCAATTTAAAGAGAAGCTGCCGGTTCGCCGTATTGTGAAAGAAATCCGCAGCTGTTTTTCCAATAAAGCCGAACTTCGTTTCTCCGAGTTCGAGCAGCTTCTCGTAATCTTTCCACCGGTATTGTGCCATCCTCGGTTCTATCGCGAACCAGTTTCTCCTTCTTCGCGTCGCACAATGCCTGACCGTTGTCTCCGGGCTAGAGGTCGATTTAAAACCGTGATTTCTGCGCGGCAAATCGATACCGTTTATCTCGACAATTCCCAACCGGAAAATACAATCGAAACAATTTTTACTCGGCTCTCGTACCGCTGTATTCCACCAAGTTTCCACAAATTGTTTAAGAAATCTCTTATCGAGGGATTAGTGCACTTTCCCAAGACCGAGGAGAATCGAATTTCTTTTATTTCTGTATCGCGATATCTCGTTCTTTCTCCATGTGCTTACGTCTATAGTTTCCACGATCCCGTGCATTACGATGATCGTCACGTTTACACACTTCGAAAGATCCCAATTAAACGCATACGTAGATCAACAGCGTGTTCGTGCCTGGATGCGCGATCGCGTTCTCTGGACAGTCCGTTTGGAAATCACGTACTCAGCTCTTGATGACAGGAGAACGTCAACGCGCGATATCCCTTGGGAAGGACAGGACGTTGACGTATGAATTTTAGCTTGATCACGACGTTTTGCAAATAAAGTTGGACCGGTTCGGTGCTGTTCGGTTTTTAACGTATAATAATAGCGGTTCTGGCCCACTATTGGGATTCGTAACATCGCGTACGACGAAGTAGTCACCGGGGAAAGAGTGATCTCCGGGCGGTAATTAACGAGCGGTCTTCGCAGTCTTCTATTTCCCGGGAATGCGCGTTGTTTTGTTTTCTCTCGAGTTTACCGATTCATTATTTTCCCACCGCACCGCGTGATGGATCCCTTCTCGATAATTAGCATCGCGATTAATCACCGCGTTGTCCGGCACGACAGCGTTTGTTAAAGTTCATCCTTGAACCGTGCTTGAATTTTTCCGGACCGATCGTGAACCACAAGCAGCGGCTGGTTCTTTGGCGGCGAAACACTTGTCGCGTTTCGTGACCTTTGTTCCTGACGAAAAAGCAGCGAGGAAACGGCAGTGTGCGGCAATCATGAAAATCGAATGAATTTCCAGGCAAGGGCTGGCGGTCGCGCAAGAAGCAATTTCTCTTTCGGTACATGCACAAGACAGGTTTAATACATCTCGGGCGGTAGATATTCATACGTTTTACTTCACTCGGCGAGCGTTGGTCGCTTTTTTCGCGAAAATCGGCACCGTCAACAGCAGAGCGGCGAGCCTCATCGTCGTCGAGGAAACGCGAGAAAAATAAGTTTCGCCAGAAATAAAGCAGACGATAAAAATCGCTTGCGAAAATAAAAGCTAACCACGGCCGATTTACTTTGGGGGCTGATTTTCGCGTGGAAAGTTCTCCGTGCAGCGAAGAAAAGACAGATTCTCTGGCCATGTTTTTTTCTTTCCTCGTCTTGAACCGGGACGACGCGAATCGCGGTTAGCAAATATCCCAGAACCAACCGCGGTTCGATTCGTATTTCTATTTCGGTAATCGCATCCGAGGCGCGGCGCGAACTTAAGCTCGTCCCGAGCTGCATTCTCTCCCAACGAATGAATTAAATTTATCGCCCATTAAAATAATCCAAATCGGTTAAATGCGATTATTTCCTTTAAGCAGGAAGCTTCCTTTAACCGAGATTCATATTAAATTTAAAACGATCCCTATTGCGGCGAGTGCTTGATTATATTTCACAAGAGGTAATCCAGTAAATCATTTCTATTTTCGAGCGTCTGCCAGAGCGACGTTGTACATTAATTTATAGTCCGTCGGCTTGGCCAACTTATTCATGAATTATCGCACTTTTAAACGAATTTTGCCGAAGTAACAGGTTGGCTCGGTTCGCCTCAGCTCGATTCGACTAGGCGTTGATCACGCGGAAACTTTTCGTTGTTCGATCCATACAGCGCGAAATGCAATATCACGCGGTATCACCGTATTCCGATACCGAGCGTAACGCCGTTTTCAATCTTCTATGGTGTAGCCAGTGATCTTCCAATCTTTCCGAAGGCAAGTTACGTTCAAAGCAGCAAGTTCGATTAAGTGAAGCGGTTACGAGAATCGACGTGGTTGCGTAGTTCGTGTTTTATGGACGTTGCTTCTTTTACGACGGATCTTTTCGCGTAATCGCGTTAACACGCACGCGAAACGACGCTTTCCAGCGAATTGTTTCGTTTTTCTCTGTTTTTCGTACCTTCCTGCTTTTCGCCGCGCGTTGTCCTCGCGCATCGGATCGGTCCTTCTGATTGTAGCACGGTTCTTTGACGATTTCGAAATAAAAACGCAACGTCGCGTTTCAGCTCGGACGTTGCTTATCGTTTCTCGTCCTTGGCCGGAAACAGGCGGAAAGCTATTTTCACGGGGGAAGAAAAGTGACTCGTCTCGAAACGACTCGCTGGAATGCAATAAGAGACTAAAGACGGCAGACGAGAAACTGTTTGCTAGCTATGAAAATTTTCTATTGGCTTTCTTCGAGGGTTCTTTCGTCGCATCGCGACTCCCTCTCGTGCCACGGCCTGACTCCGTCTATCAACTTTCTACGGGAAGAATCTTTTGTTTCGAATCAGTCGTTCCGCGTGCCGGTGCATTTACCTTCCTTTTGTCTCGCAACGAGTTTCAACGCCATTGTCGAAAACTTGGAGATCTTGGGACTTAATCGGTGCGATCGTCGTCCATTTAGCTTGTTGCGAGTTCGCTGCGCAAACGAGGCGAAATCGATGGTAACAAAAGAAAATACGTACACCTACCTGCTGGCGCTTAACAGAAAAATCAAGGAAACGCAACGTTTTAATCCGTGAGAAACTCTGAATAAAAGAAAGAAAGAAAAGTAACGAAAAGGTCAACGTAAGATTAAAAACAAAGGCGGTTACCGAGATGGAGATGACGTTTAATCGTAAATCAATAAAATTAATGAATTAAATAAATAAATTAAAAATGTTTATACACATATTTATATATATAATATATATATATATATATAATATAATATAAAACATAAATAGGGTCCCGAGACTGCTGGGGAGCACAGCGCATATCCTAAACGCCCCCTCCCTTCCATTTTTCTTTACGATCTCGCGAAGCCGTAACGTCGAGAATTCCGGAAGAGATCGATTCGCCATCGTGTCCGCCCAAAATATCATCGTTCCACTTTCTTTCTGGTAGCTGTCGGAAAAGACGCGTGTTTTAAGAGGGAGAAAAAAAAGTACCACACCGTGTAGCAAAGGAAGTCTTCAAAGGAAGTTCCGATGCGAAAACTAAAAACCATCAAAGACGTGTCGAACGATCTTTCGAAAAATCGACAAATTTCGTAACTTGAGTTTGCCTTGAATTACTCGACCCAATCCAATCGTCTCGTTCGGAAAGTTCTCGACCAACGTACCCATTCTCTCTCCATTTCTCTACTATCATTTTTCTCTCGCTCTCTATTTTCATTAACTACCTTAAGTCTCTGCTTTAACTAGCCTAGCGCGTATTACATTATCATATTTTACATAAAATCGTTTTTGCCTAGTGGTCTCTCTCTTTTTCTCCCTTGGTTTCTCTACCGATTGGCTCGAGTGGCTAATATTCTCGTTTCTCTCGGTGATATTTTTACATACGTAAAGAAGTTACGGCCCTTATCAATCGTTGTTGGAAAATTCTGGGGAAAAACGCGACCACGTCGCGAAGAAAGGAACAGAGTCGAAAGCGAAAAAGCGAGACGACGACCACCACGCGTCGATAATAATTTCGCCGGCGACCAGTGAATTACGATATTTATTCCGGTCGCGCGACACAATCGATCTACGCGAAGCGTTCTCGAATTGTCCCGATGGTCGCGTAAAAATACGAAGAAATTTTCGGCCAGACGTCCAACTATATATCGCCTGCCCGAGGTTCTCGTTTCTGGTGTTGCGTCGTTAGGCCAGTTTTCGCGACCAACCTCTTTGCTCCCTCGCTCGCAACTTTACGCTTCACCGATGTGGCCTACATTTTCCAACAACGACAACAACGACGACGACGACGAAGACGACGACGACGACGACGACGATGACTACGACGATGACGAATACGACGATGCCCCCTTCCATCGTCGCGAAAGAGAAGTCACCGAGGAAGAGTAGCAACGGACGTTAAGCGTGCGATACTTGGTTCACGAAATTTCTCAACGAGCCGATCGTCGCGAAATCTCGAATCGCGTCTACCGTCTTTGATCTGGAACAATTCGAGACGGCAAGACTCGAAGCTGTCAAATATTTAGACGCGTTTCGAGATTGCGTTAATCCCGCCGCTGAAGATGGATACCCGCACGAAAGGTACCATTTCGTAACCTTTAACCTCCTTTCTCTACGCGTGTTGCACACTCGTTTTTTCCTTTTTCGTATACTTTTACGTAGACGTATCGACCAAGACGATCTCCGAGCGTTTCAACCGTTCTCACGACGTCCTTCATCGAGACCCTGGGCTCTTTGGTATTGTTCTCCCGTAGAGACTCCGAAAAGTGCGACCTTCGAATGCTCTTCTGACTGCATCCCTTCCTTTTTACGTTCTCCATCGGTGGTTCGCGATCTTTCGAGGTCAAGCACCACTTCTGAATCACGAGCGTCACTCGAACGCTCTCTTCTGCCTTCCCGATATGAAACTGAAGGGGTTCGGGACAGGCGAGAATCCGCCATAATTCTTTCCCTTGCACACCCTCTGGTACGTTCACCTCTGTCTCTCCGTTTTCCTTTCACACGCGCGCGTACACACGGACACACAGACACACGCACACTCAAACGTACGAGAACGTACATGCTCTCCCGTTCGTTTCTTTTCTTCTCGCGAATAGAATTTCGATAGAGACGCGAGGCACGTCTCGTAACGCGACATTTTCTAATAGAGAAGTAACAATAGTAACGGCGGTAGAAGTAGAAGAGGAAGAATCGAGGGAGGAAATAGAGCAAAATAGAAGAAACTCGTCGAGGTGATGTAGAAACAGAAGAAGAGAAAGAAGAAGGTACGAATGCCCGGTGCCAAAAATTGATTTTGGAACCCGTTCCTACAATACAGAGGACTCGTTCTAATGCCCGACAACAACGGTTCCCGAAAAATCCGCACGTAGATTCGCTCCCGTGTTTGATTTTCTTTTTTTTTTTTTCCTATTCCCCTGCTCAATGTTCTCGTCGTGTATTTCGCTGCGTTTCCGTTCGCAGATATATTTCGCTCGATCTCGAGATCGATCGCGTTATTACAATCGCCTCCACGTTTGTTATTTTGGTCGCGCGTTGGCCCTCTCACGACATTCTTCTCGTGGGCTCGAAAGGCTGTTTCGACCGACTATACCGAGTACACCGAGTTCAACGTTAGAAAAGGGTCTACTCGGAATGGAAGGGCCCCGCGCGATTATCGCTAGCAGTAGTACGAGGTCGATAGTCCCAGCTTGCAGGAAAACGGCGCCCTACGCCGGTTGTACACACTTCCGGTGCTGATGACGTCCTTCGTCTCGCACCGCAGACCCGTGAAGCCTTCCGCGCATCTGCAATCAACGAAAGAAAAACATAATTAACAACGTGTCTCGTACGACTTTATTAGCAGCTGGTTATCGTTCGAACGAGAATACGAACGAGACGTAGACGCGTAAAAATTTCTCCGATTCCTCGGTAATTTTTGGTGTCGTGTGACAAGACGGCAGGGTTAAAGGAGGGGAGAGATCCCGTGCAGAGACAGCTCGATGTGTCCAAGACGTTTCTTTGGAAAAATAATGTTATGCCGACGTCGAGGTATTTATAGCACGGTTAACTAACCACGACGAGACGTACGAACGCTGGTAGACGTGTCGTTTGCGGCATTCGCGTGTTCGCAAGCCACAAGCAGAGGGTCATCAGCGTAGAATCAGAAATGTCCGCCCGGCTGCTAAACGATTTTACGCGTGTTTCTTCGTAATTACGTTTCTTTCTTCGAATATAGAATTCAATTGGAGCAAAACAAGAGATTTTCGTTCGAGTGGAATGTTTTCCGATTACCGACCAGTTCCCAGCAACACTTCTACCCTCGAGAAATTTTATTTGCGAAGGAATTTCAAGACGATACGGCACACGCGAGAGAAAAGAGGATCCAAGGAACGTGGATTGTCCCATTGATACGATCCTAGGGGAAATCAAGGGGAACGCTTTTGTCGTGGTTTCGCGGTCCGCGCCTCCGATAAAACATACTTTCGTCAGCGTCGAATTTGTAGAGTCCGAACCGCGTGTCTTTTCTACTTCGTGAAATCGCAAAAGTAAAATTACCGATAGAGTTTTTTGGTATTGCTTGACTGTGCCTGATCGCAAGATATAAAGAAAAGAAGATATAAATAAAAAATCACGGCAATGCCCTTCCAAAGGCATCGTCTGCCGTCGAATATCGGTTCCTGTTTAAAGCGTATTAAAAAACTGACAAGGAACACACAATTAATACCGCTAACACGGTAAATACCTGCGAAAGTGCGCGACTCGTTCGCGCTATTTATTCCCCGGAGAACGATCTTGCAATAAGATTTTATAATAAACTTTGCCTGGCGATTTTTAGGACGGCCGTCCGCGACGATCCTCCACCATCGCATTTCTTTCCGTCTCTCTTTCTTTTCTCTCTCGTTTTCCCTTCTCTGACGCCTCCTTTTTTTTCTTCTCTCTTCGTTCGAGCAGCACCCTCGCGAATTTACGAGGACCACGTACTAAATATACTTCGCGGTAGATTTACCGTTGGACAAACCAGAAACAGCACCGGAGATAGTGCAATTTACTGTACCATTCACTTGAACCCATTAACGCTAGCTGGTAACTTCGGCTCGCTTCGAACACGTAATTGGCTTTCCATTGAGATTTATCGTAAACACGCGTGTTTACCGGCACGAGTTGCTCTTTTACACGCCATCGTTGTTGAATAAACTCGTCGCGAATCGGTGACTTTTCCAATATGAAAAGCATACAGCGACCCCCCGCGTTCTCTGCAATTTGACCCTCCGGAAAGTGGCGTTCTCGCGATTCGGTTGACGATTTCGATAACGGAACACTCGGCACTCGAACACTAAGTTTTCTCTAAGCTTACGCCACGCGATATTATAACCGACAGTGTATTTTTGCGTTGAAGCACTGCACTGTCGAGTTAGAACGAACGACATAATTCGATGATAGGATGGGACAGCTTGTTAATTATTATTTTTGACCGAAAGCTAGGTATAAATAAAAAAAACGCTTGCAGCGACATACAACCGACAGCAGTCGTTAAAATCTGATCTTCCGGGATGACAAGTTTTATGGGAACGCGATTTCTCGGTTGAGCGTAAACTGGTGATACCGCGGTGTATCCTGAGCTCGATAACACTTTCGCGGCGAGTACGTTACAAGTGCGTGTTGGAATATTTACACACGCTGCTGACGCGCCATAAAAAAAGAAAATGGTGAATTAAAATTCTTCGTTACGTTGCCATCATAAAAGTAGCCATTTCTCAGAATCGATGGTTTGCGCACGTGATCTTTAATAATTACGATTTATCGACTGTTCTACATACTCTTGATAAAGAATAATTTTAGGTCTAATACCCGGTATTCACGAGCAGGTACTTTATGAAATTATGAAATATACGATTTCGTTTGAACTCGATTGATCGTCGAAGCGTAATTATTGTGCATACTAAAGGATTCGTTAGTCCGCTTTTCATGGTAAAAGCAGGAAACGGAATGAGACGGTAGATGAATCGCAGGAGTCTCGCGATTGATCGTTTTCTTTCCGTGGCGCACATTGTATTCGCGTCTCTGATAACGCTAGAATGTCGTTGCTCTTGCTCCTTTTTCCACGGTGGTGGACAGCGAAACCCTTTTCCACTCTCGCAGCCAGAGCTACGAGTTAGCGAAAGTGTCAAACTTTCAACGAATAAAAAGTTGGAGAGGCGAGTATCAAAGCAGATTCTTTGCGAGAGTCAATCGCTTTAAGGACGTCTTTTATTAGAGGAAAATTGCTCCCGAAGTTTCTCGAAAGTCGTTTGCTTCTTCTCGCCAGTGTCCTCGTGAAAAGGGTGACTTTTGTTTTTGGGCAGCAGTTCCCTTCCTTTTTTTCTCGGATAATTAGTAAATCGAAAAGGTGCGAGGGTCGAAGAAAGAGGCGAGAGGAAAAGATTTTACCGTGCCTGGGCTTTTATTAACGAGGTTCCAGATTTTATTAACTAATTCGACGCAGCTACGCGGAGCTCTCTATCCGGCTGGGTTTTACAGGAAATTAATGGTGCACCGATTACAACCAACGGATTTGTTGAATCGTTTTATTATTAACGGCGCATCAGTGAACCAACGTGCAGCACGGGGGAAAAATTCGTTTTTAAAAGCTCCGCGCCGTTGTCCTGTCCCAGTTGGGAAAAAAGCTTGTAAAAATAACCGAAGGTACGTTTGCATTTGGAGTGGAGTGTGCGCATCCCGAATTGTTGGTGCGTCGGCGGAAGTCTTAACCACGGTTCTGGCGATGGCCGTCGGAGACCGAGGCAACTACGTATATTACGATCGCAAAATTAAAAGCAGCTTTTTATACGGGTTGCTCCTCTACGTGTAGGAATATTTAGGTTTAGAAAGTCAATGTCGGTTGGCTGTGTGCAGTGAGAAATAGAAAGGGATGAAAGAGGCGCAGGGTGGTGGTTTTCCTCTGGTATTAATTCCCATATATGCCGCGAGTGAGGCTCAGTCTGTAACTACAGCAGGACGCGCAGCCATGTATACGGTCCGTGGCTCGAAAGAAACTTTTTTGCGGTTTACTTAATTTAATAACGCTCCCGCGGTACGCAATTTCAAAGATAACACTTTAAATGGGCGGGGGCACGAGGCTCACCTCTTTCTCTCGCGTTCAGCCCACCCTTTCTTCGCGCTTTCTGTGTTCTTTCTTTTTTTTCTTTTCCTCTTTCTGCCAGCTCTATCTTCCTTCTTCCATCACCGTTTTTATCACCTTCTGTCTCGTTTTCCGCCCGCCTCTCTCCTGCTAGTTTCTCGGCCTGTCTGTCTGTTTCTCTTTGAAATTATTCGAGCGTGCAGAGAAACGCATGCGCGCCTACCCTCGCCATTCGTGTCTCTGAATGTGTGTAGAACGACTCTGGTTATAATGTACCGTACTTTATTTCGAAACACTCTCTAGCAGCCACGCGGGGCTAGCTGGTTGCCTCTTCCACACCCCTTCTTGTTACGTGGTCCCGCGCCCTACTCCCTTGGCGGATAGTTTCCTGCGAGCAAAACTGGGTTACTCGTTTGGTCGTATGGCGTTTCCATCCACCGGGGCGTATACGTATTCCTACCATCTTGGCATTTCCAACAGGACTCGAGCAAAGTTACCAGAAGTCCCTCTCAACCTTTCAACCCCTTCGCCGAGACATCCATTTACAAACTGGCGCGTAATAAATGTAACGCCCATTAACGCGATACGGTGATCACGACCCGACTCGTCCGAATGTTTGTTTCTATAACGCTAAAGGGTTGCTTTCTCTTCCGACTTAATCGTTGGTCGAGGAAAATTGGCAATCGTTCTTCGAGCAACGAAGCCGTCAGGCGAATCGTTCCTCCATTTGATGAACGACACAGGCAGGAAGAATCGATTCGTTACTCTTAATCCGGTGTCTTTCAACGGCTCACCCTTCTCATCGTGATATATGGCGATCATAGGGTTAATCGTAGTCCAAGTAATTAGCGCGAAGTTTCTCTGGTCGACAGCTGTCCGGGGTCTCTAACCCCTTTGAAATTTGCGGTCAAATCTCTGGACTGGAATTCATAATATCCACATCCTGAATTATAGTTACATTAGCGAAAACGTCGAACCAGCTACTCGCAGTCTCTCAATTACCTTAATCTAAGAGGAGTGGTATCGCGCGTAGTCGGATCGATGAACCGACCGAAAAAACGGCGAAAGAAAGCGAAGAGCACGGGGAAACAACGAAGAGGGGGAGAGATACGTTTCTAGATAGACTGTTGCCAGGTAGTAACCAACCCCTGTCCATCGAAAAGGCACGATTTACGTGGCGCGTTTATGTCAAGGAGGAGCTCGTGAAATAGTCCAGCGTCGACGAATAGTTGCTGGTCGTTATAAGTAGATTTATGCCGAACCATAACCTTCGGACGTGGTATATGGAAAGATAGGGGAGGGATGTCATGGATGGGGAGGATTCGATGGAGGGAGAAGGTGGAGGGAGAGGTGACTGCTGGGTCACGAGGGAAAACCCTGATGTCCCGAAGGGTGCCAGCTGGCGGGACAGGTTACTGTCTGGGAAATTGGGACGTCGGCTAGAGCCGTTCACCCTCGATCATTTTCCATCGTTGCGCCATTGCCTGTTAGCACCGGCCACCAGGAAAACGCTCGAATGCCGCTAAAGGTGATTTCTGCTGTTGAGTAACCTCAGCCCGGAAGTTCGGTTATTCCGTTCCGTTCTTACCGAAGCGAATCAGCCGAAACTCGAATTTGCTGGAATTCGTAGGAATCCGTTGGACCGATGACCACGAAACTTGATTCGACGATTTCTAGATGCGGTGCTCGGTTACATTTCGCTCGGTGCTTCTACCGTTACCCTCGTCGATGATCGTTGACGTCCAACCAAAATTTAACCAAAGTTTCGAAAGCCAACGAGGACGCGTTATCTCGAATTAGCAAGTTGGACTAACTTCGTAGTAAGGGATCACGTTCTTTTATGCAGTTAATCGGGAAAATCGATTAATTAAACGCACGTTAAATACACGGAGCGAAAAAGACAGCGTATAGGAGACGAGATTTAGGTAGGTTTTTGGAGTCGTGCGGGTCTAACTGTGTCGAGAGGGGATGGACTTTTTCAGCGGTTGAAAATATAGTGGAGAAAGTTTCGTCCAACTTCGCCGGTGTACATTCAATAAAGCGACCAGCCGGAAAAATTCCGAATATGTTGGTGAATAAAAACGGCGCTGGTGCAGAGGAGTACGGCAGGCGGACGCATAAAGTCGGGGGTGAAAATTTTACGAGCGTTGACTTACGATCCATGCAAGTGTCCTTCTGCCATGGCGCGGCACGTCGTTTAGCCTTCGAACGGTCCTCGATCTTTCTCTAATTAATTAAGGAAGCGTTTAATTAAGCGAAACGACCGAATTTCGCGCGGTACGAAGCTACGACCGGCCCCGAGTAAACCTTTAAGAATCGGCGCGAGCAACGTAATTAGCCGGGTTCTCGATATATTCTGGTGTTCAACCTGAATTAATTTGCACGAGACACGAGTTTCTACGAAGCTTCCTCTTTACCGCGTTGTTGAACGCGTCGCATGAAGCAACTCCGGCTCCAGCGAATGTAAATGGTGTCACGCTTAAGGGCGGTGAATTAAATCGACGTCGATATCTGTTCGTTGTTCATTGCACGCGAACGCGTGTAATTATTAATAATTATTTAATCGGAGCATCGATGACGCGAATCAGCGAGCGTAACCGCGCATCGCGTCATACGCTGTTTCACGAATTCGCTATGCCGCACTGATTTGCGGTCACGATCGGCCGGCGGAATCGTCCACGATTTCGTAATATTTATATTCGATGTCGGTGAGGGCAAGCCGATTGGTAGGCCGCATCAGGAAACCGATTAATTACTTCGAATGGCTGGCCGTGACTGATCGAAATCCAGTGGAAATCCGCGTTGAAAAATCGGTGGCCGTGGAACGTCGCACGCTACATAGAAAAGCACTTCGATCGGATTGGTCTGGCTGCGACGAGTCGTTTGATTAAGTTTCCGTTTATTACCCTCGTGGACGAGACCACGTCGAGTTTTCCCTCATTATTATTCATTTTCCCGTGGCCGACTTACGCGTCCACCGAACTCGATACCGATTCCGGTTAATTTCGTACCCCGTAAAGCGATATTAAAATCCGCAATGACGCTGATGTTTTTGCCTTCTAAACAGACAATATCTGCGTATCGGTGTGTACGTGCATGTTTAAAACACAGCAAAATAAGCAAACACCTCTTTCCGTGACTATTAATGTTACCAGTTTTAAGGACGGCGCGTTGAACGCGATAATTTAACTCTTTTTCGTTATTAACTTTTTTATCGCTTTTATCGTTATACGAGGCTAATTTTCAATTGAAATTTTGCAATTGAAACTCTCAGATACAAATTCAAACATTTCCTAGCCGAAATAAACGTACATAACGATGATCAAATAAGAAGCTAAACGAAGATGTCTGGTTTTCGTCTTCGACTTGTCTTGGTTTGCGCATCTTTTACCTTGGATTACTATTTATTGGCATACCTTGAAAGCCAGTTGCCGTGGCGAGAAGCAGGTTTGCGTCGGACAGCTCTATTTCCTTAAACGACGGTTCGAGGTAGTTACGGGGTGGAAATGTCACGCAGCCCGCAGCTAGCTGGTCCTAGCCGATCCCGGCTCAACTTCCGCCTCTACATGTGTTGGCCACATATGTCACCAGAACTAACTTTTCAAACCCCGCTCGCTCTCCTATATAACCTTCCTTACACATTTCGCCCCGAGAGAGTCGCCACCGATCGCTGGGTCAACATATCCACCCGGAAAGTTATCTTCGCCGACCGAGATATTGATAAAATCGAGACGGTTGTTTACCGTTCTCCTCGCCAACTCGACGCTTCCGCTAATTATTGCTCTCGTATGCTTTTCAGTTTCCGCTTTTAACGTCGTTTACGAGTACGTCGTTCGACGATGATGGACAATATGTATATCGGTTCTAGTTGGAACGTTAATGACAGAAATACATATATCGAGCGTAATGTGAGTATCGATCATAATTTGGCAAACAATTACTCGTCGATAAATAAAATAAAAAACACAGTTTGGAAACTCTAGTCGTCCTAAGTAGTTCGTAGGTATTATCATCTAAAGGTTAATCGTTCGGTTGGTTTCTTCGACGAAAGTTTCGATATCGATTGCGAATATCTTTTCAATCTATTTTAGATTTGCAATGTATGCATAATTCATAACGGCCGACGGGAGCGACTTGTTATTCAAAGCCAATCCGGATGCACAGCGTGGGGAATGGCACGAGCGGCGCGTACGTTTTAATACTTTGGCAGTTTGTCCATGATAATTCAATCGTTGAATCGACTGTAGACATTGTGGTCTTAATGCTTAGATCGCTACGTAACATCTGCAAGGGGTATTAATCAGCGGAGCCATTAGTCAGCGTTTCGAGTGTAAAACGCGCAAGCAATGCGCAGGGATGCACGTTAATTAATTAAGTTGCTAACGGTGCCGTCTTGCCGGTTCGACTTGCCAATGTTTTGCTCTGCCTTTGCGAATCGTCGTTATCGCCCACCTCTGCGTTTCCTCGATTTCTTCGTGTCTCCGTTTGAAATTTCTTTGTCGCAAAGTCCCAAAAACCATGCTCGCGTAAGCGAATATATTCTTGGCATTGTCGGTGGTAGTTCACGTTAAAATGGATTTAATTGCACGATGATCGCGCAGAAATTTACGACAGAATTGTTTTTAATTTTATGTACCGTGTAATAATAAATCCTGGTCGATGGTCAAGATATAAATATCATACTGGCGTGGCGATTTCGTTCGATCGAGCTGTCGAATCTATCGATTTTTCGAGACAGACGGTTTTTGGAGACCGGAATCAGCGGAGGATCGGTGCGACGCGGTTACGCGAATCCTTTTCGGCCGGATTTACGACCGCGAACTCCATTCAGAATTGCATTCGAAAATAATATTCGTAAGCTCACGCTGTGATCTAACTGGAATCTGCGTTAACGAAAACTCATTCATGGTCTGCCTTTATCAGATTCTATTTCGACAGTTCGAACGATCGCGCGAAAGGAAAACGCCATATGCACCAACTTGAAACCGGTCTCGGTGCTACGAGGGCATGCGGCGCGATGGAATATTCAGCCGTTTCCGTTTTTATTAGGTCCAACAGATTTGTTTCGTCTGGCTGTCGATTCATTTTTTCCTCTGGTTTCGGACAACTATCTCCGGTAGCCAGCTGTAATTCGACTATAAATTTCGTATCGGAGTTGCACGTATCTCGAGTGGCAAAAGGGTCGCAAGTTCTTTTTATATTTCGACCCCGCGTCGTCCACCGGCGTCCCTCTTTCCGTTCCGCGTTACTCTTTGTCGCCTCAAAAAATTTATTCGCTCCTCTCGATGTTCACCGACGCGCTTGCCTCTGTTTTTCCGTCGCGCGACACTCGTTCGTCGAAAGGTAAAATCTACTCGTTTCGACCCTCGATCGGCTGCACCGTATCGATTTATCCGCGAAACCTCTCTCCGTGCGCCCGGCTTTATCGTTCTATGTTTTTTTATATTTCAGCTTTTTTACATCGGAATAGTCTCTCTGATCGAGAGAAGCCGAAAGCGCTGACTAGAGCTCGCTCGTCGTAAAGATAAGAATCATATGATTCTTTTTATTCACAGAATGTTTCGTTATTACAGGAGAATTAAAGAAATCGAATACGATCGCTCGCGGCACGCTTTCGATATTCGAGAATAAGGATAATTCGTTCCGCTATCTTGGCTTTAATCGTTTGTTAAAATGCTTTTTCCCTTCCCTTATTCTTTTTTCTCGCATTCGCGATGGGTTGCAGGGGGTTAGCAGGGGGATGATGGAGAGCTTACGTAATTCGACATCGATATAATCTAGCCCGAGGGACATTCAGCCGGTAGGAAGGTGCTTTTAAACTTCACGAGGTGTAAATCTATCTTTACCGGCAAGCGTGCCGGTATAAATCAAGCGCGAAGAAAGCGATCGTTCGACGATAATCCGATGGATTAGTAACGTTCGGTCAGTAGCCGTATTTTCCATCCCTGAACAAAGACCGGCGGAAGCTCGGAGAAGCTTTCAACGCGGCTGTTCCATTTTATTCAGATTTTTTCGAGGAGTTACACACCTTTGGGAAAAATACGTACAGCGACTTTGCGTGGAACAGTGCATGCTTACGATTCTCATTTTCTGGCGTAATCCTTAATTAAATTATGAACCACGAGTTACGCCGAAGTTCACAGATAGAAAAGGAAGGCGTGTTATTTCGAGTTGTAACAAAGTACACAGTCTCTCTCGAACAACCGGGAATAACATTTCCTCATTCTCATAATTTTTACTTTGCGGAAGAATGGCTGTAGCTACGTATTTCAAAACTGTTTTCGCAAAAGTATCGAATTTCGTCGATGCGAAAGGACAAGCACGCGTAGAGATCAACGAACGTTGTCCCGTGGCATCTGCCAGTGGAATCTATGATAATGGAATACGCGAGCCGCGTTGCGAGGAAAATACGTGCACAAAGGGTTCGAGCGTGCGTTAACGTGCGGCTCCAATGGCCGAGCTTTGAATTTATTAAAATGCACACGAAATGCATGACCGTCGATGAACATGCCGATCACGGTGATATAGCCCAATATTAATAAAAGTTCGTCGGCCAAAGAGAGCGACAGACTCGGTAAAAACAGGTTTGTAAATATTAGCGGCGAATAATGGATCGTATCCCGTAGAGCGATCGATTTTTTAAAGGGGAATGAACGATTGCGAGGGATGTTCGCATTCTGATAATTACAGACATCTGGTTGAAAGCAGGCTAGCGTTCATTATGGAATTGATCGCGGCCGATGCGACACGGTGCGGCGCGAATTCACCGCCACGCGAGAATACGTGAAACGTCGAGAGACAGCGCGAGGGGTTACGCCGCGTCGTTCTGCGCCGAGTGAACGAAAACCGGGCGTGAGATCGAGAAAAATAGAATCGTTTCTCTCCTTTTCCTGTGGCTCGACTCTCTCCACCATGGGCCAGGTGTATCTTTTTGGCGGTGCGATGAGATTTTTGGCTCGCGATCAAGTCTCGAATGTTTTGGCTAGCCGTGGCCACGGTACCGTCTTGTCTGCCGTGCTACCGCGTCGCGAGAAAAAAAGCTTGATCCGAGCTTCCGCGCGACCGACGGGCTCAGAGAGGCCAAATTTTATTTTCTCTTCGCGAAGAAGACGACTTCGTGCAGGACTGTAACGCGAGACACCGACACTTCGTGCTCGCAGCTTTGCGTTTGGTCGCCAGTCGTCGCGCGATCTTCATGCAAATTTCCCCCGGACGGGATCAAAATCATCGACGCGCGCGCGACCTCTCTCAGCTTTAATTTCGCCCTGCCAGTTATGTTATTTATTTTTCTGCCCTGCGGAGAAATCAATACGCGCCGTAATGCCAGGCCGACGTTTTTCCACGACGCAATAAAATTTCCCCCACAGCCACCTCCGTGCCGTGAAAAAATGTAGCGGAGGATGTTCTCACAGTTTCTCTACAGCGTTCGAATTATTGGCTCGCTTGATATTTTCGATTGAGATCATTGCGTTGCTGAATCGGGATAAATTCGAACGTTTGATATTGATATTTGCGACAGGAGGAAGCGCGTTATGATGTAAAGAAAACGTCGAAAGACTGACATGGTAGGTATTTTAGTCGCGTGTCTTCGGGAAAATCGCGAGAACCGTTCGATATAGTTTTAAGGCTGTGAACGGTAGCGCCTTGTCTAGATTGGCCGCGCGTCTGGAAAAAGCAGCGACGACAAAGATTTCGCGCGAAACCAGAAACGGCAACGGGACGCCCCGAGGTGAGACGAAGCTCTATTTTGTCTTCGCGAGAAGACACGTTCAGACAGGAGCGTAACTCTTCTTCGTCGTTGTTCGTCGTACCGGTAGTTCCCTTCTCTTCCATCGTTCGACCATCCCAGCGTATATTTTCGTCGTTGGTGCGACGTGGAAACGAGCGCGTGTGCCGATTTGCCAGAGTTTTACGTGTCAAAACGCGTTATCGTGTCGGTTGCGCGTTCGCGACATCCTTCCCAGCGATATTCCACAGCGGCTGGAGTTTTCATAAAGCCGATTCCGGCGAAGGGAGAGAGTGTCGCCGACACGCGTCGAAGATTTTCTCGCGACTCGCGTACCGGGGGTCGACTAAGTGGATCGGGTTAGGGGTACATCGAGTGGGTTACTGAAACGCCATTCACTACTGACGTTTCGATTTGCGTTCCGTTTCTCTTCCTTTTTCTTCCGCTTCTCTTCACAATCTCTCTCTCTCTCTCTCTCAGTTAGAGGAACGTCGTCTGTAGGCGATAGGAGGCTATACAATGTGTGGATTTCTTTGCGGTGAAATGGGTTGCTAGAACGTCGATATCGATAAGGCAGCTTGGCGTGATTCGCGAGAATTTTTTAAAAGTCAACGACACTACGAACGCGATACATGCGCGAGAGGAAAAAGGGAGAGAGAGAGAAAAGGGGAGAATAGAGAGAATCATAAAAATTTTCGCGTTTTAATGTGCGAGCACCGGCCCGGTTAATGAAGACTGTAACCTAAATGCAAATAGGTGACCGACAATTGTTTAGCAATGTATATGGATGAGTATGGAAGTTTGCTTTGGCCGGCATGAATATGGAGATGATAGTTTAATTATATGTCACGAGTTGGCGTGTTGTACGGCTGTTTGGGGCATGAAGGGATCCTCGCAATTTGAACGCTTATGCGCGTCGCGCTTTTATTAATTTCATCCCCATTGGTCGCTTGACGAGCTACATTGGGACGTATCACAGTTGTAGAGATGTCGCTTGGTAACCCCGGTGAATTCGCAAACGGAACAACACAAAGAGAACGTCCAATATTTCATTGCGTCGGACCCCGTAGCTCTTCCCGAAGCTTCGACCGCGTAAAGATATCACGTAACATCATTAAGAGTCGCAAAGATAATCTCGCTGCCTTTCCAGAGGAATATACGGCTGCCGGCTTAGTTGCGGCTAATGTGTGTCTCTTATTTACGTATGCTGCACGGCTAAATAAATCATTATCAGAAAGAGGGAGAGAGAAATAAAGGGAAAGGGAGGAGATGCAAAGCGGCACTCCTTGAATAATACAGTGTACGATGGCGGGTGGACGACTGGATTTTAGGTGGCTTACGGCGGCGTAACGGAGCACGCAAGCACCGAGGGTGACGTGCCTGTGGTTTTCGTGGATTAATTGCCCATTCATAAGCCGCCCTTTGGACCTACAAAATCTCCGCTTTCGTCGAACCAACCTACGACGCAAAGATTGAAAAGAGCTTCCGCCGGATAGCGACAGCTTCAAAACGATCCGATTTAATTTCAAGGTTTTACTACACTTTCCAAATTCAGACGCTTCCTAACCGTTAAGTTCATTAAAATTTCTAATTCAGTTTGGTCGGGAAACATCGAGGTCTTTCGCATTCTACGATCTTCCTCGACGTTTGAATTTTTACGCAAGAAAATTACTCGAGACGGAAGGGGCATGAACGCCCATCACTAGCTTCAACACGAAGATACGGAAAAGTAACCCTCAGGATGAATTATTAGGTTGCACGGAAGAACCGGTTACTTAAGTTTTCACGAGGGACTCGATTCACTTTTAACGAGGTTCACCCCCGTGAAGACACAAAGAGACGCGCCTCTCTGTGGCCAGGCGTCACGGTGATCTTGCCTACGAGCTTGCCCGGTTTTTCGGCGAGTGTTTCGAGATTCCGAACGGCTTAACGAAGCTTTTTGTACTTTGAGCGTGGCGCGGTGTAACGCGCCTTCAAATCAGCTTACGGAAACCACTTTTCTCTCGTCGATCGAGTTGGAAAAGTTTGCCGTGACAAAAAACAAAGGACCTTTTTAAAGTTGGAGGATCTGACCGTCGAGAAATCTACGCGTATTGCCTGAATAAATCGTGGCAGAAGGTAGAATCGTTCCGCAAACTAAATCAGAATTCTCGTGGCTTTACGAATCCATCGTCTCTCTGTTCCCGCAACGATAAACTCGTTTCCCTTCCCGTGGCAATATTTTTTATATCTCAGACGTAGAAGAAATTTATGTCGCCCAGAGCACGAGAGGCTGATTTCCAGACAAGCCGATGTGTTTTCTAGAGGGTGTTTCCCGCAATTGCAGGTCTCGTACACCGTGTCACGTGAACGATATTTATACGTTCGATACGAGGGACGATAGGAGGCAAACGGTATATGGGGATGTTCGACGCGTTCGTATCGGCCATCCGACAAAAAATTTTCATAATCATCACGTGCCACTATGCGTTACAATGTCCTACTTGCCCAACCTTCCGATAATTATTATTATTACTTTTTTATCGCCGACATTATTTTTAATGTATTCATCGCTCAGGAAACAAGGGTGTTAGCGTTTGCAATTCACACAGAGTAGGTAGATTACGTTAATTATGAACGCGCACATATAATTGGTAGGTCTCGCAAGACCAACACCAAGACTTTCACGCAGCTCTTCTTTAACGAGCAGACGAATCTCCCGACACGTATGAAAATTAAAATTTCCTTGGCAAGAATAATCTAGACCGCGGCAACGGTTCTAACCTCAAGGGAATAGCGTTACGATGCAAGTAAGCTACCAAGCGGTTAATTGAGTCGGTGAAATCGTCGCGAGACCTTCGTGTTTCGATACGAGCTGTAACTATTTCGCGAGAGTATTACGTGGCCCCATAAACCGTGCTCGCGTCTATATATGTGCGTAAGCGTTGTATTTGTCAAGCTAGGAGCAAGGCAATACAGCAGCGCGTTTATCGGTTCGCGTACTGCTCGCCCAGTAAATTACGGAGGCCGTTGCATTGTAAATAGGGGTTGAAAGGGCTGTTGTTGAGTTTCCCCGACTCCGGCATTTCGAGGCGCTCTTGCGAACACTCGATTACGAACGCGAAGGACCGGCTACGAATGGACGGCGTTCGCGCATTAACCGTTTTCTCGGTCAAAGCGACGCGTTCCGCGGTTCTTCGGAAGTACGGGTTCCACGTCCGCGCGTCTCGAGGACACGGCACTTCTGCCGCGCGGGAATGCGGAGCCTGATCGTTCCTCTCGTAGTAAACCGTCTGCGGCAGACACGTTGAATTTAGTCGGCACTCGGTGCACCCGAAGAGACAATAAGCTAGTGGTTTCTCAGGCAGTTCCGGAAAATTGGGGCCGAGCGCCTCGTATTTTCGCGGTTTTACGTGATCGCAGTGGACCAACTAGGACAGCTCGAGTTCGTCCTCCCCTCCGCCTGTTTCTGCGAATTGTTCTCTCGAATACGCGGATCTAAGATGTCGGGGTAGGGGCGAGATTAAAGTCGGAGTTTTACGGTAGTCACGATTGGAGAATATACGCAGTGGCCGGGAAACGAATGGTGATCGCATTCCGAAAGTTCGAACTATGCCAAACTAATCGCCGATCGGCTTCGAACGTTTCCGGCTCGTGGTCTGAATGTTAAATGTCCCTGAACGCCGAGCCGGTCTGCACGTTACGTCTTGCGGTCGTCAAGGAATCCGATGTCTGACTGCTCTTCGTTCCCTGTAACTCCGCAGCACGAGCTCTTTCGCTGGAAGCTTCCTCTCGTTGCGTTCCAGCGGGAACGTTATAGCAGACACGTAGACTCGTGCGATTTCACTTTACCGTACGTTTCATTTTTCTCTCGTTATTCGTGGCAGACACGCGACCGCGTACCACGTGTCGTGAATCGCCGAAGCATCTCGAGCAGAAACGAGCAGAAACCACGAGTGGATTAATTGAATTTCGAGTACTAATGAATTCTCGCGACCCGATTAATTTTTCGCCGATGTTGATGCACTGTCTCACGGCGTCGTTATCGTTTCGTATGGACGTTACCGCCGCGATTTCACCGAGCTTATTATGCTCGGAAATTTGAAGAGGAATCGTTGATGGAATTTTGATACTACGCCGCTACGCTGGCGGATCGTCCCTTTTACGCCGCATCGACGTAATCTTCTTCCAAAGTTATTTTCCTTTTAAAAAGACTCATCTGCCCTGTAATTTTCATCGTCTTTATTAGCGAGCCTTTTCAAACGAGCGCGAACGGAATCCGCGGCAAAGGGAAACGAAAAGCGGGACTCGCTAGCAGAAGCCGTGCGCCAGCTTTCATCGGTTTTAATTTAACGCCTACATGAAATTCAAACGAAAACTCCAATTTAAATGTATAGGTATATGCCATTTTACTCACAACTCTAAGCGGGATTTCGAGTTCTATTAAGACGTCCATAGCGTCGTTCAAAGGCCGCCGCCGCTTTCTCCGTTGATTCTTATTGTTTCCTCTCGAGGACGTGCTTTTTTTCTTTCGCTTTTGTTCCGTTCCATTAGACCTGTTCGCCCGAAGTTGCGTGTTTGCCCTGGAAAAACGCGAAGACAAACAGCGGGACGACAGGGGGCGCGTTATAAACCGTTGCTCCAACGTAATGCAAACTAACAGCGTCGTATTAGATGTGACAACGTTCGCTCACTCTTCCTCTTTTTTTCCTTGCAACTCATGAAAAATATGGGCCAAGTAAAACGCCGAAAATGCACGCTTTACGCGTCTCGCGAATCTGTCCATCCATTATTTTAACTTTTTAGTCGGTTCCTTTAGTCCCTCCGTACTTTTGTCCCGTTTCGTACAATGCAGCAGCTGGATAAATCGGACGCATCGACCCTTCGCTTTTCTCACTTCGAATCTGTAAATTACAACGCGGTCTCTTTATCCATCGACGCGATCCATCCTCGGGATTAAGTTCGGTATGACGATTTCAAAGATGAAAGATATCTCGCTAAGAATCTCCATCGATTAAACGCATCGATCCGTTTAGCAGATCGAACGGTCGGCTATCGCGGATGTCGCTGCTAGCACGATAGCGTATAGAAAATGTCGGCGTTGAAGTCGGTCGATGTCGTAGCGTGATCTACATTTTCATACAAAAGCTCGGCTCTTTCCGTTAAAATAACGAGCATCTAAAAAGGAAGAATTCGTATCCGGAGAGATTCGGTGGTGAGCGGGCGGTACCAGCTATGGATCGCGTCGGTCCACTTTGTGCGACAGCTTTTGTGCGTATGCAGGTTGAGATTCGAGAGACGCGGTCGTCAGTTGTCGTATATGGGCCAGGGTTATACGGAAACACCTCGACGAAGAAAGAAGCCAGCACGAGAGGCCGACAGCGCCAAGCAGTGTATATCAGAGGCTGTTTTTCGCTCTTTCTTCGCGTCCTTTCTTCCTTCCTTTCGGTTTAACAGCTCCTGCCAGACAGGTTGGGACGACCTGGTCGTTTCGCTTGAATAATCCGTTTTTTACCCAACTTATCTGTCGCGAATTGCGTTATCGCAGCGCGTCAGCTTTTCGGTCTCTGTCGAATTACCCTGGCGATCTCTGCTGTCGAATTTCCCTTCAACGATAGATCGACCGTTGTACCATCCGACATTCGATATTTCGATAGAAATACGCGTTCCAAATGTTTCATCGATGTACGCTATATAATAGCAGGGAAGAACGTGCACGCACCATGCGCGTATTTTATGCGACGAAACCTCGTTGCACTCGCTTACCTGTCACTTAGACGTTGAACGGCTTGGCCACGAAAGGAATTCACTTGGTCGGGGGAAATTTCCTCGTTCGCTTGTCACGTACGTTTTAAAACGTTCCGATGAGAAATCGGCGGAAAGATGCGACAGAGTCTCGCCGTGGAATAAATCAAAGAGAAAAGAAAGCACTTGGTTTTCGGCGTCTTTCGATATCGGAATATCGGAGTCTTCGTGGCAAATGTCCTCGTCTGGAATCACAGGTTGTACAGGTGGAGGCGGGAATTGAATGGATCGAGAGTACGAGATGAAGTGTCTCGAGCAGCGAGATTTACGAGCATCCTCCCAGAGCTGGGTGAGCGCGAAAGCTTTGCATTTGCCGTGTATTTTGGTGAAGTGCCGCGAGGCTGACTGCAAAAGGGATTGGAAAGGGTGGTGGAGGCAGCAGCGATGGGACCCAGCTGCGATAAACTGGATGCTCGATTCGCGACACCGACTATCGTCGGTTCTACGCGCTGGAATTTTGCGGTACGACTTCAAACTGGGCCATCGACCCTGCGAGCCACTCTCGACCTCACTTCTCTCTACTCTCGATCGTCGATCCAGACGATCCTGTTCGCTTTTTAGTAGGTCGTACGCGTCTTTCCTCCTCTCTTGCCCTTTAACGCTGCCTCTTACCGACGACGATTTCGAGCCGGGTTATAGCGAGTTTATCGGAATCACGGTCGCGAGGGAAAATTTATTCCGCGAAAAGACGAGTCACTGGAAATCCATAAATCGAGGATTCCCGAGATACGAGCTGTGATTTATTATGAACAACCGAAAGGAATACGTAGAGTTGCAGCCGGTGCCACGGGGAAGGAAGATTCGCACGGCGGTCCAATTCAGCAAATTCGAAACGACATCCTTTATCTCGCGTGGAAACGTACGCACGACCTAATAACTAACGCTTACCGAAAGAGTCGCTATCAAAATTTCGTATTTATGGGACTCGCGTCTCTCGTACCAAGCAACTCATTTTCCATGGTCGTACGAATAATAGAATACGAACGTGTATCTGTGTTCTGTTTGTGCCCTAGTTGGTTGCATGCAAGTAGACAATGCTCGCTGTACGCTCATTTGTCCATTGTCCATTCTTTCCATCGGACGTTTCTTTTTTCTCTCGGTCCATGTTCCTCCGGGGACGACCTGATTCCTCGATAAAGCCAATAAACCCTCGTCAACCGATGGCAGTGCGGTGTTGGTTGAGACTCGCCCATAGACCACAGTGTTTCCCTTTAGCTTCTCTGCTCTCTTTCCGCGCTGCTCGCCTTTTTCTTGGCTTTCCCGTCCTTCGAATTTATTTAACGAGCGGCTAATCAACGTCAAAGCGCACCGACAAAAAGACCATTGTCACCCGTTGAGCAGTGCTTTTTTTCGCGCGACGTGACGCGGCGTGGCACGCGGCGTAGTTGTCCGACGAAGTTGAACCTTCGTTTGCAGGTTTCCGCGACGCGTAGAAAAGAAAGAACGAGGGAGAGCGAAGAGAAAACGACGGGAAGTTGGCCACGTCGCTGGAATAATAGCGACGCGTATAGGTTCGCAGAAGCAAGTAGTCCCGCCTCGCATTTCCACTCGTTTCGTTGAAATTAACGAGTCGAGTGTTTGCCAGAATCGGGGGAAATGTTGCCTCGGCGAGTGTTTGCTTTGATATTGGCCAACTTTTTCCACCTATCTCTTTCTCTCTCTCTCTCTCTCTCTCTCTTTCTCCTTTCTTCTTTCTCCCGCGCTTTTTCTGGCTGTGATTTTTAACACGAACAGAAGTAACTCGACCGGCAGAAAGAACTGGCAGAACGCGCGCCAAAAAACGTGTTCCTTCGCGATTAATCGACCGGCTAATTCCGCGGAACTATCACCGATCATCGGGAGGTGAACTTTTTTAATTAAACCTATGCGCGATCGATCGACTGGATCCAGGGCGTGAGAATACGGGGGCCACTTGGGAAATTTAATTTTCGAAAGAACCGATAAAATCGCACCAACAACGGGTCGTAGGAAAATTCGGCCGAAGCTGGCTACGAATTCTGTGAGAGGGGCGTAAAACGCGCCGGATGAACGTGAAAATGCAGGCTTCCACCTGAAAGAAATTTTTTATGAAAAACGATTCAACCGTGTTGCCTTCATTTTTTCTCCACCCCAAGGGAAGTTCTCATTCGATCGTTCTTTTGCTCTCTCGCTTTTCGATCGACGCGTTCGAATCAAGCCTGAAAGAAAGGCATCCACCGCCGTCTGGTATTTCGAAGGGAGCAGAAAGTGGCGGAAAAACGTCCGGGATGTGCGGTCTAAGCAGTAAATAACCGAAATTGCAGACGCGGATGACCGTTCTAATTCCTGCGACGGGCAAACAGTTTGATTAGCGAAAGTCCGCCGCCTCCTGAGAGACAGCTTCCCTTTTTCCGGTAACGAGAGACCACGGGGAGGAGAAGGTGGATAAATAAAGAAAAAGAAAACGATGGGCATGGCAGAGCTGGAGAGAATAGAATATAAGAGAAACGAGAATAAGGTGCTTTCTTTAATGGATGGGGAAAAGAAGAGATGGAAGTTGAGGGCGACGGAAAAAGAAGGAAAAGGTTCAATTGCAATTGGAGTGCGAATGGTACGGAAAAAGAGGAAACGCGAGTGGTCGAAAGGTCAGTAGACTCGACGTGTCTGGCGAGCTGCACGAAATCGGTAACAAACATGCCGCGAAATCTCCTCCGACCTCTTCGCAATCTCATCCGCTGCACCGTCCCGGCGGCCGTAGGTGTTCGGAGAAAAGAGGATAACAAGAAGTGAAACTCAATTTCGGCTGGCTTGTATTTCCGTCTTGCGGACGAAGGAGGGAAGAAGGGAACACGGGGAAAGCGTTTCGCAGTCGTTTGTTTCAATATTTTGGAGCGGCAGCGTGTTGCCGATAGGCGAGGAACCTCGTGGATGTTGAAACGTGACTCGTTTACCCGCGATTACCTCTTACGGGTCGATAGATCTGATAATCCGACGGATCGTGGATAACGATGGTAGGCTGCTCTCGTTGTTCGTTAACGAAATATTAAATAGGGAAAGAGCGAGGGTGGATGGGGGCACGACGCGTTGTTTGTTCGGAACGCGACAACGGTCAATTATGCAGAAGCAATACCGATCGATGTTCGCTCACCTGCATGCTGGTTCACCGACGGTCTCGAAAAACAGGCAGGTACCACCGTTCATGCAGAAGTCTCCAGTTATCGGACACGGCTGCTCCTGCCTCGGCCAGGCCGCTGTCGCTGCAACAAAATCAGAAAAAATATATTCGTCAGCATTGGGAACGGAATGCGCATAAATTCCGCGAGCTCTTCCGGCGACCCTAAAACTGATCCTCGTCGATACGACGCTTCCCTCTTCTACTCTCGCCATTTTTCCTTCCTTCTTTTCGTTCTTTCTTTATCCCGTTTCTTTTCACCGTCGACTTTCACACGATCGCGAGCTTTGGCCTCGTTTACTCGCGCGATTAAATCGGCTGCTGCTAAAGCTTTGTCCGCTGCGCGAGAAAATGATATTCGCGCTCGCGAGGCGTGGATCGTGGATTCCAGGCGAAACCGTGCATTTTCATTTCAATCGGCCTGCATGCGGATTAGTCTTTAGTATGCAAATGGAACGGCTGCTAAGGAGGAAAGCCGAGGATGCGAGAAACGACTGGATTTATGAAGAGCTTAAAACATTCTCCCCTTTTTTCCTCGTCGTTTTCCATTCCGTTCACCCCTTTGCCGATAATCATAGAAATCGAACGGCGCGCGACGCCAAAGAATCGCTGCCTCGCGAGCAACGAAGTGTCGAATGCTTGGTCGATTTCTCGCTGGCGAATCCGTCCGGACCGTAACCTATAAATTTCTCAGAGAGCCGCGTAATGCCGCGGCAGACCGTAATTCCTCACTGTCGTTTGTCGTTGTTCAAACCGTAATGCATAATGAATCTAGCCGCTATCTTGCGCCTCGTCGTGAATACCAATTAATCATTGCTCTGTATGCATCTGCTACGGAAATGCTTCCTAATGACATGATACAATCTTCCATACTTTCGGTGTATCAGATCGTTGCTGGCGTAGACAACGCGTTGAAAATCGATGATTCCTTGACCTCTACGTCGTCGACGAGTCGTTCGAGACCACAGAGTATCATCGAACAGTGTCAGTTCCTTCGTAGGTTCAGAACGTTGGGCTTTTGGTTTGGCGAGAGGCGCCGGACACGGTGATGAATCCCGAAAGAGCAGTTTCAGAGCAACATCCAGCAAAGAGCCGCGGGAACCATGCACAGAGCGGCCGTGTGCAATGTATTAAAAATCGTATAATGAGTTTGAAAGCGTGCAGAGCGGTCAGAGCGGAGTAATAGCGTCCGAAGCGGCAGAATGC
Source organism: Bombus terrestris (assembly GCF_910591885.1). Taxonomy (NCBI): domain Eukaryota; kingdom Metazoa; phylum Arthropoda; class Insecta; order Hymenoptera; family Apidae; genus Bombus; species Bombus terrestris. The sequence goes on from NC_063278.1 coordinate 6,578,665, forward strand.
GACGTGGCGCGGTGTGGCGAGACGGAGAGCGCGTTCGCGTTCGTGCGATGAGCTTGCAAGCGCGTACACCATTATTACACTCGGATTAGTACTCGACCATTCGGACCGGTATTACCGAGCGCAGCTTCAACTTCGGAAAGCTCTCGAGTAGCTTGTACGGTCGGCTTTATCCTCTCTCGCTTTTTCACCCACTACCCATCGCCGTTTTAACCTCATCCAACGCATTTCTTCTCGTTAAATCCCTAACAAGCTGAAGACATTTCGCGGTCAGAGTAGCCCAGTTTTTTGTGCTATCGAGACGAGGCGATTAGAGCGTGGCATAAACGGCAGATCGCGTTGAAATTTTAATCTTCTACCGGTGTTTCTCGTTTCAAAGTTTCCGGCTTCCCTTTGCTACAGATCGGATACAAATTGCAGTTGCGAATCGCGTTATTTTGCGGAAGCGACGAGATACTCGAATTGCACCGGATTTCCCTTGATCCCGGTTTTGTCCTTTTTATTTAGTTGGAAGAATATTCATAGCGAAAAGGCGCAGGGAGAGGTGGAGAATTACCTATGCTGCCGGTATCCGGAGTTAATTGAAGACCGGCTTCGTCGTTTTCCTTGTTTTTCGATGGCAGCGTCGAATCGCGAAAGTTTGATCTCCCTGCCGGTGGCGCGAGCTTCTTCCTCGCCGGTGCGGAAAACATTCTGTAGCAATCTTGTGGAATGCGAAAGTTCGTCGCGCGAAACAGGGTTAACAACGGCGGGAACGAAAGAGGAGAAAAGTTTAGATGAGGCGAGAATCGAGTTTGAATCGCGGCTATATCGATTTGGTTCGACAGCAGCCGCGTTTCAATTCGTTTCTCCGTTTTGGCTTGTGCGATGCGACTTTGCGCGCGTTTACGGGATTCGACGAAAACGCTAAAACTTTTTCGGGCGAAAAATAGGAAAGCTTATCAGCCAGGATGTCGCGGTCGCCGTGAACACGACAAACGCGAGGTTCTTCGATTTACCGACCGGCTTGTATCTCGAAATTTCGCGGCGCTCGTCCTTCCACTCCAATATCGTCGATGCCTTGCCATGCAAAATCTACTCTTGTATGGCTCGATCGTGCGACGAGAATTTTCCAAAACGATTGCCGGTACTCGTGTGCGACCAAAAGATCCCACGATGGACGGCATCCATTTACCCGGGCGTCGATCTTCGACCGCTAGCTGCGAGAAAACCTCAATCTCTGGAAATTCCAACAAATTTCTCCGCCTTGCTCTACCTCTCAAATAACTTACAGCTTTTCGGTGAATAGGTGCGCCGTCTGGTTACGGTACCGACGTCTGTCGATTTTTTCCCCTGATGAATCGAAGCTGTAGCGAGGGCAAAATCATTAAAATAAGTGCCCTGAAGTATGCGAACGTGCTGCTTAACTTTTCCTTATAAAGTCGAGAATTTCATTTGGAAATAGCGTCGCTGGTAAACTAGATCGAGCAAGTTGTTAAGGTACAATGAAACTCAATGGCAAGATTTCCAGCTTGTTTACTTGCGTATGTGCGACACAATCAGCATCACTGTATTATCGTTCAAGCTTTTTACCGTGATAGACCACCCCAGAAATTTGCCGGTATTTCTAAATTAATTTCCACGATATTTCTTCTCTTTGGCTTTTAAACGCCTCGTAAATTAACGTTTACGCGAGAGGTGTTTTTCGATCAGCAGGTATCCAGTGCGTAGTAGTCGAGGCAAGTTTGTCGCGCGTTTATTTCACGAATTTTCCAGGTGAATAGAATTATCTCTCATTAAGAGACCCGCTATAGTTAGCGAAGCGTTCTCGATAACAAACAGTTTTACCGTTGGCTGTTCCTGACGCGTGTAACATTGTTTGAATACCATTATCCCTGTCGATGTAACATCAATCGGTGTCGCGGATGAGTTTAGATAGCCTCGACCAGCTGTTTCGCGTCACGCGCGAGTCTCTATGTTGATACGTCACTCTTCGACGTGTTTACGGTCGAGTGTTGAAATTTTTGACATCGATACAGGGCTTTTTTCGATCTGGCGTTTCAACCGGCCTTTGTCCGCGTTTTGATCGTACCTGTCGCGACAATTCCCGTGTCACAACTTTTTTCCCCCGTTTAATACAACGATGCTCGCGGGCTGTGTAACTTTTTGGTACAACAACCAGCCACGCTTGCTCTCTCTCGTGTTCTCGTTGCTTGGACGATGAACGCGTTTAGCGGCAGGAGAATTAGTTTTGAAAATCTATTCTAGTTATCTGCGTTAACTGGCTGCACATGCGCGCGCTAATTAAGGCTAACACGCTGGATTCTTCTGTCCCATCCTCTGTGCTCGTATTTCAAGTATGAAATACGAGTTGTTCGTTCTTCGAGCGTGCTCCGAAAATTGCGGCGAAAACTCGAGCAGGCTCGCACGGAAGCCGACCAAATGATGAAACTTTTAATCTGCTCTGGTCGCGGTGCTGTCGGAACCGCGAGACACCCGGGAAAAAAAATTCGGGAGACCAAATTATACGACCTGTTCTCGCCGAGAAACGTTGTTCCAATTACATCACAAAGTGCGCCGTTAGGCACATTGATGTTCCTCGTTGCAGGTTCCGCGAAAATAATTTTTCCAAAACGGAAAATTACGGTATCTATTCAGGATGGCGAAACCTCACTTTTACACACGGATAAATTACGACGAATGAAAGTCACATGATTTTAGTTAGAACAAACTGGCGCATCGATGAAAGTTTCTCGAGCGTGGTCCATTTATATCTTTATATTTTTGCAGCGAGTGCGAATAGCATGGAAGAAAAATCTGCTATCTCGTTCGGGTAACGTTTCGATGGACAGGTGTTCGAGTTGCCGGAAGATGAGAGGACGCGCTTTCATCCAATGCTAATTTGCATCGGCAGTGTTCGAAAATAGGTGCGGACCGGAGGCGGTACGTAATTAAGTCGGATATAATTGCCCTAATATATCTGTTCGCGAGAGTTTGCGGTTCGGCTGGTCGCGCACGCGTACGGTTCACACCGTTGAACACGGTCCAGAGTCGGTCCATTTGCGTTTCCAAATATCGTGTTTCAAACGCGAGGCTGCTCCGCTCTATTGGCTCTGGCAACGACTGTTACCGCTTGCGACGAACGAATCGACTCGCGGCCATTCCCATCCCGAGAGAAATCGGCGCCGTCGACTGGTTTTGTTGCTCGTCTTCGAGCAGAACTTTATCATTTCGTATTTCGCCGACGTACGACTAATACGCTACGGGATCGCGTAAGTGGATTTTAGCTGACGTTTCGCGCGTTCCATACGTCTCTAACGGGGTAAAATGATTCGGGTTACGTGACTACGCCGGTGTCCTTTGAGACAGAAGGAAAAAAGTAGCCTTCCAAAGAAGCGAGAGAAAAATCCGGACGAGAGCCTTGCGGAATCATCGCGCTCGTCCACGTCTGGAAGAATGAAATTGTGAAGTTTCAAAGGACCCTCTGAGCTTTAAGCACCGTCCACGGATCTCCACGTGATGCTTTACCGAGCGAAATTCTCCTCCCCTCATTCGCCTGCAATTCTCCATCCCTTCTCTAGGTCGCTCGTGCCCCATCTGCGACCGTCTTTACCCTCTCGCTCCTAGTCCGTACGTTCTTTCCCTTTGTTGGGGTAGATTCCTTCCTGTCGCTAGAAAAAGTAAATTGAATAGATCTAGCAAACCGTGCAAAAGGAAGAGTCCCGCGGAAGTGAAGAAGAAACGAGGGAGGAGAGAGTGAGACCAGATTCTCGCACACGCACGTCGCCGAACCTACCGAGCGAGAGCGCGTTGTTTCTGTTGCTGCGACGCTTTCGAGCCAACATTTATGAGATGTCTTCGACGTAGGAAACGGAATTTTAACATCATCGATGATATCTAGATTTCTATCTGTCCATCTTCTTCTTGGCAGAATCGAAGACGAACGAGGCGAATCAAAAATTGGGTTCGCACGAAGCTGGTAAGATTCAGGTACATGGCAATCGTTTTGCGGGCTGTTTGCAAAGAGATTGCAAGACGGTTGTTTCGTCCGTGTTTCACTCATAAGCGAAAGAGCGCAATTTTCGAAGAGAACGGAGCGCCCTTACATCATCCTCGTTAAAGTTTTATGGCAGACGTATCGCGCGTTCACGGATAAGACCATCCGCCCGACCAGGCCATTGCTCGCGAGTCTTTTTAAGAGCGTCTCTTCCCACAGGATGGAACGAGTATTCTCGCAAAGAGAATTTTCGCCACAAAGAGAAAGAACTAAGAGTTTTCGACGGGAGAAATCTTCCATCAACGGAAACAACCGGCCGAGCGCGAGTATCCCCTTCTCGATGCAACTCAAGGCGCTGTCGCTTTCCGCTGCGCTTCGTAAACCTCTGGCTCTGAAATTTTATCCACCGTTTAGTTTTGATCTTAGCTTTCCTTTCTACTCGGCAGACTTTCTTTCTTTGCAACAATTTCTCTACCGACGTTTTATACCCACGGAAATTTTCTTCTCTTCCAATCTGTGCCACGTTCGAATTCCCCATTTGAATCTGTCAGTCAGCGAAGAGATTTTTGAATGACATTTTGCTGCGAGCCTTCCCGAGGCAAATACCGTTCTGCTTGAATTTTCGGAGACACTTTGGTTTATAAGAATACCAGAGGAGCGCAATACACATAGACACACACAGAATGAAAGCACATAAAATGGGCACGTCTGCTCGATATGACCAGGCCAATACTCACCAGAACGTTCTCGAGAACATCGCAAATCCGATAGCTGGCCCGGTCAACGATCCGGTTTAGATTATTTTTCAGACATCCGCCGCGTGTATTCACTCGTATCGCGGTAGGGGAGAACGATTCAATAAGAGCGCGATATTGCTGACCCCGGCTAATACAATCTTCGATTCTGCTTGGAATTTCAAATTCACCGACTGCTCGGTTATCGCGATCGCCTGTTTCTCTCTTTTAGTCGGACTCGCGGGATTGTTAGCTTTTGCCTTCGGTTCGGAATGGGCCACGCGATTTACACCTTCGACCACAAAGGCAGCACGGGCAAGATTAAAGGGTTACAGACGTAAGATCAATCTCTAGAACAGAGGCGCAAAATTGCTCGAATTTTCGTTCGCCCGTTTTCCTTTCTCTTGAAACTCGCTTCTGCCGGATACCGTATTTCTTCCACTTTCGACGCGTCGAGCCACCATGAATTTCTATCTGTCCCTTCTCGCGGTACACACCGGAGCATCGACAGGTTCTCGCGAGTTTCAAATCACATTCACGTTTCCGCTTTGTTCCTTTCCTAGTAATCAAACAGTCTGCTCGCCACGCTATCGCGCTTCCAATTTATCCAGCAGCCAAGTACCGGCGGACAAAAGATTTTTGTTATACCGCCTTTGTTGTTCTCCCGATTTTACGAATTCGTTCGACGACCGTTGCAGCTAGAGTTTGCAGAAAATGTCTTGCGCCGTGCACACGCTTTCAACCGTCTTTTGTTCGCCGAGACACGCTTGAATTTCCTGGAAAATCCACGGGGACGGGAGAGGTTGATATGCGGGCGGGAGACGATAACGAGTTGCGATCTCCTTCTGCGAGCTTGGACACCGAGCGTCCAAGCGAGTAGACGCGAAATTTCGTCCGTTGTCGGACCGCACAGAATCCTCCGTATCGGACACTATGCTTCCGTTTTTCTCGTACTTTGCTCGCAAACAAAGCGGAGCTGCGCGCGAAGCTTGCTCAGGGTGGCTCGGTTGTTTGTCTTCCATTAGCCTCGCTCGTTTTCGTCGAAAGTAATACCCTCCGGTTAATTCGCTTTGACGACACGTTCGCCAAGGATCGTTACGCGACATCTCAATTCGCGCGACGACCGAAAGAAATTGATCGACCGTTTCACATAAGTAACTTTACTTCATCTCTCCAGTTATTTCGTTCCTCGGAAGCTATTTAACCAAAGTGGAACGATACGAGCGTGTTCCGTTGGACGAATTCTTTTCGACAACGAGCCAACGTTTTCGCGCAATGAACGCTGCTAGCACTCGCGATGCGGGAAACACGGTCAAAGACGAAGCAGAGGGAAAGGTAGGCGAGAGCGAGCGCGGAGAATAAGAAACGGGACGAAAATCGTACCGTGCTGCGGAATTCAAAGGGACGAGAAACAATGGACCGGCTGCCGTGCTGTACGAATTCTTTCGCGAATTCATTTAACGATGTAACTACGCGATGAGAAACGACATTTTGCCGATGAATGCGCGAACGTAGGACAGCAGCGCCGGGTGCACCTGCCAACGGAATCGGCGTGGGGATGCACGCGATTGTACGCTTAAGGACAACCCGCCTCGGCCTTGTTTCGTCAGCCATTTTTTCCGCAAACGAACTCCCCTCCCCACGCTGTTCTGTGTCTATTTCCATTTCGCTCCTCCACGTTTTTCTTTTTGTGATATCGGCCGTCGGAATATCATCAGCCGTCCGCGTTTTCGCTCTGCGCGAATTGCGGCGTGTAACTTTGGAATGAGCAAGCTGGCGATATATTGTTAACGACACCGGGATTTGTGTCAAGAACCGAGTCGGTTGATGTCAAAAGACCCTCCGCCAGGGGAACGTAATCTGGAACGTTGCTTCAACGTTGTCTCCTCTTCGGAATCACGCGGTGGAACAGTGGAGGTTCCGGTCTCGCGCACGTCAGCCTGATTTCCTTTCCGTTTGTTCTAGACAGTTAGCTTTTACGAGATTCACGAACAACCTCTGATTATTCTTTTTATACGACAGTCGTAGGTGGAACGATTTCGAAGATTGATCAAAGTCGCGAATCTACCTCGCTAGTTGTAAATTTCAAAAGTTACCATTACATCGCCACTTCTTTCTTTCGTTTATTCCTTCTTTTTTCCACTGTCACTCTTTGGCGATTTACTTTTCGTGTCCCCGTTGAACAGCAGATAGATTGCTTACTAATTCGTCGCTGTTCCAGTATTCCACTCATACGGTGAATTTCTTTTTCACGTCGATTAAGTCGCATGTGGCGAACCGGCGAGTTGATTTTTCGCAAGGCGATATCTCGCGTTCTTTGATTAACCACTTTATTCGTCGGGCACGTACATCGCGAAGCTACTCAACGTTTTGGAAGTTTGATCATCGTGATCGAGTGGATCCAATCGCGCTCTCCCAACGACAATAGCTGGCGAGTATTGAATCAACAGCTCGTTTGCTTTATTGAATTCTGACAATATTGCCGGGTAGGGTGATAGATAGTCGGCACGATACAGCGGGACGAGCAACTAATGGCTACTCTCAAATTAATAGGGAACGCATTAGAATGTGTAACTCGTCGCGGTATACACGTCGTGCGGAAGTGATTAAAATTGATCCTGCAATCAATCCGCGAACGGCACCTATCGCGCGAAACCGATTTAATCGTGTTTCGTCCGACTCTCTGTTCGCTGTTTCAGAAAACCTTTCATAGTCATCGACGCGTGACCACTCCCCCAATGACCTTCGTTCTAGCGGCTAATAAATGGATTACGCTTTCCTCGCTTGTGTTTCGTTCATCAACGCGAATTTCTGTTTCCTATCTCGTTCCAAACGATATTATAATCAGATTGAACGAACATCGTATCGACCACCACGGACGTTGGATGCTGTGTAGATTCGAAATAGATACGTGACGTTCGCGTTCCACCCATAGGACTGTTGCAGCGAAAGCCCGCCGTCGTCGTCGCGATGAGAAATCGGTCGACTGGCTCGTATCGGCGACATTCACGAAGGCGGAGTGCCCCTCGGGTAATTCCGGTATGCACAGGGCTCGTAGGATGCAACGATCGAGAGTGACGCAAGCCCTGGCAACGTGTGCAGCCGCGCAAAATTCTCACGTGATGCGTGTTTCTATCTTTTTGCACGGATTGCTTCGTCGCTAGACGTCGCGGCGCGTCGCACTGCTCCGGTGCGAAAGGCAAAAGGAAGATTGTACCCCCAGGTGCCGTCCCTGGGGTTACTGCAGGAAAATGCACTTCTCTCTGTATCTAACCAGGCACTCAGCCGTGCGTGCCTTCTTCTGTGTATCTTTCTACGTGCGTCCGTTCGCGATCAAAGATCCGCGAATGTCTTTTCCCCCGCAGCGCCGCTTTAGAGACGCTTGCTGCTTCGCGAAAGGAAAAAAAGAAAATTTGGGCCGACGCCGCCTCCGGCTGGATTCCTTTAGATAAGTTCGCTCCTACTCGCCGACTAACGCGCGGATGTAAATTTCGAGAAATAGCAAACTCAACGCGATCTACGTGGTCTGTTTTCACTGAAAGAATCTCTCTCGCTTGCCTCTCGTCTGGTCTAACGCGGGTCGCTTCTACTGTGGAATAACTAGGAAATAATCTAAATCCCAGGTATAACACGGACCAAGTACGCTCCGTTCTCCATTGGAAAAAATGTCGCTTCTTTTATACCTACCCGGCACTAATTTTAAATTAACCAAGTATAATTAGACAATTCCGGGGATTCTTTAATTTCGGTACAACGTAGGTGTTTTAGTTTTCGAGCTAATTTAAGTTCCTGCATAGCCTAGATCTTCTATTATTCCAGTCCTGCTGCGAGTAACCTGAATCTACCCTATCTTATCGTTACACGGCGCGCACAGTCTAGATTCAACATATCTCGAAGGTAATGCGAGTTCTGCGCAATCTAGACGTGCCCTGTTTCAGGCTTCGAATTTTCTCCAACCGTATTAGGCCTAACATACCTTCAGCAAAGTATAATCCAGCTCCATCTTAATTCGGTTGCCACGTAAACGGAGAAGCGTCGGAAGTCTTTCTCTATCGATCGAGCCGCGTACTTTGAACAACGCACAACCCAGCTCGTGACCCGTCTATTCTGCGACGCGTAATTTAGTAATGCGTTTTTTTTTGTCCGTCACGTGAGTGACATTAATAAACCGTGTGTCGTGTCGGTGGTCGGCCATTAGTCTTCGACGGTAAAGACCGACAGGCGGGGGCAGGTTTCTTGTCGATCGAAAAATCGAGATAACTCTGACAGTTTAATCAAACACTATATTTTCATTCCGTACGGGCGCGGTGTAATATTTGCGCGCGCGTATATATACCATCGATTGTATAGCGTAATTTATTTCAAATGCACGCACACTCGTGAAAGGGAAAGGCTCGCGAAGCGTATGCGCGATATCTTATCATTATCCCATTTAGCCGAACCAGAGGGAACAGAACGCATCGTATTCCTGCTACAACTTTTTTCCCCGTTCTGGGTCGAACAGCAGCGTTGTTCGGTACTAACAGGGTCGCCAGCTTCAACCCTTATCGCGCGTACGAAGTAAATATCGCGTGCTCGACTCGAGGGTCATTCAAAGAGACGCGCAAAGAATTTTCTAATGGACCTTACAGGTCCGATTTCTCTATTGAATCGCAATTCTCGCGGAACGAAGCCTTGTAACCAATCAATCGCGTAGTCGATATTCCCGGGAATATCGGATGTTAATCAACGATGCGTACGAACAATTATTTTAGAGGCGATACGGCCGAAAATCGAATGGAGCTTCGAAATAAAATTTTCACAGGCAATCGAACATAGGTGCACGCACACGCACGACCGCCTGCCCCGACGAAAGGAATTGCCGACAATAAATGCTCATCGATATTCGCGGTCGCATTTTTCCGCAATTATTGCGCTCGAGAATTCTGTTGTCGGTCGATTCGACAGGAGAATATTAAATATCTCGATGTTCCGTGGTCGATGGGCTTTCGCATAAACATAGCGGTAATTAGTTTTCCTAGGATTTCATTGGCTATTGCGTAGCCTTGTTTCGCGCCAAATTCCCCACTAAGTAAATTAACGAACAGCCTGCGGAAATGTCCCAGCTTTTCACTCTCTTTCCACACTTTTTCGTTGGAAAATGCGATTCGCTGCCGGGGAATATTCGTCAGACAGATTCCACGTTCCTTGAAAGGATCTTTTCTACCCTTTCCAACTTTCATTCGCCTCGGATGGCAAATTAGCGTGGACGCCGATGGTACTTCGTTAACGAACCCATCGCGCAGGAACGATGAAAAACACCAAGCTTCCTTCTGGTCGCCATAATTCGATCGATAAAAGCAAGATTTCTCACGTACAGGTAAGTCAAAGACAAAATGGCCCGAGTAGCCGCGGGCTGATACTCGCTAAGTGGAATAAGTCCGTCAGTGGTCAGACAGATTCACGAGCGTGATAACTTTCGGTAATTCGTAACCAATGGCTTTTAAACGATAAAATAAAAAAGAAGGAAAAGCTTGTCAGAGCTAAACTAAGTTATCAGTCTGGTTCTTGTACGACGAGCTTTTTCTTGCCTTTACGAGGTACGAGGCTGTTACGAGCACCGGCAAAGCTGTCGGTTGATTTCATCGTTGAGGGCATTGTCGATACATGACGAACTCGCTGTTCGATCGTACTTGAACGAACACCGCGTCGATGACGTACGAAGACAAAGTGATCGCAGAGAAGGGATCGATCTTTATTTTCGTTGTGAATTATTTCGAAATAGCGTCGTAAATTGACAGGACTGTAAGAGCTGTCTTCCAGCCTGGAAAAGCATGCGACATATACAGACGAGTTTGCAAATTTGGATCGGTATCGACACATAGATAGCTCCTCTGCTTTTCATCTCGCACATCTCAATTCGACTCGATCATAGCGAAAAGCGTCAAACTGGCGCAGCCAAACTGCAGCTCACGGAACACGATCTTATGGTACGCGGAACACGATCTGGCGCGTCTGGCTTCATATAAAATTCCATACGTTATAAGCCTGGAGCCCGTCGTTCTCGATGCAGCCGGTGACGTACACGTCGTGGCCGGTTATCGCGCGAACATCGCTCGCTCGCAAAAAGAACTCGTCGATCGTGCCCGCTTGGGGAGACGAGTTAATGCTTTTACCGCTCGCTCAAAGCTCGTACACGCCCGTACTCTACGCCGCAGCCGGTTGCTCTATCGTTTCTCGCTAGGCAACAACGAGCTGGCCGACGACGCGGTGGAAAATCAAACGGCTTTCGCGGAATCAACCTTTTGATCCTGCGATTGGATTGCCAACCGAGTGGCTCGCGCTTTTCTCCGACAGTCGATCAACAAATAGGATTCCGTGTTGTTCCGTCTTTTTTATCTAGCGCGCGTGCTGCAGATACAATTTGATGATTCGTCTGTCTACGCGTCGTTTCATTCGCGGTGGCTTCGATTCGATTCGTCGAAGCCTCGTGACTCAGATCGACGGAACTCGTAAGGTCGCAATTTCTATTTCGCGAGATAAAGCGGCGGAGGAGAGGCGTAGCTCCTTGCCGGGCTACGAAATGCTTAGTCGAACTGTGAAAAATCGAAATAACTTTGCAGTCTCCGTGGTATCCAAACGGCGATAAATAAGCGAACAGTCGTTTTTCTTTGGTGCTCGTTAGAAAACGGCAGCTCCCTCGATAATTAAACTGTTATTTCGCAGTCGAAGCTAATTAGCGACGCGATATAAACGAGGTCGAGCAAAAAGCAGCATCACCTTCGCAGAATATTCGCTCCTGATAGCGGCCCTCGTAACTACAAGCTTTTACATAATGCTTCTTGTTTGTTCTTCCAGAGAGAACGAGTATTTCTTTCCGAAGAAACGGAGAGGTTGTCGACGCCCCGCGTTGCGCCTTACGGCTAATGGAAACCGGCGCTGCGCGTAGGCGATCATAAACGTTTCAAGAATCGTTCTTTATATCGAGAGGGAAACGGACTGGGCGTAGAGGCGGTTGATGATGGCGTTGGATGCATGCGCTGTTTCACGCACCAAACAGCTCTATTCTATTCGCTCTATTCGTTCGGTCGCGACTCCCATTGTAGAGACCCGGACTGCGCACGAAATTTCGCGCCACGTCCCGCACGTTACGTAGTAACGATGGTGAATGTATGCACGTTCTCGCGTCTATGCCGGAGAGCTAAATCGCGCGCGGTTTCTGCATCTGCATCGCATTACGCTCGGAATTGGCCGACGAATGCGATTGAAATTCGTTGGAGTGCCACTTCGCGGAACGAGCTCGCGATTAAGCAACAATTCGACACTGTTGCCTCGCACTTGCACGGATTCTCTGCCGATCCTTTGCACAAAATGTTCCATCCTCTTTTTGGGAACGGGCGTCTAAAGCGAGCGCGCTCGCGTCGAATCTTTCCTGCCGCGATCTGCTTCTCTGGTAGCGTGCAAATGCGAACCCAATGGGTTTCCCGTTCTGTCGGACAAGTCTTCGAGTTTTGGTTGGACGAACGTGTCGCGAGGTCGAAGCGAGACGACGCGCGTATACGAATTTGCTCGACACCAAGCGTAGACCATTCGACAATTATTACTCGCGATACCAACGGCTGTTTCGGCAAGTCCGACCAAGTTTGTATCATGCGAATTCCCGCCCAGATGCGGATAGTTTAAACGAAGGGTCGCGAAGGGCTCGTCGAGACGAACGGTCGCGATGGGAGGCGTATTTCTCTCGCGACAAAGTTTCCCAATGTTGCGTAGACCATACTCATCGAGGCAGACTCGCTAAACAGACTTCCTACTGCTGTTATCGCATAATATTATTCATGTCTTTCTGGGTCGTCAGTTGCGGGAAGCGTCGCTTCGAACCGACAGCGCGTCTAATCCATCCAAACAACACGCAGACGATTACGAGGTGTCGGGAAATTCCTCGAGGTTCGTTTTAAGACGGATGTTTGAATTTTTCTAGCAAAAAAATTGGCCGAAAGACGTCATAGATCGTTCGTTGGGAATTTTATCGTTATATGTAGCCTTTCGATTCCTATCGCAGCGATTTACTATCCTCGACAACTTGGTTCCCACGACCGCGTCAACGAGCACGAGAGAATGCAAAATGATAGGTTGCACGGTTCGTTCTGCCGTAGCTGGAAATATCGTTGACGGAAAATCCCAGGTGGTAGGAGAATGATCTTTCGCTATGTGTATTGCGTTTTTCTTTCGTACATAGCGCCGAACTTTGCTGCGGTGACGTGCATAATATACCGTCAGACCTGGCAAGTAGTACGGGTAAGTGGTATGAGCGACGTGTAGTCAGACGGAGCGTGTGCCGCTCCATTCCACCGAGGACGGTTGTTTATTCGTCGTTGCGAAGACAGGCCCCGAGAAATCGCGCGCGACAAGTTTTGGAGTTTCCAGCAGAGCGCGCATCTTATACGCCGAGACAATGCCGCGAGCCACGTCGCGCGTAACGACCCCCGGAGAGAGATCGTATTCGTTACACGGCGAAATGCTTTGCACCGCGCTTATCGCGCCTTTCCTGCAACATTCGCTAACGATATTCCTCCCGTGTCTCGTTTTTTAAGCGTTCGCGCTGCCTCGATGCGAAAACTCGCGATTTCTTACGACCTCGTAAAATTTAACTTTTAAGAGAAGCCGTAGAAACGAGAAGAAATTTTAGGAGAATCGTGAGCCAAGAGGCTGCTGTCCCAATCGATGTAACGTTCTCCGCATAGTAGTAACGTGCGATGAGGCCGCAGTGTCTATCAATCTACGTTTAATTAATTCCTTAGGAACAATCAGCTTTATATCCGCGTCAACGCGGCAACATGCCAGGGGATGGCTATCGTCGTCGTCCGTAGCGTTCGCGATGCTCCACGCAGAAGGAGTTTACCTTCCGCTCATAATTGTTTCTATTTCGACGTTTCGTCGCCCCTTCTAATTGCCTCTGTTCCTTGTCTCTTCGCCTCTGAAAGCATTAAACGGACTTGAGCGATTCTCCAGCACCGGATCCTTCCTCCGCTTCGCTACGTTATCGTTATCTGGCGTATCAGTATTTAACCACGGTCATTAGCCGCGTCTCTGTTGATCATCCACTCTCCTCGTTTCGTCGTTGCTCGCTCGAGCGAGAACTTTGAAACGATCGATGTTCGAGCCACATCCGCTGCCGCTCAGGGCCGCTCTCGCAGGATATCGGAGGCTGGACCGGGAAACGACTCTTTGTCCGACGCCGAAAGCGCGCTTTCTTCCACCGATTCTCGTGGTCGGTGAAATCGTACGCGCGGATAAATTGCCCGGGCCGCTGTCTTGGTTTTTACAATTTCACGGTTTCTGGCTACGCTGACGCGAGCATTCGCGTACCGTGCAAAAGAAACTCGTTCCTTTTCTCTGGCCTCGGCTCACCCTCCGCCCCGGGTATTTGACCGGTCGAGGATTTCTCTCGTGGAACTTAAGCACGAAACCTTGGCTTTTGCGCGATTCGCGTGGCGACGTGTGATCCGCAACGTCTATTTCGTCCCCTGAACGACCACGACGACGAGATTTCCCAAGTGCTCGAAACTCGTCAAAGCTTCTAACCGCGATATCGATAAACCGGAACAGCTAACAATGCAAAACGATGGAATTCCGACGGTTCCTTGGAGGTTCGTTAGATAGAGAACGCCTTGCATAATTTTGCCGATCTGTGGCTACAACACCGATGGCTGGCGCGAGTCGGCTCTTTCCGACTAAACGACGCGGAACGCGCGCGTTATTGTATCAAGTTACACCTCCGTAGTAGTAAAGCGTGCCATTGCGACTGCAACGGCAATTGTTAAAACATTGTGCAGTGGAGAGAGCGCTCGGGCGTAGGGCACGAACATTCGAGTCGTAGTAAAAGTTTGTGGTAAATGTTATTGCAGTCTAGCTAGAGCGCTGTTCGCTCTTTCGAGTAACTCTAGGCTTATAAACATTACCACAATCTGTTACCGCAATCGAGCAGCTAACCAGTAAGGAAACAGAAGTCACGGCCGCGGCGCGTCGTCGAAATGCCCTCGAGCGTGCTACCGACCGTAAGAATAAAAGGGCCGGTCGAGGAAAACGTGTCGAGTGATTGTTTGCCAGGGCACGTTCTTTCCATCGAGTTCACCGACGTCTACGGGACGAAACGATCGCGATCGCTTCCTTCGATCGATCCTTTCGTCGATTCGATCGTTCGTATCGCCGCTCGTTTCGTTGCTCGTAGCGTAGTAGAGGGAAAATGCGAGTAAATTCCACGAGAATCAGGACAACGTTCCATCGTTCCGGGATTTACGAGCCGGTCGAATGTACGCGAGTGTACACCAAAACGGGCAGCTGACCCGCCATCAGCAGTTCAGAGCTATATGAAACCCTGACGTGGCTGGCAGGGTTGTAATTGTCGCCCTTTGTCCGTCATACGAGCTCGCAGTGCCTCGGTGGCGGTGAACCGCAAGCTTTCCCGGCCTTGCTGGAACCAAGCGCCAGCTGCGCGGGCATTATCGCATCAGGTGCTTAATCCTAACTTTATCACCTACGTCTATCGGCCCACTTCTGGAATGGATCTTTCCTTTCATCGCTATTCCCGATATCGTTCCTCTTGCTGTCTCGATATTTAACCAATTTTTCCACGATTATCGTTTCTTCGGTGCTACAGCCAACTTTGGAGTATTCCATACGTACGAACGATCCTTTGTGCGCCGGTCTCGGTCCGTTTCGCTTCACGTTCGGTATTTTCGGCGAGGAATTTCTCGCTCGAACACCAGCAATTCCTTCGAATTGATCCCGTATCGTGCTGGAAATTACAGCACACGGTAAACTGAGTTACGCGTTTGCAGTACGAATTTCACCGCGGTCGAGCTTCGCGTTTTTCCCGGTCTAGCTGTTACCGCCATGGCTGGATTTCTCAGTTGGCATAAATACCCTGGCGAAAAACGTCTACCAAATGTTGCAGGTATTATGAAAACCCATAAACTAAGGTTCCGCGCGGTGGCCTTCTGCTCGAGGTCTAGCCGGCTGTCGATCGATAAGCGCCAATGCGAACTGTTTCAGACGTTTATGCACAACGTGGTCGCATCTTTACGCGACCGTAAAGGCTACACTACCGTGCCAGTGAGCCGATACTCGCATCCTCCGTGGCCGATCGATTATCGTTTCGTTCCAGACGTCCTGACCGAGTTTTCTACCTACACTTCCTTTTTGTACGTATATCTTCCATCGTATTGCGAGATAAATGAAGAATTACTCACCTTTCCAATCGTACATTTATGATTTCCGTTTGCACCGCGTTAAACTTACGTAACATATCCCAAAAGGGATTGAAAGATGTTTTTATATTCGCCTGTTATTGCGCGATATTCCCTTTCAGAACGTCACGCGATCATGAATGGAAAAAAAAAAGAAAAAAGAAGGGAAAAGAATGATTTTCATGGCGACAATAGGGTCATCGAAATGTCGCAGGTTGCAGAGCAGTGTATCGTGAAGTCGCGTCCCGTTACGCGTACAAAACGCGCGCCTCTATTTTTTCGAGGATTCAATGGAGATTCCGCTGCGGGTGCACGCACCATCGGAGTTATGACGACAACGAGTGAAAACTGAAGCACGCCGTGATGTGCCGGCAGGTGTTCGCCGATCTATCGATCGATCAGCGGAAATCCAGCCGGCATCGAACAAAACGCGTCTCTCGTTCTCTTTGTTCGCGAACGTTCCTCCTCCCGTTTTTGTATCGACGATCGACGCTCGAATAACGAAGCTGCCGTGTTTTTAAGGACGCCAGAGTATCGTGTTTCTGGAGTATTTTTATTAATGAGATAGATGAGACAGACATCGATTTGTATCACGGAATAAATAGATACTCCATTCTCGGTTAGCCTCTCGTTTGTTACAAAGATGCAACCGTACGATATGTACGCGTACACGGAAGAATCGATGATACTCACTGGTTTCCGAAACTCTCGTATCGTGAGCGACTAGAAGCTGGGCCGCGAGTGAGGCTCGATGACCGGAAGTACTCTCTGCTACGCACTCGTATCTGCCGCTGTCCTCGGGTTTCGCGGAGGATATCACCACTTTCGATCTCCGCCTGCGAACAGATAACGTGATATTCATTAGACTTTCAAGACCTTGTGCCTATATAAAAGCAAAGTTTACGCCATCGACACGGGGATTTGCGATAATCGTTTGCTCTTGTAATATTCAATGGAAACGCGGCCAGATAGCGGATTAGTTCGTTTATTATCTTTCCAACAAGTACACGAATATCGAGGTGGCGTGGACCGAGCTGGCGTACCTTTCTTCGAGTCCCGGGAGAAGATTCCGCAAAGTTCGAGCAAACAGGAAGTTTTGCCTGCGCTCCCAAGGATCCAAATACACTTGCCTGCGAGCTTCCATGGGGTTTAGAGCAGTCTGAAATTTCTGGACTTCTCTATCCCGGAAAACTCGTTTTTCCGTATGAAGAAGCCGAAACTTCTGCCGGGGAGCTTTCGAACTTGCCCTCGAGACGCCGGCAAATTTAATAACTTTTCAAACACTGCGGATTACTGCCGGCGAAATTCCCTCGTAACGCAAATATATCGATAACGATCGATGCGGTTCCCGACGTTCTACCCACGTCACGTTTCTCCTCTGTTTTATCTCGAATTCCAGATTATTTCCTAAGCTACGCGTCGAAACGTATGAAAGCCGCTTAGGAAAATCGTTGCCGCCAACTTTACGCGCGATCCGTGCTCCTTCGGGAACGAATATCGAATAGGAAAACTACTAAACTGCAAATACTCCGCTTCGACCAACGATGTTGGTTTGCAGCTGTCTCGAGACGTCGATGCGTTGGAAATTCGAAAGAGTGGAGCAAGAGAGCAGGGACAACGGAGTCCGGTAAATTCGAGAACAGGCAGTTGTTGGCTTGAGATAGAAATGCAGAAGCTGGCAAGGTCGAATAGCCGGAAGCAGCGGGGAGCGTGGCATTTCCGATCGCGAGGCAAAACGTGAGTTCGTCCTGAGATAGCTCCTTAAATTGGAAGCGATTCAACCGACTCTGGGATAGTCCCTTGTCTCCTTCCACTTGTCAGAGGAGTTTCTCGATGGCCCTGTATTACGCCGCAATCTAGCGAGTCCACGTACTGAGACTCGGAAAGTTAACGGCCCGAAGAGAAGAGGAGCTTGATCGTAAATCCACAGTCGGCTGGAATTTCAAGGGTGCATCTTCGACTCTGGCCAAACATGTCAGACACCGGCCTTTTTCCTCTCCGTTTCGATAATTTTCGTCTTGGTAATTCTACACCACACTCTTAAGAACCTCGATGAAAACGTGAATCGAAGCGATGTAGAAAGAAAGAGCCGGTAAGCTTTTTGGCGGTTAAATGACGCGAATGCCACGCGCTGGTGCCATAATCCTTCGTCGATCGAATGCCACGATGGCTTAGAGGCGCTGTCATTTCGAATTGGTTTTCAAGCTTGGCTGGCGCAATTTTGAAACCGAGATAGGATAAAATGGACAGCGCCACTTTCCACTAATTCCAGCATTTCAACTGTAGCGATGATTAACGAAACGCGTGCGCAAATCGCGATTGGATCGAACGCAATATCCGTGCCCGTTGCGCCGTGAACATCCGGAGAATAATCCCTTAATTGCGGCGAGATCGATGTTTTCTCTGGTCCGTCTACGCTGTTATTAATTTCGCCGTGTTGTCTCCTCAACGGAACTCCACCCAGCTAACAACCTGTCTCGCACAATTTCATCCGGCGAACGTTCTTCTTCGATCTGTGCGTCGCGATCGTGCTCCACCATCCACCATTTCATCTGCCATGTACCGTAGGAGTCGAATCGAGGAATTTCGTATCGAGAACGACCGCTTTTCAGAGAGAAAGAAGCTCGCTCTCTGCTGCGAGTTCAACCGAGATTTCGCAGAGCGAGAAGTTTTAATTCGGCAGCTCTTGGGGCGGATCGAAGCGTGACGAAAGAATTGAGAGATCGCCGAAACGGATCGAGGGACGGGGTAATTGCCCTCTCAGGTGGAAGGCCGAGAGGAGTTAAAGGTAATGAAAGCGAAGAGTAGTGCGGTGAACACAATTTGCACGGCCCCTGCATTAACTTCAACTTTTTTCCTTTACGGCCGACCTTTATGCGCCTTTTACGCGATACCTTGGTTCCACGGCTTCTTCTCGTACACCCCGTACGCGTGTTTACATAAATGTATGCACGCGGCCGATATCAGAGGATGAATACAAGATCAGCGGTGTTTTGCATTCAGTAGCTTGAATTTGCCGAAGCTTCGCCGTAAGCTTGTTCCCCGTCGTTTTCTATTTCCTACCATCGGCAATCTTACATTCGAAAGATCGAATCGTATTTCGTAAGATCGATCGACTAGAAATTTTCCAATTGTAACGTCCTCCGAGGACGAGCATTTTCCGCAACACCTACTCTTTTGCCAGATGACGACCGAGGGTTCCAAAAACGAGATTTTCATTGGCATCGTTTGTCGACCCTTCTCTCTCCCTCCTTTTCGATTACCGAAAAGCAGCAGCCTCCGAAAGATCCGAAGCCGCACAGGTCGCAGCGAAAATATTTGCACGAGAGTGGAGCGCGAGCGAGAGCCAAGGGCCACACGGCTTGTCGTCTGTTCATCCCCTTTAAGCGATTTCGCATGCGAGCGTTCACGAGATACGGAGATACACAGTGAACGAGAGAAACGTTGGCTGAAGAGAAGAAGAGCAGGCGAGTGGGGAAGGAAGGACGAAGAAGAGAGAGAGTCTGGTGCGACGGTCACGGGGAACGAGAAAAAAAGAGAGGCGGAGAATGGTGGCGCGAGAGGAGCAGACGGAGAGGCGATGGAACCACGCGCACGCCATGGATCCAGCAGAGAAGGGTTTCTAATTTGGTGCCGCGGCAAAAATCGACACTCCGTCTAGACTACCGCTACTCTCCGGTTAGTAGACGCGTATATATGCCACCGTGAGAGAGAAGAAGCTTCCAGGAGAATTCGACCGACGGAGAATGAGAGAAAAGGAGCGAAATAGGGGGAAGGAAGAGGGTCGGGCAGAGAGAAAGAAAGAAAGAGAGAGAACTGGAAGCATGGGCCGATGGAGAGGGATAAACCGAGATTTCTATTTATGTATTCCACCTCGTTCATGAGTCGGTCCGTCTTTCGCGCTCTTCTTTCATCTCGTTACGTTTTTGCGGCCGGTTAGCCTACCGATCCTCCTCCCTGGCCGTCGTACCGCCACACCGCCATCCCTCCGCGAACCCCTTTGACGCGTTCCAAAGGGAATCGATCCACGAGGATCTTGTAACGACCGGCTCAGGCGAATCGCCAGCTACGCCGCGCCACGCCGCTTCCCGAACTCAAGGCCGTCTGCGGAAATTTCCTCGCAAAGTTTCCGCGCGAGGAGATAGCCTAGCGTGAGTCGACGCATCCGGACACCTTTTTCATCGAGTCCTGCTTTCGCTCCGGAGCCTTTCTGCTTTTAATTACTCTCGGCGAACGAGGATTTTTCTGGGATAGAGCCGGGAAATAAGTTGGAAAGTTGCTTGATTACCGGAGAGAAACTTGGGAGATCGATTTTCAGTCGTAACACGTCGATACGTCACGCCGATAGCGTCGCCGCAGAAGACGTTAATATTAGATGGGACGCGGAAATTAAAAGATCGGAAACAACTTACGGCGAAGCTGTTCGTTGCGTTGCGTCAAACG
The DNA here is from genome assembly GCF_910591885.1 of Bombus terrestris. Classification (NCBI taxonomy): domain Eukaryota; kingdom Metazoa; phylum Arthropoda; class Insecta; order Hymenoptera; family Apidae; genus Bombus; species Bombus terrestris. The sequence continues at coordinate 6,599,040 of NC_063278.1, forward strand.
GGAACCCGGTTACCCGGTTCGGATAACTTTCAAAAACGTCGCAGGCTTTCGATTATGGGTACTCCGATATTCCGCAAGGTGATGTTACAGGCGTGGAGATTAGGCGGTAACTCGGGAGCTTAGCAGGCCAACCGCCTTAAGAATGGATTTTACGATCATCCTAAGTGAATGCAGCCCCTCCACTTACTCCACGAGATAAGTACGTACGCGCTAGCAGTACCTATACGTAACTTCCCCTTAACGTTTCAATAACGCGCCTCATCCTGACTTACAATCCCTATATCACTATAACACCAAATAACGCTTCTTGTACTTTGCACGAGTATCCCTCGTTCCAGCCACGTGTTAACTCGACCTCCGCCGACGCTTTTTCTCATCATATTTTCCCGTTGATCGCGTAACGAACGGGACCCAATTCACATCGGCTGGCTCATAAATCTCGCTCGGCGCAATAACGTTCGTCAAATCGTCGTTCAGCCCACGTACTCGCCTACGTCTCGCGAACAAAGGCAAGTGCGATCGCACCGCCGTTACGCGATCGTTTGCCGGCACGTTAATTCGATATCGTTGATCCTCGATATCGGACACACGCTCGTCGAACGTTTGCGATTTTTGCTTCGATTTCTTTATTTCTATGGACCGTGTGTTTCTACGTTCGCCTACTTCCGAGCAGAATTCACGGCTAACTACCAGCGCGCTCGACGAGCCGCGATAAAACCGAAGCTGGACGTCGCTCGTACCACGCGATGTTACGAGCGTCTCTAGCGCAATTATTGCCAGACTCTCATAGAGAAATTCATTTCCGCGACACGTCCCACGGTGCACCTTTCGTTTATTAACGTTCCACCGGATTTAGACTGTCGCGCTAGATCCCTTTCTGCCATGTCCCTGCTGGCCGTGTTATCAAAACTCGTTCGGCCGACCCATTCTGTCTCGCGATTAATACGAATTACGCATGGCCCGTTTTCCGCGGCTTATTTCGACTGGTAAACCCGTGGCCTGCATTAGAGATAATAGCCACGCGGTACGCTTATTTGTGCTTGTAACGCTGCTCTTTCCCCGTTTTCGCTGGCTCGTAATTGAAAAACACACGTAGGGAACGCAGAGCTGGCGTTTAATCGCCAGCAAGTAGAAATTGATAGTTCCGAGAGCGTCCTAAAGTCAATTAGCCGAACGGAATTTCTATGACAAAGCGACTTTCTATTTAAAATTAAATCTAGAGTAATCTCTGACAGGCTTTTCGCTTGCGTCGTTTCGCCGAGAATTCGTCGTCATGCGGGTATTACGCTTAATTTCCCTCGTCTGTCCTTCGCTTTTCCTCGTCTCTTCCTTTTTCTGTTCCTTGTTACCTTCGCCCAAAGGGACCCGAACGCGATGTCGCGACGGAACGAGAAAAAGTGACGCGAGGAATTTGTCAAGAAATTCTGCTCACCTAAGCGTTCTCGTGAATAAGAATGGAGCCGCGCGCTCTGCGATTTCGCAGTCCCAATTTTTCCGGGACCTCTCGAGTTTTTTCTTGCCTCCTATCGAAAACCTACCGCCGAAGAAGTGGCACGGATTTTACGTGGGAGAACATTTGCGAATCTATGCAGCAAAGAACGCGTCGTTAGATAGCTAGAACGCGGTTTGAAACGGTATTCGCACGAATAGTGGACGATCACGTGGCTTTGAAAGTAGACTCCTGATATCGGAGGATCGGAAGCATTGCTCGAATACGACCGATCCGATTGACCAACGACGTAGAATGGATTCCTAATGGCGAACGCCGCTGCGAATGGCGAGCGAGGACTATCTGTCTTGTAATGGAAACGGCATGTCGTGCACGAGCACAGCGATGGGGTGAAAAAGAGATACACGCCGAAAGGGAGAAAGAGGGAAGCGCTGCTTTCTTCGCCCCTTCTCCTTCTGGCCCTTCTGTTTTTCTTCCATTCCGTGGAAGCAGTTAATGGTTTTCTTTTGGCCGGCTGGCTCTCTGCTTTAGTGCTTCTGTCGGTTGAACCGTACGGCCTGCTCCTCTCTTTCTATCTTCTATAGACGTTTTTCTTCGCTCAACGTCGACCGCGTCCACCCGTTCTCCCGTGCCACCGTTGTTCCATGAAATTCTTCCGAGCGCGATTGTATCGAGAGTCGGCTGCGAGACTCGCGCGTTTCGTACCGTGGACACCGACGCGAACAACCTTTCAAGGACGCTCGATAAGGCTTTCTTTTCTATTATCGGTTCGTCCAGGTCCTATTCTATTCGGGCTCCTTTTTTACTTGGCTCGCTCTCGCGAATCGAGACGCGTAGCCGAGATTCGACGGCGAACGAGTCGACCGTGAACTGAAATCAGCAAGTTGCAGACGCGTGCTTTCACGAGTGCTTCGAGCAACACCGCGCACTACCATTCGCCCCTTCTAAAGCACGCTATGAAAGAGGAAGTAGAAACTACGAAGATGGTGCTTTTGATAGGTGACAGAGGAGCAGGTGGAAAGGGTAGGGTAAGAACCGGAGAAGAAATAAGAGAGAAAGACGAGGGGAGAAGTTGGACGAATGCGAGAATCGCGAAAGATTCGGTCTACAGCCAGCGAAACGTAGAGAAACGCGACACGATCTGTGGGACGCGCGCGTCTGACTTATGGTCGACGCGAATTCCTTTCGGCTCGGTGACGTAGCCTTGTGACGTAGTCCGGTGACGATCGTCGCTCGAACCGAGCAATTTCGGTAGACTTTCGTCAGGCGACGCGGTATCGAATTACGTCGGTATGTTGTCTGGAAGTCACCGCGGCTGATTTAACGAATCAGTTACGTTAGCGAGATACGAATAACGATGGCCAGACAACGCGACGCTTCTCGGTAGTCACCGACGAGACTCTGAGCGTACTTTCTAATTTTAGTCGGGACAGTTCAGTGCCGTAGTTTTCGGTTCGTAGCCAAGCGCGTTTTCGCGTTTCGATCGTCCCGCGTTTCCTTCCTGATGCAGTTTTCTCGCCGTTTTACTCTTATTTCCATCGAATTCGATTCGCTTTCGAGGGAACCTCGGACGGAAGGCCTTTTTCCCAAGGACGTAACGTGTCGTTGCAGGCGCGCGGAAACTCGCGAAAGTAATTCGAGCCGACTCGATTTCGACCTCCTATCGTTAGTTGTAATTTTAATCCAACGGGGAACATTAACGCGAAACGAGCGGCGCGCGTTAACGATGCCGTAATTCCGGCGAGTTCCAGTGATCAGTGAACATCTACGAGGTCCGGAAGGCCAGGCAGAATTCTCGAACAGAAGGAAAACTCTGACGCCGCGGGCTCCCGGTGGACTGTTCCTGAGAAATAGTCCGGATCCGTTCCCATCGGGATTCCAACTCTCGTCGTGGCAGCTCGTTAAGCCGCACGGATTTTCCCGAGCATATCACGCGGAATTCCGCGTCCCACGTGGGATGAAATTTCGATTTCGAGTTTCACGGCGTTTGTGAACCCGCGATAAAACATTCCGATGATCGACTCTCTCTCTCTTGCCTTCTCTCGTTTCGGAAGGCTCAAGGTATATCCCGCGTTGTTTCAAACTTTCCACGTCACGACTCGAGTGGCGCAAATTTTACTCGTGGCTGATTCGCTCGCGTAAATACCGTTATCGGTAAATTCACCTTCCAGCGAAGCCTCGAAGAAATTTCTCAAAGATTCCAGCTTTTCGAAGAAGCCTCCGTGACGGGATGAATGACTTTTTCGGACAAAGAAGGGTCGTACTACGGAAAACTGGCCGGATTTATGGCGTCCGTCGTTTTTCCGAGCGGACACTGGGTTGAAAGCGCGAGTCTCTGCGGCCCGGACGAAATATCAGAAAGCGGAGCTTCCTCCGTCTAAGCACAGGTAGTCAAAAGCCATGGCGTTCGCACGCTCGCTTGGTTATAAATACTGTGACCCATCAATGCCACTGCTGCGCCACCATTCAGAGTCGCGACAGGAACGAAGGAGCGGGGTGTAAGGAAAGGAGAAGAGCTTAATGCCTTGACTGGTGAAAGAACTGATGCTCCTCGCGTGCTGGCTTACCAGCCTTATTCTTTCGTTATTTTTCACCCCCGATGTTACACCGACTTTTTCGTCTCATCACCATCTGGTTTTTCGACCACAAGCTGTGAAACGTTCGCAAAACGTTTCACTCGGGTGCGACCGTCGCGTCGCCTCGCGTTGCGTCGCGTTGCGTCGGTCCGTTTCTCGACGATTTGGACATCGAAAATAATATCCTACCGTCGACACGATAAATTATGGAAGCGAGACGAATAGAGCGTGTCATTTATGTAAAACGGTTTAGTCTGGTGTCGCGGTCGCTGATTTATCCGGCGCGTTAAACAAACGTAGAAATAAAGCATCGCTGCAAAGACGCTTGTTTTATTTTAATCCAATCATTGGCTGGGCTCGCGGCACTCGTTTTTCTCACCACTCGATATTCGTTTCTTTCAATAATATCTCGTTGCGTTTCGCAACTGGTCCCGCGTTACATTAGCCTGCAGTTGTTCGCTTTAATTTGCAATTCCGTTTCTCGCGACTTCGACAACGCGATCGTTCGTTCTCTTCATCAGGAATCATAACGCTCGTCTCTTTGAAGGTAAATGTTTCGTGCAAGCAACGTTTTATGTGGCTCGTCCCATTACCATTTCACCCTTTCTATGCATTTTTCAGCCACCTTTTCACTCTGCATCCGCGTTGTTACGATCTCTCGTTTCAGTTCGATCAAAGCGCCTTGGGATCGCGTTATTGCTGTTCGCCCTTTGCGTCTCGTTCGACCAGAAAACAAACTACGATATTATTCCGCTTGTTTTCATATTAATCGCTCGTCGTTTCTGCAACACTCTCTTCTCAGCTCGTAGCTCGCTTACGTGTTCCGTTCCTCTCGCTTTTCCAACCTCGGCTCAGATCGTTTTCCCTTTGTTTCGCGTCAAATCGAAACGAATCGCGAGTATCTTTTTTCAATTCCATCGCGATGAATTTCATGCGATAACGAGTCGTGGAGATTCTCGCACGATCGTCGATCGTATCGAAAAGGATCAGCTGGTAGACGCAAGATCGTGAGCTACGTGTGCGAATCATTCGATATCCTGGAAAAAGGTCAGACGATTCTGCAGTCGATGGCACAGATATCGGAACAAAGGTCTTGGCTCGAAAGTCCGGCGGCTGGCTGTTTGGGCGGTCGCGAAGAAAAGAAGCCGAAGAATCTGGTATACTTCTTGGCGAGGATGAAGTGGCCTACGACGGTGAAGTCCTCTAGAGCTTTCGAGCGCTCGCTCGTATTCGCCTGCCCGCGCCTCTAATCTCGCCTAACCATCGAGTCGCTCTCACAGCCTCTTTTGGTGTAAAAGTCTTCTTCGTCTGCATCTATACAGGGTGTTTTCGAAAGCGTTGTGCAAGTTGAAACGACATACCTCGTGTTAGCACGTGTCGTTATTTACGTTTGGAGCATATACCTCAAATCCTATATTCTATCCCATTTTCCTTTATGTCGCATCACACGTTCTACGTCGTGTCTGCCACAAGCAATACTCTACTTTCCATACCTAATACTTTAAAAATGGCACATTAGACTCGATAATCACTCTCCGTCTTTCCACACATTCGATATCTTATATCCAACATTTAATATCCATCACCGCACACACAATATCCCAAATCCATTTCACAGATGATATTCCCATACCACGCTCTACATTTCACATATTTTATCTCCTATGCTACAATATATCGCACGGTAACGGTAGCTAGATAAATTGGGTAAATTAAGCAGATCACGAGCTAGTTGAGTGCGCCTGTACTTAACGAATGTTCAAACACGATTTTCTCGAAAACGGTGCTCCGCGTGGAAAAATTGTATTCTATATTTTCCACTTACTTTTACACGAGCAATCATTTCTTTTCCGGGTGCAGCACGATTTCGGGAACACCCTGTATATTGCGGGTTACGCCCTGATTCGTCAAGAGTCACCTTAACTCTCCGTTCCTCTTCGCTCGCATTTCTCTTACCTTCCCTCTTCCTCTTTGGCTTTCCTCGTTTTCTTCCCTTTCGAGACTGCGTTCGACTTCCGCCTCGTTCAGCTTTCCACTTCGCAAAAGTTACCGTTCGCGACCACTTCCGCTTCTTTGCCCCGACAGAAGGGTGATCTTAGTCGGGCCGACTGCCCTTTTTCATCGCGAAATTTAGTTTTGTGACCTTTCGGTCTAATCTTACGGCTACGACGATTACTCTTTGTCCCTGTCCCCTTCCTGCAATGTCCTCTCGGATAGAACAGATGAAAAAGTGCGAGATCTCGTATTCTCATCTCCGGCCACGTTAATTCCATCGAAATTTTCTGATGCGAGATAGAGATATTAGGTCGGCAGGCAGTTTTTGTAGCTGGTCTCATCATCAAAGTTGTTGCATCGCCCTCGAATCCCTCCAAGACAAAAACAGCTTTTATACCTACCCTTCTATTCGATCTTTCGTCAATTGATCTTTCGTGAGGTTTGCTTTTTATACAACGTGAGAGACCTCTAAGGCCTTCTTTCGTTGCTCGATGGCATCAATAATTTTAGAAAATATTCCTCAGCCCCGCATTCTTTTGTCCTTTATTTAACGCCTAGGAGAGTAATCGATCCTCTCGAGAAGTTATCGAAAGCAACTTCTGTTGTCTACCTTCTCTTCGTGGAATCTTTTAATAGTTTCGTAAAGTTTGCAGAGGGCAGGTTTCCTTCGCGTTCATCCGCGACTCGTCAAGATATTTCTAGCGAATCAATGGTTAGAACGAAGAGAAAGAAAAAGAGAGGGAGAGAGAGAGAGAGAGAGAGAGAGTACGCGGTTCGAACAGACCGATTTAAATCTAAGCAGAGTGTTGGCAAGAGCGTCGAGTCTCGTCTTGCTCGCTCTTCTCTCCGCGGACGAGAGTCTCTTCTCGGAGTCTTGGTTTTCCTCTCTCGCACCTCCGCCTTCCTCGCGCGTTCTCTCCGCTCTTCTCTCGTCCGACGTGCCCGGCTGTGAGTCATCCACGGAGAACGGAGATGCTGGACCTTGTCGCGAATCTAAATAAATACGGACACGCGCGCGAAAAACGAGGCAGAGGGAGGATCGTAGTTGAGAGTCTGGGCACGGGGTGCGGCCGGCTACCGAAACATCGCTTAGAAATGCGTGAGTAAGAACCTTAGCCCGTGGTAAATTTATATCCTCGCGGCTTTCGCCGTGCCTTTCAGACTGTCCGTCTTCTCCACGGCCGACTACTTTCTTTCTTCCTCTATGAGGGAGCGGGGGTGTGGGTATCGTGGCAGAAATTCGTAAAAGGATTACGCGCAGGCTGACCGAGTAATAGCAGAAAAGTTGTTGAAAGTTGAGGAAAGAGGCTTTTAAAACGGAATAAAGTACAAAAGCTCGGGGTCGAAGAGGCGTGAAAGAGATTCGGGTATAACGAACCGCGTCGTCGTTCGCGTTCATTGGGATCGTTGGCGACGACCGCACCGTCCCAGCGAAATTGTTAAATTATAAACTAACGCGTTACAGTTGGCCGACGGCTTGGTAATTTGATTCGCGAGTCTGCCGCGTCTGGCTGGATTTTCTCGAGCGTGCAAGGTCGTGCCCTCTCGTCTCCGGCTGGAACAATCGATTTTTCCGAACGAGAGCCTGTTCGTTGCGAACGAACGGAACTTCCAACGCTGTACGTTCGATTCCGCGGCCGTATTTCTCCGTCACGTAAACGCATTTCCGAATTTCCACAAAGTTACAACGTACCCATGCCCCCCGTTCGCCACGATCGAAAAGAGGAACGATTATCGATTTTCGGTGACGAATGAGATAGCGTCGCAAACCAATTACGACGAGGAGGAAAAACGAATAAAAATAGCGGCGGGACACGACCGCGTGTACGACTGGAACACGACGTATTTATTTCGCTTTTCTAATTAACGATTAATTCGCGAATGCCGTGTCCTTTTCCACGGCTTTCATGTAATGGAACAAATTACCACAAAGCAAGGGTCGCGACTAAAAATGGTAGTTCGCCTTATGGATGGGTTGAACCTTTTTTGCGAGACAACGAACCATCGCCAAGCGCGCGTTTGGAGAAGCTCCGCGTCCAAGCTTTGGCCACGGATGCCCATCAGTTTTAATTAATTATTAATTTGCCGTGCACAAAGGCACCGACCTCCCATTCGACCCCGTGACTCTCTTGACGCAGTCTGGGATCCTTCTCTTTCCGCGCCACGTGAGCGGCCCTGATGCTTCCACGGCGAACGTCGACGGCCCTCTTCTTCGTACCAAAATTTCATGCAGGTTCCATTATGAGCGTCAGGGTCTTTAAAGGAAGAAACCCGCGCGAGCGGAACGCCACGAATATTCTTAATTAATCGTTACTAATTGCCGAGAGCAGATTGTATATTCCTTGTAGTAACGGCAGGAGAAAGCGTTCCTCCATTTCTCTTTGCTTTTGTTTCCACCTCGTTGCTTTCTCGTGAACTACTAATACCGTTGAGAGGACGATTGGCTGGTTTTCACGGCGTAATTTCCAAGTCCCTTCGCAAATGGAAGATTCGACTCGGAGCCTCGTGGAGCAGCTGCAAGAAAAACCGTAAGTCCTCTGTTTTAGGGGCAGAAAACGGGCAAAGTTTCCAGACGCCCTTTCATAAATATTCCAACGATGCGAAGGGTTAATTGCACCGGAACGAAGCTAGGTTTCGCTCTCGTTTCTAGGGATTAGTCGAGGCGGTCGAAGGTTGCCCCGCGCATTTCCGGCACGCTCGAGCGATCGGTCAGCCGATACATTTTCCCCTCCAAGGAATCTATAAATATTTGATTCGAGCCGAAGGGTACCGCAGTAAGTTAACCCCGAACCGTTGTGGATCAACCGTGGAAAATCGCCAGTTGATTTTACCCTCGCAGCCCTTCGCCCCGCTTCGATCCTCCGATAGCGACGGGTGCTCTCGTTCGGCCTTTACCCTCACCGCGTTCGCAGTCCAACCTCGTTTTCCACGTGGAGGGTTTCGACAGGGTAAACTGGCCGATATGCCACTGTCATTGGACAACATCCAACCGGCGTCGCAATTGCGACGAAGCAGATGGGTAAAGGGAGCGGCGGAGTTGCCGTTGCGCTATGCCACCGGGAATGGAAGAAACACCTTGCAGATGTCTCAGGTATCGGCCCCTTTCCAACCCCCGTTCTTCCTTTTTGTTCCCTGGAAGGAAGAGGGCGGCGACTTAATCGTGTTTGGCTGTGGTCCAGGACACGACCAAAGTTACCAGAAGCTTGTCGGTCGGTCACAGTTATCCCCGAAAGTACGTTTGTTTCATCCGGTAGCGGAGATGCAGCGAGCGCGAGCAGCCCGCTCGTTTAGTCGTTAATTTCGTTCCTCCTGGCAGCAACGTCGGTGAGGGCGGTTCGTTCTTTTTCCTTTGCCAGTTCGCTCGACTCAGTGGCTGCGATATTTTTTTCTCTCTTTCCCTTCCGCCCACGATTTTCCCTTCTCCCACACGCGATTGTTCCGCGCTTTTTCAACCGCAGTAATCCTCTGGCAGTGACCGGCCAGACGCTAGCCAAAAGAGTCGCCCTTAAAGTACCTCCTGTGGGAGAAGAATTTTTTTAATGAATGGTACCGCGAATCCATCCGGCTTACCGGGAATTTCAAACTCGACCGGGCGAACTTCGTGGGAGCACCTGCTGTTCCGTCGCTTCCGGGAAATTCCTTAAATCAACCTTTCGACCGTGTCAGGCTACCCTGTCCGCTACGGTCCCCTCTACTGTCCTCGTTATCCAACTTCAAAGCGGATCGACTACGTCCCGACCGAACCTCGACTAGAAATATTTTATACGGACGAACGAGGGATTCGGAAAGCGAGAGGGAGAGTGAATTTTGCGATCGATCGCAACCGTGGATCGCGAAACACTTTCAAAGGTCCGGAGCATCTGCTTCCAAGTTCCGGCAAGTTTGTCGGATCAACGAGAACTTCTTGACGACCGACTGTCCGTTAACGATGTAACAAGTTCCTGCAAATAGCTATGCGTGGAAGAGGAATGGAGCGAAGAAAGAGAGAGAGAGAGAAAGGAAGCGAAGCCTCGAATTTATACGCGCAAATAATCCGAAATAACCCGGCAAGTCCGTTTCTCACGTTAATACTTAACGATCAAGATATATTAATCTCCGCCGCCCCGGCGAGCTTTCCGTGTTCATTACGAATTTCACTTCGCCTCCCTGCGGCACCCGCGCTCTTCAAGCATTAAATTAATAACTACCGCACCGGCATGATAGGATTTCGCAGATTTTGCCAGCTATTTCTGTCTACTGCTTACGTAGATAATGCCTCGAGTCTTCTTATCGCGGCACGCGCGCGGTGCCCTATTTTCCGATTTACAAAAATAAATGCCGCACGGGTCCCTGAACTGCCTCGCGGGCCCGCTCTCATTTCCAGACTGCTTGGTTCTACGCTGATTTCGCCGGAAATTCCCTTCTAGTTAACACTCTCCGTGTAACTGGGCGCGAACATTTTCTTTCTACATTTTTGCGTCGGGCCTCGTTACACTTGCGTATTAATCGATTCCAGTTTTCACAAATTTTCGACAACTACCTGCTTGTTTCGTAACAACGTAAATTTTCTTCTCGAAATGAAACATCAAAGTAGAAGGAACTTTAATAACATTTGAGCACTGGATACTCCGCGATTCCTGCGCGACGTTTCAGTAACTTTTTCCCCGAGAACGGGAAGGGTTTCGCCGAGAGAAAATTTCGTGCGTGTGCACAAAGAGACGGCTGCGGACACCGAGGGAAAGCCGAGATTCGCGAAATAATAGGCAGCGCGAGTTGCCGTTTGTTCGTCGCGCTTGTGCTACCTTTCGCGAGTATTTTTACTGCACTCACATTCTGGGCTCGTTTAAAAGTTACCTGTCACTTGTCGTGGGCAAAAGCTCGCGAACAGAAAAGAGGAGGTACAAGGGAGGGAAAGTTTGCCGTTTTACTTCGCGCGTACGCGTAAAATTGACAGAATACGCGATTCATTCCTTTCTTGTATTGCCGCCGACCAAGGCGACGAGAACTTTTATCTGTAACGATACTCGTTTCGATAGAAAGCTCGCTTGTCTCGATCGACCATAGAGCTGAGCTTCGCGTCTTCGACGATCTCGCAGTCGAACCGTCGTACGATTCGATCGAATTTATTTCTTATACGGGTCAAGTACCAATTTAATGTGAGAATATCGCGTAGAGAATACCAAGTCCTAAGAAGAAGGAAAGAAAAATAAAGACAAAAGAAACGTAATAGAAGATAAACGAAAGTTAAGCATGCAATGGACCAGACCAGCTTAGCGCAGGAAAGCTAAACATCGTCCTCAAGTAGAATATCGTACAGCGACCTTCTTAAGGTGCTACCATTTCCCACGAGAAGATCAAGTAGTCAGCGAAAGAGCATATTCGGCAAAAGGGATCGACAACATTGAAAATTCGAGACCAGTAAGACCATTGTCTAAAGACCATTGATGTATTAGAGGAACAGGTTGCTGCGTTAAAATTGACAACTGACGAAACAGTAGCATCGTTGGTTTGTCCAACGAAATAATAGATAGATAATCTTGCAAAGGAAACGAAAATCTGCAACACGATTCTTCGAACTTCAAATGTAGCAATATGCAACGTTTTCATCAGAGATCTATAACCATAGCTACGATCGACACAGGATGTCCCATTTTAAAATGGTAATCTGATCTGGAATTAAATTTTCCACAAGCGTTACGATACCTGACATTCAGAGAAATAGCTTTCCGAACGATCGCGCGTTGAGGCATACGAGGATGAACAGGTAACCTACAGGTATGTAGGTATATGCAGGTATATTAATTATTACACATTATGCTCGTACACATGTTGTGTCAACGGCAACAGCATTAGTAGTAAGAATATAGCGATAATACGGCGCGTACGCTGCTACCATTACCGCTCCAGTTAGCGCTGATATTAATAACCGTAACCGTGAATATTAACACCTCGAGTCGTGGATAACGATTATGCGACGTATAAAGGAAATGGTAAAGGGAGGGACAAAGTACCTATCCGTGGTTGTTCGCTTTGACGAATTACGGGAAGACTCGTTATTGACAGAATATGACGAATTTCGAGCAATTTTCAACGCAACGTGCTCGAGACCTTTTTAATAGGATGTGCGGATGAATTTTCCACGGTCCACGAGTTTCGGCTTAAAAGTAACCGCTGCCACGCGGCTCAGCGAATCGCGTTGTACGTTTGATCGCCCCCCGTTTTTTCCACCCGCCTATCGCTCTCTAAACGTTTCGTCAATTGGTAAATGTAGAACGTTTGTTTTATTGTTGGTGGTAAAAAAAAAAAAAAAAAAAAGAAAAGAAAGAAAATGTATACCGAATTCGACCGGGACGAACCGAAACTGGAAGCTTAACGAAAATAATCGTTCCGTCATCTGAAGAAACAGACAGGTGTTGGGACGTGGAGGTGAAAATTTATATGCGATAGAAGAGTTTGAATCGCGAGGAAATAAAAAGAGCGGTCGATTATGCGAGCGTGGCGAAACCCGGCGCTTGTCAGCCGTGAAAACAGACGCTGGTTTCGAAGCTGGTCCATGGCGTTGGCGGTATTTCAATGAAAATCCTGTGCAGTTCGAGAAGTCGGAGAATAAGCGACGGCGCACACCCGAATAACTCTGTCCATCCTTCGCGAGCTCGTCCGGCCTCTGGTAAATTATACACACGGCCCGGCCGTATTCGTATGCGTTTCTGGAATCGAGAACCGTAAAGCTGAGATACTGCTTGAAAAGCCGGCTCGAACGGCCGAGCTTTTAAGCCTGGGAAGCTCGCACGCCGTACCTCGTGCACCATTCTTTCGGCCGCTGTTCCGAATAAAAGCGAACGGCCGACGCGTCTGCGAGGAACGAAATCGCGCGCTGTAAAATTGATGCGCTCGATAACAAAGGGTCAACGAGTCTCCAATTTCTTTTTCATTATTATAAAGGTCGGCAGTTTTAATAGCGGTCGGTAGCTGCAAGTTTTTCGTTCAGCCCGCAGACTTAATCGAAATTGAAAACCAACGACAGTACGGGATGGTCTCTGTTTCGGCGGAGAGCTAGGCCGAACGAATCCTATTTTGCGTAAATCTGCATTCGACCTGGCCGGCTGCTGATCCGGGCTAAACTCCGTGGCCAGAAAGTATATTTATCGACAGAAATGCGAGATAGTTTGCCCGGGTATGCAAATGCAGTTGTCGGTTGATTTTTTTATCGGCGACCACGCAAGCGACAGAGGCCGAGAACGAGATCGGAGGCTTTGTGACGAAAGCGAAGCAACTTGACTCCAGGCGACCGGATAAACTTTATGACTGGCACTCGCTTTCGAGGATCTCGCAAAAGTGTTCGTAACGAAGCCCGACGTGCATAAAGATCCCCGCGTCATCCTGATAATGGCCCCCGCGTGAACTCTAAATTGCTTGTTAAAAATCCTGTTGACTTTGCCGCTTTGTTTACTGGGGACTACGGCAGTCACTCGCCTTCGGGTCTGTAGCAGGCTTTGGACGCTTCTTTTTTAACCGTTTCGCGATAAAATTTATCACTCTCGTGCCACTCTTACGGAATAACAGACTTCGGCGAAACTTTTCAACTCTTTTTGTTTCCACTGTCTTCCAATGTTTAGAACATTCGAAGAGAAAGATGTTGATTCCCCGTTGGACTAGAAAATTACAACGCAAGAAATGGAGGAATCAAAGGACTTCTTCCAACTCGGGCGCCTTCCTTCACCGCTGTGATGAGAATCGACAAGTAGAAGAGGCCTGTGTATGGTCAGACGTGCCTGATCGACCGTGTTTCGCGTCTGAACGCCACAAATCTTTTTCGCAACCTATCCATTCGAACAGAAGGATAACACTCTGTTTCAAACAGCAAATCCTTCTAAATATTTCCTATCCGATTCACTTTTCGATGCTCTATGAGATATTATACGGATCGTAGATGACAAGAACCCAACCTGGCTAGCATTTCCATTTTCGTGTTTATTGGATCAGGAACGTTTGTGCATCGATGTCCCGTTTGTTTGCGCATAAATATTGATGCCGCGAGCCTCGCGAAGAGGAACCGGCGGCCGTTTCCAAGCTTCGACTACGAACACAGTTCACGTCACGATCAGTCTGGACGGAGACTACAAAGAGAAATCGAGAAGCGTATTTCGTAAAGCGTGTGTCACTTGCCGAGGTTTAGGCATTAAAACCAGGTATCGTTTGAAGCGTGCGGATAGGTTTTCAGTTCGTTTACAGAGTGGAACGTAAGTGGTCGAAAGTGACCGCGACGTTTCTATTGAACGGAAATTTCGGCCCTTCGTAGTTAACGTCGACACGAGCTTCACGTAACAGATTTTTTTTCAACACGGTCACCAGAAACACGTTCGGCATCTAATCGATAGAGCCAAAGAACAAAAAGCCGCGGGGCGTATCGTTCCTAACGGACTAACAAAAGAATAATCGATAGGTCGTGGAAATAATTAGTATGAGGCCGGAAAGTGCCACGTCGTTCCTGGCCCATTATTCATTCGGATGTATATAAATTCATGCGAATTAGAACATAGTACAATCTCTCTGCTTCATAAAGCTTTGTAGTTCCGCGCCAGAGACGCGCTTGTTTCGATACATTTTTATCGGATTTAAATATCAACAAAATTCGTTACGGTGGGAAAAACTCGGTCCTTGGATACCATGCAACGTGTAAGCGCAACTTTGATTTCCATTGTCGACCACGAACGAGTCATCGTGCAGCAGAAAGTGTCAGAGGCTGGTTATTTCTTCCTTCCAAAAGCGAAAATCACCAGCAATGCCGCGCAAATTACTCAAATTCCCTTCCAGTAATTTCGTATTCAATCAGCACGCGAAAAAGGGCTCTCGTGTCTAGCCGAAGCGATTCATGGGGTGCGGTTTCCGCTGATTTATTAATTTTCATTAGCGATGAGTTCACAAGGCGAAGGTGAAACAGCGCAACACACAGGGAGAGGGAAAGAGAGAGAGAGAGAGAAGAGGGAGCTTCCGCTCAGCAATAACGCGGTCTGTTTGCAGAGTCCCCGAGAGGATCTGGTTGTTACTCGTTAACCTATTAACATTTTATTGGTGGCAATCTTTCCTGCTCGGGTAGCACGTACAAGCGGAGAGAGACGAGTAGGAACCGGTTTCGGTGTAACGAGCAACGAACGCCACTTGCCGTTTGCACTGGGTTAAGACCTTCCGGGGGTGGTTCCGTTTCGGAGGTAAGAGGCACGTTCAATGGTCGTCGGAGAGATTTGTGAGTGGAAAACGGTAGAAACTCGAGCGTGCATTCGTACGCCCCTCGAACGAAACGCAGTTCCGTTACACAACGATTTACTCGCGACTACGATCTTTGGGCGGTGTCCGTTTTTACAGCGAGCAAATTATACCGCATAAATTTCCTCTCGTGCTTTTTCTATTGGATCATCCCACGAGTTGTGTGCTTCTCCTAACAATTAAGTTTAAGACGATACGAGCCTTGTTACTATCGAATTTATATGAAATTGGAGATAAAATTTGCTGAAAAAGAAAGATACGAAATGATAAAGATAGTAGGAAAATTCGTTATCGATCGATCTTTTTTATTTTCAGCTGGTGTACGTAAAATCGATGGCCGCATTAGTTATGGCATGACTTAATACCGGTTTCCGACCGGCGTTGCTTCGTTACTGGATTATATCCAGAACGAATTACGCTTTGCTTCATCGGATAATCACGCGGTTCGATTTAAGTACTGCAAAGTTCCGAAAATTGGCTGCAGTGATAAATAACGAAATCGAATATTAAATAATGGAATCGAATAGTCATAAATGGATTTATAGGATATGGAATCAAGCTACTCTGAATGGTCACGAAAACGGCACGGTCGTCGGTTCGATAAGTCGAGACGAGTCGTAAAGCTAGCGGTCACGGACTTGTCTCGCGGTCTAATATCGTTTATGTCTCGCCTTTATGATCAACTTATCGTACTTTTGCGATTACCCCAGCATAATATTCGAATGTTCTCAACATCGTCGTTGAAATTTCGACGATATTCAGCGATAGATAACAGCTCGTTTCTCCCGAAAAGTACCTCCGTTCCCACGTTCTTTCGATTCCTCGTGTCGCTTCCGCAGTCTGGTCCCGAGCAACGCAACGGGGAAAATTACGAGATATAACTTTCTATTAAATTTTCTCTCATGGACGAGACGCAGGAACGGCGGTTTGATCGGACGTAGTTCAAAGCTGGCCGCCGTTCCAAGGTAGACGTTCGGAAAACGTAGAGTTGAAATACGTTTTGTATACCTGCAATCACCTAATAGCTTGCCGCGTCAGATAACGCTCGCTAGCCTAGTGTCCACCGGATCGATGGAAATTCGATAGCAATACACCAACGATGAGCAAATGAAAGGCCTTCGTTTGAAAACGGGATACCTAAGGCTCGAAAGCCTCCTGACTTGCTTCGCGATCGTTCCCATTGCTATATAATTAAATGGCAAAGAGAGTTACGTGCTTCAAAAAACACGGCGCTGAAGGTAATACGGAAGAGCCGGCAAGAGAAAGGAAGAGAAGATTCACGGGATTAACGTGTTTGCGAAATGCAGGGTGCGCGGCTCCGATTCTTTGAACGGCACGAAGCGCAAGGCGTAAGGCGCGAAGCGCACGGCTCGTAATTATAACATTTACCCATTTAATTTACGGGCGAGGGGGCGCAAAGAACGTCGCGCGGAAGCACTCTCGATAAGGGCTCTTACGCGACGGTGCACTTTTGTCAGCCGGCTCACCCCTCCGGTACTTACGGATGACAAATTAGCGAGATAACTACTGCCGGCCGGATAATAAACGCCCAGGAACACGGTTGTACGTAACGACAACGTACGAACGTGATAATTTCGGAATAATTGCCAGCTGCAACCGTCGGCATTGATCAAACTTCAACGAGAAGCACGCGTATTCGTCTTGCCTTGATTAATTGTTAATATTAATTCACCGGTGCCTGGATATCGGACTCGGTTTCCCACCAGTTATTCGTCATATCGACGCCGAACGCCCGGTTAAATTAATTTCGATGTCGAGATTCTCGCGGTGAATATTAATCAGCGTCTCGCAGGCACGCGCCACTGTCCTTTCTTTCCACTCGGTAGTCGCCTAACGCGAAATTAAACAAAGACACGGCAGAGGTTCTCGTTCGCTTTTAAGGAAATTAGAAAGTCATCAGCGGACTGTCAAATAAACTCTATTTTCCTTTAATAGAAATTCTGTTCAACCGATTACTCGAAAGGACTGAATTCTTTCGAGAATGTCTCGTTCCCTTTGCTTTCTGAAAGCAACGTTCGGTGGTCTCGCGCGGTACGCGAGTTCAGGCATCGCCGCTTTCACGAATCTTGTTTATTGCTTAATTCGATTGACGCGTAATTTTGAGCCGCGTCCTGGGCTTTCAAGTTAATTGAATGCTGGTGGAAAATTAATGTCGCGAGGCAACGTCGGGACTCCTTTCAACGCTCGCCCTCTGTTTTCTCTTTGCCGCTTTTTTGCCCTCTCCTTTTGTGCGATAGGAATCCATCGGCGCCCCGGCGGAAATTTCTTGCCCTTAGCAAAGAAGCGCGATCGGGTACAACGTGGCTGGTACGGAAGGAAAAACAGATTCCATTAAGAACGATATCAAAATTTCTCGCTGGTCAAAGCGAACTTTCGTTTCGTGCAATCTCGATATCCTTCTCTGCTTGCATGGTATAGCTGCGCGGTACCTTCGATACGGTGACATTCTGTCTATCGAAACTCTGTCGATCGTATTAAGAGACGGTGTGGCGATCTTACGCTCGTGAATCTTCCACGTACACGCGACCAACCCCGGGCACGTTCGATTTTACGACGAGAACCCGTGCTTCCAGCGGAATGAGCTGGCTTCGGCCGGTCCGCGTCGTAGACAGTAATTGAAAATTACGACAGAGCGCACGCCAGTCCCGTCCATGACATACTCGGTGAAGGATCGCCGTAAGACCTTCCTTTTATGGCGTTGCACACTGGCCACAAGTTTGCGATCGAAGCTCCCCAAAAAGTTCCCGGTCGACAAATTTCTTTCCATATCAATATATACTTATATATATATCAGCTTGTTCTTGACCTATAAAAACGTCTGAAGATATAGAAAATAACGTATACTATAAATGATGTACGAAACATTTCCATCTTGCTTCCTTCGTAGCTGTTTCTCCGTTTCGAAGCGACTATTCGAGAAATTAGAGTTTCGAGCGATGGCTGGAACTTTAGCGACAGGCAGTTGATTAATCCGCGAAAGGTAATAAAACTCAAAATATCGATGGGCGACGTAAAACGGTATAGAATGTCGGCCGCTAATAATTCCAGCGAGGAGAATGAGTTTCCCTCGCGAGTCATAAATCAACGATACGCGAGTACAGCTGTCTTGACCAACGCAACGTAAACGACCGGGGATCTAATTGAGAACATTCTTTCACGCGTGGTCTGCCGATTAATTAATTACTAGTAACTCGTAAAAAATTCTGCAACAAAAATTTCGCCCGTACAGCATACCACGTAATCTTTGTGCGACGTGTTTTCCAGCTATTTTTTTCCGTCACGCATCGCGCTTCGTCGAACCCTTTCATCATACGCAAAATATGAAAAATCCATTTCTTCGGTCTCTAATTACTTACGAGTATTCATTAAAATTTCTATAAAAATGGTGGCGGGCGTGTCGTCGCGGAGCAATCGCGGCAAGTGCCACTTTCCTATCGATTCGCTGGCATTCTCGCGTTCCCGGTAAAGCGTCCCCACCGACTAATTACAAACGGCCATTAAACTCGCCCTGCGAATCCTCTCGTCGCGTTTTCGAGAGCGAAAGCAAAAATATGTCGCGATTCACTTTCTTCTCGCTTGGAACATCGTTGAAAAGCAGAGCCTTCTCCGACAGCTTTCGGAGCAACTCGCAAGAAAACAGTTTACAATATCGCATAGTTGCGAGAGATAGTCGCAGAAAGGAGAGACGCGTTGCTTAAGCGTTATTACGAGGAAAGGACGGGAAAAATGAAGAGCGACGCAAGCGGCTCGGAAGAAAAGTTTGAAACCGTAGACTTTGACGGGCAAAGGAAAAAGAAGCTGACGGTTTCCATTACAATATGCTCGCGTCGGACCGGCAAGAAGCTGCACGCACACGCGGCCACCTCGACTGCCACACGAATACATCATCTTTAAAGAGTAACAGCGGCAGAAGCAGCACCAGCATCAGCGAAACGAGAGTCTTGCCAACAGTTGAGTCATCAGAGAAGAGGGCCGGCCGGCTCACTCGCTATAATCGTTCCTCCGTGGATAGTAAATCCGGCCGAAAGGCCGTCTGAAATTATTACGGTTCCCAGGGCCGTGGTAACCGCTCGCAGAGCCACACGGCCACGCGAGAGATTTACAAACCGCCAATCGCTTTAACAAGCTCGGCACGTGTTCGCCGCACGAAACTCGCGTTATCGGCCTTCGAACGGCGACACCACCCTCGTCGTTTCTTCCCTCGATCATTCGTCGCGATTTCGCGGACTGCTCAGAAACGAGAAAGAAACAGAAGAAAATAGAACACGAGAAGGTGGAGATCGTTGGTCGAAGATCGCGGCTTCTTGTGGACAAGGCGAATAAATATTTTGGAGGCGGTTCAAGCGAAACGATTAAGAGGCCTTTTTTATTTCCCAGCCGCGCATTCTAGAGGAAACCGAGCCACGACGGTAATAATAAAAGAAATCGAGCGTAATAATGGCGATTATGTCGTTACGATCGATTGCTCGGAGGCACGCGACTACGACGGAGGCGGGCAGAAATCGATGTCACACGCGAGTAGTATTCTTGGCAACGATATTAGAAGCTGTACGAACGTTGAATCGAGAGGATGGTGGGGGACGATGAAAAACGACGAGAAAACGAGCGGCGGAAGTTCGCGAGTCGTTGTTGGAAATCGGTGCCAAACACGAAACGATTTCGTTAATCGCGAATTAGTCGGAGAACAGACGAGTTTGTCGTACGTTATCCCGGTTATAAACGTTCGGCGAAAATCTGAAAGTTTCGCGGTGTTTCGTAACCGTTTGCTTCGTGTTGAGAAGCAAAAGTTGTCTCGCGAGCGGGAACGTGCGCTCGCTACGAGCGAATAGTTTCGCGTGGGCCGCGACGAGTCGTTACCCCGACGATTTTTCCGACGCACGCGAAACGTTCGCGCATTATACTCGGTGCTTTCTTTTTTTCAGAACGGCTCCATTGAATTCCTTTTACCGCAACCTGTACGTTTTCTCTCGTAAATAGCCAGAAGCGCAGACGCGATGTTTCTGCCAGCTGTTTCGCGAATATTTTTCGCTGGAAACCAAAGTGGAAAGCAGACTCACCGTTTGTGTTGAATCCTGAGGCCTCTTCGAGGGTGCAGCGGTATACCGTCTTTCAGCCAGTGCACCCTTGGGGGCGGAGAACCCCTCGTTCGGCATACGAGCTTCACTCTCTCCCGTAACCTCGCTATCGAGTCCCTGAGCTCGGACAACGTAACCTCCCTCACTGCAATCAGACATATTACGCTCGTTAAAGTCGTGTAGTTACAACGTCGATTCGTTGAATCGATGAATCGATTCGGATCTTTGATACCTCTATGTGATATTCGTCGAAGTCACGTCGACGATCGCAAATGAAACGGAAGCTGGACACGAAATGGAATATCCGAAAGACGATTAGGGAGAAAGTTACGAACGACGTAGCTTCGTCCGTGGGAAATTCTGACGCGTAATGAATTTCGCGACGGGTAAATCTGCGCCGTTGAAAGAGAATTCTTAAAGCGGCCACTTTCGAACTTTTCGTCCAACTACGTGTCTCGAAGTTCTGACGAAACTTCCGACGAAATCCTACCGGAGTTTTAATAAACTTTTCGAGAGCCGTACTTCTCGCCACCGAGAGAAACGGCTCCACGAAGCAATATGTGTTCCAAATTGCGCGATCTTTGACGGAGAAACTATTCGCACGTTCCGGTGATAATTTCTTATCATCGAAATTTCCTTCTAAAACTATCAAAAGAATGTACCAGTAGCAGTAGAAGGGTTGGAAAGGATGTATTCACGGAATTTTTCGTTTCCCTGCGGTGAACGTTGAACTGAGAGCATCCGGCTTGTCCCGGCGCGACCCGAGTTCGTAAGAAAAGGCAGAATCGTTAGAGGCAGGAAGAAAAGGGCATTCTTTACAGGGAAGTAGCGTAGTTCGCTTTAAAGAATCGTATAGAGTAGGTTCCTTTTCGCCACGGAATACCCGGAACTATTGATTTCAAGTCAAAGCGTTGTATTTCCCGGGGGCTATTGAAAATCAACGTTCAAGATTATCGAGTAACAACGACTTTGAAAGCTGATCCACTTCTAAAACGGCCGACGAAGAACAACGACACTGCGAACTCCGATTGTTTGCTACATCGCACGCGCTATGTGTAACGTTTCACGAACGGAGAAAGCACGGAATACTCGTTCGTCGAGCGATCTTACATTTGACGAGATACAACGCGTCGCAGCAGGATACGAGCTCGTTTGTTTGACGACCTCGCGAACAGACACTTTCGAATCCATCGTCCATTGAACGTGGATCGTGCAACGGGAGGACTCATTGTGTTTAATCCGATGAATCTCATTTGCACGATGCATAATACACCTCCATTACGACCAAGTCGTTGCTCCCCCCATTCAGGTGGAGCCGCGGCGAGATCAAGCGGCTGAATAATAAAAACGGCCGAGACTCTCCACAAGGAGAGAGCTTTCGGCGTGTTTCGTAGGCCGTCGTGAAGAAATCCTTTGCGCCAGCCCCGCATTATTTCCCGATGAAAATGTCGGACTTCTCGGTCGAACGCAACGAACACGTTCAATGAAAACGCCCGTTCCATTATGCCACGGACCAGGGAGAATAATAATAACGGGGCGGCTGCCGGTTCTTTGCCTTCGTATACCCTGTAACGACTCGTGCACACGCTTGCCTCTCGTTACCGAGGATTCTCTAATAACCGTGCAACGAGAAAAAGCGTCCTCGTGCTCCATGGTTCGCCGGACGGTGCATTCGAAGGCTTTCGTTTCACTCGAGGAGTTGGATTTCTGTTACCCCGATAGCTGCTGCCATTCTAAATTGGGTCCGAATCAAAACCGTTGGGAAAGTGGGTCGGTGGTGATTCTAATTTTAGATCCGCCAACCTTTCCTTACGGGCTCGTCCATTGTATCGTGGAACGAGTATAACGGATAAAAATGGATCACGGCTCGCTTTACTCGTGTCCTTTTCTTACAGATTCTTTGTCATCTCATCGTGCTACTTCGATGGTTCGTTTCTCGTGTACTTTTCATTACGTATGGTAATGTCCTCGTGCCGTCAGTCACGACAAGCTATCAGCCAAGAATTCAGGATAATCTACGTTAGAAACTCGGTATCATCGAAATAATCAAGGGCCCGATACGCGATCTTAATCGCGTTTCCAGTCTCGAGCGAATTTGCAAAAATTATTGCGCGTCTCGCGAAAGATTGATCACAGCTTCGTGGTTTAATAGCAAAATCGACGATATTTGCAATCGTGTAGAACCGAGCCCAGCAATCTTAACAGCAGTTTCTTTCGCTAGGGTTTCGCTATTTTTCAAGTCCGTTTCTCGTTGCTGCGGCGCCTGGTATTTTGACTAGCGTGCTCGGCGTAATTACAGCATTCCCTCGGGAGCCGAAACGCGACGCTCGAATTATCCACGACGTTCCACGTCGCGGCAAGAACGCCTTCGGACATTTAATACGTTTCCATCAATGTCGTCGTCGCCGGGCGACGCTGTTACTCGAAACTTACCGTGCCAGCTCCGTATTCGCCGCGTACGATCCTTCGGAATAGAGTCGCGTACGAATCTACCTCGTCCTACGAGCTTACGTATCTCACAGACGAAACATCGGGGTTTGGTTAACGTTATACCGCACGCCATGCAATCTCGTCATTTCCGTTCCAGAATCCACGCCCGAGATTCATCCGCTTTGATTTTTAAAGGATTAAAATGAACCTTTCGCTAATTAATATTTCACTCCTCGAATTAACAGTTGTTATTCCTGGCTGACCTAATTAGTAAAAACTCGCTCGATAGATAGAGAGTTCGTAATAAGAGCAGACCACTCACGAGTGTAAAAAGCTTATAGCAGGTTAAGGAAGATCTTCAGTAGTACGAGTCAACGTATTGACGCGTGGTCCGTTGGCAGATCTATGGCAAAATCTATGGCAGAAGAGATTGGATATCGTCGTCCTTATTATATCGGAGACATTTATTCACAGCGACAGGTAGATTGTTTCAGGTTGATCGACGTCCAGATTTCGGCCATGACAGACAGTACAGTGGAATAGGTCAGCGTATCGACGAGCGCCAATGTTTCTTGAAGTCGATTATAGACTGATTCGTAAATATATTATCAAACGGATGTGCATTTATTTTTCATTTTTATTTTCGTATTATAGCGGCCCGTGACTTTTTTCTATGGATTGGAGCAGACTGCAAAGAACTCAGCTGTCGCAACATTTTTACGACTGTCTTGCATCGTGACCCGGTTAATAATTTCTCGTCGTCTCGGAACAGGAGTTAAAGATACGAAAGAAGCGACCTAGAACTCATTAATTATGACGCCTGCAATTTCCCGGCGATCTGGTCGCGTCTCCGGTACTTCGCAGTTCGAAAAAAAGTGGTCGGTGAAACGAACGTTTAAACTAAACGACTTAAGTCTTGATCCGTTCACGAACGTCGCCAAATATTTGCATCTGCGAGTGTATACAAAAATTTACCGGAACTCTATTAGCGTCACGCTGCCAAGTTTCCAGAAGAACGAAGTAAAAGCTGTTTTCTTGACCGAACGTTTCCCCATTTCGACGTTTTATTTCCGAGCCGTGGATTATTTGAAAAAGCGGAACTATCTCGTAGTCGTTGGTCGGATTAAGTCACGGAGATATTAATTCGAGCCAATAGCTAAAGTGCTTTTGCGCGTTGAACCGAAAGAGGTAGGAAGGCAGCTAGCCCGGATCGGACAATGCCTGAAATTCACTTGGAGGTAAGAGGATTTCGTGTCTGATTTTTGGCACCACCAGCTGCCCGGTCTATGCGTTATTAACCGGTTACGTCTGTGCGCGTACGTTCGAGGAAAAACGCAGTGGCATTGGTGCGAATAGGAACGAAGAAAAACCGAATAGAGTGGGTAGACAGATAGAGAATGGGAAAGGGAAAGGAGTGGGACGCGAAGAGACGTAAAACGAACAAGAGAAGAGACGAAGCCGGGGATGGAAAGAGGCGAAAGGTGGATATTCACGGTATTCCCATGTTGCCGGAGGCCGCCGCGTGCGACCCTCACTGCGAAACGTCATTTAACGATTAGCCGTGCGAACTGACTGCGAAATTCAAATTTAAATGGCACTCGCGGGATCGGCCTCGATCGAGTTCTCCAGGCACCTGAATTTATGCTGGAATTGCAGCGCAATTGTCGTGGTAACGGGCTGTGCGAGCTGTCGATGACGAGGCTGAACGCCGCCACGAAGAGCGAAGGGAGAAGAAAAATTGTTCTGAAAGAGGGCCGGACCTTTCATCGAAATACTTTGTCAGCGCGGTGCTTCCACGAAAACGTGGAAAAACTCGTTTTAGCCGTGGCGACTCGTTTCTCCTTTCAGCTCTTACGTTTCTCTTCCATGAATCGTGAATTAAAAATGTTGGAACGCCTGGAGGCGCCTGACGGTACCACGGAAATAAGATTCAAGGCAATGTAACCGTCTTTGATCGGACGACGGCTTCATATCGAATAATATCGAATGTGTTCGAGTTCGACGGAGTCTTCCGGGCTGGAGAACCGAGCGAATCGGAAAAGAGAAAGACGATGTTGGTAAAAGTCACTAATATTAACATCGGGTCTATCGAATGTTTCCAATTGATAGAGAATCGTTCGCGAATCGTACTCCGTCTCTCTCGACGATACTTCGTTTATGTTCTAGAATGTACCTTCCGATTCATTTACCACTAATTCGTCGATCGTCTTCGAAACGAAAGAAATACGCCAGGCAGACTTTGTGGCAGAAGCGACATGACGAAAGTTGGACGCTTCCAACGTCCAAAAATTCCAAAGTAGCGCAACGTCATTGAACGCGAGGCGTCGACTAAGCGTTTTCAGTTCTTTGCAAAGAATCCCTCGGATCGTCTTTTTCACTCAATCCTCGGATCTTCCGTCTTTGCCGCGCTAAAAGTTTTTGTCGCAAAAAGCTTGGTAGCCGACACTGTGCGACGAATAATACGTGGTCCCGTTTCGCGACTGCCATGCTCGGTCGTTCGATCCGTCGTCGTTGTAGATCGATCGAATCCGTGGAAGGACGGAAGGAAAACGGAGACGCGGAAAAGAGAAAAGCAACGCGGGGTCTGTCAGGCGGCGTGTCACGGGCCGCTACGAGGGATGAAACATGCTGAGCGACCAGCAAAGAGAGCGGCAAGGTTGATTAATGAACGCGTCGCCGAAAGAGCAAAATAACAAATAGCGCGTTGCCACGTTGCCCTCGAGCTGACGCGATGGCGACCGTTCGACCTGCTCTGCAACGAGGGTTGTGGCAACCGGCCATGCCGCTTGCTTGATTCATAGTTCCCGCGGTGCACCGACGGCTTGTGACGAGGCGCAACCTCGTGTTAAGCATACGGCCGACCCTCGACCGACCACCCTTTGCTCCTGATAATTGATTGTCTCGCGCCCTCCGACCTGGTGCCGACCAAATTTCATTTCGTCCTCGCTGACTCTATCTGGCTGCAGTTTTTGATTATCGCGTCCTTTCAAGAAACACATCGACGCGATCGTCTCAAACTGTCCACCTTGATCGCATGCCCCCACGAAGTTCACCGAATATCTCGGATTTAAAAAATTTAAGCCATAAAAGCTGTACCCGATTTCTGTAAATAAACTCGAGCAAAAGAAAGACGATAAATCTACAAATAGGACACTTAGCAATGAAATAATCTTTTCATCGGTCGTCTAAAATAATGGAGTTACTTTTGTATAACTCGTGATTCGATTATCTAGAGGTTCAGCGAGGTATAAGAAAAGTTTCACCAGGAACGTGGCTTTTTCAAAAAATGGATACACCTGGTCTAATTTTATCGAACGATTGGAATCTCGAAGGTTACACAATGGGTGGGTACTGAGTCGATCATATCAAGTCGGCGATAGATTATGTAATTTCCGCGCAATCTTTGATTCCTGGCACGTCGTCGGCTGGAAACGAGTTTGGCTGGTAGCTGGATGTGGGTCTGAGAAAGTGGCGTTTCCAACGGTATCGCGGCGTCATCGACAGCCCTCTTCGTGTATCGCACGGTACACGCGACATCAACCGCGATATCATACCCCGACGTGAAATCTGTTTCTCTCCTCAGGGTCTTCTGTTGCTCGCCGTAATTTCGCTTCGATGGAGATATTTGCGCGTCGTCTGTTCGTATGCTCGTCGATATTCAAATCGACCACGCCGATTGTGTCCTGTTATTACAGCCAACGTTTGTCATCAACGCTTCGATCGACATTTTTACCGGGAATCGCGAGCAATCACGATTCTCTATGGCTTCTGCTCCACGTTAAGTATTTATTCGCACGTAAACTTACAAAAAAGTACTTTCAACGAAGTTCCCTACGATAAGATACTCCGATTTGGCGGTGAAACTATTCCATCGTTATGAATGTTAACACTCTACTATCGAGGAACATATCTACTTGAAACGTAAAGCTCGAGGTGGAGTCTACGAGACCCGTGAACGTACAGATAATTTATACGTACACATAGAACGTTTTTGACAATTTTTCTTACTGATTTACTTTTATCGTACATTTTCCCGATAAACATGACGGAAGAGAATGGTCGGAGAGCAGATTTCATCGTCAGGAATTATTACGATATTATTATTAACCCTTTGCACTCGAGCACTTTTTCCTATACGTATACGTGACGTGTCTTACAGCTAGTGTAAAATGATTTCATATACAAATTAACTTAAAAAAACATTCTATTCTAATAATTTATCTATATTTACATCTTTGAAAATATGATTTTGTAATATTAATTTCTGTACTTTTTTTGTACGATAACATATAAAGCATTCGCCAAGATTCATTCTTGATATAATTAATCTCATTTTTCAACTGTTCAAAATCAAGTTCATCTTCATTTGAGCTAACTTCACTTTCGAAAACCACTTTTTTTTAGGGTTTCTAAACTATAATACTTTAGCCATGATCGTCGAATCCGAACTAACGTTGGAGACGTTGCTTCAATACCATAGTTGAACCATAGTTTCGGAGGGATATGGAATTAAATATTTTATCTCCATTTTAAAGTCTAACACTTTACATTTCCTAACAAAGAACACAAGAGATGTCGAAATCTAGCATAAACAGGGACTGTCGCCTCTCGCTCGTCACTGGAGTTGCAGCACGGAATGCCGTGGTGATTGAAAGTCGCCTCTCGAGTGCAAACGATTAAGACGATATCTCGCAGCCCTATTTGTCGGCTGATCGATTTTCTCGCAATACGAAGATGCAATATGACTCTTTATAAATTTTCCATGTTATCTTTCAAAACCGACAGGTATTCTATATCGCAAAAGAATGCAAAGCTATGTTACTATTAGCTTACTGCTTTCACTCAATTTCTTTTCCCCCTGACAGATTACAACGTACACGTATCAAACGTCGTTTCGTAAAATGGACAAGCTATGTCGGTTTATTTGCGTGAATACGAAATTCAAGTACTTAGTTATAAAAAGAATGGTAGAAAATAAGAAAAATAAAATCAGCGTAGTCTGTGAGATTTCAGCTCGGCGGTAGAGGGTTAAAGATAGAAGGCGCGCCAGGTGATACGCGATACCCAGATACCCGAGTGAAAGCAGATCTTTTAAAACCTTTTCGCAACGAACTGAACGCGAATAGAGCCGTTTCAACCGGAGGCGAAGAACGCTATTCATTGCGGCGTAGACAAAGGTTCGCGCAATTCCCGTTCCCGCGCCAGTTCGTTTCCAGACAATTTTCGTAATCGACTAACTTCCGGACCGGCGATCATAATTCTCGATGCGCCGGAAGATTCGATATCGCGCGGTTTCACGCTGCGCTTGTCTGTCCGGCCCTTTGCGAAACGATTAATGCGGGCTCGTGTATCGTCCGCAGGATGACTCTGTGCGTTTGCACCTTTGTCCGTTCGTTGGTTTACAGACCGCTTCTGTCCCGCCAGCAGAACCGCGCGCTTCCGGTTACTCACTCGATTCGTTAGCTCAACCTGATCGGTTGTGCGCGACTGATTACCGATCGATCCTGACAAATATTTAATCGCGATCAATCGGTCGAAAGTCACCGGTTTCCCTTTGTTTTTCAGTCACTTCGGCTGACTACCTTTATCGAATTAATTGGCCGCCGCTTGCCGTCGATATCCTCGTTTTTTCATCTCGAACCATTACCCGTCCCTATCGATCGCTGTTCCATCAAGACTTCGCTTCAAGCGCGAAAGGTTTGTCGTCGTCGGACGATTTTTCTCCGGTTCTCTGGTAGCCGGCTATGGCATACGGCTGGTCACCATTCCGAACATTCGATGTAGCAAATTACATCTAATTATTATTCTCCAGCACTTCGACAAAGTTTGCTCGTGTTTTGAATCGATCGAGTACGATTCGGTTAATAAAGTCAGGAGTATGGTATTTCTGAAGCGTACATCTTGAATTTTCATTTTTCGTTCGTTATTACGGCCGTGGCTTCCCAAACTTTTCTTTCAAACATTACTCCTTGTCTCGAACATTGAAAAAGATGGCTCGTCTTAAATGACTCGTGCTATATCATAGCGTATTTCGTACTAAACGGAAATGTTTAGAGCGATCGTGCGATTCTCTGCGATCACGAATCGCGCAAATATCCGTGCGAGATCGTTACCGAGAACACTGAGCAACGCTCAGGGAAAAGTTGGTCGATTTGTTTTCGGTAATTCACCAACTCGTCCACTAACCATAAAATCCGACCAACTTTTCCAGGACTGCCGGAACTCCTTCCTCGTTCGTTACTCTTTTCCGCTCGTATATACGGAGCCATAGGTACGGGCGTGTCGTAAACGTTAGAGAGCTTCAAACACTCGGCGTTTCTCTCTCCGGTTCTCGAAGGTGGCCGCGATTCTCGTTCGATCTCGAGGAACAAGGGCTTGTTAATCAGAGGTCAACGATTAACCAGGACGGCACGGCGAGAAGGAAGAGCCGGAAACTTTTAAGCGCGAGAAATTGCAACAGCGGAGGCTGGCCGGGGCAACTTCTTTCCATTACCTGGGAGGAGGAAGATTACGCGGGCGGGTCGGAAGTGCCGTAGAAAGAAGGAAGCGGAATTTCTTGCCGTTGTTTTTCGTTTTAATTGCAGCCGGCACCGGGAGGAGCGTCGAGGCATGGCAGTTAACGAGATGGCGTAATATCCTCGACCCGTTCGTAGATCGGCCCCTATATTCGTCGTCGTTTCGTTTTCACGAGCAATCGATTAGCGTCATACAGGGAATATCGTTATGAGCATAATTCTCTTCGTAAGCGACTGTCGTTCGTCTAGATCGTTCTCCGTGGAACGTGTCTTTTTTAATAGCCCATCGTTCGACGTTAAATTCAACCATTCGTTCGATCCTCGACGTTTGCTGTACCTTGACACGGAACGAGCTTTCGAATATACGAAACAAAGGGAATTAGGAATCAGGAATACCAAACATCCGGGGCTTTGCGGTTTCCGGTGACATCTCGTCAATACCGCGGTTTCCAACGTTACGAGCGAGTACCGATGCCTGCACAGGGATCATTTCGGTGTCCTTCGAAACGACGAGCTGACCATCGTTTCGTAAACGCGTCTGCGCTTCGAGGGGAAAGACTCGTTCCTGGAATTTTCCAAAGGATCGTGGTCATTAAACGGCGAACGTCTCGATGGAATGGTTTCTTCTTCCGAAACGTCTTTCGGATTTATCGCGACGACGATATCAACGGAATACAAGGATGGCGTGTTTCCAGCAATAAACCCACGAGCCTTCGCTCGCGATGAAGTTTCTCACGCCGTGATACGTACAGTATCGGTTTTTATTTCGCCTCGGTTCATAAAGTTCGAATGGATAATTTGTCGAAGCTTTCCTGCCCGAGGAAATTGAGTTAGTACGGTCGAGGCCGAGGAATCTGTCGCTCTTCGATCTTTCGACACGGTGCAGATTCTTTGAAGCGTCGAGACTTTTATCAAGCTTGAACATGGTCCTCGAAAATCCCAAAGGAAAGAAAGTAAAACAGCAGGAAGGAAGTAGAATTTCGGTAAATGAATTTTAAATGTAAGCAAAGATTACTGACGATGATTCGGGGAACAACTCGGTACAACAAAAGCGAAACACGCGATGCAGTTGCGCGAGTTAATAGCCACGATGGCCATGTGCGGAAAGGCTGACGTGACGAGAGGCGATGATTCTTCGGCCAGGAGTATTTTCGTAGGCGCCGGCATAGATACCGATAAAAATCGCGTCGCGTCCACGGTTCGTGGGATCCCGACCGGGCAATTTAATAATAATTGACAGAAAATACGGTTATCTGGCGAGCGATTTACGAGCGCGCGCCATGGTCGCATTTAGAGGTGTTCTACGCAAGATGAAACGGGTAGATCGCTGCTGGAAAATCGCTGCGTGTAGGTAGATCGAGATAAACTTCGCCATCCGGCCGGCGTTCACGGTAGAAACAAAATTACCGTTGCACCGTTACACGTCGAAGACAGAAATTACGCGGGGTAATTGGCATCGATTTCGCATCGAGCTAAATTTTCTTGGCGACGAACGAGCGAAAAAAAAAAAACAAAAGAAGAAAAAAGATTCAATCGTTCGTGGAACGCCGGCGTTCGGTGTCTCCCTATTTTGCGTCTTCGTTGGGAAATCGACAAACTGCAGAGACTCGATCGACAGGCTATCGCACGGACCGACGACCATTTCGACTCGTTATTCGTGTGGCGTACACATCGGAAGCCGTCTCTCTGTCAAAATAAAAGAGCGCGTCGCAGATTTTGCGGCGGTCATTATTTCGAAGACGTATCTGGGCTGCATCGATTAAACGTCGGTGGCGTCGCGCACACGGACCTAGGCCCGCCGCTTTTCCATTTCATCGCCCTTGTCGATACTCGTTAACGACGACAAATCTACTTACCGAGTTAATCCGTCGCGTCGTTGCGGACCGATATCAGCCGGCCCGTAATTTTACAATAATTCGTCCGCAATTTTTCATCTGACGATTTACGAGTGCCACAGCCCATCGTGCTTCCGCGTTTATAAAAAAAGAACGAGAAGAAAAATATACGAAGAGAGGAAGAAAAGAAAGGAACGAGATAGAGTAAAGGGGAAAAAGAGGTACATCACGTGGAAAGAGGAGAGGAGAAGGAGGAAAAGGCAGGCGAAAAAGAAGGGTTTGCGGCGACGAATGGAGGGTGAGGATCGCGCATAACTGTAGCGCGATGTTCGATAAATTGCCCCCAGGTTCTTTTTAGTTTGCCGCGATATTTTATTTACAAACTAAACGTATCCGAGTGCGCGTGCCGCGGGAACGTCGTCCGAATCGGTTTAAGCCTTTAAACCGACCTTCTTTTTTCCCAATCTCGGAAATCATAACCGGAATTCTCGATTTTTTCTCGAACACGGTCGCCACAATTTCTCCACCGCTATATTTTATCTCGCTGGCCGCTATATTTTATCTCGCGTCATCTCGCGGCGTAACGATTAAAAATGCGTCGGACGTCTGCTTGGAAATAAGTGAGACCGAATCATATGTAGTATTTGTACGTTAAATGCGGGGCAAATATCGACGAGTGGAAAACACTTGAATTAACAGACAAAAATATTCATGGGAACGGTAAATAAATTACCGCAGGAGAGTGTCTCCCAAGTCACACACGCTGTCTGTAACTATTTCTATATTTAGGATGAAAAGGTCGCTGCCTTCTGTGCAATAATATGTAGCGTTAAATCTAATACACTTCAAGTGAAACAGACAGATTTAACGCGTCTATTAATAATCCTGACTGCGAATTTCAGATCGATTACTCTATATATCCATAATACTGCGTCGAGTGCGCTCGCTATTCGGTATATTCGTCGGGCGAATTAGACGCGGTATGACCTAACGTACCTATCGTATACGTGGTGAATTCTATCTTAAGCTCCTTGGGATAGTAATGCGTCCTCTAAATACGTCGAGAATCAAACTCCGCTCTACGTATCTCCAGTGCAATGTGATTTACGTCGCGAAATGAAGCGAGGCAACCTATTATATAATTATGCATGAAATAACGATCGATCAGGAGATCAAGAGACAGCGTGAGAGTTCTCTCAGGAACGTACGAACCGCAGAGACAAGCGGAAAGCCCCGTAGTTGGTAAATTTCCTTTTCCGTGCCGACGGTGGTTTCTGATATCGGTTCAACCATAATTCATCATGAATTTTTGTGTTGTCTTCTAGACGAATATGTAAAACTTATGGCGAGCACGACAGGGGAAAAGAGCGCGGTGCGGCGTGTCGTAGTAGAATGCCGGAGAAAGAATGTCCCAAAAATGTTTAACGAGTCATCCTCTCTACCGATAGACACGTCACCCTGGGAGAAAGCGAATTCCAGTTTTGTGACGCTGCCAACCTACCCGTTCAGAATTCTTTTCTTGGCATAATGAACTCCGCTCGTTTGCACGCGACCGATTCCTCTTCGTTCCGGCTTATTTATCGGGAATACCTCCTCGAGCAAACCGCTAGACTTATCTTCTACCTCGGTCATCCTCCCTCCCGTCGTTCAACGAGCTCTCGTCACGGAAAATTTCACGAGAACGTCGCACGAGTAGAGCCTCGAAACGAATCACGGAAATTCCATGTACAGATAGGCGTTTATCGTCGTGTTTACAGCAGGTGGTCTCACGAAAGCGTCGACCAACCGCCGATTTCGATTTTCCATCCGTCTCGCGAAAATTGCGAAAGCCCAGCGGGTTCGTGCAATCTTTCTCAGGAAAAATTGTACCGCCATCGCGTCTCCATTTCTATCACGGCTCGACGGAAGCCCCAGGTCTATGGTACGCATTTAATAAGTGAACAGATTGAAGAGTCGGTGGAAAAATCAATCTTGGAACGGAAGTTGCTACGTCTCGAGAAGACTCGAGAACGCTTTTGCCAAATGGAAAGAGGAAACGGGAAGAGGTTCTCGTTTACGTAATTCGTCGCCGGGAAAGGGTGACGTTCGCGGCGTCGAAGAAGGACACGAACCGCGACGAAAATAGATCCGAAGGTTCCAGGAAGGGATTCGTGCGTGGTTTCTGTCTCGTGTCAATGAACAGCCGATTCGACGTACTTAAGGCGTGCGAGAACGTAATACACGGGTCCGAAGGGGAGAAAGACAATTTGCCGAAGCATAATTTGCTGAAAAGCAAACGACGCTTTGCGGTCAACGATAAACACGGCGTCGTAAGGGACGAGAAAGCGCGTTACAAAGATCTCCGCAAAGTGGATGATAACGGCGTCGCGCAACCGCTCGCCGATAAGATCCTCGTTTTCTCTTGAGAAATGCCACGAAAAACGCGTTATCGTTTGTAACGACGTTATCCTTTCGCGCGATCCACCGGCGCACATTTCGTCGCTGCCATTTTCCACGCGATAATTGAATAAACACAGCGGAACGTTCTTCTTCGTATTTTTTTCGTATTTTTCGCGATACATTTTTCTCTTCTGCTATTTATTTTTCCCAATTGCGTCGCTTTTGCACGGATACACGAACGCGATAATTTCGTAGGGAACGCTCGAACAACGACAGCTTCCAATTTCACCGTGAGAGCCTTTGATATCGGTCGAACTAGCTGTAGAGGAGCGTTACGCGCAGATGCGGCTCACTCATCCTCCCGATGTAAAAGTTTCTCAAAAGAAGCGATGGCCATTCCAGTGAAAGTTTCGGCTGGCTGGTAACGGTTACGATAGAAATACGTGGCGTCCAGTGGCGCACAAAGCGGCGTACATTATTTACCGGCGGATCGATAGCCGGACAGCCAGCGAAAAACGGACGAGCGTGGCAAAAATTGCACGCTCCTCTTCGAAAATCCTTCTCATCCTCGACCGCTCGAATTCCCTTCTTCTCTCGGCGACTCAATTTCGGTTATCTGGTCTCGAAAACGTAGCCGCGGCCTATAAACGCTTGTCGACGATGTAAACAACTTTCCGGTTCGTGTATTTGCCAAGAGCGTGGCGGCAAGCGTACTGGCCACGGTATACGTAATTTATTATTTCAAGGATCGCGTGAATTCGCGCGGTAGAGACGTTCTCTTCCGCATCGAATTGCTTCCAGAGTTCGACGACGTGAAAACGCTACACGAGTATCCACCGAAATCGAACGGTTCTCCGCCGGTTCTCGACTTCTGCAGAGCCGCGCGCGCAACAAACGAAGGCTATGCTTTAAAAGCGAGTCAGGCGAAACGGCAACCCGAAAAATTTCTGGCAAGCACCACGGTCCCGAGAGCGTCGTTGGACTATTGTAACGTTTAAGTGGCCGCTGTGTGACCGTTGCTCTTCGCCTCCAAGCAATTCTCCGGTGAATGCCGAGTCTTGCGGCTGTTAGACGTTGTCCGCCACGACGATCCTTCAATCGCAGACAGAATTTTTGCGGACGCACGAGCCTCCGACTCGTCGTCGGGTCACTCGAGAATCGCGAGAAGAGAGCTTTTGCCCGGTCGTAGTTCCGTTTCTAGAACGTTCATCGACTCAAGCCGAATTTACGCTGTTTCATTTTGAAGGATGAAAGCAGCATTCATCCGCCGTGTTCGGCATTCATCCGAAACAGTGTAAATTCGGCTTAACGAAATTGCGCGTCGTTGCGACGACAAAAACGATATCCGAGGAGTTTGATCGCTAAGAACAGGCGCGCTGTCGTCGCTGAATAGCAAGGCTACGTAATTTTATCCTGTTTCGTTCGATACAGTTTTCCGCAGTACGCGGACGCTCTTCTTCCTCGCTCCTCCTTTTCGGCCTTTCTATTTCGGTTTCCCGTAGATTAGAACCGGTAACACAGACACCAACTATTATTAGGCGACGCTTCTCCCCCCTCTTAGATCGTATTATTTGTTTGACCTCGCTTTCTCGTGCTGCGCCTCTTCGAAAAACTTCGCGCTCCTCCTTCTTGACGGATCGTGCACCGACGACAATGTTTCGTCGGCTGGGCTGACAGATTTTATTTCTAGGACAAGTCAGAGACTTCGAGCAATCGGATCGAAGCGTGACATCGCGAGAGGAGTGACTCTGACTCTGACATCGTCGAGATTCATTGGAAAATCAAACACGTCCCGATACTGTTATTCTGTTCTAATCCTTTTCGATTTCAATTATCGGGATATTCGGAGGAGGATCACGAGGAAGAGGAATCGAATACTTGATGGGAATTTCGTAAGAGCGAAAATGGAACATACTCCTCTTGCCTTCGTTCCTCTCGGCCATCCCTTGTCCTGGCTCCCCCTACAACTCCGAGTAGACCGAGTATAAACAGCTCGTGGAATGCCATGGGGGAAGCATTAGCAAGTGTTAAGCTAAATAAACACTCCGGCTGACGGGGAACGGGGCTGCGTTTACAATGGTAACGAGTGCCGACTATGGGGTGACTGGATGATGCCTCGAGTGTCTGGACGCTAAATTCCTTCGACGATACTTCTTTGCTCCGGAATAATGTGACCGGTTCGTCGAATCATCGCGTACCTTAAGACTCCTTACAATTCGTGTTCCTCTTTCCTCGATCGAGTCGAGGATGATCGTTTACAATAACGTTGCAATAAAAGTGTACGGTGTATAGTCGAGAAAGACGTCGTCGTTATTTAATCGAGGGATAATCAGCTTTCCTTTGTTCGAGGCGTAACGAGCTTCCTACCACGCGTCTCGACGCATTAGTCGCTGTCTTCGCAAACTTACGATATTATGCGGCTGTCGGGCTTCTTTCCTGAGACTTCTTTGTCGCTCTTGATAACCTCGTTTCTTACGAATTAATCTCGACATTGGTTCCCACCTAGCGTGCCAGCGACACCAAGCGTGGCAAGAAATTCTTGGTCGCGTTCATTTTGCAATGAAAGATCGCACGCAAGAAATCGTCCGGAACATAAATATCATTGGGAAAATCGCAAGGGGTATTTCGTTTCGGATCGAACGTGCGTTTCGATTGCCAGAACAGTGGCGTGAACGAGGCACGAATACACAGGCACACGGAATTCGGACGCCGATCGTTTAATCGACGCTGCTAGAGATTAGCGAGCGACGGTGTTAATGCGCGTTGCCATTAAGCGCGTACTTAGCGCTGCGTGCGAACAAGTAAACGGAGAGAACACGGAACGGGGATGGGCGACACAGGAGGTAGACAGCTCGAAAGCCGTTTTCTGGCCAGCGTTGGAAATGCGTTTAACTAGTCTGGGTTCGTGCCGCTTATCGCAAACTTAGACGTTTCGTCGCCAAGTTATCGCCACGGAAACGCGTTTACGTACGAAATTACGAACCACCAACGACACAGCGGTTCCCCGCTGGTTTTTTTTCAATAATACCGGAAGACGTTCCCGGTCGTAGATCAGGAACAGAAGCGACGAACATAAGAGTTTCTTAGCACGTTCCCGAGCGTCGCGCTTCGAAGCCGGCCGCCACGAAGCGTGTACCGGAGAAATTAGTTCGTGCACGTGATTACCCGTGGAGGCACGCAGCCTGCTGCCAGAAACCACCTCGGGGAAAGAGACACGATCGCCGGCTCGGAGTTCTGGGAAACGCGCTTGCTAAACGATAAGGGGTTGCACGGCTGGGGAAACGCGGCTCCGGTAAAACGCGATCGTACCGCAGCCTCGAATTTGGCTACCGAAACTGTACTTGGGAGAATCGTAGGTGCAATTCGAAGAAGTTAGTCGATGTTAGCCATGACTCGAGCTTTGTGTCTTACCGATACGGAAAGTGGCCACTGTTTCGAAATGAATCGGGAGATTGGTCGCGAGCAACGGGACAGCCAAGAAGGCGAATCGATGCGTGAATTGTTGACGATCAAAGGCCGCACCATCGTTCCGCCTTGGCTTCCTTTGTGCACCGCTAGAGTCATCAACAACGACGCAAAGAGCACTTGGCTAAAGTGGACGTGGATGGCCGGTCGAGACGAAATTAACGAGCCAGAATCCGTGAAGCTTCTGTGAAGGGAATAGCGTGGCGCGTTACGCGCCTATTTCCAACGATATTTTTCGCCGCAGATAGAACTGCCTTCCCACGACTTTTTACATGGTCCCCTTCACGCTTTAAAGCGATTTTTATCTCCGATGAACGTTACCGAACGGGAAAGTAAGCCAAAGGCCGTGGCGAATGATAAGAAAAGTAGGCCGCTTTCATATCGCGGAATTAACAGGCTAATTTTTTCCGCGTGGCTGAACGGTAGATCGATTGCAGCTGCGTTTGCGTTGCACAGAGAAAAAGTAGAAGGAGAGGAAGAGCAAGAGCAGAAATAGAGAGAAAGATCGCCCGGAATCTCTCTCTGCTCGCAATTAATTAGAGACGACCGGTCTACATTTTTCCTTTTAGCGAACGCTTTTAATCATCCCAACGATTTCGAGGTCTCTCTTACCAGCTGTGTTCTATCTCTTAACCTCTTTACCGGCCAATCGTTAACGATATTTAATGAAATTTCACCCAGAAACGACATACTTCCATCGAAATATCAAGTAAAGATGACATGTGTAAATCGAGTTGTCGATTAGCGTCGACACGGTCAACCAGATCAGTATTCGAAAATATTTCGTGGCTTTGAAGTCTGGAAAACTCGACGAGTTCGAGTACATATAACAGATAGTAACAGATATTCAAGACATACGGTTGTTTATAGCGCGAGTGTTGGACACGAGACGCTATAAGCACAGACTATCGTGGAAGTAGAAAGTCGTGACTATAGTCAGACGCACGGCCCGTCCCTATCCATCGATTTTCGTTAATTCTAGGACAATTGGCTCACAGCTTGGCCACGAAATAATTTTATCGGATTCTAACCATTTTATTCTTACTCGCCTTTTACTTCGAATTAGCTGGATTTTTATAAACGCGGGATTAAGGTCGACGAATTAAAAAAATTGAGAAAATTTGTAACGAGATAATTGCGTACGATATAAACGAGGGAATAACGAGGGGAATTTGCTTTTTACGTTAATTACCCACTGATATCTCATAATATACCGAAGTGTTTTCCACCTTTGCCGTCGATATTATTTACCTGCGGCGAAACGAATTAAAGCGAAAGTATCGCGAAGGAGAATTCACGAAAGCAACCGGACTACAGAAAGAAAAAGGCTCCCTCAATCGCGAACTCTTTTCCGAACCGTCGCTGAAGATGGAGGCTAATGGTACTCGAGGCTCAAAACGTTACACGGAACCGCATTTACTTCGAGGGTTACTTCCGCGACTGCACTCGACCCCTTAAATCGCAACAGCCCTGTAATAAAGCGATACTCTGAAGGGCCGCGACGTGCTCGCGGGTCAATGCGCATAAGTAGCTTAAAAAAGTTGAAAGTGTCGCTTGCATCAAACCGACTCGCCCGTGTTCCACCGTTTATCCTCGAGCTTTTCCTCAAACACCAGAAGGAAGTTGTTTGCGTGCGAGTAAATATTTACGAGCGCGATCAAACGACACCCGTGGCAGAATTGGAAATATTTATCGAAACGAAAGGAGGAAAATTGGTCGATCAGCGCGTACTAGTAGCGATCGAATTTCACGGCTACTCGACACTTCTCGAGTTTACGGCGGGACGTCTTGTACAACTTGTAACAGTGTTTCTGCTTTGTCGAGAGGCGAGAGCGAAGGCGAGCGCAGGCAGCCGGCTTGCCTGCCGCTAAGGTATTTCTAATTTAAACGTAGCCAAGCAAAGAATAGGAAAAGACGCGGCGACGCGCGTTACCAGCTTTAAGGCCGCGTTCACACCGGCGAGAACGCAGTGGGCGGAGAGAAACTCTCTGTTGAACGCGGTGAAACAAAAGGATGGCGGTCGGCTGCGGTGCAACAAGAAACCCTCGAGCGTATCCCTTCCGCCCCGTGCTGCCCCTTCCATTCTTTCTTTCGCGCTTTTCACGCGCTCGTTCCGCCGGCTCTCGCCTCGAAACCGCGCGCACTTTTAGCACCTCGAATTAGATTTCCTCTCATCGGTAACCAGGGTCGACGATCTCCTCCGATTCTTCTCTGTTCTCGCATTCGAAGCGTCGTCCTCGATCTCACGAAAATGGGGGAGGGGTTCGGAGAGGAAACGCGAATTCAATTTCCCCGAAATCGTTGGTTTTCATTCTGCCATAGGAACATCGATAGTCTTGCAAGATAGCGAATCGACCTTTCCTATCCACAGTCGACTTGTTCGCGGCTGGTGTCGCGGCGGAACACGCGAAACGGCTATTACAATTTCAAAAACGCACCCTTATCGGGTAAGAAGACTTATCCGGCTGAATAAATTTCTCGCCCTCGGCAACTCGAGAGAGGGAATCCATTCTTTTCGATTCTCCGTCGATCCGGCGATGTTCGAATATCTCGGCAGGTTTTGCGAGGGAACGCGAACCGGATCGCTTCGGGCGAAAGTAGATTTTTCGATGTGTCGTCGAACTCGCGAATCTTCGTTACCGTAACGCGACATCCTCTCGCCGTCTCGTCTCGAGATAACGTCTAGCGTTCCTCGCGAAGAAATATCGATACGAGGCTGGCTAAAAGCTCTTGGAAATCAGCGATTGAATCGAAGGTAAATTACATTTCCGCGGTATTCATCGAGCAGAAAGGAGAGGAAGATGGGGATGAAAGGAGTTCCTGTTTGACTTTTTTTCCACAGCAACCCGATATCGGTCCACCGTCTCGGATATCACAGACCTCGGAGCATCGATATTGCCCTCGTTACGTGTATCGGTAAACATTGTCTTTAACACGACAATATACCTTTCCGCTATTTCCTGAAAATGTCTGGAAATCGTGGCGGACAACACGGACGTGCCCTTTGATTAAACGACGACAACGATTGTCGACCGAGGAGCTTGTCCTCGAAAACTCTTGCAAGGTAACGTTCTCCGTACAATAAGGAGCAACAAGAAAGCAGAGGTTCCATGCGGAGATGTTCCCTAAATTGGATCGAATGGAACGTGGACAAGATTTGCGAAGGCATCGCGACACGCCAAATTCGCGGTAATCGATCACGGTGAGTCCCGGGGCGGGTCGGAGTCGTCGCGACGCCCGAGCGCTGGGAATTGCGAAGTTGCGACGCGGGACTGCGTCCTGGATTCCGGGACATCGGAAACTCTGTCGTTACATCGCACCGAAATCCCATCGAATTCCTGCTCGAGAGAAAATTCGCAAACCCGTAATCGAGATTGCTGCTCGAACCAGCTTCGCCTGACTGCTACGTGGACAGGGTCGTGCGTCGAACGAATTTCAACCAGAAGGAAAGAGGATGATCGAACAAGCAGCCTCTAACCTTCGCGGAGTCAATTTCCACGCGTCGAGGCTCCTCTCGTTCGTCATTGTCGCGGAAACGGGGTGGCGTTATTGCGCGAACACCGTCAAAGCAGCCAGGTAAAAGGCGCCTGTGATGTGTAAGCCCGTTCGTGCAGAAGCGATGGTTTAATGCCGGCAACTGGCAGACTCTTCGACCTCCCGATTCGGGAAACAATAGGATCGTGAACACCTACGAGAAACGATCCCGGTGCACCGGGGAAAATACCAAGCCAGGGGGAGAGTGTTCGATTGCTGGTTCGCCTTTCGATGGCACCGTCGTTTCAATTCGAACGAGTGAAACGAGACTCGGTGTGATCGTGTGTCATCGAGACGTGAAACGACAGTTTGCGCGACGAAACGAGACTACGAGAATTTGGATAAGAACGCGTGTCGTTATTACGAGTGCTCGGTTGACTTCTTATTATCGTATGTCGCGTTTTCTACGCGGATGTAGCGATGTCGTTAATTACAATTCGAACGAGATGATATAGCATGGCGGAAAGAAGAGTTTATATTCGTGCTATGGCTGATTAAGATGAAAACGATTCGACTAGGGCAACGATCGGCTCGCCGCAAACGGGTGCGATGCACTCGAGAAATTAGGAAAGCAGGAAGAGACGTCCGGGAAGGGGGAAGTCGGGCGAAGCGCGCGGGCGGTCTAGTTTTCCTTAACGCGAAGTGGCACCTCTAAACTCGAAAACGCAAAAGAGGGGCCGGAGAGAAAAGGCTGGATAGGCAGAGACCGGGCTCGTGCACCGTCGTTGGCAAGCGAGAGCGAGTCGGAGATTCGGTAGAAGAGAGAAGATGCGGTGGCGAGAACAGACGCGCTGGGACGTTAGAGGGGAAGAGAAGCAACGACGAAGAAGAAGGCGGAGGCGGCGTTGGATGAGGCGGAGGAGCCGGAGGACCGAGTGTTTGCCTAGCCGGAGCACGAACCCCGTAAATAGAATCCCATTAAAGCCTTGACGCGCTGCCGCTCGTCCTCTTCTCGTACAGATATACGAGAATGTACGTGCACTGGTACACGAAGAGGAGCGGAGCCGGTATGGATCTTAGGCACCTGCACACAGCCTAGCCTGCTGGGGATGAGGCGCGCTACCCGATGGGAGAAACGCCGTGGCCGAATAATGCCAGCCACCTTCGCTAGCGTAGCCCGATAGAATCGAGAGTGCCATGAAAAGCGGCGAATCGTGTACTTTCAGAATCTCTATCTCTTTCCCCCTCTTCTTTTTTTCGTCGTCCAACGTCTCTTTCCTTCTGCTCTAGCGGACCGTTCGACGAGATCTTCTTTTAAATTACCGGCTACAATAAGCGGAGAATTCTAATCGTTTAACCACTTAGGAATTCCATAAGCCTGATTCTACTGCTTCCTCGCGAGGTTACCACACGGAATACTAAAGCGGAATGGACGAAAAAACGAAAAGAATCTGAAACTCCTTTCCGTGGATCGCCTTCGTTTCAGTTTATTCGCTTTTCTCCACGTTCGGCAGTCTCGTTCTATTTATCTCTTCAGCCCCTCGATTTCCCACTACACATCAATTTCTCCTTTCAATCCGTCACTCGCCGTTCCTATTTGTTTAGCGATCTGTTCCTCGTATTTTTCCTCGTTCTCGAACCTTTTATCTGGCGGATTCCTCCGCGGCGTCCCTCTCCTGTCCCTTCGACGCTCCTTTTAGAAGAGCTCCTTCGTCGTCTGTCCCTCGAGAATTCATCGTTCCCGTGTATGCGTCCGTTTCGTCGCTAGAAGGAGAGAGAGAGGGAGAGTGAGGGGGGAGAGCAATACAGGTGCGCACGGTGCATCCACGTCGATGGAAATTGATTGATCGACTTCGCCGCGTTTTCCCACGGGCAGTCATCGCAGTTCCTGTCCCGTTCGAATGGAACTCGCAAGACCCTG
Organism: Bombus terrestris; assembly: GCF_910591885.1. Classification (NCBI taxonomy): domain Eukaryota; kingdom Metazoa; phylum Arthropoda; class Insecta; order Hymenoptera; family Apidae; genus Bombus; species Bombus terrestris. The sequence goes on from NC_063278.1 coordinate 6,641,419, forward strand.
GATCGATGTATCCGCCGCGGATTGCTCTTCCGTCAAGTTTCTGATTAATTCGACACTGCTGCGTTCTCCAGAAAGTATGGACGAGCATTACGAACGATGCAGCACGCTGGTGTTTCCAAAGAAGCATCGCTTCGAACATGGTCGCGAGACTTTCGAATTTCAGATATAAAAATCTACCGAAGTTAACCATAGCTACGACTTGCACGTATATTGTTTCTCTGTCTGAGTTTTGCCTGGTAAATATCGCCTTTGAGACGTCGTTTATCAACGAAAATGTCTCGCCTGTTCTCTTTTCTCTCCAGAGTACGGTATACCAAGTGGCGACGTTTCCAAAGGATGAACTGGGACCAAGAAATCTTCGTTCACCAACTTGGACGCGTTAATAATGCATGTTGCACCAAGTCGAAATAGGTTGTACAATATGAAATTTCCTATTAAACGTTAAACGTGTCACAGCTTTCGCAGCGAACGTCGATCTTTGCGATAATCTTTTCGTATCGGTATTGAGAATCATTCGTTGCAAATTGTTCGCTTCTCGTCGCGCGTCTCGGAGCTCGAGCTCGACGCCAACGTTTCTCGATAATTCAATTCTGTTAGTCCTTTGATTTCAGGATACGTACATGAAAATCTTCTCATGAATTCATATCCGAGGAAGTACAATCTCTTGAGAAAGTAGGAGGGAGACGTGGAGGATCGGAAATTTCGTCGAAGATAGGAACCTCGGCACTTGGTTGCGTTACTCTGACGGAAATCGCAGTAGAATCCTCGGCAACACCGCGGATCCGTCGAGCTCGACTTAAAATTCCAAAAACGATCGCGATCACGGCCAGGAAGAAAGGCTGGCCGTATAATTCGCCACTAAACGGAGTTACGTAACGGGTGGATGGACCATTTGGTCGGCGTTATCGTGCGCTTTTATCCGTTATTTCGTCTCGGTGGTGGGATTCCGCTCGCCATCGTGAAACGGACGATCGAGTAGGCCGCGTGCGGGCCAAAATGCTGGAGAACGAAACAGCCGGCGCGATCGTTTCTGGCAAGATATCCGCCATACGATGCTGCCAAATCGAATTCCATCGAGAAGAATGCGCGCGTATCCGTCGAGAATTTAAGAAAAAGGCGAACATCGGGTATAGGGGATGGGGAAAGACGGACGGAACAGCGTCAAAGACAAAGGAGCAACTTTGGAGCTTCGTGAGTAACGACAATGATGTGCAAGGAACCGTAAGGTGAACTTCAAGCTCAGTTGGAAATTTCGCTTCTGAAACGATCGTTCGTTCGTTCGAGAGAGAGATCACACTCGTCAACGCTGAAACGCGTTTCCTCTCGCTGAAATTCGTTCTCGTCGAAATCCACCGAGACTTTCGCTCGAGGTTAAACGCTCTGTCTTAGACGCATTAGTGGATTATTTACGGCCATAGATTCTATCGATTATACGTTGCAGGACGAATTGACGCTTCGAACGTTCACGAAGCCGCCATCGATCGATCGTAATCGACGCGCGTCCGATTAGCGAATAATTGGAGACGAGGCCGACGCATACCAATCAGGTGTTTAGAATCTGAGCGGCCGAATCGTCGGAATTTTCCGCGGCTCTGTGCCACGATCATTAACTATCGGTAGCTACCATTCCGTGCTGACACGAATGAACGATTGGTGGATCGATGACTGGCCAACGGAGAATATTCATCGAGCCGCGCGTTATTTATTGTAAGCGGCGCATCGGTTCGCAGCCGCAATTTGATTTCGCGTGATGACGCCCGATCGAGTCGGAAAAGTGACGCTTCCGGTGTGCGCCCGACCAGCTACCTATTCGATGATTCGATCCAATTAATCGCTTGGCCCGCACCGTCCTCGCGCTTCCAGAATCCTGAACTCCCGGGGCGTGGTATGCGGCTTCGGAATCACGGCGAACTGTCCGCCTCGAAATTCCTGTGGCGAAGCTATGGAGCGGCTTGGAAAAACGGGACACGTGATCCTTTGAGATCCGACGAAATTTTCACGAGTTTGTTCCATCGTTCTTACACCCGACTTGTTTGGAAGTCGACAAGAGAGCCTTCGATTTCAAAGTTTCGCACTTTGTCCGCGAATGGAGGACGTCATCGCAGGCGTGCTTTATGACGCTTTATAAAGCACCACGATGGGACGAGGGAGCGAAGAAATTAGGTGTAAAAACACCGCCGCTTTTCCATCCCCCTCCCTTTGCCATTTTGCCTACCTTCTTTTGCACCGATGTTCTCCTTCTTTTTTTAACAAAATGCCGCGCGCGCTAGGGAGACACGGGGAAATCGCGAATTACACGAACTGACTGGCATTGCGCCAATTTCGCAGCGCGTCGATAGGACTCTTTACGCGCGATAAGTGCACTCGCGTTGCACGAGTCGCGTCAATGAAAATTCCCGGCGCCGCTATTATCAGCGAAATCGCGGTTACGTGGAAGCGCTTTCGACAGATAACAGGTATACGTTTCCGAGTATTTACACACTAGCTATCTTTCTCCTCTCTCTCTCTCTCCTTTTACAAGCCGTCACGCGTACCAGAGAAATACGCCCGCGTGTGCGGATATATTTTTCCCGCCACGCAAACAGCTCCAGATCGACTTTGTTCTTCCCCCGGAGCAACAAACGCGGGCATATTTGCTTCTTCCCAGGGAAATCGATATTCGCAATAACTCAGGCCATCGACGGAATTCTGATTCCACGCCGGTATTCCCGGCGAAGCTGGTCTGTAATTGGAACGCGCCGCTAAATGAAACATGCATACTACACGGGTCGGGAATGCGGTTCAATCGTTCACCTGCAGGCTACGCGAGGCTAAAAAAGAAAGATGTCACGAAAGGTCCGCGAGAGTGAATCGTTCCACCAAAAATCGAAACCTTGATGCGTAAATTTGAAAACGAGTCATCAACCTCTATCGAAGAATCGTGGTGATTTGATAGTTTGGATAGTTTTATCGATATAGAAATCTTTCGAAGAGAAAAAGTCTTTTGACAGAAGGTACGAGTGGATGATCTCAAAATGTCCTATGCGAATTCGACCGATAACTATTTGGCGTCTTCCGGGCTATGAGGTTTTTGAAGAAATTTTCGTCGATATCTATAGATATCATTATAAGATAGATAGCATTATAATGCTATAGGGTGCTGTTTGTTTCCATTCTGTTTCGCAGTGTAACTTTAATCCGTTTCTGGCCATGTTTTTTGGTCGTTTAGGTTTAGTTCGCTATGCCAACTTTTTATTATCAGCCCGACCACCTGCGTTTCTACTCGAATTCTAATCGCCTCTCTGATCGTATCTAATTCGAACGATGGAATTGGTCGATCGCGTATAGACGAGACAGATAAAACACGAAACGATTAAAATTATCTTGGTGGAAGTTTACGTAACGTTTCACGGAAATAGACTCACTTTCGCGCTTACTAAAATATGCAGTGGCAATTTCAACGATGCCTGGAAATCCTCGGAGGATCATACTTTTTCGGTTATTTCCATATCCGTAGTTCGGCGAACGTATCGACTGAGAAACAAAATGCGTCTGATTCCGTCCAGTTGCAGAGGAAAGAAAGCAACGAGAGGCGAAAAGCGTTCTACGAATTCTCGATAAAAATCCAACGACGTCAGGGAGGCAGAAGGGGAGGGCGCGGCTGGAAGTTGCAATAGGATGGAAATAAAATTACAGCGGGAAAAAAGTCTGGGACAAGAGGGAGGAAAGGAACGTAACCGCCTGGATTCGATGTTCCTTGAAATACACCGCTTGTATCGAGAACGTTAGCATTAGCAATGAGGCGGGTTTAATTCGGCTCTCGTTTACCTAAATTGCTCTACTTGATGACGATAGTCTGCAAAGAATGGTGTACGATCAACAAAACCGAACGATCTAGACCATTGAATGCTAGTAAACCGTGTCGTATATTCAACTCTTCTCGCGCAATTACAAAGTCTTAGGATACCGTTGTTTGAAATTCCTTATTCCGAATTAAAGCGTATCGTTATCGTCGGATAAGGCCGGCCTAAGGTGAAGGAGGTCATCGAGGTCACTAACGCTGGAGATTACTTTTCCAATCTACTCAGTCCAGAAAAAAAAAAGAAAAAAGAAAAAAAATCAATAACTGCCAGGATGATCCAATATAAATACTTGGTAGATTTTTATGGATAAGGGTTCCTTTTCTGGGATAGCGCGACAAAGGATGCCTCGTTTCAATCAAGCTCGATGATCGGCGATAAATCAAAGAAGATTAACGGCGGCCGATTCACGACTTCAGGAAGCTCACTGCTCTATTTACGGGATGGTCGATTTAGGTCGATAATGCGGAAGGACGAGAGCCCTCGCGTACGTATATCAATATACACATCGGTTCTGGGAGTATAATAGAATGCATTCGAGGTCGCAGCACGAGTATGCCCTATCCTTCCGTGGATATTAATGGCGCTAGATATTGCTTTCGCACGCTGGCTATACCTACTAGCCGTGCTATGCACTGCTATGTATTATTAATGTCGTCATGAGACAAAAAGGACTCGCGATCGAGCATGACGCGCCATGCTTTAACCTCGCTTCCTACGAATCCCCTCGTGCTCTCCTTCCGGCATACGTGTTTCCGCGAAGAACGATTTTCATCGCGTGAAAGTATCTCCTAGGAATATCGCGCGTCCATTAAGCGCAGCCATTCTCTTTGCATTTAGCGAAGCTAAGTCGACCGAGACTCGAGACGCAGCCTTTGATTTTTCCTTAATTACGTTAAAGTCGTGGCGGGACAATAGACGGAAAGTTTCGAACAGTACGCTATTCGATCCTCAGTCGACAGGGGTTAACTTCGCGACCTATTTCCTCCAGTGAGTTAAGCCCGACGATCACCTTCTACGGAGACTATTTGTCACGGGCATGATTTCCAGTTCCGAGTTGCCTGTAACGCCGAACAATATATCTCGCTTAATAACCGTGCACTGAAATATTTCGAAAGTTAGCTGGTCTATGCAAAGACAATACGGCCGGGATACTTTTGGAATTATCGTCGAAGGAATTAGTACAACTACTCGGCAGATTTCTTTAACCGGTCTGAAAGAAGGCCACGGACTACTCGACAAACGATCCCCGGTATTTCTCCGTTTCGTTAATCCTAATTCATGCCTCAATCCTCGTTCATTCTGGAAGGCAGACGATCGATGGATGAAGTTCGAATTAGAATACGAATCCGAGGAAGTCTCAATTTTTTTTTTTTTTTTCATCCTTTTCGATACTACGGCGAAGGAAGAAGACGCGAGACGCGAAGAAGGAACTCCAAGGAAGCCCTCGCGAGCCATTAATTTCTCATTCAATTTGTAGGCTAGGATGATCCGCATGCGCTTCCTTCAGGGGTCGGACGAAGCTCTCTCGAAGACGGAAAGAACTTACTGGATTAGAATCAAGCATCGGGATGGAAAAGTCAGGTCGACGCGACGGATTAATTTACGATGGCTCGTTGAAACAGATCCGGCAGATTTATCGAGGAACGATGACCTCGTGTGTCCATCCCCTCTGATACCCAGCCATTTTCTCGCGAGTGCCATTGCCAACGATCAAATATCGCTTCGACCTTCTTCCGTCTCTTCTCCGCTACCAGTCTGTTTTCTTCTTCCATCCTCGTCCCATAATCTGGAACCTCGCTAACGAGATCCCAAGTTTGTCAACGTCTTCGCGACGATCTTCGAGGGCGATTTTACTCATGGAACGATATAACAGGGGATTGGGCGATCGTTCTGACACCGAGTGGTCGTGAATCCAAGTTCCAGACGATCAGGTTAACTCTTACAGCGTCTCGAGTTCTTGGACGTTGCTAATGAGCAGTTTCTTCTCCGAAGAGAGGTTTTAATTATCGGTGATTTCGATATCTTCCTGTTCTCTTCTCGCCCTTGTCGCGATCGGTAAAACATAGCCCTATCAACCGTAGCGTTCATTATCGACGATAAATATGCAAGGACGGAGAAAAATCTTTCGATAAAAGACTTTCTAGGCGACTGGCGGCGAAAAACAGGATTCTGCTGAAATTTGCACACCCGGTCGAGAAGATACGAGCGTGGAGGCGGACGTTCTCGTATTGTTTGCAGTACGAGATTGGTTGGTTCGTTTAAACACGCGACCCCGTGATTTCAACGGGAAAGAAAAAATATTTTCAACGGGAAGATTCTCTCATTTTCTTCGGTCGTTCGACGTCTCTTTATTTCGTCGGTGATCCGACGGCCCTCGAACGCGGTAAGTCGGTGCGACTCCGCGCGGAGAAAAGCAGGGATTTCGTCGGTCTTTCTGCGAAGAAGAAAACACGATATTACCATCGCCTTCGATGGCCTACGAATTTCTTCGTCTTAAAGCTAATCCAGCTTTTTTCGCCCTATCAACCCTCCGAGGGGTCGTGTTCTTACGCGTCCGCCGTAATAAGTCCTCGGGCAAGAGAGAAAAAGTTTTCCATCGAAGCTCGATCGTTGCGACAAACGACAGCCAGTGGAAAGTAGCGAGCGAATTTTTCGAATTCGACGAAAGGATCAGGTGATATATAAAGCGGAGCTGCGATCGTCCGTAACTTATTGGGTGTCGATTCAGACCTGTCGCGCATTAATTACGTATACGCATCGTAATGGGTTTCCATTAAATTCTATTCGAAATCCCATTACCCGGCAATTCCAGGAACACCGAGATTTACTCGCGCGATAGTCGATCAATGGTAACCTAATTGAATTCATCGTTGCAAGTCGATTTTCGGCAAAAAAAGAACGCGATTAACGTCGCATCTATTTCAACTTCTTTGGGACCGTTGTCCCCTCGTCGAAGAGAATCATCGATAGCCGCTAGCTGTCGTCGAAGACGTAACTAACCCTGACGATGCGTAGAATCGCCGAATTAATGACCAGGTAGCACGATGGGTATTAATTATTAGTGGGCAGCCGAGCGTCGTCGATCCCTCTGATCAACCGTTCTGTCCGTGTCTCGCGAATCCAGCCTCGCATCTACGGACGAAACCGAAAAATTAGGGTCGGTTTTAGAGAACAATGACCGAATCCAAGTCGATTGCACCGGAAACTTTCATTCGTAACTGGGTAACTTACTTGTCCGAGTTTCCAACTTGCCGACGATCAAGATGGAAAACAATAAAACAACGGGGAGAAAGAATATGGAATTACAGGCGAAACATCGTTAGAAAAGGGGGGAGGCGGGGGTTTCGAAGCAGGCTCGCGCGCAAGGTTCGTTTAAATTACTAATTTCCGTGCAATTTCACGCGAGACCGGCGAGAAGCTTAAATGAACCGGGAACACTGAATAACCGGTTAACTACGTTTCTGATAGTTCGCTGGAACTATGACGATATCCGGGCAACGCTTAACCGTTCCCATTTGTTCGCCGACAAATTCGCGGGGACGCGTAAATACACGTAAATCTAGGGGTTCCGCGCGTGCAAGCCTCGTGTATGATAATCTAAACGGCTCGTATATGGTTTCACCGACGCGCACCACCACCAGACCCAGGTTGATTGACGTGCGTGTGAGGGGAAGTAGACGGCGCAGGTTTGCTTTGCCGGTATTCCGCGCTGTAACGCCAGCCATGTAAATTGTTCTTCGTGACTGTCGGGGCTAAAGCAACCCCATCGGACGTTCTAACGAGGCACCGCAACTGTTTCAGGGCAAACGTGGCCGGTGTTCGGTGCTACGATCGGCAGAGTTCGGTATACCAAGCAGACGATTGTTTGCCTCTTTTATCGGAATGCCGCTGCTTTAATAGTTGCTACGGGCTGTTCAAATTCGATGGTCGAAGAACAACCAACTAACGAACCAACGAGAGACGCTAGGGTAACGATAAAGTGGGAATAATCGCAAACGTTGGAACGGGTAAGACGTAAAGCTCCGAAATCGAGGAAACTGGAGCATTGTTCGATTCTCATGGTGGAAGATTGGCGTATTATTCCCTTGACCAAAGGGGAAAGAAAGGAACGGTCGCATTGAATTGGAGGGTGAATCGAACGATAAAGCGAAGTCGAGACTCGAATCGCGTTACGATTTACTCGAATAGCTGCATTCCGGATGATTGGACGTGATTATTCCGATTCCGGGCCGTGGAGTTTACCTTGGCTAGCGAGCATTGGTTGGCAACACGGTTGGCGTGGATGCGTTCGAATCGGCCCGCGCGCGCGGTTTATTGACCCAGCCGGTTAAGTGCTCGTTCTGATTAGCAGAAGTTTCCAATATCGTATCTAGAATTAACCCCCGTTAATAGGAGCAAACTGACGAGCGGCGGAATGGTCCATGCGAATAAATAGATGACAAAGCGTTGATTAGGGCCCATTAATCGAGCCACGCCATGCCGCTGTTTCCTCGCGTTCCATCGGTTAGCTCATTTCTCGCTCCAGTAATTTTTCATACACCGCGAGAAATTGGAACGCGATCCGCCTCCCGCCACATGAAACGCAGCCGGCTTTCCGAAGCGTTCGACCGGGTTAAACTGACTAACGATATGCAGTCGGATACCGCATCTAATAGCTCGCCTGATAAATTATCGAAATTGCCGGATTCTCTAACTCCGCCGAACAGCTGCAGCAAGTACGAGACGAGCGTTCCAACGAAGAAGAACTGGAGATAGGGAATCGAAAGAGGATGGAAGGGAGGGTTAATCGTGATTCGAGACGATTCCAAATGGATCCGAAGGTAATTTGAATAATTGTCAAATGCCGCGTGCCACGCCAGTCGGTCGGTACCATGTACTTTCTTGGTTCGCGTCTCGAGTCTCGTTCGTTGTCCCGTTCCACGACCAGCTCTCCTGTCCGCGTGTTCGTAACCCTGTCTTTCCTCCGGTCTCGTGTTTCCTCTACCATTTCAAAATCAATTTGTCTTCCGCGTTGCCACGTACCGTACTGCTCTTCATTCCCTTCAATTTGGCTTGTAAATGTCGTCCGTCTATATTTTGTTAGATCGGGAAAGCTTGGTTTTCCCGTGACCCAGCCGGAGATGCCGAATTCAGACGAGCGTTTCTCTTTATCTATCGGCGTCGATGACGAACACCGGAGGACAAGAAGCGTCTTTTAAGGAGAGTCTCGAACGCGTCGAATTTGGATCGTGAGCCAACGATGCCGCTCGTCCACGTTTCCGTTCCCCCTTTGTCGATCTTGTCCGATGTAAAAACGAAAAACTACGGACATCTTTCTCCGATTTCCACGTCTCTACGCATTTATTCTACGTTTTATCGACGTTGCAATAAGAACGAACGATCGATTTTAGCCGATGCTGATCAATTCCGATCTTTGTTTGAACTTCTCCACTCGCTAATCGAGGCATTCCGCGTTTTCATCTGAATTGGCTTGCCCGGGGAAAATTACGGTACATCGAGCGAGACGGATCTTTGTTCGCGTGCTATTCCCCATAAATTGATCCGCCGTTCTGTTATCCTTATGCTATAGAAAATAAAATTAGTTAATTGCGCGAACGGGAGACTAGAAGTACTTGCTCGATAAACGCGTATGCGCAACTCGGTTCGATCGGAAGCTATTTATTAGCACGGACTTCCTAACAAAAGCGCTCTCTGGCAGCGTATCTTTGCAAATAACCCTCCGCCATCCCCGCACGCACGCAGGTCCAAGAATCGTGGAATTTAAAAGCCAGCTTAATTACCGTAAGATCGCATTCTGTTTCCTCCAGTTATTAATTTTAACTACTGGCCGTCGTATATCTCCTGCTCGACGAGGCAGCCCCTCATTGTTACCCTCCGCAGCAACAATAAATCGCGTTCTCGTTGCGTCAGCCCTGGCCCAGCCACCCGTCCCACCCGCGTTCTGTTCACGTTCCCATGAATTAAAAGCCCGGGTACCGTTTGCTCCGAGTCCACAAACCGTCTGCGTTCGCTCGCTCGTTCCTTCCTTCTGTCTGTTTCTCGACTACGACGCCGAAGATAATCTTGTTATTACGGAAAACCGTCGGGAAGCCCGCGACGCGCCTTCACGTCGGCTAAAATAGGTGGCATCGTAGGAAGTAGAGCATCACATCCTCTCGCATTAAATTAGTCGCCTCTGTGTTCTCTTCCTGCTTCCTCACCCCCTTCCCACCCATTTCTGTTTTCCCTGTTACTTGACAGCCCGGGCGAGCTACCCCGCTCTCTCACGTTCGTCCTTCTTTCTTCGCGTTCGTCGTTGAATCTCGTCTAGACGATTCGATCCTTGCCTTGCCGGAAGCTTCGTGGTACTCTCAGCCGCGTGATTTCCATCGTTATTCGTAGTTCGATGTTTTCGGGAGGCCGAGGCAAGCGCAAAGCATTGGAAACGCGCGGATAGGCTGACACTGTCAAAGTTAACGATGCCGCCCGTTCCAAATTCTAGACAGCTCTTCTCCTAAATTTCTTGGAAGCTTTGGAAACGAGCGACACTCGTTGCTGGTTCTAACGTTGACGCTAGCACTCGTTTCATCAATTACGGGAGAACAAGACAACCGGATCTTGTTACGGACGCTCGGATATCACGGACTAGCCCGACGAATGATCCGAATCGATCGTCCGGCTCCATCGGGCCATAATCGTTACTTTCGGCCGAAATGCCAAAATGTCTGACATTAATTGCGGAACACGAGAATCCCGTGCGACGATATGTCTTTGTGGTCGGATCGGGTCGGACGATTCGAATGGAGAGCACTGTGGCTGCTTCAGAGAAGATCGAACCAGAGGAAGGATAACGGACGATACGAATGGAGATACGCTCATGGCCATTCATCATTTTTCACAGAGATCCGGTGCTACTGTCCCGTAACGTCGATCTCGTCGATCACTGTACCGCAACGCAGTCTCTGCAGGGGTGGAAAAAGAATTTCCCTCGTGCCTCGAGAAAGACAAAATCGCTCGATTCGGCCCACCCTTCTTTCCTGCGGAAACGTAACATTCGTCTCTGCAAGTTTTCCAGAGTCGAGCCAACGAACCTCGTTCGTGTCTGTGGTACAGAAATACCGACGGTTTCTCTCTGGCGATGGGAATAGCACGCGAGATGACGCAAAAATCACGCGACTGCGAGACTCTGCGTTAAGGGTGAAGGACTCAAGGACGAGGGTGAAGAAGAGAACGCTGTTCTTCGTTTCTGCCGATGTTTATGAGATTGCTCGCAGACGAAAGATCGATCGCGTCGGGCGCCAGAAAGGCGCGACGCGAGTCAAACGAGGCGGACTGGCTGCGTACGCGTCTTAATCCACCGTCTCGCTTCTCCTCTTTTTCTCGTGATCGTACGCGTCTAGAATCGTTGTTTCTCCTTCTCTGGTACGTCGACGGCGTCTTCGATTAGTACTTGAAGGAAACAAGCGCGAGTCGTGATTGTAGCTTTGATCCCGACGAGAACCATGTCGATTTGCCGACCGTCTGCTTCGAAATATTTTCTTTCGCCTGACACTACGTTGGTCGATGCGAAGCGCGTTTTTAAACAGCGACCACCACGTGCCACGGATAAATGTTACACGGTAGGTTTACTCGAAAGCCGTGAAACGACCGCGGATGTTTCGCGGGTTAGGAGAGGATCGCGTTAAAAATCGGCTGGAGCCAACAATTGCGGGGTTCGCGAAAGCTGCGGCACGCTGTTAGGTTTTTCTTTTTTTTTTTTACCGGTAATCCTCTTATGGGACGGATACGCTTCGCGCGTTAAATCACACCTACCTATAACGACGATATTTCTTCCTGCATTGAAAGTGGTAATACGAGCTGGTAGTATCTAACACGTGAAAACTCTATTCTAGGACCACCTATACGCAATTTTAACCGGCCAGAGTACGTGCTCGGGAAATAATTTTGCCACCCGATGTCCTTTCAGTGGTTGAACAATGGCTGCCATCTAATATTCTCTTTTGCGTATAGTTTTCCGTACGACTCGCTGTAAAGCGACATGCTCGCGGAGCTTGACGCGGAAAATCGTTTCGAGACACGGCACAGATCCGGATCAGGCAAAAAGCTTGCTAAAGAGAACAAAGGCGCTGGTAAAAATTGATTAAACCAAGCCCGGCCCCGGAAGTGTCGACCCTACTCTATTTTTCCCGTTATACGATAATCGAGAACAAAAAACTAGTATGGAAGGGGATGAAAACCTTGGACAGAATTCTTTCGTAGGGGCAGAAAACGACGTCAACATCCTTGGCAAGTTGTAAGAGATCCGCGCCGTTAGATAAACTGGTGGAACGTGTAAGCCGTCACGAAAGCCACGGTTGCCGATCGATCAAGGGGTGGAAAAACCGACGAACGTTGCTGGATGTCAATCGTGACGCGCTTCGACGCACCCCAGATAAACAACCGCGCGATAAATCTTCCCTGCTTTTCGCTCGGCTCGCGGTCCGCTAGCCTCGAGAAGATGCCTCGATGAGAAGCTGTAGGAGGCGCGAGGGTTGCAGCCGACTACGAGGCAATTAAAAACTGGGGCTCGCCTCGAGAGGGCTTGTTACGGCCGCGGCTTCACATTTATCATTTTTCCGCTGCGGATCCTCGAACCTCGTGGCACGGCATGGCGCGGCGCGGTGCGAGCTCGCTACACGCTTCGGGCTTAGTTGAATTTCATTGTTTCTCTTTGGGCCGGGCTACCTGCGCCGATAAATCGGTGCTGAGCGTTTTTCAATGGTGTCTCGGAGAATGGATCGGTCTACGGCTCGAATAAAGAAGAAACTGTGGGCTATTCGGCGCCGCGGCTACCAGACCCGTATAAATTCCACCAATTATTACACCCTTATCGAGCTCGTTCGCTCGCAATCGATACACCGAATCGTTATCGTTCCTTCACAGAACGAAGTTAGTTTCTTGGATTTTTACCCTACCGGTCGGTCTTTGGTTCCGTGCGACGATTTCGAGCGTCGTCCGTTACGACACCGGAAGGAAACTTTAATCGCGTTAAAGCACGACGCGACGCGAGAACTTTTGATTGCGAGCAGGACGGCTCGGTCTTCGAATGCAAACTATCGCGAGTCTTAATGAAATCCGTAAGCGCGGGCGCGAGATATGCAGATGTTACAATCAACGGCCGGTAGGATGGGCAATACGTCGAAGACGTAATCAAGAGGGCTTAGTTAATCAGACGTAATGTAGTCACCAAATAGAGATAAGTCTAAGCAAACGGAGCGCATCCATCTACGTAGCGATATCCAAACGATACGGACCCGAGGTTTGCCTGAAGTGGATGTCGGGTATAAATGAAATATAGACGTAGATTTTGCCTAATGACGAAGCTCGTCAGAACGAACCGTTCCGCGACAAATTGGATGCCAGCACTGTCTTACCCCGTTAACTAAAGGGATGCGTTTAAATCTTCGAGTCTCAACGGAGACGCGAAGATTCCAGCGAAACTTGGCGTACGTCCTCGCGGTTAGGCGTTGCCAGCGTGAAATTAACGGAGAGAGAGAGAGAGAGAGAGAGAGAGAGAATAGGACAGAGTACAGAGGCAAAAAGCAAAGGGACCCTTGTTTCATAGATATCCGTAAGATGGATCCGTAATTCGATGTGTCTTTATCGTGTCGTAGGGCGACTTGATCAAGGCGGAATAACGCATTCCGGTTCCGTGGCGGGTGTAAAGCCCGAAAACTGACACGACTGCCGCGCAGGAATTCATAGCGGTGAAACGGCGAGGATAGATTTATCCGTGAGATAATTAGAAATGCCAGGCTGACTGGAATCGCATACAATTGCTGTTACGGATAATCCGACCATCCGTTGTTGCGCAGCCAGAAGCCGAGACAAACTCGATACATTACCAAACCCGATGTATACGCAATCGAGCAGGAGACAAGACAAAGCCGGTCGAATATACTCGAGCCGGCCAGCTAGCTCGACGGAAACGCGCGGCATTAGTTCTAGAATACAATTTCCTCCGCGAGAGGATAATTGCGCTGTTTTCGCCAAGATAAACTCTCTACCCCACGCAGCGGTCCTCTGATGCTCTACATAGATCCACCGTTACGATCCTCTTTGTGACGAATATCGATTCACCACCGAACCGCCTCGTGCGATAAAATTAGTTTCTCTCGCGATACAAATTTTCTATAAGCGCCTTGTTTTATTTCGCGTAACATAGATGGAAGCGATCTACTAAATCGCCGACGAGGCTTACGACCGTTGCAACGAGCATTAATTCGCCGTCGGTGTATGTACGGTGTACACCGTCTGGGAGTAGACGGAAGGAGATCCGATACATTAGCAAAGGGGTTGGCAGGGTTGGTTCGTTTACGATAGAAGACGGGTCGCAACAGCGAGGCAGGAACGCTCGAACGAGCCAGATCGACGGAAGCACGTGACGTCGGCCCAGTTGCAATTCCCTTCGTGCAGGTAATCCCGAGAATCCCGCGAGGAGACAAACGCGGAGTGTCCTTTCCGGACAACGGGAAGGGTGGTTCGTGGAACCGCCCACGACAAGGCGCGTTATCGAGCACCGAGGTTCGGGGCCGTTTCGCATCGTGAAACGGAACGCACGTCGGGCTAACAAGCTCCTCCATTAACGGTACGTTAGACGTGACACGTTACGCGAATTTCGAAACACCGATCCGGAACTGTTACCCCCGTTGCGTCTTACCGAACTACCTGACGCCGGCCACCCTTTGAACGCCCTTCTTGATGGACGCGCGCACCCTCAGCTGCTTCGACTTCCAACGGAATTGCCCTTTGTGACCAGGGTTTCGTCAAGCTTGCACGCGACAACCCTGTTAAAATACATAACTTTCTGAAAAGAAGCGCTTCGTTGCCCCGGCCAATCGACGCGCTAGGGTGTGGCTTTGATCGGAGAAAAATCCGCCTTCGAGTTGGGGCGATACGCGTTCGAAACCCGAGTGTTTCCATTTTTTCGCGGAAAAAGTTCCTCGTAACGGATTCGATGATTAAGCAACCTTTCGGTTATCGGGCAAAGTTGCCCGATAGGAAAAATTCCCACCCCAATCTCGTTCCCTGACGTTAAAGATAAGTGTTTAACTCAAGTTGATACCGAAGAACTTAATAGGACTTAAGAAGACTTACTCGCGGTTCAGTTAACGAAGTGTTCGACCCTCGAAACTTCCTTCCCGAGTTTCCTTCCCCTTGAACCACGTAAACCAGTCAGTCAAGCGCGTCGGCGCCTGGTTCCGGTTTAATGCGCGCTGCGCAAAGTCAATACCAGACAAGAAAACACTCCTTGTGTGTACGAGGCTGTCGGCGCGGTTGTCCGTACGTTGACGAGGAGTAGAAACGTACCGGTGCAGTCGCCGTCGAACAGAGAGAAAACGAGATTCAGGAACAGCGGTTTCTCATCGGGGTGGTCGCATGCAAACCGTTTCCAGAAACGTGACACGACCAAGACACGACGACGACACCGGGACACCGGCCTCGTAAGGCCGACGTGGCTCGTTACTAACGACCGAGCCACCGGGATATACCTGTCGGACGGTGCGTCGCGCGTCTAATTGCTGGAAAATACGACGTAGACGTTGCCACGCGAAACGGGTGTCCAGCGACGACGGGCGTCGACGTTGGCCGACCAGGAATAGGCGCGTCGGGAATAGTAGCCGCGGAGAATCGGTCGGCATTTGCTCCTCTGTTTCACTCGGCACGCGTGCTCGTAAAATAGCTTTGCGTTCGAGAATTTCATAAAAGGGTAGCGATCAACGGTAACGTTGGACGTTCGTTATTAAATCCCGTTAATTACGCGGTTGGCTTTTGGATATACATCGAGTTTGACGGTTTCTGGCGAGTCGCTCTCTGTGTGACCAACGCTAACGTCGAGGAATTCGAATAGATTGTTCCGTCGAGTTGTTAACTGTGACGCGCAGTTGCACGAAATTAGCTCGAAACGTCGTTTAATACGGTTTCCCTTTGCAGTTAAGAGATACGACTCCCTTTCCCGGCGATCGTTTCAACGGCTCTGTTGTCGAATATTTCCAGAACACGGTCTGAAACATCGCCAAACATTAGTATACTATCTCGCGGTGGTAGAGGTACTACGAGCGCGATGCGCCGAGCTTTCAGCTGTCAGCCACGAGAACATATAACCCAAGGAGTTTGAATTTTATTGCGAGAGTATCTAAGTACAGCGGTGGTACGAATGGCTGGCGGAATCGAAAATGAGACGTGCACTGTGCGTAATAACTCTAACTGCATAAGCCGTGGCGCTCGGCTAAACTTCTGTTGAATTTCAACAGCCAACCTGCCCCGACGTTTCTACGCTATCCATTAGTATCTACGTTTTTGATTAAACACGACGTTAACAACACACCGCTCGTATCCGACGAAAGACAGAGAAATTTCCTCTGGAAATCGGCTTTTCGCCCAAGTCTACTTTCGGTTTCCATTAACGGATCACTGGATTTTTTCCACCCATCGATCTGCCGCGAAGCGTTCGTCTCGCGTAGATAAACTTTCCATGGACATCCGCGCGAGCGTTTAACGCGCGCCATAAATTTCCAAACGTTGTTTCGTTTTGCCAGCCAAGTTATACACCTATCTCTGCGCTCGAAACTCGCTCGATCGATGAGACAACGTACGCGTACCAGCCACATTGCGATTGGTCCTTTACGCGGCCGTTTAATTACTCGCTAGAAATTGCGCCAACTTCCACTTGAAATCGCGAGCGTTTTGACGACCCGGCTGAACCGGCTACGCGCGACAGATCGATCGTTAGTCGTGTCGGTGCGGACAAGGCCATTGACGATGTTTCTTCGCTCGGGCGTTCAAAGAAAACGACGTGGCGAGTGGAAACAGGATGACGAAACGAAGCGACCCGAGTTTTTCCATTCTTTTTTTGCGGCAATAGATTTTATCCAAAGATTTCCCATAAAGGCAGCGTCTGCAAAGCAACAGACGCCGGTTGCAGCGACGTTTCTCGCGTGGATGTGCAACATTCAGAGCTTACGTGGCTTTGATGGGTCTCAGACCGCCCTTTTCCTGTAGTTACCCTCTCGACCCCGATGGAAGAAGCTCCTCCACTAAAAAGCCACCATCCGCGTTTTTATTCTCAACCCCGCGTCAACCCTCGTCCTCTCGGGGGACCGTCTCCGTTTCACAAGTGCCGCCTCCGAGGTGTCTGCGTTTCGCGACTCGATTCCCGACCCGTTTGGAATTTCTTTCGTTCTCATCCTCCGGCCGGCGTATTTCCTTCTCCCTCGGCCGACATCGACTATCGATCCCCCGGTCTCGCAGACTTCCGCTTCCCATCCCCGCGGGATACTCGATACTTGCGAAACAATTCTTACGGAAAACTTTGTTTTCAAACGTCTTGAAATCGCGACGGGCCAACGTCGGGGTAAAAAGAGGTGACTTGGCTACTCGAATTTCAAAGATGCAAACTACTTACCAAGAAGCGAACCGGTGCGTTCAACGACGCGGTATCGAACGAACAAGAAACGCTCGCTTCGTGTTTAACGGGATTTTCTTGACCGAAAAAAAATGCGACGACTCGGCGACGATCGAAGATGGGGAAGGAAAGGACGCGGGAAACAATGTCTCTTATCGACGGCGCGAACGTCGCGGTATCGGAAATTGACTCGATATTTGCTCTTTTCAGCAAAGCACAATCGGCCCGGAGGTTGATCATTGTGAGCGTTTCGAGGGAAACCGCCAATCAACGAAAGGGAGCGAAGGATCGCTTGGTGCGAGTTGCTTTGGAAAACCGTTTCAAACAGGGATTAGATTCGAAAACTCGCGTGCTTCGATTCGCCAACGTTAAAGAATCTCTCGACTCGGAAATTGCTCGGGAGAACCACTCGGCTGGAGTGTGGCGCGAGTTGATAATTGGCGGATTGCTTTCCCTTCGGTCGAGAAAGAAATAAAAAGAAAAAGAAATGTGGGTTAAGGCTCTTTCCCCTCTAAACAAACAAACATCAACGTTGGTAGAAATTTTCGAAAACCAATCTATCGTCGACCGCCAACGATTCAATTATCCGATATTGATTAATTCGCGACTGTCCACTTAACACGGCGGACGCGATTCACCCAATTACACGGAAGGACGATCCAGTGGTCATTGGCTGGTTTACGTCTGCCCTCCCGTCGACATTCTCTTCAAACGAGCAGCCGTTCGACGAACGATCGTATACCCCGTTCCTCGGTCGCCAGCAAACATCGGCTCTAAGACGGACGGAGGAATCGAGCAAACTAATTATCGCGTCTGCGAGTCGTCTAGTTTTTCATTCGCTGTGCTAATCGAGAAGATCGAATCAATTATCCACAAGGATGTTCCTTCCAGCGCGTCGAACCTATTCGACGCATCGTTGCGTCGACAAAGATCGTGTCGAACGCTTTCGAAGCGGAGCTTTCGCGAGACGAACAGGCTCACCGAAGCACCGGTTTTCCTGCTTATAATTAATTCCCGATTAGTCGGTGATTATCCACTTAATCGAAGATTCGTCGGGTTTGCCCGAGGTGGGCCGGCGTAGTTAGACGTTCGTGGCGCGAATAAATCTGCGCGACTGATCGAATCGATCGATATCGATCCTCGAAGGCGGCTTAAGACGCTTAGAGGGAGTTTGCGAATCCGTTTGCATCGACCACGCCGTGTTCCGACCGGTCGTGCACCGGCCCAATTGGCATTCATTGGCGCCAATTTATCTTGGCAGACGCGGGGCGTGGCCCGAACTTAAGCGCGCCCGCTTAATTGTACGCCGGTACTAATTAAGCGACGACGAGTCCGGCGAAAGGCTGAACGAGACGCGCGACCGACCGAACAAAGACAGAAAGCGTCTGCTCCGCGCCTTTCGATTCCTCGGAACCGTTTTTACCGTTTCCCTTCTGGCAACAGGATCTCCGAAGGGGTTGGGACTGGACGCGCCGTAAAAGGTACCTCTACCTAGCGAAGAACGAGAGCCGACGTCCGAGTGAAATCGAAACTCGATGAAATACGATCGAACCATTATTGGCGTTCCGAAAGGGAAGACAAACACCGTTCGCGCGTGATCTCCTACCTTTGCGCTATTTTTCCGGCCGCTCTGACTTGGATGGAAAATCGATGCGAATTGCCAACTTCCGGACTGGCGAGTCGAGATTCACGACGGGCGATCTTTTTCGACTCACGGCGAAACAAACGAGAGATCGGCGGTAATTCGAGTCCTATTAAAGGAGGCACAAACAGCGAATTGGCCAATCGTCGAATGGCTCGTCAAAGATCGTCGTGGCAACCAAAGAGGAAGCCCGGATCGACGCTCGATGAAAGGCTAGTTACCGTCGCTTTCCTCGATCAATTACTTAAACCAGATTACGTTGACGTTCTCGCGTATCGATCGAACCGCGTTGCTATTGTTTGGTCTCCCGGAGCGCGACTGCCAATTCTCCGGCAGGGGAATCGATCGCGAACCGAAATACCCTGCAGAGGCAAGCTTCTCTTTTGCGACGTGCACCCCGCAAACGAGCTTCCGACCGATCTCCATCCCTCGAAAACTACGCTGGCTCTCAAGACGCTTTCCTTTGGCCGCGCGGAAACATCGTTAGCGGCACGAGAATTTCATTAGTGACTGATAGGAGGAGAAAAGAGAGGAGAGGAGGAGCCAGAACGGCATGGTGTATCGCGTGGATATCGATTGCAGCCGGTTTCCTGGCAATAACAAAGCAGGAGATACGGTCGAAGAGAGAGCGTCGCCGGAGCTGTGCATCGGCCACGGAGACAGGCACAGGAACAGAGGGGCTCTTCGGATCGGAAGCTAAGTATAGCGAGCGGGCCGATCGCGTCCGCGTCACCGTTAATTAAATCCAGCCCGGTGATTCAGGAGGGACGACCTTTCGCCGGGAGTACAAGCCGTTTGTGTACACCGGTTCCTCGTTCATTGCTTTCAGGTGCCGTTGCCAGAGTCGATGAGGTTTGCCAGCGGCCGGGCACGCGTGGAATAATTGCTTTATGTCCACTTGCCGATCGATACCGACCGCGGAACAACCGAATTTCTCATTACACGCCGCCGGCCGAAATGTCGATACATCCGGGACACTACGGATTTACGCTGACAATTTACGGGCCGGCTAGACTGCTCGCCGGGACCCTGTTACTAGCACCGATATCGTTCTCGTTTGCGTTTCAGACCGACTTCGCGACGTTTTCACCTTTCTTCGATAAACCGTTTATTTAATTAGCCGATATCGTTCCGACGACCACATGCACGCTAAATTATCAATCGAAGAAAATTTGACGTAATTGTTACGTGGAAACGCGGTCGCGTATGCAACGAAGAGGACGGAAACGCGAGGAAGTGTAGATCGCGATCGATCGATCGGCGCAATTACGAGCTCGCGAACGTAATTGGATGCTATTCGACCGAACGGCTACACGGGATGCCGATAAATTTAAACGAGACGCGCAACGTCCCAGGCGATCTTTTATTCCGGCCGGATTTAATTTGACGCGTTCGCGAGCCGCGTGACACCGGAATTATTAAAACAGGCGAAACGCGTCAGCATGTGAAACGCGTATCCGTTCCCGAGAATTCCGCGCATACCTTCCAGATTACGACTCAATTATATCTTCATCGACGAACGTGTTCCCGATTTATGCTTGCCGGAAGACAAATCTTCGATGAAATTCGCTGCAACTACCGTTCCTTCGAAATCAGTTTCCGAATCGTCCGCGTTTTAATTGCCAACTTTATGATTCAAATTTTAATCGCGTTTACCCCTACCTTTCCGCTCGCGGAACCCGTATATTCGCCGATATCACGAAATAGATTAAATTTTTTCCTCGAATCGTTTGTTTTTTTTAAATCGCTTTCGGTGATTCTTTTTTTGCATTATAACTGCCGCAATGAATACTTCGTATCGTTATTATCGGATCTTTAGGCTGTATCCTGCCCTGTCTGTCGTCTCGTTATTTTCGCGAACAGTCGGAGCAATCTTCGCAAGCTGAAGAAACATCGAGAGACGAACGTAACTCGAGTCTTCCGATCGAGCTAACCGGGAAGTATCTTGGTGCTTGGAAATAATCCTCGTTTAGGATTTGAATTAGTTTCGGCAACGAACAGCGGAATTCTAGTCAGATGAAACACGATGAAACGGGCCTTGTATTCGATCGGCTAATAAATATCGTGGATCCGTGTTGTCCGATAAATCGTATGCGACTCGGTAATCGCAAGACGATTTAAAATAGGCCGTGCGAAGGCTTGCGTCAGGTGGTGGTGGGTACCTGGAAATGAAGAACTCAGAGAGGGGAAAAATGCTGCGACGGTAAAATAAAATGGCCGAAGCAACAAGAGCTGGCGGGCCACCCGTAAGAGGTCCAGCATCCCGATGCGGAGTCGCGTGAGAATCCTTCGGGAGTAAACAAATCAATTCCGGGCCGGGACACGTTTATGCCCCTGATCGTAAATTATCATTAAGGTGATTGCCTGCCTCGACACACGGACGTTGGTGCACCGTGTGCATAGGGAAAGCCAGGTAATTCAGTAAACGCGTAGCACACGCAACCAAACGCCGCGAGAACCTCTTGTGCGCGCCTCTCGTGGCTCCAGAGATCGCCTCGTTCCGCGCCTGAACGCTTAAACGCCATCGGTCGATTAAATCTTCTGTCTTGCTCGGCTACGGTGCATGCAGGTACCTCTCGACTGATCGACCGTCCGTCTGTCGGGTGCTTATGGAAATCGTGTGCCTCCTCTCTCCTCTGCCGCTCATAGGTTCGCGTTGCTTCTTTTTCGGCGAAACAGAATTACGAGCGTCGCGTGATTTACGAAGAACGAGAAACGGTTGACCCGGTGCCGCGTTGATTTCCAGCAGAATGGATCTAAATCCGGCTGGCGAATACTTGAAAAATTCTCCCCCGCGGTGCTGTTTCGAAGCTAACCAGAAACCCGACCATGAGAAAGGGAACGTAACTCATCGCGCTCGCGACCGGATTTTCGATACGCGAACGGGATCGACCGCGGTCGAGGGGACATCTCATTTCCGCGCGCTTTGAAAAATGGCTGGTGACTTCCGGGCGCCGGCCGAAGGGCCACGTCGCCTGCGGTAAAAACAAAGGCGCCGCGATAGACGCCATGGAAACGCCGACTACGCCACTTTGTCGCCGTTTCTTTTCAAAAGGATTACGGTACTTGGTTCGTCGACTTTCACGATTTTTCTCGCTTTTCCCACTTCTTCCGCGTTGTTTCCAGCCGCGAAAACTTCCACGAAACTTCTCCCTTTCGGAATCGGCGAATTGTCTTAATTCGGTACCCTTCGAGAAATACTCGTTCCCATGTGTTTGAATCTGTAGAGAAGCCACGGAATTTCTCGCGGATTCTACCCTTAAAAACGTCTGTAAACCGTTGAAGGATGGTTCAACAAGAATCGTCCGACCGGTAAGCGAAGGCGGAATTTTTCTAATTCGAGTGATAATAAATCGATTATTGTCGCGCTTTAATGGGTTCGGGGGTGAATCTGTTGGATTCGTAGCGAGATGCGTATCTTGGTTGGCCGGTATCGGCGTTGCGGCAGATATTTCGTTGCGTTGGGACGGAATAATCGGGAGAGGCGGCCTTTAACTGGAACGAGTCGGAAAATCGGCCGTGCCGAATATTCAATATTCGCCTCCCCGCGCGACCTATGCGCTGGATTTTATGCGATCGGCCAGAATTTTTTATTTCGAGCCGACCGAGCCTGTCGCATCTGCCAATAGCAAGCGCTCCGTGTAATTCCCATCGCTTTTATTAATCGCTGTGAATCGCTCGAATCGATAATGTTGTTACACGAAGAAAGCAAAGAATTACTTTCGAACACCGATCGTAACTTTGTTCCGTTTATCGTTCTTAAAGTTACAGCCGTAGATTGCAACAACTTTGGAGATCGTTTCAGAAACATTGCACGTTTCTCGGGCTACTATACGCCCGTCACCGATAATTCGATTTGAACGAGAAGGCCCCATCGAAATGTATCTGGAAGCTGAGGATGGCAGCGAAAGAAGCCGCGAGAAAGAGAAACGGGAAGCTCGGCACGAGCTGTTCCTATGAAAGCATTATCAATCTTGCCCGGTTGTTTACGACAAGCGTTCGAGAGGTCTCGATTTGGCGAGGATCCAGCCAGCGTATGAATACCGAAACAGCCGCGAAGTCGACGAGGATTCGATTGTAATCGATGATCACGCGAACGGCAGACTCACGCGAATAACAATCGTCATGAGGAAGAAATGTGCGCGCGCGAGTGAGAGAGAACAGCGACAAACTGGTCCTCGTGAATTTATATTACTCGTTATACCGTGGCTAGTTGCAATTAAAGTAACCGATCATTAAAAATACGTTTTCAACCGCGTGCGAGTAAACAAACTGCACGTGAGCCAGCTGTGTCCCGTTTATTATGGTTTTTCCTAGTCGATCCCTATTCGTTATCGCTTTAAAACATTCTCCGCCGATGGTGGGGCGCATGGAGGTTAAAATTCGCAATGGGTTTTAAACCGCGATACTTTAACGACGATATTTTTCCTCGACGTGGTACGACCGTACCGTGAAACCATTTTAATTCTCCCGGCATTGACCACTGGCTCGAGCTCTTTTAACGGCAAGCTCGAGGGTTTTTTGCCGACTTATCCCTCTCTAGAGCGGGACTATCGGAGGTTCGCCTCCCCGAGGAGTCTTTCGCGAAACGACGATTGCCTCCGGCTCGACATGCACCCCGAATGTTCCGTTTAATGGCGGCCAGAGTCGTTCAGTGTCATACGGAGAATTCTCGTGGTGTTCTTAAAGTTTCTCGCCAGGATAGTACCACGGTAAGCAAGATTGTAACGCGACCATTCGATCGAACGTACCTCGACGTTTTTAAAAATTTCATTTCTTCGTTACTTCGCAATGGCATTGTCCCTCTTCGGTGCAAACGCAGTCAGAGAATCGTTGCTTTCAGCTCGGCAACGTTCGTCGCAAATTCCTGCGGCTCAGTGTCTTCGACATTGGACCAACGAATTTTTCATCAGCGTGGCGCGCGTGAATTATATATAAGCGTTGAAGATTTCTCGAGATGACGACGGTTCGCATCGCCGCGAGCTACGCGAATTCGTCCGCGCGAATCATCAGCCGTCTCTCGAAAATGCGCCGTGGCTCCTTCAAAAGTTTCCCTGGAGCGTGCAACACCAGAAACGTGGCGGCGTCTCTCGTTTTATTAATCGAGACGCGGTGTATCTTTTTTTCAAAGGCATCTGAAAAATTCCGCGCGACGAAGCAAGCGAGGGTTTGGCGGAACGTCGCGATATCGCGCGGTGCCCTCGAAATTTATACGTACGCGGTACAGGATCGCGACGAAGGGCGTGCAATTTTTCAGAAAAGTTTCGTGTCCGCGGGTTACTGCGAAGGAAGTTACCGTCGCCCGGTGAGTTGGCCGGCACATTCACCTGGGGCCGAACTTTATCTACGAATAACTCATCGTAATTTACAGCACGGTGTAGCCACTGTGAATTTTTACATCCAGCTTTGGAGAAGTTGCGGCAATAATTAAGCAATAATTTCCATCGTTGCTTATTCGTTTTTCAACGACCTGCAATTAGCTGGACATCGCAAACCGGAAAGCAATCTCGTTCAATGTTTTCTCCTTATTCGTCATTCCTATAACGAAAGCAACCTATTTAGAGAATTTTGTAAGGTCGAACTTTTTGCTGATTCGCCTTGAACTCGAAGCGGCAAACGTGTCGAGGGAGAGACGCGGCCGGAACAGTATCGAAGATCCTTAATTCAGCAGGGTGCGCGTTTTCCATAACGTTGTCACGCGAAGTCAGATTAACGGCTGCAATAGTTGATAGGGCCGCGTAATACAACCGTAACGCGCGATCCGTCGCATGCATACTTAATAATTCCGCGGCGATCGATAGATTGGGGAACGACGAGGATGCTAACCCTGTATATAACGCAGCCAATCTACAGGGGCATAACGATATTTCGCCGCGTGATTAACTATCGATGTAAATGACTCGTTAGAAATTCCGCGGCTCGATAAGAAACACGATCGTACACGTTTACCCTTGACCCGTCTAAAAAAGAAATGTTCGAATTTGCTGCGTAAATCTTGCTCCGCCCTCCTCTCAAAGTCTATGACTTTTTGGTTCACGCACGCGAGTTTCCGATCGTTTCTTAACGCATAAATTACATCTTGTTCGGAAACAAATTGAAAAAAAGCGAGAAAACGAAGAAACGGAAAGTTGCAGTAATCGAATATGCGAGCGAAACTTGTTCGCGTGTTTCCAAGATCCGCGAATATCCGAAAGTTTGGAATTGCACGGCATAGAAACCGGCGAAGAAGAAGGCTGAAGGAAGAAAGTAGCTCGCTAGGGAACGTATCAAAAAGACCCTAAAAGAATCGAAATCCCTTTGAGCTGGCAACCCGACTTTCCATCCGACAAAGAAACAAACTTTCAACTAGGCAAAGAACGTCCATGGCATCGGACCAAGCAGTTCGGCTTTCTTCGCTTCTAACGTTTGACCGTCGACGTCCTCGTCGTCGCCGCGTTATTTTCTTTTGTCGGGGTAACGAGCGCCTCCCCGGGATGAAGACCTTTCTTCTCGATCTCCGACGAAAGACTCCCCTCTGAATGGGAGGCGAAGTACGGGAGAGTCGGGATTTTTCGCGAGAGGTTTGAGAACGGCAACGGTGGTCGCGCACGTACAGCATCGTCGTAAAGTGAAAAGTTGTCGCACGTTGCCCCGGACGCGTTCGTAGCTGGGCCATTGTTGGTTAACGAGGTAACTCGACACGTTCAAAGATAACAGGGTTCGTGCTCTGCACGAGCAACTCCGCGTCGCGGGCAAAAAGTTCGCGCACCAGCTAGCTCGGCCGAACCCACTCCTCCCGTTCTCGAGTTATGGGAACGCTTTGCGGAAATCGAGCCACTTCTCCCTTGTGAATCGGGATAAACAGATAGAAAGAGGAAGAAAGAGAGACAGACAGACAGATAGACTGACAGACAGAAAGAGATAGGTAGCGGTCTATATTATCTGTGGCCTGGAAAGGTGATTGGATGGCGGGATTTTTAGAGGAATTTATTGAACTCGGATCGTCTTACGGTAGCGTTCAGTCTCTCAGAAAGGACACCCTGATCCTGTCGGTGGACTCGTGTATTCCACGTCTCTGAATCGGAAAGCTTTAAGCTGACCGTTCGTATAGCCGCCAATTCGAAGGAAAATAGAGAGTTGTCTGGAAAAGCAGAGCGTATCCCGCCGCTTGGAAAGCTTGATCAGTGATCGGATAATCTTCTACTCGGCTAATCGGTGACTGGTCGCATCGTATCGAACCTGAACTATGGTCTGCAGATCGTGCACGTGACGCCAAAAGTTTATCGTCGTTCAAAATCGACGTACGATTACGCTCGGCTGGATCAACCGCTGACGCGCAACGAATTCTCCGTAAAGCGTGCTCGAACGACTATCGTATATAACGACTCGGTTCTGGGGCGATTTTCGTGAAACAGTGTACGGCGATTCGTGGAATCGAATCGGAAACCATTAGCGGCTGTCTCCGAGAAACAGTCAGACATCGACGAAATAATCGTGACTGCTCGTACGATCTTCTATATCGGAATTCCGCGGGACATCGGCAAATTACCAACTTAGTTTCCGCCGCTCGAACCTTCCTGCCGTCTCGTTATCCTCTTAGAAACCGCGGAACGAGAATGTATTATCGATTACTCGCGTCACCAAGTTGTTAACTCGTTCGTTGGTCGACTAGACACGCGCGTCTTTTTACGTCGATCACCGTATACCATAGACACGTACCGAACGCGCGTTTCTAAAAGTTAAGATAAGTTTGTAAAAGCGAGAAAACATCCGGCGTTATCGAAACGCGGTATAAATAAACACTCTGCGATTGCAAATTCGATAAATATCGTATAATTAGCGGTTATTATATATAGACGGATGGAAAAGTCGATTGGACTCAGGGAGAAGACGGCAAGGGCTTAATTTTCCCCGCAATTTTTATCAACCAGAAGGTCCACGAGAACTTTCGAATAACCGTGATATTTCGAGTTTAGTAAGGGGAAAAGTAGTTTATCCAAGCAGTTAATTACTTGGAGCATTAATAAAGCATGCAGATAATCTCGGCGGTCCGTGTTAATGAGTATGTAAGAGACCTGGCGCCCTCTTCAGTTTCCGCAGGATTACTTTAACAGGGACCAGGGATATGCAAGAAGCATACGTTGAAGATGAAATTTACGCGCTTTTTCGTGGCCCGTCGCGTCGTTGTGAAAGGAAAAAGAACGAGCGAAATATCAGCTACCCGTTTGTTATAGTTTCGCTTTTCTCTGGTTTAGAAGCTTTGCAATTTAATCCTTATAAATTCGTACTTTCTCTACTGTTCTTGTCCAACCGAGTTTCCCTCCAGGCTCATAAAGCGCGCGCAAAGACGCATTCCAAAACATTTGAACCTTTGCTGGCAGTTGGTCCGCGGCGTGGCGGTCGGTTAACAAGGCCGACGCGAATGTAAAATCGTAGGCTGGAAGGTGAAATAAAATTACCGCTAACAAGGCAACTCTGTAACTACTTCGCCGCCGAGAAACATCGTTCCGTTAAATTATTAAAACGTCGAATGCCAGGCGAATTCCGTGGCACGGCCGCGGAGATGAAAACGTCAAAGTTTCAAACGGAACGCGACACAACGTCGTATCCGGCGTGAAAATGCACCGAAAATCTTTTATCCGAAAGAAAATCTTTCGGTAGAACGCTCTCATTTCCCGCGAGTTCTAGGGAAATTTTTCGTCCGCGACCCGACACGACCGATTACTTCGCGCTTAAGGCGTTGGCATTAAAGTAATCGCGTTGTCGCGTGAGTGGAATTGTCTCGGGAAGATTCGAGCGGAAGCCGGGTTGGTATAGCGGTAAACGACGCGATATGGGGGCGCGCGGCGACCCAACAATTTACGCGAAATTTGCATAAGTCGTGAAAGCGTAATGCTCCGTAGTGGATGGGTGTTGGTGGCAGAGGAGGGGATGGAAGGGTGGAAACCAACCCCGGTTTGCACGCCGCTAAGCAGCTCGACGTCTCGGGGTTACCTTCGATGCTCGTTGTCCGCGAACCGAAGGCGTTGCTCCTTCGGGGTTGATCCTGGGAAAGCCAGCAGCTTCCCCTTGCTTGAATTCATACTTGGTGGGTAACGGTCTGGTAAAATGGTTACACAAGGGAAGCCGCCCTTGTAATTTATTCCCTGAGCAAGGTGTCAGAGGTGTAACCGAGGTCAGTTCTCCGATTAGGGAAGATGTGACTTTCGTGTTCGCGTTTGGCCGTGAGGCATCTTAGGAATATTTGCGTTGGATCGTAGAAAATATTTCAAAGGAGATTCGTGTTAACGGAATAGAAGTGGTTTTCCACGATATGCCGTTCCTCGTTCCGTTTAATCAGCGCGAATCTTGGCATTCAATTCCCTTGAGAAATTAAAGGTGAATAAAATCGAGCGATGTTAATAGTTGGCCTCTTTTTCCGGGGCTGGCGGTGCACTTCCCAGAATGACCGTTCGCCCATAAAATTTCTCAAGGCGAAGCTTCCAAGTCGGAGAGGCGGAATCGTGGAATAATCGTCCCTGGTGGAACGAAGCCGTAACACGATTTTCCGCGATGCTCGTTTTATTCGAAATATCGGGGCTTTTATAAAATTGGATGACCCGAGTTGTGCATTCTTTCGTGGTTAAGCGAGTCCTCCGTTTCTCCTTCCTTCTCCCACTTCCTCGTCACGAGAGACACTTCCTCTTTCCGGCATTTTGTCTCTTTCTGCCAGCGAATCCTGTCTTCGCTCGCCATCCATCTTCTCGGCTCTCGCTATGTTTTTCCATGGAACGCTGTATAGACTCGAGTCGCAGGAGCCGCCAACTTCGCCGAGTTTCGCCAACTGCCTCCGCTCCTCTGGCTGGGAATCGCGAGGGACAAGCGGAATGGGTCGCCTCGTCTGAACGCGGAGCGAGCATCCAACTGTCTGCGTTTCGAAGACAAACACGGTGGGATCTCGGCTTATGTTTCGAGACGAAAGAGACCATACGGAGAATAGTTGCAGCGCATGATGCCAATGGAGCATCGGGAAGGAAACAAATTTTTTGGACTCCGCCCGCGAAGCTTCCCTTTCCTTTGCAAACTTATCCACGTCACGATTAACTCGCAGGTAATGCGTTTTATGACATTGTTGAAACACAGGAGAAAGAACAATCGAGGCAGAGAGGAGTGAGGCGAGGTTCAAAAGTTTGCCGGACTTTTGCGAAGCTCGCGAGCCCGGGTCACACGACCGCGAACTTTCCCTCCCAATGAAATATTTTCCTAGGGAAAAGACATATTGCCAGAGGGGTCGACGACCGTCCCCGCTATACTTCGGGTAATATTTTCGTTTGCCGCGAAACGCTCTCGTTGCCGCAATAAAACCCGACCGGCTACCGGGCCAGCGTTTTACGTTTTGCTGTTTTACACGAAACAGAGATTGGAATTCTAATAAATTACCAGGCGTTTTCCTCGTCCGCGTTTCCATGCCGTTAGTTGGTCGGAATTTTCCTCATCGATCGAAAAACATTGCCGAGCAAAACGAGAATGAATTCATTTCGCGATTCATAGACCTATTCCAACGATATCTCGGTTCGAGAAGAGGAGCGCAAATGGACTGTACCCTGACGCACGAGTTATAAGAGAAACACAGGCGGAACGTTTTCTGCTTTCCGTATAGACGTTCGCTGGATTACACGGTAAAACGGTCGATGGAAAACAGGTCGGACAGAATCTTCCGGGAAGATGTTCGTCGACCAAAAGGAGACTATAATCTAACGTTAGATTCCTCCGATTATACGACATTTAAATGACGCTGAGATTCCGGGCATAGAGGACGCGCAACGGTGACGCTTATAGCTCGAAGAGATTCCGCGGAAATCCGGACCCACTTTCGAATAGAATCTTTATTCGCCGAGAAAGCGAGATCCTCCTTTCGACGCTTGTCAAGCGAAACGATGAAATCGGAGCTATATAGTCCGTATTATTTCGACGAGATTGCTTTTAACGAGGAACGGAAATTGGACCGGGATAATGGAATACATCCGACGACCATTAATTAAACGAAGGTATCCGTTGTTTTTCGCCTAGTTGGTGAGAACATAGATTCACCAAAGGCCGATAGAAACTCGCCAGGTCGCGTTTCGTTAAACTCTGTTTCCACTTAAAAAGCTACACTCGATTGAGATAGGAGTACGTTGTACGTTGTATCTGTGCGCATACGCGGCGAAGATTCGTAGCGCCAAAAAGATTAAAATCACCGTCGGGAGGAAACGACTACCTTCGTAAAGAGACGCATCGAGCAAGTGTTTCCGAGAACACGGTGAATTGAATCGAGCGATCGAACGCAACTCGTCAGGAATTTCTCGGATATTAAAAGTTTTAATTAAATTCTACGACGATCAGGACAGAGGCGAGCCTCCCGTGAGAACAGCAGCGAACGCGTTAAGGGCCGCGACGCGGCTGGATCGGTAAACAGAAGGAGAGAGAGCAGAGAGTGGCTGATCTCGTCGATGAGATTGGAATCGAGTGAAAAGTTTTCGCCGGTCGTGGAACGGGCGCCGCGACGATGACCGGAATCGAGACCGAGGGAATCAATAAAAGTGTCGCTTTACTCATCTACTAATTGCGACAATTTCTCGATTGCGCCAATTACAGTAGCCGTGCAAAACTGTGTAATTATCGGCTGGCGGCCGGGACATTTAAACAGGATTTCCAACAGGGGCAATATCGAGAATAATCTCGATAACAGATTGCCGATTTGTTATCTCACCGATTTATGATATCACCAAGCGCATCGACGCGCGGTCAAACCTCTCTCCCAGCAGATACCACTATCCAAGGGAATTTATATTGTTTGCAGTCGCGTTAATGCACTCTTTATGCCGTGATTTATTCGTTTCATCGAGCAGCAGAAAAAGGGCGAGAGGCAGAAGTAGCCGGCCGGTTGGAGTTGGGGTTGTGCTTTCTCTCTTTGTGATCGCGATTAAATTATCACAGAGAAACGGTCGGCTGGGAAAAATCGCGGACCGTTCGCTGTTTGCGGAAATTAGCGGGCGATCGTGAACGCCGCCCCAACGAGAGCAGAGTCGCCCGCTAATAGAAAATACAAATTAACGCTGCTCCGCGCGATTCCATTTAACATTCAAATAACTTGCCGCGTCTGCCCGCGTCCATCGGCGTCCGATTCGTTCGAACTTTTGATGAACGTCGGAAATTATTCATGGACAGACCGGATGAGGACCGTGCGCAATGCAATTCGTCGAGCTGTCGCGAATTAACGCGCTGCCGTACGACTCAACGTTTCGATACTTTGACGCGCGTTCTCTTCCGACTGATCGACGGGCTAGTCATGCATTTCATTAACCGACACGAACTTCTGTATATCCTTGTTGACGCGATTAAACGAAAAATATTTAAAGAGACCCCGATTTCCACGACTTTAACACGCCCTCGAAAACACCTGGCGAAAGCGCCTGGAATTCTGCTACACGACACTCAGGAAGAAATCGATCGGTCGTAGCTAATAGGAGGTAATCGTGAGACGTGGCCGGCGGTCAGGAACGAGTGACGTACGATCGAAATACTCGAATCCGCCGCAGTTAACTATCCGGGAAGGTAGCAAGCGGCTTTGGGTTAACTCACCGGTACGTAGCCGCGATCCGGTAACGTATGCACCCATCGGGTCGCTTCCTGGTAATGCGTTACCGCTTCTTGTCGGCCTGCGCGAGCGTATATCAATGCCTCTTTCGGCTACGACAATGCTCTCCCGGTCGGGATGCGTTCTGCCCTTCCCATCGGTCGAGCCCCAATGGGGATTCGCCGGAACCGGAATTGCGACCAGCCACGCCATCGACGGGCCACGACGGATATTGCGGTTCTCTACTTTCGTTCCGGCCTGCATTTTTGTCAAAGTGCTCCCGACGGTTCTCCGTATCTCGCAAAATAGCTTTGGCCCGTGTCGTTCTCTGTCATGTGGCTACCGTTCTCCTTCAGGAAAATTGCCGCCCCGTGTTCGCCGTTCCTTTTTCTCGTTTTTTCGCAGCCACGTTCGAATTTACGCGTCTCGATAAAAATGGTCCACGGCGATAATTCGCTACGCCTTCCCTTTCCTTGCTCTTGAAGCTGCAAACGTTTACACACGTTGGAATTACTTCTCCCCTCGACGTTCGCTATGCGACGTACGAACCGCAACGCGATTTTCCTCCCCGGTCCCTGGGATTAGGGCGGAGAACTAACGGGTGGAAAGAACGAGCAAGTTTAAAGGTTACTGGCAAATCAGCTACCCCGTCGTCGACGAATTTCACGAGATTTCCGACGGAAGAACGTCGAACGAAAGGGAATGGAACGAAGAAAAAGGGGAGAAACGTTTCTCGCATCCCTCTCCGTTCCATCCATCGGATCTCGTTCCCTAGGTCGATACGCACTCCTTGCGGCCTCCGTGTCCTCCGGACCGAGTGTGGTCGCGTTCGTACGACGTCGTTGTTTGTCTAACCGGTGCATTCGCATTTGCACGGCTGACCGAGCATTCGATGAGAGTTTCGCTCGGCCGAACTTGTCGGCCGATTCCCTTCGGCCGTTTCAACCCCTTTTTCTTCTTGGCTCACACGAGCCTTTGCGCGACATGCCATCCACCTAGCACGCTCGCACGTGAATTGGAAATCAATTTAGGAAAACGGTAATAAACGAACACGACCGTACAGTCTGTCGACCCACCCTTTGCCGATCGCGTCGCGACCAGCCTCGTTCGCGATTTTCCCCTCTTTTTCTCGTTTTCCCCGACTCTTTTTGTCCGGCCGTTTGAAGCCCCCTAACGTACCACGCACGCAAATAACATCTTCGTTTCTCTCTCTCGACATCTCTAACCGTTCTGTTTTTCGCCGAGCGACGATGAGAATAGTTGTCCACCGATTCGTTGCTTTTATCGTTTGCCTCGCAATATCGGGCGTGTGTACGACCGCTGTAGAACCGCGATTCCAACGACACGACGCGAGACAAAGCGTTTCGATTTTGATGAAAATCGATCGCCGGCCAGACAGGAATATCGAAGACGTGGAAGAATAATCACACCGGTTGATTCCGAGTACGCAATTGTAATTTCACGAGCGGCTGCCTTTCCGTCGCGAGATCGTCAAAGAGTGAGAGAGAGAGAGAGAGAGCACGCGCGAGCTACGATACGTTTATGATTTACACGCGCTGCGTGAACAAGTTCGCTTCGCAGACGATGGCTGGCGGAAAATTTATGCTCGTACGTGTCTGCGTATGTAGCGGAGCTTGATCCAAGATTGCGGGCGGAGGCGGTTGCCGGGAGTGGTCGAGATTTTCCGAGGAACTCGAAACCGGGGGTTGGAAGAGGCCCACGGAGAATCTCAAGAATCCCGGAGACCTGCGAGGAAGTCGCCTTTCTCTGCTCTGTACCCGCATCGACGATATATACAGTGGCAGACGACTTTCTTTCGTATAGATATCTGATAAGATTTCTCCGGAGACGCGACCCAGCGACGCGTCGTTCCGCTTCCGCAGGCTTCTCGACTTTTTCCACGGCTGATCGTCCACGCGGGACACGTCTTACGCGACTACGCCGTTTGAAATTATCGGCCGGTCTGCCGCTGTTCTTGCAATTCGAGTGACTGTAAATACTTTTTCAGCTCTTCCGCGTTTCGTTGACGCGCGTGGTAAATGTGTGTTTTTCACGTACGTACAAAATTCTCCGTAGAAACGTCGCGACCCTTTGAACTCGCTTTGCCCTCGAAACATCGACGTTCCGGGCTTCAGCGGTGACAAAAACGCTGGCAAAAAGGTATCTAGATTTGGTAAATGGTCAGGTGGATGGTCACGCGAGGTGGTCGATAGAGAATGCGCGCGTGTCGCGACCGAAAGAGCATGCGGATGCTCGTGTCGGGACTTTTTGCGATCGAAATCTCGCGACTGCTGGACTAATGACCCGGGAGGGTGCGCGAGACAGTGCAGCAAAGGGTCGCCAGAGCGGAGGAACCGCGCGCCACCAGGCTGAGTCGAGAGAGATCGACGAGCGCGTCGTTAAACTTGCCCTCGAGACCGTAAACTACCGGAGAAGCTCGTGCCGGAGAGCTTTCCGACCCCTTCCGGGTCTCGACCGCTCGGAGGAGGATCAGACGACAGCGAACGCGAGCCGACAGGGGTTGGACAGGCCGACGAACAGGTGGATAGATACGGATTGCCGGCGAAGCCGAGGAAAGAACGGACGAATCAGATAACGCGGCATGGGGATTTATTTGACGGCCGCGTTTCCTGCGGGAATTTGCGTCGCGAGATTAAATAAATAGTCGTCCCCGTTGGAGAAGCTTTTCGGGGGCTCTTGGAACGTACCAGACGTGATTATACCGATCGAGATAACCACCGGTCGACAATACGTTTCGCAGCGATTTAATCCTGCGAAGATCACGGTTCTAACATTTTTATCGTAGGTCGCGCTGTATCTGACACATGCAATGATTACAACGTTATATGAACGCATGAAAAATGGTGGATTTTACTAAGATATAATTTCCGATTATTAAACGAAACATATTATAAAGCCAGGTGTAAATATTGCTTTGTAACAAATTGAAGTGCGACGTTCATCGTGCAGCGAGTACAGAAAATGACCAACTAAATGATATTAGTACGTATCATGAATAATAAAAGTACGTTCCGGATAGAGAAATTTCTCGTATTCGCGAAGAGTATATTACGTGTACGATGTACGTTTATGTTCGTATGATCAGCGTTACACGAATTTAGAGTATCGTACAACAGGTATTCTTCGTCCACGAGTTTCACGATCTGGCTGTTGAAAAACGCTTCTAAAAAGATTTCGCGTGTATCTGACGGGTCGCTGGCGATTTCCACAGAGTTAATCGCATCCCTGCATGTTCGTACAGGTGTAAATTGATATCCTCGAAAAAGTAAATGTAAGGGGCGAGCGAGATATTTCCCGAACGCACGCGATAAATTCATCGAATTGAAAAAGTTGTAGGGGCGTTTCGTGCGTTCTCGGGGTAATTAAGGGAGAGGAACAATCAGTGGATAGAATGGAACGAGCGACTGAATACGAGAAAACGTATCGCGGGCATTTTGGTAAATTAATACTGCACGCGTCCCACCATCTCTCCCGCCGAGCAACTATAATGGAGATAAACTGCTAGAGACGTATTGCGAACGAACAACAAGACCCAAACAAAACCAGCGATATAAACCGGTATTAAAAAAGCGAGCAAAATGATATATAAATTTCGATGAAGCTTTATAAATCTTCTACCACCAGCCAAGCTTCTTAAAGGCTTGATTAACGTCCTTCCATTTGCGGGAGGAACAACACGCGGGCATTAATTTTTCTCCATCCCTGGAAAGACGCGGTTTCGTTTCCGGGGACACCGGCCAATCCTAGGTAGCCAGCCGGCTGTAATTCCGACCGTGGTGGCGTTTAAAACGAGTCTCACGTTGATGGGTTAAATACCTATAAAGATGGTGACACGTCTCTGGAAACAAGGCCGCAATAGATGTTGGAAAATTAAATGACCGTCCTTCTATCCGACGCAGACGGATACAAAAAACGTGGAAAATCGGTAATACCGCGGGCAGTCGTCTCGGCCAGGATTAATCTCTCATTTGAATAATGAAAATGATAAGGATCACGGATACAGGGCCGAGTTACACCAACGAAATTATCCTAGCCGCTTCTATAAATGACACGTTAGAACTGGCCATGATCGTTGTTCCGTGCTTCCGTTAACGTATGTTCGCCACACTTCGTCCACTCATTCTACTACCTTTAACTACTAGGCAGAGGTACGAGAGCGTAAGAATGTTTAAGAGGGTTTATTTTATCGTCGGGGGTAGATCGATGGACTTTGTTACGCCCGTAAATTCGCGGAAATTAGGTAGTTAACGCGAAGAAAACGATCTCTGTTTATAACTCGTTTCTTTCCTCGCTCTTTTATTTAATAATTTTCAGGTCTTTTAAAACGCTTCAACAGCTATTGTATATATCGATCGAGTGCAAATGGAATGGATGGAAGGAGATGAAAACGAAACTCGACAAGTATGCGAAACGAGGAGCAACAGCGGAAAGAGCGTTCGAGAGGAAGCGTTTGCAAGCCGTCGCCGGGGTTTAAAAGTTCCGACGACCAACTTCAGCCGGAAGATCAAACTCGTGTTAAAGGTTTATCGTATCGGCTTGTCCCGTCTGTTCCCTATTTTCCATGCGGCTCAAGGAGTTGGTCTACGAAACTGTCGCGTTACCGAGACGAGAGGTCGTTCGATTCGTCTCTTGGCAGTTCTATCGATCTCGCGCTTCTCCGGATCTCTGAAATCGTCGACTCTCTGAAATTATTGCCGGCCAACTTTCTAGTGGGACGAAGCGTTATTAAATGGAAGGTAAATCGTTCTGCTTACGATTCGTTCGTACGATAACGAGAAAAAGAGGAGGATCGGTTAAAGTTTTTCCTGGCTGGGTGGCTGGCTGCCGAAGAAGTGGCCTATTGATAAAGTTTCGTGATAGAAAGGAGAACGCCGACCGTGAATCAACGGTCATGATCGCTAAAATCCGGTCGACGATATTTCCGTTGCGCTGTCCGTCTCGCCGGTGAAATTACGGCGCGTAGAAGGTTGGGGCAACGATCCAGTTAAAACTTTAATAACGAATTAACAATCACGGTCGACGCGCGGAATAACAGCCCTCCGACGGGAAGGGTAAAGCAAAAAGCCAAGGGAATGAGGTGTGAATGACGGTTAAAAATAACTTTAATTAATGCTGCCCCTGTTTTCCTCGCCGGTCGGCTTGTTTTGTGCTTTCGAGTGCCTCGATCGTGCCACTCGTTATGTATTTTAATTAATTAAATTCATGAAAAGTGTATCCTCTACGCGCGGATCTATTTCGCGTCTGCTCGAC
The DNA here is from genome assembly GCF_910591885.1 of Bombus terrestris. Classification (NCBI taxonomy): domain Eukaryota; kingdom Metazoa; phylum Arthropoda; class Insecta; order Hymenoptera; family Apidae; genus Bombus; species Bombus terrestris. The sequence continues at coordinate 6,678,174 of NC_063278.1, forward strand.
CGAACGACGATCCAGAAAATCGATCGGCTTTGTTAAAACAATCAAGGTCAGTCAGAGTTTTTCGAATTCGCGTGCCATCTCGTTACGATGGGTTCGTTATCCTTCTGGATTAACAACAAACTACTTGGTACGAAGCAACGGTGAGGCGGCGCATCGTCGTCGAGTCTGAACCCCAATAACGAAATAAATTCGTTCTACTCGATGACACTTTGAAGGAGCAATTAGAGCGAATACAGGTGAATCCCGTGGAGTTCCCTTTGACGCAAGATCGGTCACGTACGCGTAACGCGATTCGATTGGAGAATGTTCGTCGGTGGAGGTCCCAGCGATCCGCGACCTCGAGAATTCAGGCCATTGGTCGAATTATGAAACGATGTCATTAGAGAAACAAAGTCCAAGGCGCACGTGAAGCTCGTTAAAGCACGTATTCCATTCGTGCCGTTCCCTTTGGTCGGCGTCACGCAGATTCAGCAGAGAAACTCGCGTGTCTGCACGGAAGAAAGAATCACGAGTCGACGACGACGACGTTTAATCCTTTGGCGAGAAAGAAAAGCGGTGTGTCGCCGAGAGAGAAAGACCCGAGCCATCGCGTGCGATTTATTTTCGAGCGAGCGTCGTTCGAAGTTTCAGCCGGAACGGTGATAGTCTGTTGTTAATTTCTGCTGGCGGTTTTGCTACAGCGACGACGACTACGACAACGACGAGGACGACGATGACGATAGGACCCAAAGTTGACGGTGGTCGGATCGGTTTGGAAACTAGCGAAATTGGAAGGCATAGGCGGAACGAGGGTGGAAAAGGATGGTTCGCGGGACTGGCAAGCGGTGGTTCATTAAAATGCGGTAACCCAGCGAATCGTCGGTAATTGAATCGACGGGTGTCTGTTCGACGACGCTCGTTCAACTACGAACTAACTTTTCCCTCAAGTTTGACCGCCGAACGGCGGCGTGTCGATCCGGAAGTCTGTCGCGCGGAAACTCGGCGACGCGCTCGACCGTGCGTAGTTTCCGCCGATCCACGAGATTGGAATTCGAAACTTGAACCCAGCCCTCTATTTCCGCGCTACGAACGATAGGGAGGCTCGCAGGCTGCTGGCCAGTATTCGAATATCCACGTGACTCCTAATTTCGTCGCGGCGATTCACTTTGGACCGACCAATCGAGATTTTTACCGTCGTTGCTCGTGAATCACCGAACTGGAGCGCGAATCGCGACAAGTAACTAGAAAACCGGTTGAATTTACGAGTTGTCTAAGATCGTAGCACAGTGAACTACGGTTAATAATATAATTTGTAACGTCGTCAACGGTAACCCATTTGCAGCAGGCGAGGGGCGTGCTTCGTGTTCTCAAAGTTAGCCATAATGCGAGACACGCAACATTCTGCCTCTGGCCGATAGCAGTCTTTTCGTCGCGAGTCGGAGAAAATAAAGCGGTGAATAGAAACGGGCCAAAGTTCTTTAATGATATTAAAAGGGGTGCGTTTAACGATACGCGAGAACATTTCATTTGTTCTCTCAATGGGTCCGCAACGAGCCGAGAAATGTAATTTTGTTCGCGTGCGACCAGCACGGTCGAGCTCGCGGTACGAAAAACATCGCGCAGTTCTGATAAATCGACTAGTTCTCTCTTAAACGAACGACATTCTGTTTACGGCGAGCAATAAAGATAGGCAAAGGTACGAACTAATCTTTCGAGCAGCTATCGTGCTGGATGCAGTGGCTGTTAAGGGTTAAATCGCTTCCGTGAGTGGCGGAGAAATGTCGTTTCGAGATCGAGTATATGGTTACGTACGGGCAACGAGTACCCTCTTAGGCGCCGCTAAAACTGGCGAATATTCATGAACCCACTTGCAGCTATGAGAATCCGAGCAACTGTTTCCAGGTCAATATTTGATACCTTACGAGTCGAGACCGAGCTGTGACCGTGAAAAAATTTACCTCTTCGTTTCAACGTCTCTTCGTCGTGCTCTTCTGTCTTTTATTGCTTCGTCTTTCCACTCGTTAAACTACTATTCCTAGATTTTCCCATCCCTCGCCTAACTCGGTGTTCCAGTACCTCTGAGTTCTGATATTTCATCGATTCGACGAATCCAAATATCTCTTACCAGATTTTCTATACTTTCCCATCCTTTTTCTTCGTTTGTCTCATTAACGAAGAACATACAGGAGAATGGAGAACGATCACGTGGATTATTATCGCGCGTTGTGCTCAACAAGCTCACGAAAGTTTGCACGGGCAAAAGACGTATCAGCTTTAGATGATGAATGAGTAACGAGCTCTAGGACGTCCGGATTACCGAGCATCTTTCCGGTAATTCTGCATTCGAGATTCACTCGCCGCAGCTCGAACGTAAAACTTCCCTCTCGTAACTAAAGTTCGAAGGCGCATAATAATTGAAACTCGTGTGAATTAAGAAGTATCTCCATCCCTGCGAACTTATCTCGGTCACTTGCATATTCATGCTCGTTCGTCAAGTCATTATGAGTTGGAGCAACGTTTCCACGTTGGTTATCACATGAGTTTAATTAGAAAAAGCAAGAAAAGAGAAAAGGGGAGAATGCTGTCTAGCCTTGCATTTTCCCGAAGCACAACGTAACGCATCGAGTCAGCTCGCTGAAAGCGTTTTAACAACCCTGCCACGATATATCCACTGCACGAGATTTCATATACAAAGCTACATTCTCCGATAATTCGCGCTTTTCCGAATTAACAAATAACTCCGAAACTTGTTCAAACTTTAACAAGCGTGCTGCTTATTCCGTCCGGTGGGAGAAGGGTTTTCGATTTTCGTTATGGAAGCTGAATTCACTCCTTTTTGATCCACAATTGCAGCCACGTTAGTAACGTTTGGGATTTTGAAAACGAAAATTATTCCATCGAAATAAGCTCTCCGAACACATGACGGCCAAAATTTCAAATATGTCAATGAGCCTCGCATTTGCTGCGCTCCATATAATTTTATAATTTATGCGACGACTAATTAATTGATGCATCACCATAGAGTACCTATTCATCAATGTTTTCGTTGAAATTTCACCGAGAAATTATGAATGCCTACTCTCTGGCAACAGAAACGACCGCGCCAAATATAACGAGTTCGAAATCGATCTTTACATCGCTCAAACTATATACCTACATTATATTACATTCGCTAGAATATTTTGCATTCTCTCTGCCGAAACGCGTCGAACACTTTCGATAAAAATCTCGTCGTATTCTGCGTCCACTTTTTTCGCTCACCGTGATTCTTTCACTTGACAAACGAGGAGCAACAACGATTAAGGAGATGCCTACCGAGTGGCGGTTCGGCTCTCGAAGGGTAGTTTATTTTGAAAATGATTTCAGCGAGCGGTTTAAGCCCGCATTGATTTACATGGTGCGGACGAAGGAACGCACATCGGTTGCAAGCTGCGATTTGTGGGCCGTTACCCTCTCGTCTCCTTCTATTTTTTCTCGGTGCATCGGTTCGAATAAAGCGTCCCCTTCGCCGATGAGCCAGCGAAGAATAACAAACACCGATAACGTAACTCTATTCGCGCATGAACGATCTTCCGCGAAACGAAGCCTCGGAAACCTCCATGAAACATGTCCACCCGTCTGCCTCGTCTCATAATCGCGATAACTGTTGACATTCTTATACGATTATAGGATGCGATCACACCCGGTATCCATTATACGAGCCGGCTGGCGAGCAAACGAACAATTAGACGGAAACCAGGACCGTCCGGGATCCCTGATTATATTCAAATTCGTTCGTCCGTCGAGACCCCGCTGGAAACTGACCCACTAACGTTCGCCAATTGGTCGTAACAGGCCGCGAATTAACCCCGACTAATTGCCACTAATTCCGTTAATTGCGCCTTAGGCGATCGGGCCAACTTTTCGCACCGACTCGCCGGTTCCACGCTTCGATTTTCCCTGGAACTTGCCGCGTCTTAGGAACGCCGATGGGTAGACTGGACATCGTGGACCTTTAATTCTCGGATTTCCCACGTTTTTTTCCAATTTTCAATTTAAACGCTCGTATCTCCCTTAGCACAGGAGCCACAGCTTCGATCGCTGGTACCTTGGTGTTTTTGCAAATGTACGGTCAGACCGCTGTAGCGTGTTTCAGCGACAATCCGGTAGCAAAAATACGACAACGTTCGGGATGAACTTTCCCGACGGACAAACGGCGCTTCCATGAATTATGCGAAAAGTTGCACGGGTTTCCATTACATCGCTGTGTCCAACGCAACGTTTTACCGTTTTAATAAAAGAATGAGGACGTTTATCGCGATATATCGTCCGAATTGTTCGTCTCCGGCGAACTCCGCGGTAGCTACATAAAACGGCTGTTGGAAGGGTTTACAGACTCCGCCCCCTCTCCTCTTAAATTTAATTACTGGCCGACGATAACAGGAAGATGCTATATCAGAAGTAGTACGGGAAAGTAGTAAAGAAACGGCACGCAGACCGTTACTTTCATGTTACGAGGGTAATACTGGATTTAGTGGAAGTCGCATGGCTTTTCGCGATCTACCGTTGTGCATTCGTTAACCCCACCTCGACGTTGGAAATAAGACCGCTTCCAAACGTTCTTTCCCTCGTTCTATGATCCGATAAACCTACGCTCGATAACTCGCAAACGAACGGTACGCGAGACGATGCTCGAGACACAGCTCTTTCCGTTGAAGACGATCCACGCGAAAGAGTGTGAAGGAAATTGCAAGTGGTTGATGATTCTATGAACAAACGCGCGAAAACGCGAACGGGAGGAACGCGACCGACGAATCCGCGGAAATTAACGATCCCACGTACGTGACTGCTTTGGCGGAATTTCCAGGATACAGAAGGAACCGCGAGATCGTTTCGCATGCGGCAAACAGAGACGGGACCACCTGCCCGCCCACATAGTGGGCTCTATCACTTAGACGGTGAAACTGGGTGCGCGTTGCGCGTCAAACGGAAAGGAGACATACCCAACAGCCGTGTGAATGCTCTTAAACCCGTTTAACAACTTCTACCGCGTTCCTTTTGTCTCGCTCGTGATGTCTCGCGAACAATGTGTACCGTTGTGGGCGAGAAATTTAGAACGTCTCGCTCACCGAGGCGAAGGGTGTATCTTCCTTCAGAGTTATGTCCTCTTAAAAATACAACAATACGTCGGTGGATACGTTGTAAATTTATTCCGGCGTATGTTGACACGCGAGAAGCCTAGTCCAGAGGAAAATACATGGTACGTCGACGTACAGCCACGTATCCGGGCTCGCATTACGGAACTCGAGCACGTAAGGAAGAGAACGGAATCGAGGAAAAGTATGTTTCCATGGCCGGTTTCCCGTTTGAGCGAGTAAATAAATAAGTAAAGTATGGTCATCCGGGTAGGCACGTACGCGTACGGTAGCCAAAACGTATCCGACGTGTGGCAAAGAAAGAAAAAGGCAAAACATCTTGCAATAGGCTGCGTGGTATTTTTGCGGAGACACGTACCCTTTATCTTTGGCTCGTGTCTAGTTTTTCCATTCGTTTCGTGCGGCAGCTACCTTTGCCTTCTCAAAGGATATAAGCGACCGCGAAACAATGGGGTAGAAACGTGGTGAACGTTGTGAATAACGGTTCACTTTTACTCCGCTCGATAAATTAGAAGTGATGGATTAAGATCTGCCGTGACGACCCAACGCCGGTTCGGTCTAAGCCGATCTAATTTGGCGATTAATCAAAACCCATGACGGCCGCCGCCACTGCCTACGCGCTAACTTTCTAACGATTCAACGGCGTTCCTCTACGCCCGAGACGAGATGCTTCGAGAAAAACAGGCGAACGAACAATTACGAACAATTCGTGCCAAGACGTAGAAGCAGACGTTGGCCGTTTAAACCGTTTCGGTATGAACGTCGTCGAAGAAAAGAATCCATCCAATCTTCTATCTTCTAATTTCCGAGATGCCGAGTCTCACTCAGTTGTGAAGATTTTAAAAGTTCAGTCCTGTTCTGTATCGAATATTTCCAAGTTGTATCGGTGGTCCTCGACCTCTTTCCCATCGCCGGAAGAACCCACTTGGAGGCTCGGTCAGCGAGAAGTAGAGTACCGAAATTCGCGGTAATATTTGGAGACACGGGTCGTTTCTGATCGCTGAAACCAACTTTGACAACGAAGCGATGTTCGCAGGCTTCTGGCTGAGGTTGAAAAACTAGAGGCGGTTATAGAGTCGGTCCGAAACAAAGTTAAAGGGCTGTTGTTCCGTGCGCTATCGTACGATTTTATTGCACGGTGCTTTGGCCGCTCGTATACGAGCTAGCATAGATAGCAGCTGCTCCGTCACTTGGAAGTTTCCGCACGCTCCGTAGGCCAAGCTCAACGACACACCCGCTTTCCACCGTCAAGTATTTCATTACGTAATAAATCGTCGATTCCCGCTCAGTGAGATGAAACGTAGCTCCACGAACCATTGCCGCCTCTCTAAACTTGCGCGAAGAATTACTTCCGAAACGTCTCCTCGTAAAACCCGCTATGGAGCATCGCTCGCCAATGGAAAAAATGTAAAACGCGTGGCAGAGTACGTTTAATCAACCTTTTCACCTCGTGGCCCTGTTTACGGATGCACCCCTAACCGAATCAAGACAAGATAGGGAATAGCTCGAGGCAAAGATTCACCGCGAGTAAGAAAGGAAGGACGGTACCACGCCGTCATTCCCAGGAGCGTTAGAATTAAGCCGCTCCGAGGAATGCTCCACGCTTCTAAGAGAGGAGATTTCAGAGCAACGTACCGCCTGAAATTGCGGATTATGCGGAGTTTCTGACGCCGCCTCCGTCCGTGTCTTTTTCGCAACCTCGCCTCCCGTATACCAACGTTAGGGCGATGCCGTGCGTTTAGCATTAAAATTCATGGAATAATAATGCGGCGGTCGATCGTAAATACCGACCGTATCCTTCTTATTCGGCTGGCTCGCGATACGGAAGGAAGTCCGTTGGTTTTGGCAGGCAGCGCGGCGCGCCGACAGAACGTAGTCGATCCAGGTCGTCATCCTCCTGAATGCGAATCGACGTCTTCGCTCGCAAACTCGATTAAGCCGGTCCTCTTTGTCATTAACGCGTCGCTGCCTTTCGAATCTCAACGCGAGACGTCGTTGAAACGAAGTCATCGCGAGAAAATATGATTGCAGAGGTGGGAAGAGTGGAAGACGTAGCTAGAACTGTGCAAGTGGAGCCGAGACGATTATTCCTTAGGTCTTGATTTAAACGACCAAGGGATGACGCGAAGAGAATGTAATGACAATTTGAATTTAGATTTCGAATTAAGAAGATGATGAGGCGCCGTGCAGCCGGCCGAGCTCCAGAGAATATTTACTGAAATTCTAATGTGAAATTTGCGTCACCGAGCGACGGGCTGCTACCGGCAAGAAAAATATTTAAATTGCGAGAAAGTGGGCCGCGGAGTCTGTCCCGTGCATTAAAGTTACTTCAAAATATCAAGCCCAACGAGCCAGAGAAACGCCCGCGACATTAACGCATTACTCGCTCGCTCTCTTTCCCTTAAGCTACCGGAAACAGCTGGCACGAGCATTCGTTCTCTGCCTATTTAATGTCGCGGCTAAAAGGAACATATCGCCGCGACGAAATTGCTCGAAGACGTCGAATCGTGCGCTTTAAGGCGACACGCGAGACACGCACACTGCTCCCTTAATTGCAAGTTATACCGCATCCCCAAATCTCCTCGAATCTCAACGCAGCGATCGTGCGTCTCCGTCGGATTATCTCCCCTCGATCGCTATCCCTATTCGCAGGATTATCCCTAACAAAGCCATACTCTACGATGAGCTATCTTGCCCTTTCTCCCGTCATCTCCCCCAAGTCAGTCTCGACGATCCGACGTGCACGAGGCAGAACGCGAGCAATCGAAAGAACTGCGGAAGTTTCGAAGCTCGTCGGGTGACGAGGACACCCACGAAACGGGTCGATGGATTCGGCACACGATCTGCGACTGGCAGGACGCATTCGTGCCGTGAATAGAAGAATGCAGCGGTCTTGGGGAGGATGGAATCGCGTCGCGATGGGGACAGGTGGAAGGAACGCGAAACGGAAAACGAACGGGGATGGCTCGACCCGAGAGAGGGTTATATTGGGTGTATTGGATTGAGTATTCCATATTTTCTGCGTTCGGCCAACCGGAAGATGGAGCTCGTCCGACCGGAAGATTCGACAAAGGCGAGTTATTGGCCGCCGTTACTTCGCCTTCAGATGTTTCGCCGCGATACGAACCTATCCCCTTCCATCCATCGGGAATTATTACGATTTACCTTTGAATACCTCGTTCCACGACTACTGTGACTGACAATACTTATCACGATCGGCTCACAACCGATCCACGAGTTCTATTGTGTGAATGGAAGACGATCGAATTAGTCAGGAGTTGTCTGCACTGCCGGCGATCGACTCTCGAAGGTGCAAGTGAACGTAAGTACACGTGTGTCTGTGAATTGCGATCTGTGAATTAAATACTCTCCTTCCGCCTGGATCATTCAGGAACCGTCTGGAACACGATACGAATTCCGACTGAATGTTTTATCGCGAAAATGCGCGACGTTCTACTCGTTGTCGCGAATTCGCGAAATTTTCCCAAATCCGGAACAGGACGTTATCGTGTCGGTGGAACGACAGATCGACCGGTGGCCGAATTTCGTTCCGTTTGATTGAAATCGAGTTAGCCAATAAGCAAGGAACAGATAGCACCGAATTATAGCTGCTCCGGACAGTGAACTACGATGTTGCGGTCAACGTTTGAGGTTAATTGTTCGCTTTCCGGCCGAGCCACCGTACAAATTGCGTTCGTAATGTTTCGACTGTCGAGTATCGCGATGTCGCGCGAATCGAACCGCTCGATATGTCACGCGCGAGAACCACGGGACCACGCGAGACGATCCTCTCGTCCCGTCAAACTACCTACACGCTGAATAATTTATTCGCGAAAGCTTTCGAGTTGAAACGACCGTGCAAAAGGATGAAACACAGGGTTGTTGTAATTCGGAACTATACAAAATCCACGATCATTACCACTTCCGTCCCACGAGAACAAACGCGTTGAACACGAAGCAACCCACCCGCGACTCGTTGATACCGGATTTCATTAGCAAGTTCGATTTAATTATCGGAGTCGGTGCTAACGCGGTCAAACCTTTAATCTCGCCACCTATTTATAAATCATTAATTTTCGGGTTCTGGCAAACGGCAAAGTTAGAGTCTGTTCGTTCATCGATTCTGTCCTGTCTCTTTCCCTTTCTCTCTCGTTCTCTAATAAACCACAGCTTTATCGCGCTTAATAATTTTCCGCCTTTTTCCTTCCAGCCCCCAACGTGACGCACGTTGGGCAGTTAATGGGATGGCGTTACCGTGCCAACGCGTTTACTTTTTCACCGCGTTCTTTCTGTTCTTAACCGACCGGCTTTCGTCCCGCAAAAATACGGCCAGATAACAAAAGATCAAAAATGAAAGCGGGAGGCAAGGAGAGAAAGGGGTTGCTCGATCGACTCGCAGGGTGTGAATTGCTCATTGGACGGTGGTCACTCGATTAACTCTTTACCGCCGGTTTCCAGCACGGCCTCCTTTTTATCTCGCACGGGACGGTGCTTTGTACTCGCGTGCAAAACCTTTCCAGTTGCTTCTGTTCTTCGCTCGTCTCGCCATTATCTAATATTCCTCGACGACTGGGAGGGGGGAAGGCAAGGGAGGAAGGCGCAATCCCCATTTCCTCGTTGTACCGTCCCGCAATTTCGTTTATCCGCGTTTTCCTACGAACAAGCCCCGCGGGCTCCAATGCGCGAGTGTGTTCCATTAGAATTCGTGGTGCAAAGAACCAGCGAAATCACAAGACAGCCAGGAGGTGGAACCGCGAATAATTTCCTGAGGGGGTACGAGTCAGCGTTAATAGAGGAGCGCGGAACGAATATACGAGTTTGGAGGAGTGGTTAGGTGTAACCAGTTCCATCGTCTCCGTCGTCGTTTTTGCGTGGTGATCGTGGAGGCCGGATCGTAGAACGTGGGGTGGTTAGAAGGGGTGGAAGGCCAACAGCGTGTAATATATCCCGGCGTTAAGTACTCCATTCTGGCCCATGCTAGGGCCGGCAACTACGCGCTTGTTCAAATTGTAGAGGCTCACGTCATGTCTGAGCAAATCTTCCCGTAGCTAGACCCATCCCCTCGCTGCGGCAACCCCGGTCTATCATCGATTTTCATCGAATCCATGTCGACAGAGACGTTCGAGCCTATCCGCATCTCCTTTCAGCCGTGCAATTGGCTCGGCGCCTGAACGATAGATTAAAATTGCTCCCTCTCCGTCCGGTAAGGGAAAGGACGCTGGATGGGGCCGGATTGCGCCTTGTAAACGACCCTCTTGAATTATCTTCGACCATTTCTTCGAATCGAAGAAGTTCACCTTTCGTTTCAGAGGATTCTTTGCTCGGAGCTGACAAAGGCGTGATATCCTCTTTTTCTTTGGCATGCCGATTAAGACGACAACCGTGAAATATCGTCTTCGTGTAATAACCTGCGAGGGTGTGCAACTCTTTCCATCGATGTATAAACATCAGACGTAGAAGAACATAAGAAAACACGGAGGGGGGAAAACAGATGAATTAATTACACCAAACGAAATTCGATTAACCCAGATCGAGTCTGACCTCTCTTAAAGTGTGCTAATTGTTTCACGAAATTGGAATCTCGGATCTGGTACTCCTTCGCTTTTCGAAAAACGTTTTCCTAGATCCGACGCGATAAACGGTACGCGCGTTAACCGACACCGTCAGAATGATTGAGACCCGCTGAGATCCGAATTAAGGTCTCTCAAACAGATAGAGAGCGAGAACGTAGAAACAGAAGCGAAGACTGCGGGCCTCTGCCAAGTATCACTTGACCGCGCCATAAATCACTCGATAGCGGCCCTCAAAGACGAAGAAATTAAAGACGGATAAGGTGGATGACGCTGCCTAGTTTCCTCTCCGTGCTTCTAAAGCTTCGAATAACAAATAAACACTGGCGCCTTCGTTACAGTCTGTTACTGGATTCGCGGAATTTGCCGAAGATGATTTAAACACCATCCCCGTGCTTTCTAGTTTACAACGTGCTCTATTACACAGCTGTACCACGGTCTGGCAATTATCATCGTTTACTACTTATTTTCCTACTTATCGCGTCTAGTTGACGTAGAACATAGTACGCTTTTATCAAGCACCGAGGCGAAATCTCAGAGAGAGAGAGAACTGCAGTCGCTATAGCGTAGAAGGAAGAAAATTGATTGGAAAGGACAAGAGTCCCGTTGCAAACGATAGTTGGGAATCGAACGACTCTAACACGGAAGTAGCGGCAGTAACTTCCAATTTTTGCCAAGATCGCTCAGGAGACCGCGAAGCGCGGCCGACGATTCACCGAGCGAGGGTGAACGATGTTCTCGGTAAAGCGTCTTAAAAGCTCAGACTGGATGCACGCAACGGTTCAACGTACCCTGAGGGAAGAGTCACGAGCGGAACAAAGTGATTCGGTGGTTCGACCAGCGGAGCCCTAGTTAAGGCCTTCTGCCAGTTAGATTTTTTCTCCAGGCTGCGATCGAAGCCGATCGATTTGTTTGTTCTGCCGCTAATTCCATTAGGTTTATTAAGCCGTGGCAACAAGGGGATGGCAGAGCAGGACAAGGTGGCGAGCGGTTCAAGGGGGTGAGCTTGAAAACTCGAATTAGCATCATGCAAGCGTGCAATCTCGCCGGATAGCAACACGCGATGATTCGTCAGTTTCGGATTGAATCTAATTAATCGGGTTACCGGTCGGCTATCCGACAAACCTGGACTTCGTTATACAACCGGCTGTAACTCTGTCACAAGTTAGGCCGAAGGGGAGAACGGGACGATCCAGTTGCAACTTTTTGACGTATTTATTTCGCTTCAACTTCCCGTAGGCCATTCTGACGCGGTCCGCGCTTCGCGTCAAACTCCCGACAGAGCCAGACGCGACGTTATCGCGGCAATTATTGCGAAAAAAAGCCTCGACGTTGTAAATAATTTGTTCGCGCGACGAACGTCGCCCCCGGTCGGTCGCGTATTTCATCGCGCGCTAAATTTTTAGCTACGTCGCTTCCCTACGCTCTTCGGGCTATTTTGTTTCGTGCGAAATCTCCTGCCGCTATAAATCATCCTCCGGGGTAATTCCCTGTGACCGATTAATCGACGCCAGCACCGCGGATATCGATCGAACGACACAAGAATTCAGAGCAGATCATCTTCAGCTTCGACGGCACGCACAACCGCCATCGACCTTGTTTTTGTTTTTTCACGATTTATCGCTCCTTCGCGACTCGCCAACGGTCCCGTGAAATAATTGATTCCGATACGTTGATCGAGCGCGCGTTCGTTCGTCGATACTGCCAACTAGTAGCTAATTACTATTTACGATCTTGTTGTCCCACCGATGCAAACCTTGGCGTATTTATCAGCCCGTCGTTTTCACTCAACGAGCGTCCTTTCGATAATCCATTTCCATCCGCGCTCTTGCATCCACGGTTCGTTCAATCGCTAGACACGAATCATATATCACGAAATAATTCAGTCCGCGAGGCAGCTCGCGAGAGAAGGACCATTCTAATTACCATGGCGCTGATTGTCCGAGGCGAGTGAATCGTACGAGGACAACGAAAACGAACGGATAGATAGACGGGAGGAAGACAGGCGTGCACGTAACAAGCGCTTTCCTGTTCTTCCTCGCTCCGACTATTTAGGATCGCTTAATAACCGCCGGAGGAACGATCTTCCACCGGTAATGCGGTTTCCACCGGCTCATTTGCATGTTGCATCGGTTCCCGCGGTCCACGGAAATAGCTGCACTTGCCTCGATTCGAAACGCGAACGCTGCGGATGGTAACTTCGCGAAGATTCAAGTACAAAGTGGCAATAGAAGTATAGAGTATCGTAGAGAAGTACGCATAATTTCGCCGGATTCTCGATGAAAGTTATTGCCACGCTGCCGAACGAAAAATGGACTGGGTTCACGGCGAAATCACGAGGTGGTTGATCGATCGCTTACCAGGAACCGGAGAGCCGACCAAGGGCAGAAACGAGGCCACTATGCGGTTTCAAAATACCCCTGAACCACGTCGATTAAAGTGTAACATCATCCACTGGTTAATCATCTAAATATAAATAAAGATCTTATAACTATCGAAATATAATTATCTAAATATAAATCGAATAAATCGAACCGGGTTACCATCAAGATCTGTGCTTTAGGAATCGAATTTACATGCGATTCCTTCCTTGTCTAACGGTAGTCTCGGTTCGATAAAATTTTGCGAGATTCACTCGCGATAAAATGCCCGAGAAATAGTTGGAAACGATCCCCAAAGTGGATCGTAATTAAAGCGAAGAGTGGTCCCAAGCATGGGACAGAGTCGTCCGGAAACGGTGTCCGAGGAAGAGGGTGAGAATCGGAACGAGTGTCGAGGGAGTTGTAACGACTTTTTGGTGGCTCGAATCCGACTGGCCGGCTGTCTGAAAACCATTAAAACCCAAGGAGAGAGCAACTTCTCGAACTCTTGCAACTTTTCGAATAATATGCCTGAGTGACGGTAGTGTACGCGTGATCTTGGTAATTTCGCACGCTTATTCGGTTTTATTAGGATCGCGGCAATTATCGGAAAGTTTCGGCGGATCCCCAGAACGCTGCCAACTGCCCTGCCGTTTCCGCTCGCGTTTACGTTCACGCTTCCGTGTCGTTACGAAACTAGAATATACCGTGGCTGGTTCCGAGGGAGAAAATCGCGCGGTGCCGGGTGCCGCACCCTCCGCCCTATGGAAAGGTCTCGCAATTAACGGAGATAGCCGTTCCTTCGATACGATTAAACACTTGCTCGTTAATCCTTCGTAATTTAGGGGTAACGAGACGTGGACGCGGTTTCCGTCCGCTTTTTGCACTTCATCCTCCGACAGGGTTGAAATTCAATCACGAACCAAGTCCGAAACCTTCCCCAAAGGGATCGCTGCACAATGGTTCGTTGTTACGTGGCACGTAACGGTCGGGGGATCGTTTCCGTGCCACAAACCGAGGGAGTCTACTGTGTATTTAATGCGGTAATACGTTACCCTCCAGCTAGCCCACCTAGGTTTCCATTTTGAGCCGTGTTTTTAGAGAAAACTCGAGTAATAAGAGGGAAAGCACGTGAACGAAAGAACGGCGGAGGTCACGAATCGGTTCGACTGTATTCTTTTCATTTCGTTACCGTAGTGGTATCTTCTGCTCGGCTCGATCGAAGAGTTTGCTCGATTTACAGCAAGGGGACATCTTCTTCGTATACGAATATCGAAATTAACAACGTAGGCAAATATTTGCCTTTGTCTGGCTACTAGTTGGTTCTGGTATCGCGTTTGTGGCCCTCATGTGCTGATTCACGGCGCGTCAGCTTTCGAACAAATTAAATGTCCCAGGCTGCGGAAATGGGGACACGATGTTTGTCCACGAGAAATCGTGGTGGCGTTTCGTCTTCGCGTCGTTTTAATTTTCCCCTCACGTAACGAGTTTCGCCGGATAGGGACACGAATCGACATAGACCGACTTTTTTCCTTGGAGCGGTGCTGTCGCGAAGCGGCTTAAGCTGTGAATGGCCACGTTCTGGCTTTCGCGCTGGCGCTCTCACAATTCTGTTAACGAATTTAATAGGATCAAATAATGCTTGTCGCGCAGGCGGCCGTTTAGAAACAAATAAATACAACTGGCGCGCAATGTGTAACGCGCGGACGAGATTCGAAAACTGTGACACAGCAGAGAAACAGAGAAAGAAAAAAAGAAACGGAAGGAGTGTGTACAGAAGTCTGATGATTTCTTTAGGCCTCCGTTCGCTCCGTATTGTGCCGCGGAAAAATAATTACGCGAAAATAATTACGCGAAAATAATTACGATATTTAAATACAAGCACCGGCAAATACGCGAGCGAACAACGACTGAGATATGCCATTCAACGTTATCGAAAAGCGTGGCTCGCTCTTGTTCGAGGCTTCTGTTCTCTCCGTATCGCTGACGATATTTACTTTCGTTAAATCGCAGTTTTCCTAAATATATATAGATATATATCGTACACAGGCGTGTGGTAATATATTGGAATCGGTTAAATCTTGGCGAAACAAACAGAATTGGATGTCGACGGAGACCGTGGGCGGACGATAGCAAACGAGCTCGAAATAGGATTCGAACGGGATATCGTAACTAATCCGTGTCCATTTAAGGCGAAGCGAGTTGGTCCGGCACGATTTCTGCAACGGGAAACAATGTACGAAGCGAGCTGATTTTCGCGACAAGCACGCCGCGGCTGGATTATGGAAGCATTCCGCGTTGCCAGCGATGAAGCGAGATTTATCGTGATTGTTACACGCTGCTGTCAAAAGCTATTTTCGCTCGGGCTGCTCGCCGCGCGCCATAAGTCACGGCGCGCTTCGCACCGCTCTCTTTGCCGCGCCCGCCGTGGAAATATCGGCCCGTAGAAATATCCCCGCGTAAACTCTAAATCTTCTCACGTAAACGTTCCTTCTCCCGGACAAATTTTACTTCGATCCTCGTCGGAGTTCTCTCGGTCCGATTCGTTTGCTGGAAAAAAAAAAAAAAAAAGAAAAAAACGAAGGCGAGGCTCTGCGAGATCGTTTTTGCGGAGGTTAGCGGTTGAGCATTGGTGTGTTGCGTAAAATCGAATTTGTTATCGAGAAACAGAGGCGAGAGGATCGATTCGAGAAGAAAACGACGTTCGAACGTTTTCCGTACGAAAGATGGACGAAGAGAGAAATAGATTGAGAAGCAGAGCGAAAAGCAGCAGGCAATCGTGATACGTGGACCGTTAAGCGGTAGAAAAACCACGCCGGCAATCTCGCTGCCACCATACAGAGATTTTCCCTAGCTGCACGGCTAAAGATTGGTCAATTTCCGACTCATCCTACAGGCCTAGGAAATTTCTATCGGTCTCTTCGACGATCGAACGCCGGCAGATCGCGCGTGCGCGTTTCTTTCTACCCGAACATTCGGCCTCGCGCGTCTGCCAAAAACAAAAAGCTGTCAGTTTTGCAAACTCGATTACGGGAAAAATGACGATAAAAGCTTTTGGAAATACCACTGAAAACATCAGCGGCAAACGGCAAAGTTTGTCCAGTTAAATGTTTCGCTTCGCCACGCGAGCATCTCGATCGTTGCCGCGTGTCTTCCACTCGGCTAAAAATAATCCAGCGCGTTTAATCGAAACGGGAAAATTCGTGCGCCCGCCTGCAGGCTAGGTCAAAGGGTCTGAACGATTTGCGAGGCTATGAAACTTCGCCGATAAATACGAAAGACTTTATTTATAAGCGAAATTCTCCGATTTCAAGGCAAAAAGCGAAACAGAGGAACGAGAAAAGTGGGAATGCCAAACGGCGCGCAACGTTTCAAAACGATGCTTGCTTTGGACGAATTAATGGCCGATGATTTTTACGATATCTCACGGTGACGCATCACGTCGGTTGCACACGTTCTCACGTACCACTGCACACGCTCCTGTGTTCCACAATCTGACCCAAATCTGAAAGCGCGCGAGAAGAGACCGCTCGTCTTGTCCCAGATGTTGGCCTCATCTACCAAATGAAGCAAAACGGTGGGTACGAGTCGGAGAGACTATTGGGACGGTTCTTCGCGATGGGTTACAAATGATCTCGTTGAAGGGAAACGCGGGCGCCGATGTCCGTGTGCGAGAGACGCGCGATTACACGCGCCAGGGGAACAAATAATATACGGCTCGCACACGGAAGATCGATAACGAGTGCTAGAATGCACGTGGTATTCTCTCTCCGGTTCCCGTTGATGGGACATTATTCAAATACAATTTCAAGCAGTCCTTTTATCGCAGGCCGAGGCTCGAGCTTTCAAACTTTGCCCGCGAATTTAATGCACCTTCTCCCTGTGAATTTTAATTAACGTTCCGTCAGAGTTGCGCGCGATATCGTTTGCTTCAACTTACAATAAGATTTCGTTGCTTGTTTCTTTGTTCGCGTCCCACCAACTTGCCGCAGTCCTGCAGAGTCGTGTCGCGCCGTCGCGCTGCAGCTTCCACGTCCGACGACCAATATCCGTAGCTACTTTCTGTCGACGATAGAGAAAACACAGCGGCGCCCGCGGATCGCCATTCGTCATTTTCTGTTCGGATTACCTCGCCAGGTTTTGTCGGTACAAACTTTGGCTGCGATTTAGAGCGCAACACGCATATATATTAACGATTAAATAATCGCGAGTATCACCACGGGATTTATACAAATACGCGGCGGTGTACGGACGACAAAAGCGTTCGAATAATATACGATCCGACTACGATGATGCATTGCCGGATGTCGCGTATTAATTGCTAGATCGGTCTTTACGTATGTTTTGTTCGCGATCAATTATATTTTCGGCTGGCGGATCGTTTCAAACGGAATAAATCAAGCCGATCGCGATAAGCAGCACGGCGCAACCCCTGCCTGCCCCGGAGACCACTGTGTCGAGGGTAAAAAGTTCCAGTCAGTCATAAATCAATCCCGACGCGATTTAGTTTCTTGGAACGGCGCCAGCCGAACGACGAACGGAATCCTGGAGCCAACGATTTCTTCGTCCTTCTTTCGTAGGGGCCCGCCACGCCGCGTCGCGCCGTGCCGATTTCGAATCCCCCTTTTATCCGTAATTTCGTCGTGGTACGTATAGACCGGAACGGATCTCGATGGAACATACTATCGAGAATAATCGAGTAACGTCGTCCTCTGTAAGCTGCATTCCACGGAACGGGCCGCGTCGCACTACTTACGCGGAACTTCGCATCGCCGAGTAGAGATGTAAATCGGCCCTCGCGCTAATATGAATTTCAGATCTACGTTAATAAGAAAGGCGGACCCCGGTGCACGGACCTCGGCTCACGCCACGTGGAGACGGATATTTCTGCGAGGCATTAAGTCGTGCCTCGCCAACTTCTTCTAGGCTTTGAAAATTATTACGCGAACTTTGCCGCACAACGAAATAAAGTTCCGCCGATCCTCTCTATCCTTGGAGAATTCCTTGGTGATTTTTTTCTGATAAGAGAATTGGCACCGGTGCTTCATATATCGTATTATCGATAATAGAGCAACGTCCATGTGTATTTTTAAAAAAAACACTACGAATCGTGTATATGTAATTTGATAAGAGGACGAGCGAATTAACCGTACCTCGATAAGATAAACATTAGAGTCTATGAAACGATAGAAAGTTGCGTGCCTGGCTATGCGAAAAGTGCAACGTTCATGTTGATTCCGAGTCGACAATAACCTCGTTACGATAGCAAGATAATAGCAAACTGTATGATCGAAATATCTTAAACAGATACGAAATGCGTCATCCAGATTACACCTAATCTTTAGAATATTTACGACATAGGATAAAATAGAATTTACGTTGAAAATTGACGGAACTTTTCGATTTCCGGGATAATTGCCGGATATTTCGTTGTGTCTTACCACGATATCAACCGTAGGACGGATTTCTACGACGAACGATATAAACTATCGATTAACGTGAGAAACATCGAAAAAGGAACGATACGATCGTCTTGAAGAATGGCTAAATGGCCATGGTCCATCGAAAGGGTGCAGAACGATCAGACCATCACTTCGACCGATTCTGTCACAAAGGTGTCTATTCCTGAAGGAACGAAAACTGTGAGTAAGGACACGGTGGGAACATTGCGTGATCTCGGCAAATATCACGCGAGAACGTATAAGATCGCGAGATTTGTAGCTGAAAATCCAACGAAGCGTTCCTTCCACGTAAATCGCTGCTTATAAAATAGATTGGCCAGCGCCACTGGACAAAACGATCACCGGTGATGTCGCGTTCCAGAAATCGACGGTCAGCCAGGGATTAATCTCGAGTTGGTGGAAAATCATGCGCCACGATAATAGGAATGACGGTCGACCTACTTACTTCGATAGTCCTATTCTAAGCTGGCGCGTTTATTATCGACGATAAATAAGCATTACGTCGTCGTAGTTGGCGCATATTTACGAGAAGTCGCGGCACGTGTTTCACGTCCTTCGTCCACCTCGTTACGATCGGAGAATTCATAGCGAGCAGAACTAGGATCGCGATTCGAGGCTTTCCTCGAGGCACTTTCGCTCGACGACGATCGCGTGACTTTCTCGCCAGGTGTGCAGCTACTTTAAGGATATTTTAATTAAAGGTAACCGTTGATAACTAAGTGATTCTACGCTGTAATCGACAGAGTCGATTAAAGGAGAATTTAACACCTGCTCCTTTCGCGAACAATCGGGCCGGTTCGTTTCAACGGTCGCGTACCGGACGATGGCGCGGCGAGGAAAAAAGCGCAAGTTTACGAGCGGCGTGAGGAGATAGCGGCGGTGCACGCGGGACGATTTTATACGTTGGAAAGCTCGTTCGATCACGCACGAAATAACGCGAACAAATCGATAATTCAGTCGGCATTGCGAACTCGGCACGCCGAGCGATAAGTAATTAACAGCGCGATCGGTGGTATCTAGGCACGGCGTTAATTCCTGCGAACGGCGAACAGTGAACGGTATCGCGAGAAACCGTCCGGATAAATAATACAAAGGGCGTTTCCATATTTTACACGGCTCACGTGTTCACGTCGTCGGTCGACGCGACCGGATCGCAATTAGGATTCCGCTTTGTGCCGCGTAACGATTTAATTTGTCTCTCGTCCCCGCGCAACAGACTGCAACGCCGCAAAGGCAACTTCCACAAAATTACTTTCCGCTAATTTCGCGCTAATTCGAGAAGCTAACGTCGTTTGTAATCGCGTGGATCGCGAGTAGAATTTTAATCTACGAGAGCGACAGCGCTACGTGTGACGATAGATTTTCTCGATCGAACGGCGACACACAGTTACTACACGGTCGTAGCTCGATGTCTCTCGAACGATGGTCATGTGTCGT
This sequence comes from Bombus terrestris, assembly GCF_910591885.1. Classification (NCBI taxonomy): domain Eukaryota; kingdom Metazoa; phylum Arthropoda; class Insecta; order Hymenoptera; family Apidae; genus Bombus; species Bombus terrestris. The sequence continues at coordinate 6,698,117 of NC_063278.1, forward strand.
TAAATCTAGGAAAATGGAGAAGGAACAGTCGTTTTTCGAGTTATACTGCCTGGGCGAAAAAGCTACGCGCCTGTAAAAGGCAACCCAGTTATCGGGCGTGCATCGTCGCTTTTATCGTCCGATCGATGCATCGTGTGCTTCTTCTCGCCATGATGAGATCGAGTACGTAACTTTCTTTCGTGGCATCGAGCCACTTTCGTGTTTTACCGTGAATCTTTGATGCACGATCGTCACATAAAATCCAATAGAGGATAAAAGTTGATAGGAAGAATCGATAATCCGAGGATAAAGAATGATAAAGATCCAAGAACTCGCGCGACCCACCGATGAATTATCGTCGTCCTTCTCGAAGGAAACATAGCGGCTATTACGTGGCACGCAACACGACGGTGACAGAGCGTTATAGAAATAAGTTGTGCAGAACGATCGACGACACTTGCCGGATGTAACGCTAAAGGCACGTTGAACGACCCTGAGATCATCGTAACTGAGCAACGAGGTTGGAATCGATGAACGCACCCATACGGGTACCACCCACAATCGGCATGGATGCGTCCGTCAACTCCCAACAATGATCTATTTTTCTAGCGATACTGAAAATCTACAGGACGAATCCATTTAACTTTCCAGTCGATAAAACTTTTTCTTCGTTAAGCGACACGTTGAAACGGGCCGGTTTATCCGGCCAGATTATCGCGATGCCCGGCAAGAGAGCATAAAGACGGGCGTGAAGTCACGGAGGTGACTTTGTAACGAGCGGCAGGTGTTTCATAGATTTAAATCCGCTTACCGGCGGCATATTACCAAGCTATTCCTTGATAGTATTCACCGCACGCGACGCGTTAGAAATCTCCTCGCGCCCACAGAATCTACGGGCTTTATGAGTTTATTGCTTGTCGTAAAGGTGTCGTAAACTGGCTGAGATATTGGCCGATGCGTCGGTATCAGATTCGCGAAACCCACGCGACCCGGGAAACAGATTCTTTCGTAGAATGACTTTTCACGGAACGTCAACAGCTCGTACATCCGAAGTCAATTTGTCAAACGTCTAAAAAACCGTATAGAAACTAAACGTACAGAAACTTTGCGTATAAAGTTCTCTCGTGAGAAGGGCCACTTTCGTTTGGTTGATCTGCGATTACCTTGCCAGTGACGATCTCCGCGGCATTCAGAGCGCGACGAAGAAAGGAAAAGAAGGGGGACGAGGAGCGGACAGAGAGGCACACGGAAGTCGACCTCGCAAAATCCCAGGACTATCGAGTCGTTCGAGCGGAACAACGACGTATTTCGACGTCGTGCTGAGGCCCACCGATGCACCGCGGCGCGTCTTATGCAGCGACGGTAGCCCGCGCTCCTCCACCGGACGTAATTTAGTAAATACCCGTTCGCCTCTACGAGCCTGTATTACGCACGTACACGAGGCCAAGCTGGCTCCATAAAGCGCGATGGACCCCACCCGATGCGAGAGGCTCGATCGAGCGTGTCCTGGCATTATTGCGATCGTCGTGCCACGACGGACACGATGCCCTCGCTCTCTCTTCCCCCGCTGTGTCCCTTTCTCTCTCTCTGATTCCGGCTTCCACGCGGCCACCGCCGTACTCGCCAATTTTCAGCCGTTCGATTTATCCTCGATGCGCGTGTTTTCGAGGAAATCGGAGAGTGTTTTTTTCCGGAAGCGGATTCTCCGTGCAGCAATTCGAAGGTTACGAGGCAGGGAATTTGACGATAAAGCGAAATGGTGGAGAGAAAAAAGGAAGAAAAAATCAGTGAGAAAAATCGATCCATCTTTTTCACTCGCGTTATCGCGATCACCATGGCCAATTAAAAACCCTCATTAGCGAGCACGCGAAAAGCCGCTCTAGGGTGTGCTGGGTGAATCGCTGCCGATGGACATGTGTATTCAAAAAGTTCGTCATATTGCTATTGCGTAATTAAATTATACAGTTGACGCGGGGTCATCAAGAGCATTCACTGTTCGTCCGGTAGGGCGAATGGAATGGCAGCGGATGCGCGCGGGCTCCGCGCGTTTTATCGAGCTGTCCGCGAATATATTACCATGGAACGTTTGTTGATTGAAACGCGGAACGATTTGCCCGACCTTCTATTGAACGTCATTCCCGAACACATTTTTCGCTTGGCCAAATTAACAGTTCACGCTCCACCATCTACAAAATCACGAGGCTGCGGATTTCACGATTACGAACCGTCCACCGTGTACAGGAATTTTAACGATCCACCTCGAAACCGCATCGATCCATCAAGCACGGTTCTTCGTAATAGCGGTTATTATCGACGTGAACGGCATGGTCTATTTTATTTCATCAATAAAGAAACGGTAAGCCTTTTCGCCTGTTTACGATGCAAACAACAACACGAGGAGCGCAGGTTCCGAACGAAAGAGATTTATCGTTTCGCACGGACAGCAGACCGAGATGCGAAACGAAGCAAAAGCGGGACGAGGTGAGACGAGAGGCAACGAGAGAAAATCACGGTGTCGTTTGTACTCTTCGGGGATTCTCGTTAGGCGGGTGTTCAGAGTTCAGAACACGTTGCGGGGACGAAAGGTCTTTCTGACCGCTTCCGTGGCAGCAGAGGAGGACGGCGGTGGAAACATCACGGAAAAGCTCATGTACTTAGTTGGGTCGGACTGCTCCGTCTCGACCGGATAGCCGTTCGCACGGATATCGTGCTTGCGAGTACCACGCTTGGACTTGGAAAGCACGCCAGTGGTGGCGGCCATTATTTATCCATTCCCCGGTGTCGGGGATTCCTCTGGGATAGCCGATATACGTGCCTTAATCGTGGCAGTGGCATACTGCCTGCGGCATATATCTATCAAAGTAGTTCGAAGCGAAAGAATCGACCTTTGAGCGAGCAGGAGAACAAAGCTGAAGGCAACGCGCCATAGAGAAGGATAACAAAGGGGGCCAGATAGAAGAAAAGAGCGAGTCTTTCGTGCAAACGTTCGAACCGGATCGGTATTGGGAGTAAAATAGAAACACTATCGGCAGATTGTTTCCTTTCAGGAAGAAGAGGAACGCGCGTTCACCGGCTTGATCGATTCTCTCGCGCTTTTAACCAGCGGTCGCTTTAGTTCGGCCACTTTTCGTCGCGTCACAGTGACGATTGGAATCAAACGAGAGAAAGGAAACCACTAAAGGAAAGGTTTCACGATACTCTAGTTTCGCCGAACGAGAGTCAAGTGCACACACGTGGAGTGACGAGAGGCGAAAAGAATGCACCGGATTGCCAGGCGCCGTCGCACTAAGTGAAAAAGCCTTTAATCTTTATCGGTAGCCATGTGTATGTGTCACCACTGATTCAGCCTCGCCGATGATCCCCCTAATAGACAATGGAGAATGTTATATAAACAATGGAAATTGATAACGCTGGCGCAATCTAACACCGGATGAAGAGCGTATCGAAGCCACAACACGGTGGAACAGTCGAGGAAATAAAGGGGGAAGAAGCTCGACGTGGGTGATGGGAAGCAGCGAAAGTATTCAGAGTTGCGTCTCCAGGCGATATCGATTTGTTAACCGAACACCGGGGAACGCTCACAATGTTGCAATAAATAACCATGTCCTTCTATAGTCGACGGCTCGGTTCAGTCCCCTTGGATAGCAGTGCGCTACCGGTTCGAACGACACCGGTCGTCGAGTCATCGACGTTGTTCCATGAAATTCCTGTTTCCGCTAATTTGGTAACAGAGAAGCGGAGGAAAAGTCGCGACGCGAATGACGCACTAGGCCTTGATACTATTCTCGATACGGGACAGGATCTCTTTCTACTTGTGTACAAATTCGGTGTTAGACGTGGAATGAAAAGCGAGAGCCACGGTGGCGCCTGGTTCACGCGGATGTCCAGTCCGCCCACGCGGCGACACGGCCCTGAGAAGGAGAACCGCTATACCGAGAAACCGAGAACCGCTTTGGAATGCCGGCGATTGTACGCGATGAGAGAATTATCTAAGACCGATATCTTATCGGCGACTCCGGGACAGGTAACCGGAAGGTGGAGTTCATGCTTGTCGCCGATCTTATCGGAGGATTTGCACTTTGCCGTGTGCCCACGCTCTCCTCAATGTCACGGTCGATGTCAACGAAAAAGTGTTACGAAAGATTCCCAACAGCGGCAGGATTTCCCGCAACGCTTTCGAAACACCCCGTTTCGAATCACAAGCTGCAAAGAGAAATTCCAGGCTAATCGTAAGTTCGGAATTCCCGGGAACCTACGATCGTTGGTATGCACCGCGGTTACGCGATTATCGGTGGATCTAGAATTTGTCAAAAAACGGTTCGTTCGTTCGGCCAGGGAAGATGGCTTATCTCTCGCATCGGGACTATTATTTGTCACGCACACACACACACACACATATATATATATATATTTCTGCCGTTCGCTTATCCGCCGCGTGCAACTGACCATGAAACAACGCCGAGTCACAAAACGCTACGTTAAAATACACGAGCACACAAGGAACACAAAGCTCGGTGGTTAACCGCGCGCTCGTGTTTATTACCCCCGTCTCCGTTTATTTATTATTCCTGGAACATTATCATTATCGTAATTACTGGCGAGCATATGAAGCTCGTTCGATTAACCGATTAACTAAAAAAGAAAAGTAAATAATAGAGAAAAAGAATGTTTCGATATTCTGGGAGATTATTCGCGAACAGAGATTATTTTAATCGATAGCGAGCCACGTGTCTAATGACTACGTCGCGATTAGGTGAAACGGATTGCTCTTGTCCAGACCGAGCCAGATTAGTCTTTGCTCGTCCGCATACTTCGCGAGCTTCGAATCACAATGTTATATAGCGGTAATTTACGCTCTGCGCGAAACCGAGATCGCGTAATCTATGGTTACTCGGTGCGATACGATACGGAACCGCACATCTAGCCTTTCTTGGACCTGGTTCGCGTCTCGCGTCGACCAACACAGAAATTGCGAACGACGTGAATCGTCGAGAAACCGTCTCTCGATGGATCGAGAAACCACGGGAACACGGTGAGGCAGGTGGTTCAAAGTTGCCACCGCGAAAGAAAGAAATTGGAAGGTTCGCAACGCTTATTAGATCGGCCGATGCTCGTTCTCGCGACTTGAACTCGTTTGCCGACTCGAAAGTCCGAACTTGTAATTCAATGAAGAGCCCGTTTAAGACTCCCGCGTAACCGGAAAACGAGCTGGAACGATCGGTCGTGTTTCCGCGGCCGCTTACCCAGGAAAGTCGTTCGTTTCGTCGACCAGCAGAGAGAAAAACGAGAGTCGTTCGAGACAGCCCGACGGTTTCCCTCTAATCGAATGAAATCCGGCCGGGAAACCGGCGAGAAAACTCGTCTAGCTTCGTGGATCTTCCTTTTGACTTGACTCCTGATCTCTGGTGCTCCGCCAACCGGCGGGCAAAGAGAAATAATGGCGCTTCGCGTCGCCGGCTCCCGACGCAATAACCGAAATGAGGTAATCCGTCGCGCGGTGTGCGGCGGCTGAAAAATCGCTGGGTGGAGAACAAAAGTTTTTCGGTGCTTCCTCGAAAGAGAATGAAACGGACGTGAACGAAATGTAAACGATCGTCGAGCGTCGTCCTGCTGGACGTTTTACTGCCAAACGTATGCCGTTCCTGCGCACGAGTACACCATCGTCGCGACCAAATTACCAAAGCATCGTGGGGGAAAGCGAGCACGCGGAATGTCTTGGATGCGTACATCAAACGAGTACGCGCGTTCTTTGCCCGAGGAATTCGCTCGGGTGGCGATCGATTTCTCGCAAAGCGGTCATAAACCCGCGTGTTAACACAAAGTGAAACATCGCTCCTGGAAAATTATCTCCTCTCTCGACAACTTTAAGGAAAAGTCCGAAAGACAAGAACGCGATGTCCAGAGAAATCTTACACGCTTGCTCGTGGACTAGTTTCCGTCTATCTCCGAAGGCAAACAAAAAGGAAAAAAAGAAGGTAATTCGATTGCAACACGTTTGGAAGAAGACGGACGTCGCGTCGTGGAGAAGGAGTGGTGCGACAGAGAGAGAGAGGAAACAGGAGGTCAAAAGGGTGACGAAGGGAGAGAAAAGCGAGATCAACGAGGCCTTGGCGAATACGGGCCCGCCTCAAGTAGAATGACAATTATTTCTGGTCACTGGGTAGATGGCGCTTGGCGGCTCTCCTTTGCCCTGTACTCATATGCATGCCCGTCATGCTTAAGTAAACCGAGTTTATTCTAAGACCAGGGTACAGTGCCCTAGAATACTCGTTTCGATGGTCAGGTTAGCCAGCAGCGAGCAGCGGCGCCGCTGGAATCTCAATCTCGAGAAAACGAGACGCATTGTCGATTACGAAAGCTTTCGTTGTCATCGACGCGACTCGGTCGATTTCCTGGCTACGGCCGACGGCAGCAGACAACGCGATAATGAAAACACGCGCGCGATCAAACAACGAACCCTTAAAAAATAGTCTCCGTCTCTTTAAATCTAGGGGAGGTATTTTAACCAGTTTAAAGTTTGAATCAATATTTTGCCACAGTCGTATCTAAACCACGCTGCTTCACAATGATTCAAAACGGCTGCAACTTATCTTATCTCGGCATATGCGTGTACGCCAAAGGGAGAGTACCGTCTAGCAATAAACGAACAAATAAACAAGTCGCCGAGCCTCCGATGTACAAGTTACCAAAAGTACGAGACGCTTTCCAACGCAAAACGAAACGAAACGTTTGGGACGAGCCATGGAATGTCCTTCTGAGGGATCTCGAGGGCCCGGCAGAAGCTCCAAAATTTTCGAACGTGATCAAACAGTTAGCGTCTCGGCCGTGATTTATCGGCACGCGATTCGCAACCTACAACAGACCTATAGCTAAATTTTTTTCTCGGATAGATCAGCCAAACAAACACATTACACGTTCGAGTCGAAATACATATTGGGTGTAGCGGCCTAGAATACTGCTTTCAACGGTCAGGTTACCCGGTAAGCGCGCAGCGAGCACGATCGAAAGCGACAAGTGCAGTAGCACGCTGTGACGCTGGAATCTCAGGGAGTGGGAATAGGAATCGGTACGATTTCGCGTCCTCGACTTTATCGCGGTGAGCCGCGTTACGTCAGTAGAATCAGGATCGAGAGCAGAACGAAGCAACGTTTTGCACCAGAATTAACGAGCGTGCAATAGGGCGATAAGAAAAATGGAATATGATAAAAGGATGGCGACGAGGAGCGAGGCATCGGAAACCTGGCCGCTATTGTTTCACGAACGTACAGACGCGTAAAAAGTTAATTTTCTAAGACAATAATTAATATGGTAGCGCGCGCTCTCTCATGAAACTGCATTCCTGGCATAACCTTTTATCAGCCGTGGGGACTCGACGGGTCTGGGCCGGGCGGCGCGCTCTCTTTGCGCTCTCTCGCGTTGCCCTGCACCTTTTACTTCGGATATCTCGCATTCTACGTGTATATTATCTTACTTGCTTTCGTGTAACCCAATAAGGCGCCTATACCGCGGAGCCCGGCAGCGCCTAGCGCCAGCTAATAATACTGAATGCCGCGGTTTCACGAAAGTCTCTCCCTTTCTCTCGTTGTCTTCTTGTCCTCGTCCCTCTCGCGTCCCTGTCTACGGCGCACCAGTGTCCCGTACGTGTGATCGCCTCTGTAGAAGTGTACGCGTATACGTGTATGCGTAACGGCGTTTGTTATTTATCGTTTAATGAAATTCCGTTTCGTAAATCGTTCTGTCTACTCCGCTTCTCTCAGGTCCGCACTCTTTTCACGGTGCTCCTGATATTGGGTCGCGAATCAAGTTCCACGACCGTGGGAAATTTCGTTCCGGCGAATATGGAATAGCGCGAACGCGGCGACCGAGCCCCAGCTAGAGAGCGCCAGCGTAATTGTCCCGATGATGTTTTCGTTCCTCGGGCCACTCAACGCCGACAGAAATTGCAGTTTCCACCATAAATCACGAATACCAACCGGATGATACGGACTTTGCGTTTTCGACCGACTTTTTGTCAGCCATCGCGACCCAGCCGATATTAAAATCACGGATATCTCGTCGAGCAGCCCTTTATTCCGTCCCGGTTCCGATGAAACTCGAGGGTTATTGAGAACCCGCCCTGAGTAGTGACGCACGCTCGCGATTTAAAGAAAACGTGTCACCGTTGTATCACGGATATTTCTGTTACCGCGTTTCCACGGCTAACTTATGCAAATGTTATGTACACGAATGCCGTGACGCGAGTGTGTTAAAGTAAAATAATTTGAATAAAATATAGCATACCGTGAGAGAATATGTGTACGCAACCGTCCGCGTCCTCCGGATAAATATAATATGTACGTGTACGTGTATATTTATCGTGATACATATGTATATACTTATATATATTTCGTAATTAACTACATAATAAACGATATTGTTATTCGATGTAAACAAGCCATATTTTCGGACTTGTTTCACGGTGAACAGTTGCTAGCCAATATCATCGATAACTAACGAAAACTCTAATTTGCTGGTAAATAATTAGCTTGAACGTAGGAAGGAGCGGTATCGAAGAATTGAATAAAATCACGTAATTCTCACATAGAACTCACGATGGAAACGTGTACCTCTATTCGATGCGTACGCGTGTATCGTAGAGAAACTTGAAGATCAAAGTGACGGATTAATCTCGATCGTGATTGCAGGACTCTGTTGCCTGCTCCCGATGCGAGCGTTTTCGCAACGAAACGGTCTGATAGAGGAACGGCACGAAGAGATGCAGACGACGCGGCGGGAACGTCGACAGGGATCTTTCATTCTGGTCACACGCAGTCGAAATTTGAATAGCCACGTAGAGCGGATTCACTGCGAGCCCCGGAGTCTCTTTCTCGGTGACTAAGCCACACGCGAAAAGAATACCGTCGGAGAGGAGAGCGCGTCGCGACTGAATCGAGAAGACGCACCGAGGCGGGGACGACGAATTGTTCAGACGCGGTCCGTCTTTTTTCCTTCTCTTTCACTCCACCTTGCTATTCTCGTTTTTCAACGTGTCTTTTCCTTTTTTTCCTCTCTTTATTTTGTTTTTGTTAGTTCACGAAACCCGCATTAATATTCATCAGGATTACAGAAAACAATGCCGCCCACCGTCACCCGTGACCTGTTGATCTACGGCCATCAAACGCGGATTATGTCGGATTACAAGTTTACAATTGAATCTCTATGCGAAACGGGTCCTTCCTCCAGTCCACCCACGTCTCGACGCGGCTTCCAACGCCAGCCGAATTCGTGGAACCGACGGTGAAACACGGGCATGGTCGCCTTTAATGACGACCCGTGGATCGGCGCCGAATGGACGAGTGATTCACCCGACGCGAATCCGTTGACCCGTGTGTCGTTTCGCGCTTTCATTCCACGAATCGTCGATTTTCCAAGAAGAAAATAATCGATCGAATTCTACTTCTGACTCGGATGCCAAACAAGAGAACAACAACTTTCGCGTACGCCGAACGACACGCGAGAAATAACTATGGCTGCTGAACAGCTTTTGCCTCTGCGTGAGCTACGAGACAAGGTCGGAGATCGTTATTTATGGGTTACCGGGTATGTTAAAGCGAACCACACCTGCGTTCCGACGGTCTATTATGTCGTCGATTACGAATCAAGACAAATTGCCAACTATTTTCCTATTTAACGGGAGTTGCGGGTATCGTTTCAGCGGAACGTTACGTGGCCGTCCTCTTTTTACGCCGCGGACGTTGTTCGCCGATCGAAAAGGAAAGTCTTTTCGATGGAACGATTTTTCTACGGCGATTTCGCGCGAGGCGAACGCTTCCGCGAATCAACGACGGTAGTAAACCGGGGGGACGGGATATGTTGAGGTGCGATGCATAAAATGTAGCGGCGATTTATGCGATATCGACGCGTTGCCGCGACACGAGGATAACGGTGCTTGAAATTTTCATCACAAGTGGACAGCTTATGCGCGTCAGAGAGTGTCCGCGTAATTACTAGCGACGCGGAGTAAAGCTAATTCTACCCGGGAGTTATATTTAGCAGAAGGAGTTAAAACGATTCATCGGCAGAGGCTCGAAGCATGAAAGCGCGCTCATCAAAGCCCAAGTATTTGCGGAGCTCGGCGCCTTATAGCCATTCAAGGTAAGTAACCGGAGCTCGTATTGAGTATCGTGAGTACCGCCAGGGGCGGTGAGTTAATCAGCTTTTCGCCGGGAGAACGAACCACACCGTTTACCAGAAAGGTTTGCGAGCATTTGCGAGCATTTCCCTTGCCGGCAAACAACCGATTCACCATCTTCATTCGCATCGACTCGACGTTACAAACGACCGAACAACGCTCGCGATCCTAAGACTCGCGTTCACCGTCTCTGCGCGTATTATCCACTGCCGCATCGTGACAATTACCAAGCAGACAACCTTAGGCTTAATTGTCGATCGCGCGTCGCGTCATGGAATCGAGGACACGGAAGCTCCCTGCGGAACGGTCGGTCGCGTAAGACGGCAAGGTTACATCGCCAAGACCTTTTTACGATTAGAATGTCACACGCTCAAGTAGAATCCGTAGCTCGTACAGGCGACGACGGATCGCCTTGAACAGCACGGCAACTACAAACGCTTTAATCGGCTTTCCGATGCATAACGAACGGAATAACGATGCTTTACCGCGTTTCGCCGGTTTCTATGCGAGCTCGGCCGGACAGATCACCGTATGTGCTATTCACATCCCAGTTGCCATTCCCGCTGGACGCCCTCCTATGTATTCATCGCTCTCAGCGAGCACACTGGCACGCCTCATTACGAGGAAATCAATAGTTTCCTGCTGACAAATCTGCACAACGCTCGCAACGAGATATCGTGCGACGCGACGCGTAGCCACCGTTCGCTACAACTTTCCAACGGATCCTGTGATTCCTGTCACGACCGATTCACCACGGTTCCCGAAAGTCCCATTGATTTTGTCGCCGCGTGAAATGAAATAACATCGAATCGCAACTCTGGTTTGTTTTCGAAACCCAGCTGGATCGCTCGACGCGAGAACTTTAATTACCCACCAGTGAGCTCGCGGGGCCGACGACGCTTCGCGACTCGGCTTCCAGTAAAGACCGTACCGCCGAGTATTCTTAATATTCATACGATCGGTGATTACACGTCGTTAAAGCAACGCGATATTTCAAATGCAAACATTTCTTTCCATTTCTAAAGTGTGACTCACGTAATCGCATGGTGTCGCTTCGCGCTGATAGTTATACACGGTGTGCTCTTTATATAACTCGTGCGTACCCGGTTCCACTTCATTCGTTTAGTATCATTCTCTTCGTTGTACGCGTACAGCGGCTGTACGCTTCGACAGTGACACCGCGAACCTTTTAATCTTGACGTGATTCGGCACCGATCAAACTGATTGCGAGGGATTCCAACAGCTTTCAAGCTCTCTCTCGAAATTATTGACCGCGTGTTTCAGGAAATGCTCTCGTTCAGCAGGCAAACGGCGTCGAAAGAACCAACCATCGATGGATTCGTGTTTGAAATCGATCTGCCTTGTCGATCGTTGATCACCGCGCTAATTTTGGCAGGAAGCTTGAACCATGGTGAATAACATTTAATCGTAACGGAGGTACGTGAGCCGCACTTGTTATCTATATTTCCGTTTACACGAGAGATTCGAATCGAAATACGAGAGTCGTCCAGAAAGTAATACTCGTTTTGAAATAACAACAGTACAAATGCACCGTAAAAAATTGTCTTCGTTTGTAACTTTAGTATACGTACTAAGTTAATTTTCAATACAACCACCAACCACCATAACGTTAGACAAGTTTTTGTACATCTTCGTCATACTCTTCCGTCGCTAGTTCACATAACCATCGTCTTATGCAATCCTTTAAATCATCGTTTCTTGTGAAGCATCATCGACCAAACAACTCTTTAAGTTTTGCAAAAAACTGCGATGAATATCATTTGCAATGAAGTCTGTAATGAGTAACGAGCGGCTTGAACGTTTACGATCACGTACAGTTTCTCTGTCCCTGTTGAATTCCTGCAGCCACGATCTTACCAATAATTTATCCATAACTCTATTACCGTTAATTTATTGCTGTAATACGGTGGGGAATTCCTTTTGGAAGAGCTTTTACAGCCTTCGAAAGACGTAAAAGCATCATCGCCAGGATTTTCGATTCGCATCGTCATTTTAAACGCGTGATACACCGACGCACGAATGAAGCAAAGTGACCTTCTGTGTGACCGTTCCATCGTTTTGTACGGCTTCTATATGTAAACGGATAGTATTTACTTACCGTGGATATTAAAAACAATCCAAGTCGATTTGCAAACGCGCTCGTATCAGACACAGGCTTTGAAACTTTTTGCACGGGTTAGTTCGCCGGCTAGGATCCATACTCCGTTCGATTTCCAAGCAGGTTGGAAGTTTATTCGCATGTCGAAACTCGCGCCTCCGCGGTCCGCTTTTTTCGCATTTATCGTGATTACGAGAGTCGATTGCAAATTAAGAACACGGCTCCTTGGAGAGCGAAAAAGGCGTCGTAAAGAAGAACCTCCAACCTCCGGTAGTTTGTTCGCAACTTGTGGAAAACCGATTTCCCCAATGCCTGGCTTTGCGCTACGATCTCTATTTATCGATGGATTTTCCGATACGAGGGAGAGAACGGTGAGAAAGTAAGACGATCGAACGTCTCATCTGGCGAGCACCTTTACAGGTTTCTTTATCGAAACACCGACTGAAAGAGGCGAAAAACCTAAGGCTCGAGGCGCAATTACACGGAGAGCTATGACGAGCTGGCAACTGATAATTAAAAGTTTTAATTACGCATAGACAATGCTCGTTGCGCGGGATCCACGAAACGAGCGAGAACATAGTAAAAGACTGGTGTATCGAGGCGAAGAACAGTGTCGAGGTTCGGCTATTTGCCGCCTCTGTAATCACGGCAGCGGCGCAAATAATGGAACCGATTAATTTTTATTAGCTGCCCGCCATAATTTACCAAGTCTTCCTCTTCTTTTTCACTTCGTTGCTTACGTCTCGGCGTTCTTATCCGCGAACAAAGAAACTTTCTAACAAAATTCTAATCAGATGCTGTACACGTCGATGTCGTTTAATCGTCTCGTTCCCGACGCTTTTAAACAATGTATACCAGGTAGCGTTTATGTCAGTCACCGGTTTAATACGCTTATTAAAAGTTCATTAATTAATCTCGCTCCGAGGGAGCGATAACACGAACACGCTGCTAGACGCGTATGGCAATTAACTTATCCCTTCATAGTCCCTTGGGTGGACTCGTCAAGCATGACATTCGGTCCAACTATTTTTACTTTCGACGACGTGACAATGACCCAGTCCCGCCATACGATCGGCTGCGATGTCGGCGGACCGAGCCGGAACGCAAAGGAAAAAACATCGGAGTTTTCCACGTGACAGAAAATCGTTAAAGGTTTTCAAGTTTCCACGTTACGCCGCTGCTATGCGGAACGGGCGTCCGTAACGGGCGGGAAACGTACGTTTTCTTTCCAGGCCGTGGCACGCCTGAGGGCTGATCCGGAGGACGAAAATGAGCGGACAAAGGCAAAGGGGTCGCGTGTCGGCTGCGAGGCAAAATCTTCCGGATTCAACGCCGTCCGTCGGTTTTCCTATCTTTTTGTGCTGGTGAACGGGTCCCGCCTCATTGTGACTTCAATCTTTTATGAGCTTCTCTGAAAGAGTTTTCGCGATCGAACGTTAAAAAGATGAAAAAAATATTCCGGGAAAGAAGTGGAAAGCGGGGAGGAGAAGAAGAAGGCAGGTGCATGGAACGTCGGCAGAGCTTCGTCCAAGCTCTGACCTCTCTCTGGCTTTACGACCCTTTCACCTTCCGAGAGGAAGAGAGAGAAAGAGAAAGAGAGAGAGAGAGAGCTTTTAAAGTGGAGCTCGCGGAAAGCCACGAGAATACAATGCGGCTTCGTACTACTCGTGCACGCCGATGACATTTTCCGTAGCCCGTTCCAAGCACGCTCGTTGATTCCCCGCCACGCCTTTGACACACGCTGCTCACTTCGCCCTCCCGTTTTCATTAAGCCTTTATTAACGTCCGAACGCACGATTGGAAAGCTCGTCCGTTCGGTTCCGCGATGCATTTCCGCTAGGAAATGTTTCGAAACGCGCGACCTCTGTCGTTTCGCTTCTTCCCTCGTCGCGAGAATCGCTCTTCGTCGTTTCTAATCATTTTCTCTAATCCACCCATCGGTATCTGGCTTGGTATCGCGTATACGCCATACACCCGGTGTTGTACGAATCATCGTAAACTACCATTCTATTCTAGGGACGTAATAGTGGTAATAAAAACGTGGTTGACGCGGAAATCGAACGCATCGCGTATCGTTTCGCTGGCAGACAACAAACGGCGTGGCGTGGATCCCGCGAGCGTGTATAAGCGGAAAAGGCACGGTGGTCCAGTGGGAATGGGCCACAGAGCACGCCGCGACAATATACACAGTTGGCCGCGTGTAACCGTGGACTCCCTATCGATTCGCGATATCGGGCCTCTGTTATCGTTGCTCGATCGCGACAAGGGGAAAAGATACTACTCCCACGAGGCGATTGATCGAAGCGGTTTTACCTCGCGCTGCGGCCGAGCTAGCCGGCTCGAAACTTTGACTTTTCCTGACCAATCATAGCGCGCGCGCGATTCCCGTCTGCACCTTCGTACGGAGCCTTTTCCCTCCTCTGCTTCGCAGTCACACAGACTTTTCCAGCTCGTTGCGATCTCTTCGAGAGTTTCACCTTACTCATCGGATAAGCAGAGCTATTTGCTTATTTATTTACCGAGTAACAGAATCTACGGTCGATCGAGAAACACGGTTTCGCACGGATGTAACGGAAAACCGAAGTACGCGAAGTACTAGGTATTTCAGAATGATGATCGTTTATCAGATCTACGTACCGATAGGAGCTGTTCGTTTGTGAAAGCCGTGTATCGTAAACGTAGGTGTCGATACTGTATCCTGAGCTTCGGTTTGTCATCCTTTTGCGGTAATAAAATATCATTCGAGTCGAGACATCTGAAATTGTCCATTCTATGAGGTGGATATTGTTTTAACGAGATAACAGCGTTTCGACGATCGGAAAACAGTCAGAAAAATCGGACCAACGTTTCGAACTATGGAATAGAGAGAAGAAGAGACCAGATCGTTTGGTCTGGTCGGGGATCGGAGATCTAGAGAAGCGATCGATGAAATCGAATTATTTTCGATTCTCGGCCGAAATCGGACCACGTTACGTTCCGAACGAACACTGTGGCGATTATTGTCGAGGTCAACGACGCGACGCCCAGGCATCGATGTCAATGGTTCAAATGATCGGTGCCGAGTGTCGCGTCAAAAATTACGAACACAGACGTAAGCGCATTCCCCGGCCGCTCGATAAATCGTTCGTGATTTACGATTATCGACACCGGCGATACCCTGTAATTCGCAGATACATGTTTTATCCGTTACCGGCCGAAGAAACGATCGGCCAGTAAATACTCCACGATTACTCGCGCCACGAACATTTTCAACCGTTCCAGTTTGGCTTCGCTTTTTCGTCTCTCTATTTTTCCTCCTTTTTTTTTTTGATAGTTTTATTGTTTTTTTTTCCTGTTTTCCATTTTTATCTTTTTTCAGATGGAGTGTCACAGAGGGAAACGGGATTTCGCGTTCGAACGAGATTTACGACGCAGCCTTGAACGCGCTCGAAGCGCCGCAGAATCGTTTCGATAGCTGTAGATGCCAACAGGTCGAAAGAACGCGCATTTAACGATTAATCGCATAATTGGCGCAACTTCTACGGCCTTGAGCCTGTTAGAAAAGCGTCACGCTCTCGACCCGGCGAGGACGCGCTGGTAAACTCTCTCGTGTTAAGTCCATCGAACGCACGCCGTCTTACCTCTGTACCTGATTCGAGTCGAGGAGAAACGCGATGTCGCGCGCGTGCGAGAAACGCCAACCGTCTGATCGGTGACGCGTCCAAGGACTGATTCCACTGTCGCGCGACGCGTACGTTACGTGACTAACGATTGACGAACCTTTGTTTCCTATAAATAGCGAGTGTCAAAATAGCGAATGAAAGTTAAACGCTCATGAAAGGAAAACGATTGAAAGCATCTTGTAGATGTAGCGCGGAGTCAGGAAAGGCAAAAGATAAACAGAGAACCGTCAATCGGCTAGATGGAAGGAGCGTGTCGTTGGCTCGCGTCTGAACGAGGCGCTAGATCGTTCCCGCGGAGGCAAACCAGCAAATAGGCGTTGCACTCTAGATCGCTATCAGTGTGGGTAAACGTTTGAGCGTTCACCGTCGGGCCCGAACATAGAAAACTAGGAGTTCGGCTCGTATATCATGACGGCAGATAAAAAGTTTTTCGCTCGTAAGCGTGAGGTTATCTCGCGGATTCCTGGTAAATGTTGCCGAAGCCGGGCCGGCGCAGACGGAGACCGGGCGTCGTTTAATCTGCCCAGCCATTACGTTGAGCCGTCGATGGTAGTCACGCACAACCACCGCGTGCAACAATGTTCAAGAATGTTGTTGCGGTCCCTGTACCCTTCTGCGTGTACTCTGGCTAATAGATTTCCGGTTGTTCGTTCGTGCATCGACTCGAGGCGACGGGAATCGATCGCGCGAAACGACTTCCGACTTCTCGCCGTTTTCGAACGGAAAGTCACCAGCGACAAACTGGGGCAAAAGGGCTTATCCTGTCTTTGTATCTTCGCTATCGCGATATAAATGCAGAGAACAAATAGCCGATGTTAACTCAGGATCAGGATAGGTCGAAGCTTTAATTCCAAGTGGTAATTTAGCCTCGAGAGGAATTGAATTCCGAAGCAGAAATTTCATTTCAAGGTATCGCGATACCGATTTCGCGGCCAACCACTTAACCACTTAACGCGTCGCGGCTAGATATCATTGAATAATGTGCCTTCGCATCGAAATCCCTCGAAATCGACATTGCGAAACCGATTAATGAAATTACCGAGCGAAGGGAAGGATGAAAAGCGCGATAAACAGTGAAATGTAGTTTTACGTGGCAGCGAGCAGGAAGGACGGCGTACGTAGGCAGAATGAAATTGTCACTGTTTCGAAAATGATATTTCACAGGGGTCGTAGGAGTAACTATAGTGGTAGTAGCGACCAGGGGACTCGTCGGATTGTATATCACTCGACGATACAAATTTACTACTCGTTAGTGGAAAATACAGTAAACGCGGGTCAGTGATCTATGGGTGGTTCCCGGGACAGTTGCGTTGCAACAGGAGCTTCGCCGACTCGGCTGTCGCGATCTACCGTCGTACTTTACTCTGTCGAACTCTCTTAGCAGGTGATTTATTTCAAGTAAGCGCACCGTGGAAGAAGCGTCTCCGCGGAATGAACTGGCAACGCGTTACGCTTCGCGTCGTCTGCTCTAGATGAAATACTTTCGCGGCGAATCGCGTGCGACGATACGCTCGTGAAAAGCCAGGTGGGAACGAAACGGAAGGACGTCGGTGTAATTAAAATCGCGCGAAGAACGAACGTGAGAAACGTGCGCGAGGGAGTCACGGTGAATTCGTCGGTTGCAGGTTTGCGCAATAATTAGCCGCGCGACCGTCACCTTAGCCAGGCGCAGGGAGGTGAGTGCGATCCTGTTTAAAAGTTGATATTTAGTAAACCACTGGCTGGCGACTGGTGTTTTATTAACACGTGCCAACCGCGTCCGCAACGCGTGCCAACGTTCCTTGGTCAAGGGGTCAGTCGAGCTACAACGCCGCGATTACAAAACAAAAGGGGAGCTTAATTGTACTGGACAGTGGTAACGCTGGATCCTCCACCAGCGCTCTTTTTATATCTACAACAATAACTTGTCTCCGCGACCAGGCTAAATTTAGAGTTACCATATTAGGGAAGCGAGCGTATTTCCTCTCTCTCTCTTTCTTTCTCTCTCTTTCTCTCTCTATCTTTCGCTCCCTGTCTGCCGCTGGAGTTCAAATATTTCGTGGTAACCATGGAATGGTAGGACATAGAGCACTGTAGCTGCAAGCTTTTTCCACTTCATTCGACAGGCAGTAGTACCGGTGACCCGGTAATTATATTATATTACCAGCAATTAAGGGAACTTGCTGAACTTTTGCTACGCATCGCGATGTTTCCTGGACGCGGTGAAACGACCGCTCGTAGATAAGAGAAATTTAACGTGCGTTCGTTTTTCTCTTGTTCGGCCGACGAGCCTGGCTATTAAATTAAGGGAAGTCGTTGGGAAAAATCCTGTCGCGGCGATCTCCCGAAAGTCTCCGCGGCTCACTTAATTGCTTACGTTCATGCGAGCGCAATTACAGGACCGCGCAAACGTTGTACGCGAAATTTAAAGGATACGTAAAGAGCTTCGGCTCTCCCAATTACACCACGTGCCTCTGGATTTTTGACAATTCCAGCTAAACGGCTGAAACACTTAACGGGTAAAGAACCTAACAACCGAGAGAATAATGCAGAGAAAATCGCGCTCGTTGACCGATTCCCCGCCTATGTTCGTGGAAAAATCGGCGCTCGGTCGACGTCGCGGCGGATAATCGAGCGGAGGAACGGTCGAGGAGGAGTGCGTCAAGTTGCGTGCTTGTGGACAGAAGCGTGTGCGTGACGCGGTGAACTGCGTGTAGGAAAGTCGCTCGGCCGACGCACCGAAATAGAATTTCGAAATAGACCCAATATTTTCGTCGTCTCGCATTTGCGCCACCTCTCCTTGCCTGCCAGCGTCTTCTTAGTCGTAGTCGTCGTCTTCGTCGTCTTCGTCGTTCGGCGACGTCGTCGGTGCTAAGAACGCGCGAGAAAAGATGGAAAAAGAGAGGGGAATCGAATGAGAGACGGAGGAGAGACGATCCCTCCTCACCGATCCCTACGTTTCTTCTCCGGCCCGTAAGAGGCTTTGCTCGCCATTCATACCAAGTCGAGTATGCCGATGTTTCGGAAATTTACTCGCCCGAATTTCACAAGGAAACGAATTAGAGCATGGTCCGCGTTTTCCGAGACGCTTGATCTCGAACAACGAGGACGGTCACGAGCAAAAGAACTTTTTAACCCGAGCGCAGCAATTGATCGTTGTACAAGGTTTCGTTTCTCTCGTTAAATACGGTAGATTTATTTTCCTTATTTTTGGTTTGTGCAAGAATTTTCCTTTCCACTCGCGATCGACGACGTTAACCAAAGCGAACAATTAGGGGTACATTTTTGGAGTTTAAACATTTATTAGCCGACCCAGCGGGAAGACGTCTGTTCGAAAAAGGGGGTAATAAATGAAGTGGCTTCCCTCGTTGCTCCTTTTATGGCGTTCCATGCGGTGTCCCATTAGCGCGCGAGAAATATTAGGAACCGTCGTTATGCCGATAACGTAATTGCCCGTAAATCATGAAACAAAGTCACGTGTCCGAGCTTCTACGCCGCTCACCGCATTATAGAAACATAACGGAGGCTCTCATGGGGGTAAGTGGATTTTCAGATTACTTAAGGGTATACTGGAAAAAATTGCCATCTTCTTACCGCAAACGGCTAAACGATTTCACCAACGCGTAATTGTAAAAGTTAGCCTGCGCTCCTCTATCGGTACGTTTAATCTCCAGCTAAATATTCCAAAATAAATTACTCGGTGGGCCTTCCCGTTCCTACGAACGTTCGAGTAGAAGAGAAAAGAGAAAATAGCGGCGAACGTTTTCGAACAGAGAAACAGTTCGGATCGCGCGAAACGGGCGATCGCCAGTCGCCCGATCGGGAGAAAGAAAATTCCTGAAAATCTTGCGACGATCCGAGGCAATCGAACGGCATGTTGCGAAAAGGGTCAGGGAGCGAGAGCAAGAGAGAAAAAGAGAGAGAGAGACGCGAAAGATCGGATGGGTAGGGAATGGTGGGAGGATAAACGAGTTTGTTTTCTACGATTTTCCCACAACGAACATGGCGATACGCGATAGGCACTGTCCACGTATAGAAAGATAGGTACGTACACGGAATAGCAGAGGACACCATATAAACACCGCAGTACAGTTCCGCGAGCCAACGATGCGACTAAAGGCAGAATCCCGGTCGTCGTCGGATCCGGCTACGGCCGCTTCGCCTTATACGATGATCGTCCGCCATGAGCGCGCTGCCAGTTGACCACTGCATTTGATGCAAAGAAAGTAAAGACGGCGATCTGCCGATTTAAGAGCAAATGCCACCGTCCGTCTGTCTCCACCGACTCTGCGACTTGATGTCTCTTCTGCGGTTCGATCTCGACACAGAACATCGACTGCTCTCATGTCCATCAAGCGAACCACGCGATTCACGCGTCCTCGCTTTTTCCTCTAACTTTTTGCTTCTCTCGTTTTTTCCCATATTTTTTTTTCTTCTTTTCTTTTTTCGATCGTTCGAATTTTTCACATTTGGACTTTTCACTTCCTATTTACCTTGTTCGTTCGGGCATACAGAGCTGTTCTCGATGGAAAAAGCATCGCGATTCGAGGATACTTAGTGTTTTTCGATGGCGCGTATTATCGCGCGACCACCGGTACATTTACGAGATCATTAAACTCACCGAACAACAAACGATTATTCCGATTATCGTTGGTTAACCGAACTCCGAAGTGGAACAATCGAACAATTATTTGGTTGGCCTGCAGCATGTACAGTATGTACGATCATGGACAGGAACGTACAACGCGTCGGGCAGCAGCTTGCGCCGTTATCGAATTTTCGACTACGCAAAACAATAACGAATTTAACAAGGAACGCGTAACGATCAGGTTCGATAACAGACTGCCTGTTTATTATCGTCGGCGATATTATTACGGACGTACGCGCGCCAAGAATCCATGTTTACATGGTTCGATACAAGTCTGCAAACAATAAACGACTCGCCATGGAAGCGACTGCCTTCTAACGATCATTTTTTTTCATCCGAGGCCGGATTTTCTGCAATATTGTCACGCATCCCTCGTCCATAACGCTTACACTTGTTCTCCCATATTTCTATATCAAACGCGTCGCGCGTTCGACGCATCCTACGATTTCCCATTTCTCTTTTCATGGTTCTTACGCGTTTACAGATGGCAGATAGCTTCGGGAGCTCGAGCTTCCCAGAAACGTGTACCTAAGAACGAAAAAAACGACTAATTCTCGGACGTAAAAAGATTTCGGGGAAAACGACGAAATTTGAAAAAACAAATGCAACGACAAGCGAAAATAAAACGGTTTCATTCGTTCCGGGCTATCCATTGCCAGCGCACCTAAAAAATGGAAAAACCAACCTATCAAGGACACAAGCCAGATCGATTTGTTTCCCGCTACGCGTTTTGGAAACATCGGTTCTCAGCGTGGTATATTCTCAACAACGCAGCGGTTTGTCTCTACTGCGTTCCGAGGCTTCGGAAGAAAAACGTAGTCCGTGGAAACGAGGACCGCGCGATTACAGATATTTGCGTTAACGGCGAGGAAGACGAAAAACGGAAAGATACTCGGGGAAATTCAGCGAGATCCGAGTGTAGAGCCGAGGGGAGATTTCGCGTCGCGGACAGATTAAGTCAAAGAGAGACAGCCAACGGGCAAATAAAGAGAGGATTTTTTCTGAAGTGCCTCTCTCGTCGAGACATTCCGTCCAATTGAACTCAGCCGGCAGTCGGTCGGCACCCACGTCAACCAACAGGCGAAACAACCAGTCGTCGCCGGTATCTTCGCCGCTGTGTAACGCAGTTATTGTTGTGACTGGCTCGCGCTTCGGGTTTCCCGGTTCCTATGGAAAAACGAGGGACCTCTTCTTCCCTTCCTCCCTTCGACGTTTCCCGTCCTGTTTTCTCTCTCGGCAAGGTAACTTCGACTCGCGAGCACCCCCTTTTCCCCCTTGTCGCCCATCTTTCTCGCTCGGACGCGCTTCGTTGCATCTTTCTCGTGGATGTTCTCTCTTCTTCGTCTGCGCCTCCACCTCCACGCCATCAATCCCCTTCCTCGTGAGCTGCCAACACTGCCAACACCGGCTGCCGCCTCCTCCTACTATCTCGTCCGCGTCCTCGCGCAGCCACGTTCGTTTCGTTTTCGTCTTTCCAGCTTCTTCCATTCTTTTCTGTCTTCTCCGTTCCTCTTCCCTTCTTTCCTTTTATCTCCTTCTCTCTCTTTCTCTCTGTCTCTCTCTCTCTAGTTTCGAGAGGGTGCTTTCGTCCAACCATCCTTGTCTTGCTCGATAATTCCAGTCTCGGTTTCTCTAACACGCACAGACGATCGTCGCTTTTTTGGCTGCGAATTGGACGAATTAAGTCGGAGGAAAAGTGGGTATGCCAACTCCTCGCGAGGAGGAGGAAGAGGAGAAGGAGGAGGAGGTGGTGGACGTGGAGGTGGAGGTCTCGGTAGAGCACTCGGGGGCAATAACTCGCGGCGTGTTGTGACTACGCGATGACGGCCAGACCGCTGGTCGCTGCTGTCTTTCTTTTCTTCCGTCATTTGCTCTCTCTTTGTCTGTCTCTCTCTTTCTCTTTCTCTCTCTCTAGCTTTTTCTCCTTTCTGCTCGCCGTGTCTCTCGCTTCTTGTTTTTTTCCGTTTTATCGTCTCCTCCGGTATGACTCTGTGTTTCACCTGGCGCGGTTTTCACGTCGCATTCGTCTCCGTCGTTCCACGGTTTTCCCCACCGAACGATCGTATCGAAGGAAAGTGGCGCCGACATCTGATCTATTTATTTTGATCTCGACCCAAAATCGTGTGCCTCTTCTCATTTCGAGGTCTCGCGATGTATAAGAAGAAACGGAAAGCGAACATAATAAACGAAAGTTTCGTCGTGTTCCGAACCAGTCCTCGATTGCCTCTCGTTAGCAAAGCAAACACTACGACACGGGGAAAAAACAGACGACGATAACAGACGCAGCTATTGGACAAAGAGTTTCTTTCCAAATTTTCCGAAACTCGAAAAATCGCGAAGTTAGGCAACCAGAAGAGAGCCTCTGTCTCCTGACACACTTGACGTCATCCTGTATCGTAATGCTCCCACGAATTCTTAGCTCGTGTTCCAAGGAAAACTCTGTTTCCGTGCGGCGGCCCATTCCCCGTGCATTAACCGTAGCGAAGTGTTCTCGGGTCTGCCAAGATTTCAGTCCCGATACGAACTGCCTCCCTCCCCCCGACACAAAACGTTTTTCCATCTGTCCGCCGACTGTGTCGGTCCGCTACGGATCAACGCTAAATTCGCGATTCCAGAGCAATGCAATCGGTTCGCCATCTCCCTGTGTCCGCCTTTAATCGAGATCGTCGGTGCCGTTTAACCGAAGCCCTTCGACCTGATCGGTCGGAATAGAAACGAGAAGACGATCGGAGCGTGCACCAGCGATTCTCGAAAAACGAATCGATTACCATACAGAGTACGTGCTTGGTAGAGAAAGATAATGGTTGCTTCGAATACCTTCGCAAATCGCTCGTATCTTCTGCCAATGAGCGATAAGCTCCTTCCGTTCTCTTACGGAACGATAACGTTCCAAAACGCGGCGGAACAAAGACTCGCGACCGGCGTGGACGGTTCTGCTTTGCTTTAGAAAAAAGAAAAGGAGCAAGAGGGGAGAAAAAGGAGGAATGCTGCATTCCAACGGGACCAAACGAGGAAGATTAGCCGATGGGATTACCAAGGGAAGCTCAGATTCGCGGGAAAGCTCGCGACAACCTTGAGCGAGCGCATTCCTCCCCTTGGATGGGGTTATTCGGAGGAACGACAAAGCTCTCGGAGTTGCGCAAATACGGGTGTTCGTCAAAGGTATCCGATCCAGGAATTATTTAACAAGCCGGAGCAGCTCCGCTGCTCGTTAATTATCAAATTGTCTGACGATTGTACGACCAACAGGAGTTCCGTATCAACTTCGCTTCTGTATCGCGAACCCTTCGTTGACAAGAAATACTTCCTGGCTAGGGTTCATTATTCCGCAAATTTGCACGACAGTTCACGTTTTTTATTATTTCAGTAGGATACTTTCGAGCGACCGCAGCTGTTGGATCGAGCTTCCGTGTGGCGAAAACGTTGGTCGAGTCGAAGTTGCGGCTACAGATTTCCTACTTCCTCCTTTTTCCACGCTCGCATTACGTGACCTCTTTCATAGATCCGAATGGGTTCTAGACCGTTCGGAAATAATACTCCGTGAGTAGGTTATTTATAACCGCGACAACGGACCGGACGTCTGATCTACCAGCTCCTAGCCGCGTTGCGTCAGCCGTCTTCTCAAAGTATATTTTTTCGCCCGTGGAAACTGCTCGGCCGACCTTCGCGTATGCAGAAATCGCGCCAGGGTGCTTTCTCGGATCTCGAATAAAAGAAGAATGCCAACGAAGATGGAAGAAGGCGAACGGTGGGGCGCGATAACGGCGGGAAACTCGATCGAGCGAAATCAACGGACGAAAAAAGAATAACACGGCTGCCGAAGCGTAAATTGATCATAGTGATCTATAAGCGGTATACGAAACAGAGCAGCCTCGTTTGGAATATAGGACAAGCGAAGAAATCTGCGCAAAAGTGGAAGAAAAGAAGAGGCAACAAAAAAAAAGAAAGGAAAAGCGCGAGCTCACGGAAGGGTGAAATAGTCAACCGCGTTCGGCATACAAATCGCTGGGCGTATCCGCATGCTGTGGCCGCCACCAGTCTCGCAGCAGTGATATTCAATCTACGATTCTTTAAGCCGGCTCATCCCTTATTCCGACTAGAAAAGAAGCGTGTGTAGGAAGGGCAACTGATAGAGAGAAGCCGGAGTCGCGGGAGAAGGGGTGGCGGCTTAACCGGCAGGGAAAACACATGTTATCGACAGGCTGTCTTTTTTTTGTTGGCTCGTTCGTGGCGGAGGTTGAAATCGAGGTTAAAAAGAAAACGAGAGGAGGTAAAAAAAGGGGGAGTTTGGAGGGGGATCCTAACTCCAACTTTTTACCGAGTTTTTAACGAGATACCGAAGCGTTTTCCACGGGATAGTAGAAAAGGGTAGACGAGTCGAGTGGAGAGAGACCCGGAGAATCGTGTTTCTCGGAACGCTGCGTCGCAGTTTAGGCTGCTTTTTTCCCCTACTTTCGCGCAGGCTTTCTGATAACAAGGAGCGAGGTTCGTCCTCTGCGATGGATCGATCGATCTACCGTTTATACCGTGATTATTACGACACTGTGGATCGAGCGGTCTGTCGCACAGGTCGCGAAGCGCGTGCGTTGATTTCAAGTTTGAAACCTTGAATTTCGCGAAAGCGGGTCGCGGCTTCGAATTGTTGCCAGCTACCAGTCATTAAAGATTAACGATATCTTAACATTCACCTCGTTACCGTGATACTCGACCATAAAAATATTCATCGCGAGTTCCGTTTCGCGTTCGCAAAAAGAAAAAAAAAACGATTGGTCTTTTCGACGACGGAAGGACCTTTTGGCGATTTTGAGTGCGAAGAAAAATCGACGAGCCCGAAGGGACAATCGAGGCATCGTTAATCACGCGAACATTTGTCCGTGGCAGAAGTAGTCAAGCGTCAGAAATGCGCCGGTACGATAATAATATGCCCGTAATTCAATCGTTGATGGCGACAAGCGATAGCAAATTATCGCATTGTATTCGGGAACATTGATTGTCCTACGGCAACTGTTCTGCCAGCTGTGCCAATTTCGTGAATCCCAATCCTGTACGACGAGACGGAACACCGAAGGGAAAACATTTCCGCAAACGCCATCGAATTGCGAACACCGGCCAATTCCCCAGCGGAGAAAAGCGGACCATAAATTTCGCGAGCTGGACGATATTAAAACTTTTCTTCCTTCCAGAAATGATGCATGTCGTTCCTTATCACCGACCACGGAGATTCGTCGCGATTCGTGGACATTAATCAGCCACGAGTTTCACATTTTTGGAAAAGCTCGTCGTTTTTGAAACCGAGAACGTTCTTTCGCGTATAATTCGTTCTTTTGCGAAACATTCCATCGCCGGCCACAATTCGTCGAAATTCACGCGATAAGAGGATCACGAGGATAGATCTTATCGCATCGTTCCGTGATAATATCGAGGTTTCGTTATTGTGGAAAAATCTCTGCTATGTTCGCGAACAGACAGGCGGACTGTGCGCCGTGCCGTTCACGAACCATCGATGCGGTTCACCGTTCACTGATCGCTTGTCGTTCGGATCGCTAAAAATAATCACGCTCGAGTGACCGGCCACGTTAGATCGGCAGTCGCCCAGCAGTCTACTCGATCGTCGACATAGCGAACGACATGCCGCAATTTATTCCGTGTTCCAGTTCGTACCGTTGAATCGGCCGCTCAACATAGACCTGCGTCCATTTATCATGATCGAATTATTACGTTAAACCTGAACGTATTAACGCGTTGGGGCTGCTATTCAAATTCTATTCCAAAGTACGCGTATTACGTTTTGTTGCAGCACCGATCATCGATTCAAGATTATAAATTTCACCGAAAAGAAGTTTCATCGTTTCTTCGTGCTTTTCTATCTACTAACAAACGCTCTCGAAAGTCGAGAAATTCCAACGGAAACGTGGCATTTCCACGGACCAATGAAAGGGCGTGACAAGGCGGTGTCACGCTCGATCCAATTGCCGACCTCTCGTCCTGACTCTTTCGCCAATTAATCTTATCTGTAAATTAATTTTCCAAAGGAAGGAATGAACCGAGCCGTGGAACGCGAACGAGAAACGATCCGAGTGTCGCGCAGTGAACGCATCGCAGCGCATCGCTACAATCGCATTCCGGGTAAACTAATTTCGATGCGAGCGAGCCAGGTGGAGCGCAGCATCGAGAGCACCGGTTCTCCAGATCGGCGGCGGATCACCTCGGAGACCTCGTGCTCGAGGCTGCATCGCCGGCCGCCCAGCAGTCTACCTGCTCGCCGCTACGGTGTATACACACACCACACGTGTGGTCCCCCACCCTGACCACTCGCATACCCCACCTCTAGCTATGCACGTGCGTGTGCGACCGTCTGTCTGTGCGTGAGCCACCGTCCACAGTCCACGGTATATAGAGCGTACCTGCGGGTTCCTCTGAGTATGGGCACAGGGCCGTACGTGCTCTGGATACGTACGTGCCGATTTCCCTCCTCCTGCCCGCCTCGCGGGCCCACTTCTCTCCCTTATTCCTTCCTTCGTTCTTCCTTCCTCTTTCACCCAGTCCTTTCTTTCGCTTTGCTTTGTCTCTCCATCTCTCACTCTCTATCCGTCTCTTTGCTACTCCTCCTGATGCCCTTGTGCCTTACTCCCCTTCCTTCGACGATCAATCTCGTGTCCGATGTACGAGCTCTGTTCCCGCTAAGTTGCCAATTATGCTTTATCGATCGACTATCACGAGACACCGACTTTCGCAGAAATGAACAGTCGAAATTCTCTTTGATCGAACCAGACATTTCATCTAGCTGATTCGCGTTAATTACATCGCGCTAATCCATCGTCGGTAAGTGCACAACGGAATAGGAGATGGGAAAGAACGAAGTCAACGCTGACCCATATACAATTCCCGAAATACGTAGTCGCGAGCGATAAATCAAAGACGCTTCTATTAATTTCACGGACGGTTCGTAGTCGCGCCACAACAGTAACAGGTAAAGGTTGGCATGGGAGCATCGCATCGGATGTCTCGTTTTAAACAGAGACATCCGATATCGTCTACGCGATTAGCCACTTGAAAACGCGTAACCAAAGGAACGAACCGAATTTGAACGGCGCGCTCGTTTGATCAAAAGTGTCACAGCAAGACGATCGTTATTTTCGAAGGATCGGTCTTTTAACTATCTGCCCGAAGCACCGTTGCACCATAGCACCGTTGCACCGTGCACCGACACTCGATGGTGCGTCCTACATACACCCGTCGAACGCAACGATAATTGACGTCAATTAATTTCTATAGTAATTCGTTGCTTCGCAGGCGACAGCTGCGCAGCCTCGACCAAAGATTTCTCTATCTAGCAGTAGATGAAGTCGTGAAAATCAGCGCGATTACATTTTCGTTTCCTGGCGAAAATGCCTGAAAATTGGTGCTTTCTGATTAGACTTCGTTCATGCAGAGAACAGCAGCTCCCTACCGAGAAATTACAAGTATCGAAACGATTAACCAGCACCCGCATGCGCTTGCATCGCACGCTCGACGGTACTCGCGGTAAATGCCAAAATAACTCGTAGCCCTGAACGTTGCGCGCGTCCCTTTTAGGACCTGTCATCGTGCCGACACATTGCGCCCGAAGATTCTAGTCTCTTGCGCGATAACGCAATATCGCGTGTGCCACAAGAACGATCGAAGGAACGAACCAACGAACCAGATATCGCGCCGCTGAACTCGTAGTTACACCATAATGCGCAATCGCTGCATACACGGTGCACGATCTAAGAATAGCACGTAGAAATTTCTGCGAACGCGAGCTCTTAATCTGCCCGGCGAGACCGCTTCCGAAAAATGGTCGACACTATGTTTATCCGATCTGTGCTCGGTTACCTTTCCCGATTTCATTGGCTTTACAGGTTCTGATATTAATAGGATTAATATTAATCCCGCCTAATGAACGTTGTGTTACCATGTACCAAGACATTTGGGGGCATGTGCGACATTTTGGGGCACATGACTAAACGTTTGCCCCTTTTTAAACTACAGATACGGCTTTAAATACCCTGTGCTTATCGCTCTCGGAGTTTACGCTTGGAAGTTCATCAATCGTAGGAGTAGTCATTTAAACGGAGACGAACGGTACTGACCCGAAACAATTCGGTGCTGGTACCTTTTCACGATTCGCAGTTAGTTGAAATTACTATCAGAGAACTCTTATTTACGAAGATGTGATTCACATCTCTGATCATTGATCACTGCCGAAACGGAGATTCAACATGCGAATTCGTTAATAGCTCTCGATGGATTTCGAGCTGCAAGTAGCGGCAGATTCTTGTACCGTGCAACCTGTATCCCCAAGAGAGTCGTCCGGAATCTCGTAGAAGCCTGAAGAAAGACAAGAGCTCCCTTGGAAGCAACGGATCGCGTTGGCCAAAGGCGAGAACAACCGTCGAGATACGATAACAGTCGCAGGTATCCGAGGGACTCGGGGCGCGTGACGACGAGGATAGTCGCGCGCGACACGACTATGCTCTCGATATTCCGTTTTTCTTCGCCCGCTGTCTCACTCGGGTGGCATGGCCGAGTGTAAGCCAACAGAAGTAAGGACGGGTTTCCGATTAAGGCCTTATAATTGACGTCCCGGGTCCCCCCGTCTGGCTTAGTCACCGGCAACTGGGAGAAGGGCTGGCGGACCCGCTTTTGCGGATCGCGGATCAACGAACCGTCGCGTCGCCGGACACCAGAAGCGTTTGCGCCTCTTTTCACGCCCAACTTCTGCACCCCTCGTTTCCTACGAGTCATACGCTTTTCATTTTGGAATGGTGGTTTATTTAAAAATTTGTTCTTCTCAAGGAGATACTTTGAAAACGCTTAACAAAGCAAACTCAAATATTCGAGAGAATCGTTAAATAAGAGTGAAATAATTCTCGATAAGAAAAGACTGGAGTTTCCAGGTTTACGAGATTTTTTAACGATCTGTGACTAAGATTCGACGAGATTATCAAGATTCGAAGCTCCCGAGAATCCAATTTACCCCTCAACGTTCAGACGTACATGATAAATCGGTTTAAGCGGAGGCAGAGAAGCCGAGTCTCTAGCCGAGTGGGACGGCTCCTCTCCGCTCTTCACGAAACGAGATACTCCAAGGCTTGATAATGGGATAAGTCCCGGAAACTTTCGATACGCGTCAAGGCGGATGTGTAATACGCACAGGTGAAGAGGGTTTGGAGCTGGGCTGCTGGGCAAACGAGCGCAACAGTTCCGAAGTCGTAAACGAGACGAGGAAAGTGGACGACGAAAACGACGCTAACGACGCTGGAGCCGAGTTACTCCGAAGAAGTATCAAAGAACTTTCCTCCCTTTGCGCCGTACACGCCAGCAAGCCCGATCGAAAAATGTCCGACATATTTGCAAAGCGTCCGCTTTACGAGTAAAACAGAATCTAAACGAACGTGCTTCGAATAGACGACGCTTCGGTCGATGCTTCGATTTTATCGATCTCGCGACGTTGATCTCCTTTAACGCGTGTTGCACAAATTTCTCAAAACGCTTCTCATTAACTCGCCTGTATCGGAACGTACAAGCAACGCTAATTCTGCGACACGACGTTATCTATGCGATCACGGCGGTATCGATAACTCGTCTCAAAATGTCGCAATACACTAAGGTAATACATTATTCCTAGCTGTGACTAATTCGAGTAGACTAGTAGGTGATAAATATTCGAGGAAACGTCTCGATGGATCGAAGAGTTGAAAAACGCGGTGCGTTACAGGTCGAAACAGGGAGACCACATGTGCGCGATGAGTTGAAACGGAACATCGGCTCGTCAAAAGTCTCACAGATGTTCTGTGACGAGCTACTTTCGATATCTGAAGCCGAGTCGACCAAGGCGCACAACTTATCGCGATAAATCAAGTGGCGGAAGGTCGCTGCCACGGTAGTCATCGAACAGCGCGAACAAGTCTTTGGCCGGGAATCGTCACGGAGGGAACGAGCAGGGAGTCGAGTGGAGCGCGTTGAACCGCGGGCAAATTGGACCACCTTCAAAACCCGAGACTCGTTACGCTCGTTCTGGCGTCGAGTTCCGGTGGAAATGCCCGATCACGTCGTCATCGTAGTCGTCGACGGTCGCCTGTTCGGAAAGCCGACGAGTGGCTCGTAGTCGGACGCTCGCGTGAGCGAGCGAGCGAGCGAGCGAACCACGCACGCCGACTTGAAGGCGATCCAACTTACGTGGCGGTTTAAATATACGCGTGTTCGCGTCTCGATTACGCGCCTCGAGGAAAGCACCTCTTCTCTTCTACGTGGGCGTACTCGTGTAGCCAGAAACGAGTCTCAGATACGATAAGTAATAGCGTCAAAGCTTGGTTACAATTTATTGTTCACGGTTCTAACTGTCTGGAATGATTTTGCCGAAGCCGAAAGACGTTCTACAAGCTTGTATCGCGCGCGGATTAGGTTTCTAACGGACGGCAAACTGTGTTTTTTCCATCATATATAATCCGACCGTATCGAAGAAACGTCACGGTGGTTCAACGTCTAAGCATCCGTGCGTATGATATCCAAAAAATCAGGATACCAGATATCGTATCGGTGGAAGATTTTTCGACAGAATCCAGGCCGTGGTATAGCGCGTTTTCGATAGGATCGTTGAATGCGAGAATACGCTCACGCGTGAAAATAATAGCAAGAGTTGAAGCATACGCATCCGTAAACGCGACGCGATGCGATACGAGACACGGGGGGTCGCGAATCAAAAGCACGCAGCTGCAATAACTCCCGATCGTTCTCAATAGTCGTTTCTTCGGTCGAGAGCGAAGCTCTTAGATTAATGGGCTAGAGATGATAATCGTACTCACCGTAATCCGGTCGAATGACAGCCTGCACCGCCTGTTCGTTCTTCTTGCTTCGTATCACCGGCTCACCGAGGATCGTGAAGTTTCTGGGTCCCACGCGATTCACAAACACTAGATACACTTTACCCCTCTTAATATTGGCTCGCACCACACCACTCTGATTATCGCGTTGCTGTTGTTGTTGTTGTTGTTGTTGTTGTTGTTGTTGTTGTTGTTGCTGCTGCTGCTGCTGCTGCTGCTGCTTCCCATCGTTGTCGTAGCCACAGACCGTCGACTTGCCGGGCGCCGATTTGTCTCGAAAGTGCAGCCTGACGCTGTCGTTCTTTTGCAACGGCTGGAAACCGGGTTGGCTTTTGTATACTTGCTTCACCTCGAACGTCACCGCGTAGTTCGAGCCTGGTTTCCTCACGGAAGACATGCTTCTCGCTTTTCCCTCGAACACCGTTGGCGCTAGATAAGCTCTGTTCCCAACGTCCACGTCGGGACACCAATTCTGACCGCGACAACCCTTGTTCCGGCATCTTCGTCGCTGTTCTCTCGGCGAGTCCGCTTTCGTACGGTTCTTTGGTCGTTGCTTGGTCGATCTGATGACACGCGGCCTCTCCATCGACGATTCGGTCCCGGACGAACGCAGAATCGGTGTTTGCGTGGACGAGTGACGAGGTAGCTGGGTCAATCCGGTCTCCTCCATCTTTGGATAAACGTTCGCCGTCTCGTCATCTAGACGACGGTTGACCCGCTTCGACGATGATACGAACACGTCGCGTATCGAGTCGTCGAACTCTTCCTGAGTCGTGTATCTCTTCGAAGCATCCTGGGAACGAAGGTTTCCCACCGGGAAAGCCGAAGTTCGATAGCTGCCAGAAGCTTGCTCGATCGTCGACGATGGACCCTCGTCACCGATCTCCTGATACGTCCACGAATCCGATGCAACGAACCGTTTATCATTCTCGGTGGCGAGTTGCAAGTTCAAGGCGAATCTTCTCCCTTGCTGTTCCTTCCGAAGTTGTTCGGATCGTTGGTTAAGCTGCGACGTTGGTTGAACGTCGTCGTCAACCGGTAATTTGTAATCTCGCGTAGGTTGAGCGAGGGTCTGGTCGGCTGTTCGATGCTCGCGTATATCGATAGTTCGCGTAACGAAGTTCCAAGTTGGTAAACGGTAATCGAGGGGCTTTTCAACGGCGGCGATGCTCATCGATGGTGGATGGTCGCTGGTGGTCCTCGTCGACGTCTCCTCGAGGGAGTTCCAATTGGCGGGGGGTGCCGCAGCGAGCGCCAGTGCGCCCCACCAGCCGCTTAAGATCCCGGCCAAAAACAGAGACGCCCACATCATCCGACCTGCTTGCTGGTTTAATCGGGGGTGAGGTCGACACCTCGGTCACCCCGAACGCAGCACACACCACTCTCTCTCTCTTTCTCTCTATCTCTCTCACACTCTCTCTCTCCCCCCTCTCTCTTTGTCTCTTTTTCTCTGGTGCTTTCTCTTCTCTTTCTTTGTTCGCGAATTCGCCTAAAAATCTCGCGAGAAGATCTCTTTCGCTATCGATATCGCGTCCCTCTCCTCCTGTCTCTCGCTCGCGTTCAATCTTCAGCGAAGCCTCATTCGCTCGGAAACTGCTGTCTTCGCGACCCCTTCGTCTACCAAGGTCTCCTTCCTTCCGTAGACGACTGTCGTCGAATAATGAGAATCGCTCGTTCACGAGGTGTTGTACCACCGGCAGCAGCAAAACATCGGGACTTCCATCGGACAGATTCTCAGCTGTCTGCTCTTCGTCCAGCCTAGTACCGTCCTCTTCATCCTTGATGCCTCGGGATGGATGCGACAGGAACACCGCGGTACGAAATCGTACTGCGTCTATTCGCGATTATCGCAAACGATCACGACCGCCGGCTACTGCGATTGTACTCCCTCTAAACCGCATCGAGAAGTACAGTTCAAAACTCGCGATCATCCTGTCGATCGATCGAGAATAACATCCTGCTCGCGATTCCTCGTATCCGTAACAGGCGCCGTCGTCCCTTTTTAATGTTGTGCCTGCGTTGTAAATAGTTTTGTTTATATACGCGACACTCCTATATTGAAAATAATAGAGTACTTCTACGACTTTTTCGTTGGATTTCAAACCTTTTTCGGATCGATCGAGAGACTTGATTCTCCAAATCGACGATCGTTGTATCCTGTGCGTACACGTTGAATCGACTACTCCTTCATCGTCGTCGAATCGATACGATCCAAGTCATCCGAGATACTGTTCGACCGTATTTGATTTTGGTTTTTTCTGGAGCACTCTCCCGGCGGCGAATCAGCGGCACTGTTTCCGTATCTCGAAATAAATTGTCGAGAATTGATAAAGAATTTCGCGCCACCCCCGATCTCGTGGCTCGGTCTCTCGTCGTATCACGTTGCACTCCGAACGAGGAAAAGCCGAGGATGATGACACACGACGTAGGAAGGAGCGGAATAAGAAGAAGAAGAAGAAGAAGAAGAGGACGAAGCAGAAGAAGAAGAAGACGACGACGACGACGACGACGACGAAGACGACGACTACGACGACGACGACAACGACGACAACGACGACGACGACGACGACGACGAAGAAGAAGACCAAGAAACTGTCGGCTTCCTCTGACCAGCCAGAGAGACACACTATTTAAATATACTCACGAGGCTCTCGCGCTTGGTAGTGTCGACCGTCGAAGTCTAGCCCTTGCGCGACGCACTTCACTGTTCAGTTTTACCACACGATTCTTCCGCCTCCTCCTCCCCGTTGCCGTCCAGACTTGTCGACGTTTCGCGGTGATCGCGGCACTAACGTCGTCGACGACGACGACAACGATCGCGCACGTCAACGAATCGCGAGTAACGTAAGAACGGGAACGAGCGAAACACGAAACGCTGGTTTGCGAGCGAAAATTGTCGGCAGACGGTGAACGGAGCAACGAGCGTGGTCGTCGGATTCGCGAGGAGGAGCGACCGAAGAGACGATCGTAGTACACGGTTCAACTTCGACACCGATTCTACGATGGCAACGATGCTTCTGTCGGTTGTGCTGGATGGCGGGCACGCGTTCGGTTAATATCGTGCGGGGGATCGGCGCGTGTGTTGCACGCGGCATGCACGAGGAGCCTCGTGTCACGTCGAGGCGGAGAAGGGATTGTCGGTGGCCCCGCGTCGGGCGCGCGCGACGGTTCAAATTAGACTGAACGGCCCGCTCGCGCAGCCCGAGGCCGGCCACAGCGCCAGCGACTCCTGGCGGACGCCGGTCGAGGCTCTGCGCGCGCACCGACCGAAGCGGCGACACCGAGAACCCCGCGCTCGCTACACTCCACTCTACACACAGCCAGACGCCAGACCACGGGACCTTTAAGAACCTGTGTAACGACGACCTAACAACCGAGGAACCGCACGCGTGATCCTTCTCTTTCTTCTCTCTCTCGCGTCTCCTTCCTGACTGCACACACACAATCACCATGTGTCTCTCTCGCACCTTCACTCTTCCATCCAACTTCATCTGTCTCCAATCGTGAGTACCAAACATAAATGTCCTCTTTGTTACGCGACCGCCCTCCTTTTTTTTGGTTAGGTTATACATTCGCGTAATTCTGATTGCTATCACGAATCTCCGTCTTAGTTATCTACTCTCGTGATGCGTTGAACGCGAAACTGCGTCACGAGAGCCAGGATAG
Organism: Bombus terrestris; assembly: GCF_910591885.1. NCBI lineage: Eukaryota > Metazoa > Arthropoda > Insecta > Hymenoptera > Apidae > Bombus > Bombus terrestris. The sequence goes on from NC_063278.1 coordinate 6,733,188, forward strand.
AGACGAGGATCGCGATGTTTTCACTCGATATTCACTTGTTCATGACGCACTATAATCCGAACGCGTAACGTTAATCGGGATGCATCCGCGCCAAAAGTTCGCGCATTAAAGATGGCGGTCGCGTCATTAACGGTACACTCGTGAAATGATTCGAAGCGTCTTTATGCGCTTGTTGCACCATGCTTCGCGTTACAAATTCCATTCTTCGTTTTACGTCGTATTTTCACGCGGTGTTGACGTACACGGAGGTTCTACTGACCCTCGTCACGTTTATTTTTTGTTTACGCTTTTTGTGGAGGTTTCACTTTGCTCGGTGCGCTAAGGCGACATGGTTCAGCGCACAATAAGCGCCTTTCTCCATCTCTCTCTGTCCTCTACCTCGACGTTAGATTGTCCTTCGTTCAGACATTTATAAGTACAATCTAGTGGACGACGTTGTTACTTTTTATCCTTCCCTTCTTTTTTTTTATGCTTATTTATGTGCCGAGAAAATCTCGTTCGCAGCCATGAAATGCACATCAGGTTTTCTCGTTAGTAGTATCATTTTTATTTCGATTTCTCTCGATACTGTTTTCCTTTACACCGACAAAATGTGATTTCAAGCGTGCTTCGTGTTTCTATACAATGACGTACGATACTTCGATTTTTAACGCATGAATATACGCGAGACGTTGCGTCGTTGTGATTATTGTTATTGCGCAATTAACGTCGACGGTTCTCGTAATTTCTGGTAAACATTGATATTTTAACCCGTAATACGAGTTAAATCGGCCCATACGCGTACACGGTAACAATGTTTTCAAAATAGATAGAACTTTGTTTTCACTCGGGCAGTATTCGCGTTTCGGCGGACGTCGTTTACCTTAGATCGCAACGTTTCCGATGAGATATACGCTAGCTGGGATTTCTCCGATGTTATTTGCTACGAATAGTTTCAAATTAGAACGCAAATTAATATCGTACTTCAATATTTACCTGCTCTTGGAAGGCAGGTCGAACAATCGAATACGTTCGGGCATAATGACGAAGCACTTATTAAAATCAACACCGGCTACAACGGCACAGGCCCAGAGTGCAATCAGGTTGCTCCTATAAAACGTTAAACTGTTACGAATCACAGACTGCGTTCAGAGCCATTATCCGAGTCTCGAGGACATTTCGCTTTCTTCGTGTCTCGTCCCCTCCAGCCTGCCCGTTCCGGCGCTCTTTTACGCTCGGTGTTCGACGGGTCGTTCCTCCTCTTCTTCCACGCTCGCGCCTTTCAGCGTCATCGGGCCACCGAAAATAAAGTCTTCCTTCGTTTCCCTGCCGTTCCTTCTTGCGCCCCCTCGTTCCCTCCGCATCGCGTCGTGCTTCCGACTCGAATATACGAACGCACCAGTAGTCCCGGAGAGGTTTTTAAAAGAGAGAGGGAGCACCAACGACGTTCAAGAGGAACTCTCCTCGAGAGCTGCCAATCAAACGACCCGCCAAGAGAGTCGGCCTCTTAAACGGGTAGTTTTTCACACTCGTTCCGTGACAGATTAATTCCGAGTTAAATAGCGACACTTAAGCGTGCCGCGTCATAATTAACGTTTTCATTTCGTTCTCCTCTACGCTGCCATTTACGCGGAACCTCCCGCGGTGTTGTTTCTTTCTTTACCGCGCGAGCCATCGTAATTTTGCATTTTCAACCGTTCCGCATCGTATCGTCCTACCGCTTCGACCGTATCGTTTTCGAATGCTTAAATAATAAATAGAAACAGTTGGCGATCGGCTGTATTCCGCATATCCGAACGTTAAATAACCGCGTGTTCGAATTCGGCTGATTAATCGGCGCCGTTTCGCTCTGTAGCCGAATATTTACGGCACGTTCATCAGGATAATGCATCAGTGACACGATGGTCCTTCATTATCTCTCGTTGATGGGATCGAAACATTCTGCACCGCGTTTTATTTTCGCTCAAATGACCGGAAATGACATCCTGCAAATAAATTCCGCGTATCCAGTATCCTTAAATGAATTTCCTTCCTACTTTGATATCTCGGTCCTCCTCTTTTAATCTGCACGACAATGCATAAATCACAGCATGGATTTTCCCAACGAAACCACGGCCGTATTCCGATGGCACGATTTTTCAAGCGGAATACTCGTTCTTGCAGCGATGTTGCGAATTGATTCTTCCGATTTTTTCGCTTATCACATGGTCATCCGGTGATTACCAGAATGTTCCTGAACACGAGTGGAATGGGGTCTAAAATGTGTTTGATGTCGACACGCAGTTACGTGTTTGGAAGGGGGTTAGATCGTTGGAACGCGTGGTATTCGTTTAACGATCGCCAAACGATCGATCGCCGAGCAAGAAGTGGGAGGAAAATGCGGAATGAGACACATTATACGATATAGCGTTACACGTCGACTATCTCGCGCGCATAAACTGAACCCGAGGCATTTTGTTGCACGAACGACTTACCTCGATCTCACGACACTCCTCTAATTCGATTAATATATCCATCCTCCATCTCTAAGAGACGGACGGTTTGACTAACATTGCGCGCGCTTAATTTATGCACGGTGGATGTTCGACAAAAGTACCGGAGAATAAATTATTTGCCAGACGATGGAAATATCGTCTCCAACGGGGAGAAAGCTTTCGGGGAACCGATCTCGGAGAATCGATGTACCTTGAAAATATTTTGAAAAGTGAGGACGACATGGGAAATGTCGACCTGTATGCTTTTCGCTGACTTACTTTAAAAGTCCCTAGATCGAACTACGTGTATAAGTACGTGGTGCACAGATCATTGCGTCGTTTTGTTCCTGGTTTCTGAAACCACTTCGCGAATACACGAACCTTCCCGTTCATAGTCGGAAAGAAAATAACCCAGTGTCGCGTATGCATCCGTAATATCTTTATCGAACTGGAATGATGAGATGCCCTGCGGAACAGGGGAAAAGCAAATATTTATCGGCGAACCGGTAAAATTTCCTGAGATTCAATTGGCTGGCGTTTTACGTGCTTATATCGAAAAATTTCGGAGCAGCGACATAGAAAAGTAGGTACCTACACTGTAGAAAAGTTCGCAGCAGAAAGGAATAAAACAAGTCCTGGTTTGAACAGAATTGGAAATGCACAGTAGAAAAATACTTCCTAAATATCGAAACAATTTTGCTGAATGTAAACTACAACCGGTTCCGGTAGGGGAGTGCTGTGATTCAACGCGCGAGATAAAACCTCGCGTCGAACGAGAATCAATTGGTCACCGTGAGAAATCAAGATCGTGAACTCTCGATCGTTCGCCGGTGATCGAGAATGTGGTACGCAGTTTGTTCGACAAACTGGTGTCGAGATCGACAAATAACCCTTCTGAAACTGTTGACGCGATAAGGTTAAGAGGGGAAAAAGAATCGTTTTCAGTGAAATGTAAAAAATTAAACCAGTCGAATACCGAGTATTACGGAAAAATTGAAAAATTCTCCAACGTAAATGCACGGAATCTGGATGATTACACCAAAGGGAGTGAAACTATCAGATGATAAATGCAGCTACAATGTGTTATCTTATACAGATTTAAAAACAACAAGTTACGACCCCGAGTACTGTAATTTAATATTGAAATGCGTTCGACCTTGGTGTCCATCGATGTTGTGGGCCATTTTTTTTTTTTTCATCGATCACATCTTGCGCTTTTCGTAGTCACCAGGGCATACATATTGCTAATTGCACAGTACAGGAACAAGAATCCTGACATTTCCAAAATCACGGTGATTCCCAGCTTCTCGGTATCTTTATTGCTTCAGCGCCTATTACAGAAATTACAGCTGGGAGAGGTACAATTATTGAGATATATAATATACCGAGCGAATCTCCGAAGAAGTTGTAAAATACGTATCTACGAGATAAAGTGCCTTCTAGGAGAAAACGTACGATCTACTAGCGACAAGAGAAGAAAGTAAAGGAGGAAGCAAGTTTTTAGTAACTAGCAAGAACAGCTCGCCAACAGATTATCGACAAACACTTTCGATATTGGCAAATTGCTCTTACTGGGCATCCGTTGGCACTCTCTCTTCCTCCTTCCCTCTCCCTTTAGGTTGATCTCTGTGTAGGTTCGCCTGGTGAGCTTGCTGCCAGTCGAGAACCATGTCGTTCGCCCACAGGAGAAGTTAAATCGAATCCGCTAACTGCAGCCTAAGAACAAACCGGAAGGGACGAGAAGAGAGAGGGTGGACGGTCTCGATACGCGGCTAACTTTCGTGGAAGTTTGATGCTTCGTAAATCAATGGCCATTCGTCGGGCCACGTTAAATTATTCTCGGCTCGGCGCACCTTCCCTTCGATAGAAGATTCTATGGATTTTAACGTGGGGAGCTTATCTATCAACTGAGAGTGATTACTTCAAACCAAGACGATTTTCGAGTCGAAGAGGTGGAATTTTAGAACAACGATCGAAAAACTTTTAATCGAAACTTCCTAATTAGATTTATTCGAAAAAGATTCAAAGAATATTCGCCCGTAGTGCTTCATATTATCTGCTATTTGTAGCTAGTAATACTTCAGGGTTACATAAAGCACAAGCGTGTTACATTTGTTATCGCGCCTCTAGCTACTTCCATTTTTTCTTCCTTCCTTCCTCTTATTCTGTGTTTTCTTCTCTTGTTTGTTTCTTTTTTTTTATAATAAAATTCAACGAGCTTGCAGTCGATTCGCCTGAGCAAGTTTGCACGGCGGATAAAGTTACGCTGCATAAATGTAACTTTGCAAATGAGCCACGCGCGGAACAATGGGAAGAGAGCGTGTCTCTTCTGGAAAACTCCCGTCTCAGAAAAAATGTCCTGGAACGAGATACCAAGACACGGCCGACGACCCTCCCAACCATCTTCTTTCCTGTTATGTAAGAAAGTCGAGAGGAAAAGAAGAGTGGAAGTTTGTCGCAAGATTATCGTAACCGGTATCACCGGCGGAACGACGAAAAAATGAAGAAGGTGAATTTCTAGGGACGCGAACATTGGGTGACAAGATAGCAGACATTGAATACTTTGCTCCGAGTCTTAAGCGTCATTAATAATTCCAACGGATGATGCTTGAAAACTTTCGATCGTTACTTCCTTCTAAAGAAGCACCTATCAGCAACCACGAAACTATAATAACTCAACTGCATAGATTGGAAATATATTTGCATATGGCGGGCTCTTAATCATTAAATACGTGGCATTCGTTGGCCGTATTTTTCCAGGAAGCTGGTAGAATTTACAGAACGTGAATTCTCGTTTTCCAGTTCTCACGGAAAATACTATCGAATGAATGGAGCACGATTTCAAGGTGCACGGTAAAGCTGAAAGCCCCGTAAATACGGTTTTTCACGTCGTTTTCGGGTGCAGGAAATTTGCCGAAAGGGCAGAAACAGGATGGGCAAAAGGGCCAGAAACGAAGGCAGATCGAGAGAAAGATAGAGACGCAATACGTGGTTCATTCAGCGAGCTGACCCCCGCGGTCGAGGGTAAAAGCGACAGTTTAAGCCCATTAAGATATTTATGGATTGGCCTTCCACGCTAGCGAAATGGGGGTGAGTAGATATAGGAGGGCGCATACGAGGGGTTGGCTATTCAAAGGTCTGACGGCACGCGACTATCCAACGATTCCTTTCGCTCCGACGTCTTTCTCGCCAACCGACATCAGCACGAACACCTTTCGGGGGTGGTGCATCTTTACTCCACTCGGTCGAACGGTGAAAAACGAGTCGGTGATTTATGAAACGCTGTTGGACGAAGAAATCTCTTTAATGGGATGTCTAAACGTCTCAATTTCGACGCTTAATACGCGTTCTAGTCGACTCGTACAATCTTCATTTTACTTTCGAAGTTGATACGAACGTTTTCGTGTCGTGATTCGATCGTACTTGAACCAATCCACGTTATTTTCCATTTATCACCGGGCGAATTTTGCTGGCAACGCATCAGCTCTTCGTCGGTTTCATTTTAGCTTCAACAAGCTGACCGCGTACTCTTTCTCTCTTCCAGTATTCTTTCTCGGAAGCGTTGCAAATGCGTAAAAAATCTGGTTAATTAGTATTAGCGCGAAGAGTTTAATTAATTCCGGGGTTAGTCGAATGAGGACTACACCGACAGTTTGAGGTCGAACAGCACGTACGAACATCAGTCGTTAGATCGCATTAACGTGCACGAGTATTTTCCAGTTGGGCACGAACGAGATCTCGCATTCTGCAGACGCGCTCCTTTCTTCCTCTTTAATAAGAGCCGCCTGTGTACACTGTACACGCTTGTATTTCGACTTCCGGCTGGCCGGAGTCCCCCGGTGCCTAACAGAGATGCATTGTGTGCAACGAAGCACCTGGCACGCGCCAGCTCCTGTCTTTATGTAGCCGCCCACTCTCTCTTTCTCTCGTCCTCTCTCTCCTTTCCTCCCTGCTCTCCGGTGTGCACCACCTTCGCTCCATCGTTGGAGCTGTTTCGCTCGTACTCACGTACCGTTCCCCCGTCCTACCACCCACACGTGCGCGCGAGTCGTTATCCTGTGGATATCCTCCGGACGTCTGCCTTCTCCATTCGAGTTCCTAACAAGATTTTCATCTCAGATATCTCGAACTCGGTTAACCGCGCATGGACTATTAGCGATAAAACTTGTTCGGTAAGTTCGTAATTCAGCTCTGCTCAGGAGGAATAAATGTATCTTAATAAATACGATCAAACAAATTTCGTTTTCCTATGGCCAGATAGAATGCACTCATCTGCGGGCAAATATCCCTCGTGCAACGTATATCTCGACACGTTATCTTTATTTCAGCGGTACCGCGAGTTATGATGAAGTCGTCGTGTCGATCAAGATTGCGACGCATGCAAACGACGAATAACTGAAAGAACCTTCCTCCCCTCGAATACCATTCTCGGGTGTTACAAATTGCTCAACGATTTCCCATGCGAAATCATGGAATCGCTTAGAAGATTATTTCGTTTTCGGCGGCATGATGCGTCGGCTAATTATACGTCCCGTTAAGGAACGATCCCTCGGTAAATAAACTGATCGCCGTAAAGTAGTCTCAAACTACCCTCATATAACTGGAAGGGTCGGTCAGGTCTGGGGACGTCCTGACATACGATCGCAGTCGCTTGGCACGCGTCTACGGTGCCTGTCAAAATATGCGTCGAACCCCTCTCTTCCGTGACTACTCGTCATCCTCGACCCTTCGAAGGCCAAAAGGCACGTACGTACCTCCACCCACTCGGCGTCCCTTCACGCGTCTGTCGTCGATTTCCTTTCGAAAACCCTCCGTTTTAGGAGTCGCTCGTACACAAGCAACCACGCTATACATGTTCACTCAGTCGAAGCTTTGATTTTTCATCGAAGAAATATACACCCCTATAGCTTCTCGTGTTTCTGTTTGCTCCGGGGGTCGCGAAGAAAGGTCGTGGGGATCTTCTCTATTAATCTTGGGGACATTCCCAGTTTCTGTGAGACAAACACGTTCGATTGATTTACTATCGAAATATGCGAACGTTCGTCACTTGACACCGATAATTGTTATCATCGATTTTTAGCGTGCTCCCCCTCAAGATAATCGTATTATGTATTTCTCATTGATTCGTCGGAAATTGTTCTTGCTTCTTAGAACCCGTATCATTCTCAATAGTCTAGACTAAAAGAAATTAAATCGATCTGTGGAACGTTGTTTCCGCCGACCTTTCAGACTCCTTGGAATATCAATCGCGCGTTCTAATAAATCGTATCTGAGAATCAGCGTGTCTCCGGCCACGCGTGAGCGTTCGATTAAGCGACAGGAATATAAACGGGATACCTCTCGTTTCACAATCTATTGACATTCGATAGTTAAAACGAGTACTTGAACATTATTATTCGTTCTGGGAAATATCGACTCCATGGAACGACGAGCTCAAACATTTTCTAGAAATAGACGCGTTCGAGGAGAACGATAAGATAAGTTCGCGAAATGGAATCTTATCTAGGCGCCTGGTCTATCTTCGTTTTCTTTTTCGCGTAGAAAGCATCGGCGTTTTTTAAAAGGGGTAAGAACGATAGGCGAGAAACGTTGCCTGCCTCTTATCGCTCGTCATCGTAATTAACGCGTACCGTCACGCAGCTGATAAAAATCGTTCTAGCCGCTCGTGACTCACTATGTCGTTTGCTTCCTTATGGCGACGCCGTGTCACCGGAAGCTCTTAACTTTTCCGGAAATTAATAACGTTTTAATCGATTCTTTAAACGTCGTCGCGTTAATAGAAGTGGAAAAACGCCGGCTACAAAAAATTTCGTCTGATCGCAATCTGGCAAAGTTTGAGAAACTCGTAAGCCGAGGCTATATATTATCAAACTCGATTAATTGTTTTCCACGCGATATCGAGAATTAAACGCTTAATCGAAACGTTGATAAATCACGTCGATCGTGTTTTCCACGTACCAGAGGAAGACGAAACACTCGTCGTCCTGCTTCGCCTCGTGTTATTCCGTTCTTTTCTTTTTTTTCTTTTTTTATACGCCGCCTTAACAGAAAACCTTGCATTCGAAAGATAATATCCGTTTTCGATTTCGTTTCTTTCATCATAAATCTTACAAGAAGAAACAGATAATCGATATTGCGGCGACGATAAACAGCCGCAGTGGTCTTATCGCGGTCTCTACGGAAACCTGTGAAGATAGGTCAGTGACTAGCCAAAGGAATTTACCAAGAAAAGAATTATTGAGAACACAAGCTACGCAGGATAAGGAGAAATGGATGGTGATTTCTTTTTCTTGGAATAAAACCGGGCCATCGTAACTCGGTCGAATGACAGAGAGAGGGTTGAAAATGTCGTATATACTGATAAACGTATGCCATTTAAAGGAATTTATCGTACCCTCTCGTCGTTGTTCTACGCCCCGTGAAAGTCTTCTTGATCTATCTCATGAAAATGTGTAGAAAGATCACTTTTACCGTGACGCGGGAACTTTACGCACAGAATCGAGGTATTGCCAAGCGATTCATTATCATTTACTGAAAATTATACGATACAGCTAATTACACAATATAGCTATCGACCTATCGACGTTTTTATATGATCAGAGATCAACGGATATCTGTGAAACAGAAACAGGCACGAGAAGAACCGAGGAAATCGCCAATGTATTTGCATTAATAGGCAGGTTAATATTGATGCGCGTACTAATCCTATACCGATGCTGCGAGATATCAATATTGATAATAGCGTGCGAATCTTTGGCGGTGCTCGGTCATCCGTAGTCTATATGTATCCGCAACGAATCAATGGTCGCGCCATCGAATTTGTACCGTAGCAGCCGCGACTCTATCATTACTGGTCAGCCAGCCCCTGAATTCGCGCTCTTTCACCCTTTAATAGCCGACAATCATACACATCCACGTTAATAGGGAAATAGACTCTAAAGCGACTGATCAAATGGTAATCTTGATTGCTTTGTGAGTTTTACCAACATCGCCTTCTTTTTTATTTAACTTCAAAAAATCTTCTATCTGGACGAGTCGCTGGCAACCAGTTACCGGCAAAAGCTTCCACGTAGCGATTGTAAAACTCGATTTCCCTGCGTCTCGTGTTCAGTCTCGAATAAACACTTTTTTAAACAGACACTTGCGTGCCGCGAAGCAATGTCGCGATCGGTCATTAACGATAACGAATATTATGCTTCTCTATCGTTTATTCCCCATGGTCGTTGTTGCCCAGCTGTCAAAAGAGTTTGATCTTACCCGATAACGTCGCGACATGGAGGAATCCATCGTGTGACCGGTTAATTCACTGAATGATAATAATAATTTGCACGCGGGTATAGAGCGCGAAGAGAAAAGATACGAGGTTTGCGGACGAAGGAAATGATTACTTACACGAATAAATGATAGGATTGCACTTTCCAAACGACGAGAAATCCATTAACGCGCGGTTGCCTGAAAGCCAGAGAAATAATTCCATCGATAATTGAAATGAAAAAAGTACAATTTTCAAGTCAGATTAACCTTTAATTGGTTCCGTGCTACAGCATTTTAGCTCTCTCAAAGATTATACCTCCATTTGTTTATTTATGTTTTTAACGTTTTAACAACTTTTAACATTGCATCGGAACCAGGCAGCAAAGGGCGGATGAACGAACAAAGTGCATTTGCTTCGTCCCAAATACGTTTTGCGTGAATGCTGGCGTTTTGCAAAAACGCGCTGTCTATGGAAGGATATACAACACCGAAACTCTTCGCAATCAAGAAATAAATTCGCGAGAGCCTGGCGTGCGGAGCAGGATGCGCGGAGTAGGGCGTGCAGAGCAGCCGTGTCTTTGCTCCAGTTCTTGCCTTATGGTCGTTCGGTTTCGGTGGTGCAACGGTTCCCCGTTCTTTTGCGACGCGGCGGTGATTTGTCACGTGGTGGGTGGCGAACGATTACGTTGCATTTGCAATTTCACGCGGCACTCCTCTCGCCTCGCCGTTTCTTCTGATCTCTTTCCTTGTGCTCGCGCGATCCACCGAATACCACTTTGTTCGTCTTCGGCCCGCAGGCTCCGCGCCGTCCTCTCTCCCTGTTTCCGAAAACGCGCCACGATCTACGGAATTCAAGAAGTTTTGGGGAACGGGGGCAGACGGTGGCCAAATTACTCGGGCCGCAGATGATTGTCTCCGTTTCGTTCCGACGGCTCGGCACCACCCTGAATGTGCCAGCTAAATGAGAGCGTGACAAAAACACCTGGAGAAACCGTTCGTTCTATTAAACTCCCGCTCTAAGTTTGCCCGCAGCGCTAAGTAGCGACTGCCGCCAACTTGTGACAGACGTTACGGCGTAATCGTCGGTTTCTCCTCGATACCAATCGGATCTCGAGGCTCAACGATTTTCAAAATTCCCAGAGAAATCGGACAGCGCTCTCTTGGGCGGAGGCGCGGCCAAATCTCGCAGATTGAAATACTGTAAGTTCGACGTGCGCGTCGCAGTCATTTACGCGAGCGCATTCGTTTCGCGCGATTTTCTCTTACCAGATGATAACGGTTGTAGTATCCTCTTACACGGCCGGGCCATGCGCTAATGGAGAGAATTAGCAGGGCAACGCGTTCGCGCGCAACGATGAATCGGGAAAGAGCCCGCTGTGGCGATGACCAAATTACTCGCGGCGCAGATGATCGTCTCTGTTTCGATTCGTTGCTCTTCTCGTCGAGAGAACTGCGCTCCAGATAATCTGTCAGGACCGCAGAATCCGGCCGTGGCCCTGCCTGGGAACGAAGCGGTGCGAACCAGACGAACCGAGGGTCATCGACCAGAACAGAATGGCCCTCGTTTTTGCGGTCCGCGTAATGTCGTGCTCGTAGACGAACCGCGGATTAGCAGGATCGTCCGTTCGATCAAAGAACCTGCTGGCAAAAACTGGCTGTTTTTGGTGAAAACAGGAATCGTTCTAGGCTCTTTTCCCAGTTTCTACAAAATGGCCCCTGTTCCTTGGCTATCTTTGCACCATTTGCGTTAACCGAACGAGTACTCGAGGAGGAACAAATTCGCCAGACCAGGACATCCGTGTACCTAATATTCGAGGGCGTGAAACGATCGTAATGTTGGAAACGTATCTATTAGTCGTCGCGTGCAAGATGCCGCGTGGAGTCGGCATCGTGACACGATTGTTGATGCATCGTTAAAGGAGCGCAACGATCTCTCCATCCCCGAGATAGAGAATTGCGGAGAAACAGTTCCGTAATAGTAACGAGTCGTCGCGAGCAGCGAAGAATTCACCTCTCTCCGCTCACGAGAAAATATGTTAACAGGGAAGCGTATCGGGCATCCCGGAAGCCATTGGCCGGCGCTCGCGTTATCTGTTTCAGGTGCATTGAACGCATCTCGACACGATGATGATACGAGCGCAACGGAGAGCGAGAGAAAGAGAGCAGCACGAGTAATGGTTATCAGCCGCGCGTGCCTCCTCCCCGTTCGATAGGAACTTTTCTGTTGCTTTTCATCGAGGATCATTCGAGAGATTCCAGGACTCACGTTATCAGTCGTCGCCGCGTGTTTGCTTTTCTCTTTCTCTTTTCGCAACTTTTGAAATGCCATGACCGGATAAACGATCGCGCGACGAGTAAATCCTGGCCGTCTGTCCCATGGCGAGTAGAATCCGGAGCAAACTTAAAACGCATAAAATAATAACTTTAACGAGACGCTACGTCACCATGGCTGCATCTCTCTCCATCCTTTGTCACGAAAACGATGCTTCTTGCTAGACGTGAGAAGGATCCGTACTAGGCAATCGCTCGAACGTGGTTCGATCGAACGAAACGATCCACATTCCTCGGTCGGATAGGTCCTTTACCGATCCACGTACACGAGAGATGAGCCACTTATACGGACGACGAAGTCTCGATTATGACCTCTCTACGTGATACGTGCGTGACTATCCGGAACGGGAGGTAGGTTGGCTTCCCGAGGGATGATGTCGGACCATTTAGTCAAGTGTTATAATTGCTGACACCTGCATAATGGAACGATGGATCATTAACGAACACGAGTAGCTTAGACAGACGAGATACGGCAAACCGACGATTCCACGACATTTCCGTTTTCCTTCTCACACAAATTTTTCATCTAATCCACGAAAAGTTTCGAGTGCCGTTAACCGCGAGAATTTTCCAACAATATCTAACGATATTATTCGCGTTAATCTCCCGTCATTTACCAACATCGTGTAGAATCGAGCAACAAAATGAAGTAGAAAACGAAAGAACAGGATATTAAGATTTCACAGGGACTCGAGGCACGCTTCGACTCCATTTTCTACGAGAAATTTCGTGCAAGCTCGACGATATCGTTATCACGAACAGACATATTTCGCCGTGCTCTCGGGTGGAAGGTTATGGATTATTTAAAGATTTCCGTGCAATCATCACGCGAGCCGTGGCGAGTCTGCGAGCGAAAATAATCGTAGAAGAGGAACGACGTTATACTCTCCACGTATATCGTGATCCACTCTCCCTCTCTCTGGCTTGCCGTGTGTTTACGTTGCGGCTACGGGGCACGTGCATGTACGCGACTACAACTGCAATTGGCGTGTACGAGCGCGCGCCCGAGCTGCGTTCGCCCTCGCCCCTTCGCTCCCGTAGGGACGTTCTCGAGCATTTCGGTTAGGGTGATAATTGCCGTTAGTGTTCCCTGTGACGCACGCATATGCTCGACGCGCCATTGCTCAGGTATGCGCCACGCGATCCCGTCGACGCGTACGTGGTCACGTTAAGCTCGATTCCTGGTTCGTATCGGCCCCATCCTTTCCGACACGCCCGCCATCATCGATTCCAACGAGATATCTTGCCAACGCCGACCATTAAGCGTTTGATCTTTCGCAGGATGGGCGTTGAACCGCTTTGTTACGCGCGACGATGCCGATCGTGTTTGATCATGTGCGTTCCGGATATTGAATCATGCCGTAATACCTATTCAAGGCTGTCCGCGTGCAAGTATTAGGACGATTAGATGCTTTGACATCGATCTGTCGCTGCCGTGGACTAAGTACTAATCGATTCTTCGATGCTGAACGTGCCACAGTGATTTCGTCAAGGAAATATATAAAAATCGAGGGTTTCCACTGTCGATCGATGGTATTATGTCGAGTGTCGAGTTATTGGAATTTACTCACGTATGATCGAATTAAAGATATTTCGACAAAAGGAGGCAATAATCCTTGGAACAGCCGTTCTTTCATGGTTGATCGTGTTGTTGGCAAAGTCCTGCTGGCGTCCATGGCGTCCAGTTGCTTGGTCGATCGGTAGCGCTCGATCCACGAAATCGCCGTACAACCGAGCGAACATTTATTTCTCGTGCTTGAAAGGACAACGAGAGAGAAAGAGAGAGGGAAGGAAGTATGGTAGGGAAGAAAGAAAGGGCAAGAAATAGAGGGGGATGGAGGATAGTGTAACAATACGGCATATGGCGCGTGCTCGTCCAGAATGCAATGGCAGCAACACGCGATGCAGTTCAGCTGCCGACCGCATCATCGTTCGGTTCTCGCATGAACCGAGCATCGAGCTGTCTCGGGTTCTTCCTTTATTCTCCTCTCCTTTTGCTCTTGTCCCTTTCTTTCATTCATCCTTTCTCCACCAACTTTCTTTTCGTCTTCGATCTTTCGTCTATTTTTTCATCGATTTCACCTCTGTGAGATAGCACTAACGAGTACTAGCCCCTTCGAATCTCTCTTTCTAGTCTCCTCACCAAAGAGATCGAGTCTTTGGAGGTTGTTCGCAGGGTTTCTCGCGGGACAAAGTTCTGGCATCCCGAGCCGGGGCCCCCGGGGCGAGAAATTCGAAGGATCCCGAGCACGTTGCGTGCTCCCTCTCCCAGCGGCACCACGAGATATTAAGAGCTACCTACGTCTTCGTTACGTACGTTAGCTCGCCTCGGCCCACCCATGCTTGATGGCGAGACGAAAAGCATTACCCCCGAGGGCAGCCGCGAGCCCCGAAACCAGCCTCGTCCCGTCTCTCTTTCCGTGTCCCGCGTCGCGGTTCCTCTTTGTCAACTTTCCAATCGCGGCAAAATTCCATCTTCTTTTCGTCGAGCTTTGCATGACGCGGCATCGTTATCGTTTAGGAGAACCGATGGATACGAGTGGCCGTGTACAATTTCTAGTCGGACAAAAATATGAAGACACAGGGAATGGAGCAAAATAATACTATGGAAGCTAGAGAAACAAACAAGACCGTATGAAAAAAGAAGAGGCTGTAGTTTGATACAGCGAGTGCACAAACGCGCAGGATTCTCGGAGAAATCTCATTCCCTCGTAGCTCGAATCGTACAAACGCGCAATTAGCATTTGGAATAATTTCGCGATACGCAGAGGGGCACGGCGAAAGGGGAGTAAAATCGTAGTGGCGCGTTTCTCTCGGATCTGTAGCGAGAGAGGAAGGACGAGAGTAAAAAGGAGGACGGGAGAGAAAGAGGGGCGGCGGTGTAATGGTGTTGGCCTCTGCATCGAGCACGGTGGCTGGTCGCACCTGTCGCGATCACGGTGGTCTCGTCCAACCGAGAAAGAGACGCCCCCACGGCTCAAACGGGTCCCGAACGAGTTCGGTTCCGTTCGAAATTCCTTCCAATTTCGCTGGTCTTGTACCACGCTGCACTCGACTCGTTTCGAATCTTCGGTCTAGAGCTAGATCGCCGGAGAACGAGCGGGGGACTTTATTTTAGAGGGGAACGTAATTCGTTGCTCGTCAACTAGACGAAACAACCAGGGCAAACTTTACCGGCCGACAACTTCGTTATTTCTTTCTCTGTTTGTGCGCGAGAATTTCGCGCTTTAGAGAAGTTGCCGAATGATCATGAGGTTTCGTATGGCGAACGCAATAATCGTTATTGTTAACGCCGAACTTAATCAAAGCTTGGCCAGCTTCTCGAGTAAACGAACGCCACGACTCTGTGTAATTCGCTCGCGATGAAGTAACTCGAAGAAACCGGTGAGCGCGAGAAGTTTAATGAAGTTTGCTTCGGCGTACCGTCCTGCTGCAAAGTTTTTCAAGCAAATGAGTCACAGCCCGAGAGGATCGGTGAGATCGAGTCGTTGCGCGAGTGCCTGAATTTTCGGCACCCGATTCGGCTTAACAGTTTTTAAGGTCATTACGAACCATTTAGACGCGCGCCGCTTGCCCTTTTTACCGTGGCTAACGAAGACATTATAAGCGACCGCTCCTCTCCTCACTCCTTCCTATGGCTTTCTTTTTCTGTCTCCTTCGTCCCCTTGTACCTTCAACTTTTCGTTCGTCTTTTTCCCACCCCCTCTTCACCTTTCACTTTGCACGGCCATCCTCTCTTCACCGTGGCCATTACGAGGTATCGTTAATGCGGATCCTGGCGGTACGACCAGCGAAACCATCGAAAAATGCGCGTTCTTTGCGTTTCATTGTAGCGCGGAGAGTCGAACGCGGTGGACACCGTGTGGTGGACCGAGTGAAAGTCGAAATCAATCTGCGATCGATCGTTGGCCGATAAAGAGTATGTCGGTTCATTTACGCGGCGAACACGAAACACTTCGTTCGTCGATTACTCTCCAAACGAAACGCATACAGGCCACGTTGTAACGCGCGATACGATCTAGAATCGGGCGAGAGATCGTCCAGCGAGAGTGTCGCGTCCTTTTGAAAACGGAGTCATTGCATCTTAACCGCAATTAAAACGTTGTACGCGCATCAAGAGCCGCTTATCAACTTTCGCCTTGGATCTTTTCCCGCGGGGCCGGTGGCTCGGCCAGAGTCGCGCTTATCAGTTGCAACGAGATCTGCCGGAGGAGTCTGACATGATTGCATAATGCCACGCCAATAAGAACTCTGCACGACCACGCGAAACGGGGGAAGAAAAGAGGACAAAAGCATCGCAACGATGCGTCATACTCGACGAATGGCCGCGTAACGTCTGTCCGTCTCTCTTTTTCTCTCGGCGCACTCCTCTCGACTTCGTCGTTCCTCCTCGAACGACGACGGCGCGGAATCGATCGTGCGGATCGATCGACGACAATGCTCTTTCCGAAGCGTAGCGTATATACGATTGCATAACGGTACACGTCAGAGTACAGCGCGCGTACGCACACCGAGAACGCGCAACGAAAATCAGCAGGACGAGTACGCGACGCGTTGCGCACCGAGTTTCAACGAGCAGCACAAAAGGAAGCGATCGCACGTCATACTTAACGAGGGCCCGTCCTCCCTCCCCGTACCCTCATGCTCTCTTTTCCTCCCTTCCTCTCTCGTTCACCTCCTCGTCGTCTCGATCTTTTTTCGTCTCCTCCTGCCTTATTCTTTCCCCCGTCAGCTCGTAGGTTCGAATCTCTGTTTATCTTTATCTCTTTTGGTTTGGTTTGTCGGCTCGCGGCTCGGCACCGTGATTACAGGGTACCCGGCACTCACCTCGGTAACTCTGGTGGTCCTCTCTCCTCGTACTACCAGAGGGACGATGCGCAGCATCCTCGGCAGGAGCAAGGAGGACCCTACCTCCCGACTCTTGGCGTCTCCTCTTCTTCTTCCTCCCTTCGTCTCAAATCTTCTCCTCTTCTCCTTGTCTTGTTCTCTTTTGCTCCTCGTTCAACTCCGTCGTATCCTCCTTACCTTCTCCTCTCCCTCTTTCCCTCTCTGTTTCCTTCACCTGTCTCCGTTCTCTACGTCGCTCCGGCTGTCTATCTTCTCGACTCTCTTTTTCATTCGTCCCGTTCGATATTACTTTTCTATCTTCATTGTATTTCGCTCGGCTTTATTATCCTCGTCATTCGCGCTTTAACCTCGCTCCTCTCGTCCACCGTCGAACCCGTCCGTCCTTTTCCTCGTTCTCTTCCTTGCCCTTACTTCTTGCCACTCGGCCTTCTTACTCCACCGATCTCCACCTCCTTCCCCTCCCTCCTCTGACCGCCCTTCGTTCGCTACTCTCTTCCTTTCTTCCTCTGCTCGCTTCGCTCTCCTCCTCTCCCCCGGCACTAACTACCTGTGTCTTATTAGCGATACAGTCGGGGCGAAAAGGTAGTCTTGCTTGCGCCGCTGATGTGTTAATCAGGTGATTCCAAGCGCCGCCGACGTTTTGCGCGCGCACGACACTTTTCTTGCCACTACGAGCGATTCTCTCTTCTCGCTTCCACGTAACACCACCGGATCTAACCCTTTTCTCTCTTCCACGCGTCTAGTTTCGCGTTTACCAATTCGTTCGGTTACGACGTTGTCGAACCGTTTTCAATCGGTGTGCCCGCTCAATATCGCTGTATCGACTGCGTGCGACCAAAACAAGCATGGAACTCGTTCCAATCGAGTCGTTCGCGATGTTGAATTGTTAAGACTGTTTCATTATCCGCCGATTGCCGTTTCGCAACTGACTTCCATCCGCTCCGGGCAAAGCTGATTAATTAAATAAGTCGAGGGTCTCTCGCTAAAAATCATTACCGCCCAGATGATGGATTAACGACCTCGTTTCGTTTCCCCAGTCGCTATAAAACAAACGGGCGTTCCAGTCGATAATTCGTACGATGAAATATTCATTCGGCTAAACTATCGTATCTTTAAGCAAAAAAGTTTTAATGGCGCAAAATCTTTCATAGCAACAAGAATAGCTTAACCGTGTTACTTACAAATCGAATATCGCTGTTCCAAATAGACCGAGGGTATAATCGAATGCGAATTCGAGAAGACGCTACGACAATGATCGCCATTCGTCGGCTTTTACGCTCGGAATTTTCGAGTCTCGATCGCAGCTTCGCTCGCGACGCTCTGTCCGAGTTACCGTTATCGGTCGCTCGTCCATGCGAGACGTTTTTCGAAATTGGCGATGAAAGAAATACGACCACGTTCCACTTTCTAACGATTGCGACGGTATTGCTCGATCGACGTGGATGGAAAAAATTCAGGTGCTCGAAAAACGAGATAACAAGAGCAGGGGTAGAAAGAAAAGAAAGGACGGGAACGAAGTTTCGTTGGCTGTGGAGAGCATGAGCCGAAACGAAGCGGCATGGCCCCGTAACGAGGAGTTAGTCTTCCACCTGTGGCTAAAGGAGAGAGTACTCCGATTTTCCATCCCCTTCCAGGTCCGGGCGATCCTATTAGGAGTGCACGCGGCGATGCGCTCGCGGACTCTAACGAGCCGTGAGAGAAAACTGCTGCAGCCGGTTCGGTGGTGGCCGTGGCCACCACCTCTAATCTAAAGTGAATTTCAGCCGCGAACCGGCGCCGCGACGCAGCCGATTTATTTTCCACGATTTTATGACGACCATCCCCTCGCCGCCCTCGTCTCTGGCATCCGACGTTGGCGTTACTGGGGCGGTTTTGGTTAGCGCGCAAAATGTCCTGCGGTTCCGGCGCCGGAGTAATGCTTTCGGTGCCAATTCGCTTTAATTACGGCCGGCTGTAATTATCGAGTTCGGCTGCAAGGAACAACGACCGGGCTCGATGCTGCCCCGAGAGACGTTCACTTTTACCGTTTGCTCAAATCGTTTAATTGCACGTCGTTTGCGTCTACTGTTTTGAGGTCGTTCAAACCACGTCCCACCCTCATCCCTCTGCCTTTTCACCGCGTTTACTCTATTGTCCTTAAGTGTCTTTCGAAAATCGTTGCATTTCGTCGTTAAGGAAATCGTACGTGGGTCGAACGACGACGACACGTTTTGTCGAGGTGCTGTATTTATTTTCCCCGGCTTGTCGAGATAAATCGCCGCCGGAATTGATACTCGGCAAATGGATGCAGTTCGCGAACCGTTCTCCTGCGTGAAATCAGATAGCCCTTTAGCCAGAAACGTTCCTCGGTTGTATCTTCTTGCCTCGCGTCCCAGCCAGCGAGATTTGGAAGGCTGACAATTCACCGTCGACCGGCCCCAGAGTGTCTTTATTCAAAGTAACGATCCACGTAGCCCGCCCGGGAGAGGATGTCTCCATCGAGAGAGCGACAAGCGTGGCGGCCAGCTCCGGGATCCGGCGAGAGATCTCTCGGTCGGTGGACGATTTTACGATCACGCTGCGAAGCACGGTATACGCGGTAAATTGTTGCCGCGCCGTTAACACGGCCCCGAATAGTCGCGTTAAAGGAGACGATGCGCGCATCATTCTCTCGGCTGAAATTAAGGGATAATCGGGACGGAGAGCGAGTAGAGGATCGCGTGTACCGAGGATAAAACCGGACTCTCACGTGTCGACCTGCGAATCGTCGCACCTGCGAGTTTATCAGACGGAAGAGGCCATAGAGTCACGGTAGCCGTCTTCGAGTCTTAAACGGTCAGCGGTAGTCGTACACTGTCCGTTCCGGGCTTATCGCCAGGAACGCTACCAAGGTAGTTTGAGCTAGCACTCGTGCTTCCACCGGTCGGAATCATTCTATCGGGGAGGCCTTAACGCCTCGTTGAATCTCCACGGAAACGTTCGCGTGTTGCCATTTTCTGGCCATGTTCGTTTGTCAATCTCTAGCGAGCTTCGACTCGGACGCAGAGAAAATGATAAAAAGGAGCGGGAATAAAGAAACAGGTACGCGGGAATCCACGGTTTGGAGTCTAGAGTTTTCAAAGTCGACGAGAGAGGTTGTAAGTTTCGTCTGGAGGTTAGGCGCTTTGCCGGGACGCGAGAACCGACGGAACTCCCAGCGTAATTAAGGGAATTAAAGAAAAAGTTTCCACGTCGTACGAGAGCTGGCGCGCGGCAGGAGCGAGTACATTACGCGCAGCCGAGGCGACAAATGGCATTCATACGTCGTCGTCGCTGGATAAAAAGCTGCAGGAGTTAACGATGTACCGGAGGACTTCATTACCGCAGGATTCCCGCCTTCCCTCTGGCTCTTCCTCGCGGCCGCCACCCAGGGACGTCATTTTGATGGACCGTTATTTATTGCGCGCTTTATAAATAACCGTTAATCGATACCGAGTTCTCGTTGCTTGTTTCGAACATTCGCGCATTAACGAGTCTCCAAAAAAAAAGACGGATTCGACATGGAAAGATTTTCGGAAACGAGCTCGAACTCTGGTCGATTCGGATTCTTTTTCGTCGTATACGGGAAGGGAATTCAGCCCGGGACGAATTCCTCCGCGAATGCTTCCTCGTCTAGACGATTCTCTGGCGCGTGTAAATAAGAATACAGAAAATTCGTGGAAAAAGAACGAGTTCCCCTGGAACGGACTATTTCGGTAGGATCCGTCGGAGCCACCGACATTCTTGGATGCGTTCGGGCCCAGAAGTGACAATTCCGATAACAAATACACAGGATTTACGAATTATGGCGCGCGGCTCGATGCCGAAAGCGGTGCGTTCAGAGAGGGAAGAATCGCGTTCGGACCAAGTCGAGTTCGCGCATAAATTCGCCACGTCTGGGAATACTTTTGTATGAGGGCGCATCCACGGAGCGAACGGGGGTCCCCGAAAACGGCGCTGTGGCCGGTGTCGGAACGAAGCGAACGAGGCACCGTGTAAGAAGAAAGAACGAAAGGGAACGGGAGTCGCGGAACGTGTAAATTCCTGTGTGGTCGTTTCCTACCTTCTCGTGCCACCTCCTCCGACCACCGTGTTTCTCTCTGTCCCTTTCCTCCCTTTCTCTCTTTCCCCGGACCGCTCTTCCAGCGGCGCACAGGCCGATTTAAATATCAAAGGCGGCTTAAATCTGACCTATACCACGCTGAATCATGTTACCTCTATAGACTTATAAGGGATTTACCAGTGCGCTATTTCGAGGGAACTCCTCTTAGCAGCGTGTTGACCGAGGCGCTAACATCCGCCGGGACAAAGGCGGCCACCGCGATCCTAACGATCGTCCCGGGGAGAGCCGAGGGAGAATGGAAATATGCATTCGTCCTTGGACCCTCCTGTGAGAAAGTTCCTGATCCTGCTTGTCGCTAGCGCGCGCGAGCCTCGACCATCCGCTCGTTTACTCGGGCGCAACCGCGACTGTCTTATTTCACCGAGTGCAATCCTGCTCGCTGCTAGTTCTCTGTAATCACCGTTACGCTTCATTTACACGTGCCTCCCCACGGAACGCGATCCAGCCGGTTGCCGCTCGATTCTGCGCTCCTTTGTCGTTCCATCTGCGATCGAAATTGCCTCCTTCGAGGCGTTCAACGCGGTATCCAGCGTCCGTGACTCTCCCACCCAGCATCTTGTTAAACGACTGCTTATATTACGGAATTTATGACACCCTAATTACGCAAAAACCAACGACGAAGAATCGCGTTTACGATTTCCTCTTCTTATTTCAGATCCGTCTTATCGACGTCGAGATTCCGCTTCGAACGAAAACTGTCGCCCTTTCCTCCCCGCTTTCCGGGCCAACGGCGCGCGACTCCTCCAGCACCTGTGCAATCGTCTCTTATCCGTCGAGGATATCCGCCAGACCAGAGAAATCGCGTTTCCTTCAGGCACAAACAAATTTGCTTTCTCGTCGTTCGAGGACTATCACCGATACGGATTTCCGCGTGATCCTCGATTAGGAACGATCAACGAGGTTCACAAGGCGATTAAACAATCGTGCTAGAATCCAGGGTGCGAGAAACGTGCACGCGTTGAAGGTGGTACAAGACGGTTTGTGTAAAAGGTCGTGGCAAATGGTAACTGGTCGAGAAACGAAACGAGGGGAAGAAAGATGGCCGGTGGTTGTCGTTGGGCCAAGCCTCGAACCAGGTTATATTTTCTCCCCGTACTGTACCTTATTTGCCGATAATCACGAACGGAGATCGGTCCTGGGTAGACAGGGTGATGGCTATTTTAGTGGGTGGAAAATTATATGGCGGCTTCCACAGGCTCTAAAATGGGCAGCTCTTCGGTTACGAACTATAATAATCATTTCGTCGGATGAGGAAGGAGCTGCGGCAGTGGTAGAAGAAGGGGAACACGAGTGAAAGAGTAGGGGTCTGGGATACGCAGGCCTATGTGTATACGAGTCGCTTCCAAGCGTGCCGATGTGGTAGTCAACATATTTACCGGCTCGTTAACGTCTCGTAGAGAGAGGACGACGTTCCCCCCTCAGGGTATCTCGACGTCTCATTCTTCGTTCCTCCCCGGACCCTAATACGCACCCCCAATTTAGTAGTAACGTGACTAGAAGTAAGTCGTTTAGCGGCCGACTGTCGGTAGGCCAGCGTCGTTCGGGTAATTAATTTTGCTCTCTTTTTCGTAGCGCGCATAGAAAGTGGCGGCGGCTAGGGACTCCTTCGATTCCGAGCGAGCACGTGATCGCCGCGCGACGTAGCAAAAATTCCTTCCCTAATTGAGATCTCGCGGTGGCCAAGCGCCGGGGCTGATTACGGCATTCCAGAGAGACTGTTGCCGCGCGCGTGAACCGCGCTGATTGCCACGCCATGCCGCAGAAGAAAGCAGGATCGAACCGCGGGCTAGAAAAACGTCCGGACGAGAGAACCAACGAAATAAATTCGTTCCACGCGCTCTTTCTCTTTCTTTTCGCCAGCCGTGATGTGGTAAGCGTGCATAAATAATAACACGGGTAGAAAACGGACTCGAGCGGTTCGAACGATCCGGTAACAAGATCGCCGACACGAAGCGATCGAAAAATTTATGAGCGCGATCGTCGGAAGGCGGGGTTGGCCGATGCGGTGTCACAGCCACGATTACGCGTCGGCACCCTCCCACGGGAACAGAACCGTGAGAATACTTGTGCCGGCTCTTTATCACTACCGTATCGTTTCATTCCGTCTGCGAAACGAATTCTCCGGCGGATTTTCTTGAATAAAATTTCTCGTTTACAGAGAAGAGGATGGAAGCTTCAGGACCGTTGTACACATAGAAATTAGTAGATAATTTAAAGCTTGGCGCAATCGCAACACGACAAAGACGAGAAACTACGATGGCGATTTCTCGGTTTTGGATCACTCTGTCCCCTTAACGAGCCAACACTTTTCCAACTTGCTACGGTTAACCCAGAAGACCCTCCGCGGGTCCCGGCCCACGGTGATTTTTTCCCTTTTACTCGTTTTTGATTGGCAGCGGAGAGAGGGAAGGGAGACCTATAAAGGGCCGCCGAAAAATAAGACCAAGCAACCCCTTCCCAGCGTTCCTCTCCTCTTATTCTCTATCGTCCCCTTCCTGTTCCTCTTTCGTTCGTTCTTCGTCCAGTGGTCCGTCTCTTCTCCAGTTTTCTCCCTTTCTCTTTTATTTTCTCTCCCCTCCTCTTGCGTGGCCCTACCTCCTCCGCTTTGATTTCGGTAGGTAGAGAGGCTGCGGATTGACCGAGAGGGAGCAGGGCAGAGCGAGAGAGAAGGAGAAGAAACGAGGAGGCCCCCGAAACCGGGCAGTGTGTAATTTTGCGCCGGCTTAGGAAAACACGGCGGCCACCCGCGCGTTTCGCGAGCGGCGGAGATTTAAAAATAAAAGGCCTCCTCCGTGGGTGAGGTCCAAGGGGAGTCGAGGGGTGCAAAGAGAGAGAGAAGAGGGCCAGGCCGATCGCAGCGGCCACCTTGTTCTCCATTCGGGCGTCTCTTTGTCTCTCCGAGGCGAGAAGAGAGCCACTTTGCATTCCCGAGCTACGCGCGTGCTACTCGCCGAAAAGCTCGATGAATCGTGCAACGCTGCGTTCGATCAACGATCGACGCTGCCGAGTATTTTTACATCTCCAAATCGCAGCCGTCCTGTGCACGCTCGAACGGTTGTTTGCCATCAGTTTTTGGTCGATTTCGAAATTACCGGGTTGATCGTTCGTGCAAACCTACCGCGGAATAAATTTCCGGCCAGACGAGCCGGGGTGATTTCGCCAGAGTGAAAGCGCCTGAAAATATTCCGACCCGATTAAATATTTTCCAGCGGCGGCAGCGTTACGAGTACGCTCGTCGTTCGACGATTTAATAGACAAAACTTCGGGAAGGTCCGGTTACGTATTCCTTCCTCGACTTAGAGATCGCGATTAGGGGAGTTTTA
The DNA here is from genome assembly GCF_910591885.1 of Bombus terrestris. Lineage (NCBI taxonomy): Eukaryota > Metazoa > Arthropoda > Insecta > Hymenoptera > Apidae > Bombus > Bombus terrestris. Next base: position 6,757,517 of record NC_063278.1, read on the forward strand.
GGGGTCAGACGGGGGAAAAGCCGAAAATCCTGGTTGCTCGCGTTTTCTCTCTTACGTTTTAATCCGACGCGCACGTATTTCCACGCTCCGTGTGAGTGCGCCCGTGTACGTGCTCCGATAATGGTTTGCGCCGCGGGAGAAAAGACATTTCTCGCCACGTTGCGCCGGGGCTCTCGAACTCTTCGGAGCATAACCACTTTCTTTCGTCTCGAACCGAGAGAAAGGAGCCCGAGGTGTTCGCGGGATTCTTCCACGCCTTCTACCATGTCCTTATCCTCCTTATCCCCTTGTCGAGTCGTCGTATGAAAAACTCCGTATCGCCTGCCGGAATCTTCCCGAACCCGTGGCTACCGTCCAAAGTGCAAGCTTTCTCTCGGACGCGAAATATATTCTCTATTATCGTTTCTCGCCACGGGCTTTCGGTGCTGTCACGCAGAAACGCCCCACTCCCTCGTCACTCGATAACGCCTCTTAAACTCGAAAACACAAATCCCACGTTTCCTTTCTCGTCACTCTGACTCGCAACTTTTGGCTCCCACAAGAAGCCCCCGTTGCTGGGAACCCAAGTAACTCAATTTACGGAAGAATTTCAAACCATCGTATCTCCGCGATCTTCGGTTCTACCCGTATCGACGAACATATTACAACGCCTTGTCGTCGAACTATCGAGCGGAGGTCCGGTTGATGTTGGACGGCTTAATTTCGAAAGCAAAGTTGACGGTAGACAAAATTTTGTCGCGCGAGTCCGAGGCCTCCGTGGATGTGTTTACTCTGCGCCGTCACTTCGTGCTTGTTCCTTTTTCTCGCGTTCTCTTGGCCCAGGTAACCAGATACATCGGCGGCGGCACGCCGTTGTTGGCCAAAAGGGACCCCCACGGCGCCGATGGCGCGGTGGGTCCGCATACGTGCTCTCCTCTCCACGATAGAGACCTCGCCTTTTCGCTCGCCTTATTTTTTCCACGGCCGCCGATCGATATTCTCTCGCCTGTCCTCTCCGTGCCGACCGCCGACTCTCGGCCGTACGCGTGCATTTAGACCACCGATTGCACGCAACGCGTCCACAGTTTCAACGGCCTCTCCGCTCCGCTTCCGCTTGCACAAGTTCCTTCGGTAGTCCGGTTTTTAAACGAGGTTGCAATGGTCTTTGCAGCGGCACGAAAACGGGAATTCCAACCGGGAAATACGAACAACCGGGCTACGACTGCGATCTTTGTAATTTCTCGCTCGAGGCGTTCGAGTTATTAACACGGACTTAAATGTTGCTTCGCGCCGGAGAACATTAACAATGATGGTACGCTGCGAAGCGGATAATACGAACGGTTGAGCAACGTGCTCGCTGGCGAACAAAGTACCGGCTGTAATGACGAGCCTGGTCCCGAAATAAAGTACCATTCGGTTACACCGTAGCCGAGCTAATTTTCTCCTAATTGAAATTTCAGGTTGGAAGTAGGAATTCGGAGATCGGGATCTGAAACGGTTGCGCCGCTTAGACCAAGGCTACCAGAGAGAACAAGGCGCCGTGGTTCCGTGGAGGTAATCTAGATTTCTGAACATCGGCTGGCTGCAGTCAAGCTGGCCGCGTCCTGATAGTACAATACGATATCCGTGATTTGAATCTTCGAGCGTCGTTGTCTTACGATAACGGGGCGAACTATTCGCGATAAGGCCAATGCAGTGATTCGACGGCTAGTTGTTCGATCGTGTGGTTGTTTGGTGATTGAATGTCGCGTCCTACATAACAATGATTCGATTACGTACTTGGCCGATGTCGAAAGACGTCTGACTACGAAACGGCAGAATCCACTAACAATCGTGAAATAGCTTCCCGGGCTTTTGTATTCTGGCGACGCTGGAATATCTTGGCGGTTAGAAATCGGTGGAGATTAAGAGAGCTCGTAATTCACGATTTTCTGGATGATTTCTACCGGTCATAAACGAATGCAACTCCACTATGAATATTCCATTGTGTACCATGCGGTAGCAGTTTGACGGTAAAGCCTCGTTTGTATCGCGCGTAATTCCATTGCGACCCTTAAACCTGCCTCCCCTTCTATTCTAGCGTTGCTTAGTTTCTTTACACGATATTTGCATGAATCTACATAGGCATGATCGACTACGATTTTATGGGCGGTGGACGTTCATTTCCAAATGACTCGTTCGCTGACTTATCCACTTTGTTTCGCTATGAAATTACCATAAGCGTTCGAAACGATCCCTTTTTTTATGGGATTTGTTCGAGCTCGAGCGACGAAAACACTGGGTCAGACGTGTCGATAAACACGATAGAACGTTCGATTTAGTTTCGAATGAGAAAAGCAGTTGCTTCCCGTCTTCCCGAACGTGAACACGAGGGATACGATGGATACGTGTCCAGCCTGTGCTCGAAGGGAAAGAAAAGGAACCAGCGGCCATAAACCAGTTTGTAGTATATGTATAAGAGGCAAATTCGTAAAAGCGTAATCTTACGGTGGCCGGGGGCCGTCTCGGGCCGGGGTCACGTTATGATAACATCTTTATCCTTTCTCGTATAAATTTTACGGGGAACGCCGCTTTAACCGAAATACAGCCGTAACCGACCGCACGAATTATAAGGATCGTTTCGCGGATTAAAGGGACCCCGGCCGCGACGGCGATAAAATTGTGTTATTCCTGTCTCTCTTTCTGCCACGACAAGGGAACGGAAAGGGGAGGTGGTTGGGAACAAAGATATCAAAGGCAACGGACGGCCAGAAGTCTGCGGCGCCACTCTTTCGCGTCTCTTGTTTCCTCCCTAATAACGGACGGATAAACGACTTTTTAACTGGCGTTTGTATAGGGAAACGGTACGATTGTCGCGTAAAACGTCTTACGATCGCGCACATAATCGTCAATTTTCAAACTTTCTCCATTAAGCCTTCTCGTTGTATTGGTTTATGTCCCTTTAAATGAGTTAGTCGAACCGTTCGTACATCCTCCTGGTTGTTCCTTCTACCTCGATAGAAAAACACACGACGCGTGAGTCACTTCGATTCCTTTTATCGTTACGAGTCGCGTCGAACTACGGTCGAACGGTATCGTTCGATATCCATTAATTATCGATCGGTTAAGTGGAAGCACCTACACATATATAGCGCTCGTTCGCATAAACAGGATGTTTAGTAGTTCGGGCAGGCGAGCGTACGAGATATTAAATCTATGCTGTTCCAAAACTATCGGCCACCGCACCGGTGTTTCCCTTTAACTTCCTACATATTCCAGACGCGCGTGGAATTTCAAGTTTGAGTTCGCGTCGTTGCTCGAACAACCCCTAACGAAAGCGTTGCACGAAGATATTCCAATAATGCGAACACGGTTTAGAGGACGCGCCGTGCGTGAGTTTCGTCGCGGTCACCCCCGCGAACGAAGAGAGAGGGTGGTCCTTGCGAGAGGGATAAATCCACCACGTCGCGGGATCGAAACTTTCTCGCACGATCGAACAGAAGCTAAGTCAACGGAAAAATCGATTATACCATTCAACCCTCTTTTGTTGTCTCTCCTTTACCGCGGCAAATAGAACTAGCCTGTTAACCCTCGACTTCTATGTTCGGCTACCTTCCTGTCTCTACAAGGAGCAAACACTTGCCTCGATGCGAGTGTCCTTCTTCGTTCGCTGCCTTCTTATTCGAGTCTTTGTTGTCGGATTTAATTGCGTGATAACGGTGTTACAACCTCGCGCGGATTTTCTACCTTTGCTCGCGTTTCCGAGGACAAACGATATCCTGGTTGCCTACTTATGGCGTCGAGTGATACGCGTTGCGAGAAGCAGCACGCTTTGAAGGCTGCCTCGTCTGTTTGTTACGTAGAAGCACCGTCGACGTGGGTGAGCTGACCTCGGCCATTCTCGCTACATTGTTACACATTCCTCGGATATTAACCGCGACGCGATTCTCTCGCGATCGACTGAAAAGAATTCCGCGAGTCGGATTGCAGTCTGGAAGACAAAGGCGCGACCTCGGCCGGGGTTAAATTGCTTCGCGTACCCAGTCAACTTCTCGCGCAGTTCTCTCTTTTAACGTTTTCCGTGTACGGTTTCAAACGGCGGGAAACGGAGGGACCCTGCGAGAAATGGTTCGCCAATGACTCAAAGTGCGAGATTTATTTTCGCCGGCGACCAGACTCGTTTCGCGAATCGACGCGATTCGTTCTCCGTGCACGAGGATTTTTTCCCCGGTGACTTATCGAATTCATACCTGATGTCCTCCATATCGATTCCCCTCTGGCAGAGATTAATCGTGCCTCGTAACTCCCGACGTATCTTCCTTAGGTTTAAAAATTCACGCGAACGTACGTCGTATTTCCGCGTTAGACGCGCGTGTGTCTTCGGGAAAGACGGCAAGAGAGAAGAAGGAAGTGTACGTTTTCCCGTTAGCAGCAGCGAAGACATAGGATACGGAGGTTGTACGGTATAAAAATGAAATCGAAAGAAATTTGCTTTCTTGCAGGTCGGGCGAGACGGTAGAATTCACGTTGCAGCGGACCTCGTTTCCGTCGTTGTCGTAAATCATTCATTTCCGTCGTTCACATCGTTTTTCATGAAAAGCTGAAATCCAACGGGAACCGGGGAAAAAATTACGTTAGAGACCTATTCTGGGATTCAGATTCTTCGAGGCAGCGAATACCCACGCAGATATTATCGAACGAGAAACGGTTCAACCAGCCAGTCTGTCAGCAACGCCCGAGAAATCGAGTTCCCCTTTCAACGGGACCGTCTCCTGTGCCTCGTTTGTCCTATTACTGCAACATTGTTCGCCCGTTCGTTATCGTCCTCGATGCGAATCACGCTGAAAGTCGATTTGCGAGTAATTTAATTGCCGAATAGCCAGGGGTATTGGATTAATTCGTTTCAATTTAATCGCCGCCGAGAAGAACCGATAAACATTTCTATCGAAATTTCTACGCCGTATTGTATATCTTTGAAAGGATCTTGTAACTGTACGGAGCTAGGGATCGGGGAATGTAACAACAAAAGAAATAACTCACAGATTTTCAAATACTGCTGTCAATATTGGATGGAGCCGGATCATAGATACGAACTGTACTGTTCAATAATTCATGTCATTCGGCTGAAAAGCTTAGCACGGTTCAACGATATTCAACATACCACGGATATATTCTCCCCTTTTCGCGGAGAATGGCCCGAAATCCCTTGAGAGGCTGCAAGAAATATTCGTCAAGTATGTTCCCGTTGAAACTGGCGTATTTAAAGATCGATAAACTTGGCAAACTTTTATTCGTCTGGAACGCCGCTTGGTTGTACGATCTAATTAGCAAAGCTACTTATTTTAATTAGGATCGCACAAAAATCTATTTTTCTTCGGAATGACGCACGTCCATTGACGCGTTTTTGAATTTGATATTCTATTCAGTTCCAAAGAATCCCCATTTATAGGACCAAATGATTATCTTTGTATCATGTTCTTAGTATTGTTCCTTTAATTTGACAGCTAAGAAATTTCTTTCTCGGACAATGTCGAAACCTTGAGCCAAAATCGATCAGAATCAAACGTTGCATGGCGAACGGAAACGACAAGGATAAATAGGCAACGAGAAGGCGCGTAGAAAGCGGGGAAAAGCGAAGAAAAGAAGCGAAGCGCGACCGGTTGTCGGATTAAAATGTTATTCGCCTCGGGCGGTCTTATCAAACGGAGCCAGCGTTGCTACGATTTCGCTTTTTGTATCTTTTTCTCGCTCTGGTTTTAACTAGTGCGATGTTCCCAGCGAATTCACGCGGCTCGTGCGACAAGTCGACCTTAATGACCGAGTGGAAATTTTTGTTTGACGAAGAAACGCGCCGACTAATGAAGAGGTTAAGGGATTATCACGGAGATGTTCGGCGTGTTTCGCGTGTACACCCGTGTGTAATGGTGCAAGCAGCGTACGCCCCGGACCGAAACTTAGGTACTTCCGAAGTCTTGTGTTCGTTGCGTCAGTCGAATATGCGACGACAAGGAATTTAGTTACGTCTCTCTATACGCTACCATTGACTTGTTAGAGAAACTTAGGGAATACGAAGAAAACGTGTAATTAATAGTTGCGGGCGACTTGCCACTGGCAATTAGCCACGCGACAAGAAGTGGAACAGATTTAAGTAAGCAGTTAGCCGAGTTGGCTCGAGCTTACGCGTTTTCCAGCTTGGATCGAAGCGACGCGAATCGATAGCGACTTCGATCGCGAAGCGCGAGGATAACGCAGCCGCTATTTCCGCCTAAAGTATTTACACAACGTCACTCAATTAACGCACAGTCAATAGGGACACACGTCGTGTCCACGTCGTCGAAACAACGGCCCATTAATTCGCGCCCCAGCCCGTGTTTAGTCGGCGACGAGGTAAATATCATTTCCCGGACGAAAAGTACGCTTTTCGCGCAATTCCGACGCGCATCGTTGCCTTCGATCGCGACAGCCCTGATTGCGTGTCGATACGGAATTCCGATTTCCGCTGCACGCTTTTTCCCAACACCGGATCCGGACATCACGCGGCACGCAAAAAGGAAGCGCGTTACATCGCGACAGATATTCAATTTTGCCCTGTTCGAACTTTGATTTATTTAGTCGCGAGCTTGTCAGGGAGAAATTCGCTGCGGTGACGTCATTTTCGGTTCATTTTCAAAGTTGTAAACGAAGCTGTTTAGCGGTTGGCACTCGTTTACGAGGGGCTTCGGGTATTCGACGCGCGTTCGCCATTGCACGTCGACGCTAATCCAATAAAAGTCCCCCGGCTGAACTTCTCATAAACGTAAATCGTGTTGGCCGAACAGCTCGCGCGTTGTCCACCGTGTCCACAGCCAGTTGCCACGATGTCTATTCGCGCCTCGATGTCGATTCGTGCATATTTAAAGAAAGCGAAGAGAAAACAAGGCGAAACGAGCGGAGCGGAAACGCGAAGAGATCTTCCCGCGACAGTAATTACGAGACGAGCGTCGAGTTTTCTCGTCCTCCGGCAAGAATTACGCGGCTGTAATAAATTTCGGCGTCTTTCGAACTCGTCGAAAGAGGGAACCGTGTTACGTAGAAATTTCGTCTTTTTCGTGCTCGGCCCCGTGAAATCGCGATAAGCGGCCGATCGAAACCGAGCCGTGAGAATTAACGAGGTCCGAATACTTGCCGCCGACCGAACGGTATTCGCGATACCGGCGAATTCCGTACAGATCCGCCAATTAGATTTGTATCGATGCAGGTCAAGAATACCCAAAACACCCGGGCTCAGAGATATTTCGGGCTGGTAGAAGAGAACAGGTAGCGAGAGAGGAAACGCCCCTGGTATTTCCAGTGTTTCGATCGGTGGTCGTGTTTATCGAGAAAATAAATTTTGTCCCGGTTCGATTATCCGCGATGATGTTTGCCACTCCGCGATTGTGCGATCAATTAATGCTCAGTTTGCGCACCGGCTACTTTCCGGGCCACTTGTTCATTTCCAAGCGCAATATGTTTCTCGATCGTAAACGACCGCTTGAAGGAAAACTGGGGAAGAGATCGAGTCGAAACTAGCTATCTTGTAGCTAATTAGATCGTGGTATCGAGAGAAAGGGTGACCAGCCTTGACGGCAGTTTAGTTCGCCGATAGCTACCAGTTCCATCGCGGAGGACCACACGCGAGCCACGTCGTTTCTTCTTCCTTCTTTTTTTTTCGCCTTGGTGGTTTACTCCGTGTTCCTCGGATGCCCCAGGCATTTCGCAACCAATAATCCAAGTCCAACGAAGATAAGTCATTCGGTGTATCCCTGGTTGGATCGCAGGTATCTTATCGGGAGCGAAAGTGGCAACGATAAAGGTGGGATATGTCGTTCAATTGGAAATCTCGAGCACTAGGTTCTGGACACGGGCTCCATTTGCATTAATTCTCGCGGTCTGGACGTCTTCCCGGCTCGTTCTTGTCTCTTCCTCCTTCTGCCCCGTCTGCTAGCAGCCGATCTTCTTAATTAGCATTAAAACGTGCCAGAAATTTCTCGCTGCGGAAATTCCAAGTAATTATGCTATTTCCGACTGTGGCCGTTCAATCGACCGTTCTAACAATTCGGTGAAACTTGTACGAACACCGAAGTTAAAAATTCAGAATCGTCTCGTGAGAACCGATAATTCTGATAGTGGGACGGGGTATCGAATTTCAAGCAGATTCTGTTACGTGGTGGTTAAGAAAAGTGAACTTGAGAAAGCTGCGTGGCCATCGGTTATCTCCAATTGTGAGTGAAAGGAGAAGTTGCAGCGACGCTGTTAAAGAACGTGTATAGAGACGTCAAGGGACGAGATATCAGGCGCGTGGCTAATACGGCCGTTACCACCCGCGTGTTTCAAAACGGCCACCCTCGACTTGGACCGTTCCTTCCTCCCCAGATTCTTAGCCGCCTCTCGTCTGCGCTCCGCTTACCCGGAGGCTCCTCTTAATCAGCGATCGCAGCCTGAGAAAAATAAATCGTCGCATTATTCAAGGGCCCCGGTAATATGGATCGCGGGATGATGAAAAAAAAAGGGTTAGGGAAAGAAGAGAAGAAGGCAGAAGCGTAGACGAGAGGGAGAAGAAGAGGAAGAAGAAGAAGAAGAAGAAAAAGCGGAAGAAGGAGGAGAAGTTTGTGGGATGGGACGCGGAGGAGCCGGCGCTAAGCGTTTGCTCGTAGCCGACGAGATAACTTTCTGTAATTCAACCGTACGGCGACGAATACTAATTCCCGCCATTAATCTCCGTGGGTCGCCTCGTACGGACCTTTTCGATCCTGGCGCTGGTCTGTCCTCTCTTCCGGCCGTGAACGTGGCTTTAAGAGCGCCCTTAAACGCTACGAAATCGTTGCCCGTGATTGTCAGACCGTGTCCGCCCAACCTCCGGCCGAAGAAAATTCAAGGGTGCTAACTTTGCGTCCCGAATGGAGAAAGAATTTTCGCGCGTCGCGTCGACTGGAAATAATTGGAGTAAAAAGTCGGTCAGCCGGTTGAAATATCGCCCTCGTTTGTCCAGACTAGTCGCGTATCCATACGTTGACCCATCGCCTCGTAGGGAAGAAGCTTTTTCCTTCTAAACCCGTGTCCGTGTTTTATCGAAAAGCAATCAATCCCGCTAACCATGCAATTAGACGTTGGAAAACGGTAGATTAACGCGTGCCTGTAAATCGAATTTCATCTTTATCGTTGCGTACGCAACGATTTTTGTCATGCCTCGCCCCGCTTTTTTCCCCCAGTGGCTCAGACAGCTTGCCGGGATTATCGACGAGCGGATATGACATGTTATAACGGAATCAACGAGCGGCGAGGCATGATGAAATCCACCCACACTCGGCCGACCTCGATACACGTACGAACGTTTTTCATTTCATCGAGTTCATTTAGCCGCTTGTTAATACCGACCCAGAGCCCTTTGCCCCCGTTATCCCGCCACCGACGTAACGCTAGTTGTCAAAGTAAAAAATCTGCCGAGAAATCAATAACGTAAGCTCCATTAAAAAACTGTCAAGTTCACGTCCTCCTGTGATCGGCCGGTACAAATTACACGAAGCTTCGTGCAAGGTTCGATGTCTTGCCAAGGTATTCCATAGGGTGGAATTCGTCCTTGTCCTTCAAACGTCCCTCCACGTCATTAAATACCACTCAGTGTCGACTGTAACGCGGCTCATTAATAAAACACTGATGATCCTCGAACGAGCTTACCTACAAATTACAACGTTAACCCAAATAATTTCTCCGCAAACATTTCATTCTGACACCGAAGACGAGCCACGTCGCTATAATTCTTCCCGCAGCATTTGCTCAACCGGGATCAGAAATACACGAATACTCGACGAGTATTTCTCTCCTCCCCCTCTTCCTCGTAATCCCATCATTCGGTTTATAGTCCATACTCAACCCGCGAGCATCGCGATAAATCGTCGGCCGGGAAATATGAGAACGAACGGCGACACTGAGGCGTCGGACGGAATCCACATTGCGGAATTGGCACGATTCCATCGGTCGCACCTGTCGCTCGCTCGCGCGCGTACATAAATTCTTTTCCCCCGGGATTCCTTGCTACGTTACCCCCTAACTAGCCCTCGCAATCCCAATTAAATAGGCTCAGATTAAGCGAGGATTTCGTGCCGCCGCGAATTTGCTTAGCCACTACGAATGAAGCGATTTCCGCGGTGATCCGGCCGCGACAAAAATCTCCTGGTAACCGCTAAGCCTATGCTTGCTATTCCTGGTTGCGGTGTAATAGGTATCACGGAACGGTTAACGACGCTTCATTTTGTCCCGTTCGTCGGTCCATGAATTTCACGACGATCGCGACACGGGAAATTAATTCCGGCATCGTCTGTTGCATTCGACCAGATCTCTTTACGGCTTCTCTCCGCGCGGCAGCCCTTTAATATCTCTGTAACTTACAAAATAACATCGAACTTAATTAATTCTTGAAAAAAATAAAAATCGAATCTCTTCCGTACGATCACAAGGACGCTTTTCATCTACTCTGCGGGTAAGAGGCAGTAGAAACTAGGAACGCAGACGGCCGCGAGCGATTCCTTTGATCGAACTGATATGGATGCGAACGTGGACGATTATACTCGTGAGATCGGTACGTGCTGCTCGGTCGATGTGAATTTTTTACGCAGTTAATTTCGTCGGGTCATAAATCCGATCGTACGAAATGAAATGGACTCGCCACTTTTTTGAATTTCATTGCCATGCAGTAAAAATTTCGGCGATAAAAGAATACGTGCGCGCTGATATAAAAAAAGAAAAAAGTTAAACGAAAGGTCGCGATAACACACGGCAATGGAACCTAGAGTACTAGAAAAAATATCAAAGGGCAAGGAAAAGGAAAGAGAAGAATGTCTTATCGTTTCTGATTTCTATACATTTCACTTTGTATTATTCCTTCGATTGCAAATGGGGCTTCATTATTCAACACTGCAACGGTATACACATTTCCCCGTGCCATTAATATCCCTCAGCCGTTCTATTTTACATTTCTCGATCTTTGTTAATTTTTTAATCGCATGCAACAAGTTGTAGCTAGTATCGGAGATCCTAGTCGGATTTCTCATCCCGAAAGTTTAAAATAGAAAATCATTCCGATGTTATAGGTAAATAAAAATTCAATGTAATCTTCGACGAGAATAAGCGATGTTGTACTTCGTTTTGGAATGGGCCGTTTTCTCCGGGTAAAAGGAAAAAGGGGAGAACTTTTCCTGCCTCGATGTCGGTAGACGGAAAGAATTACAACGGACGACGATAAAAATGAGACTCGCACGCAGTCCTCGCAGTTCAGCAGCTTCATATTAAATCATCATAAATTTGCATTCGGAATTGACTTAATGACTAGCAGAAGGTCCGACCATTTCGAATGCAGCCTCGTCATAGTGCACGCCCGTTTCTGTGGCTTGTCCTTTCCACCCTGTTCCGGCGTGGTTCGCCTTTTTGCTCCGATTTCCATGCGGTTTGTCGAATTACTATGAGCGTACAAGATACGCCGTGTTTGTCACAGAGACGATGGAGTACGAACGCGTTTATCCTATCTTTTGCATAATTTTCTCCGTGAATTATACTTTCGGTGGTAGTCGGTAGAAGAGAAATTAAGGCAGCCAGCAAATCAGACGGTAAGGTTTCCAGGCTATCGCTTGACTCGGCAATTCTAACCGAATCCAAATTACTTAAACTGCCCTGAACCCTGGTGGTAATTTTAAAGGGCAGATCGCGACACACCACGTGTCGGTTTCATCCTGCGAACGTTCTCTAGAAAGAACAAACAGTTGTATCGAGTCGATGGTATTCCGTTCAACGCCCATCAATACGTAACGCGTGCAAATTAGTTAAATAAATCGTATGTTCCGGTTAACTACAGTTAATGGTCTATCACTCGTAACAATACTGAACTTGTTCCCTTTATAATTAATTCAGATGTACAGCGATTCAAATTCAAACATGGCACAGCTGCTCAAATATTTGCGTTCCTCTTTCCCCTTCCTATCGCGCGGATTCGCCGTTGAAAATTACAAAAACGAGAAACGGAACGATCGAACATGATTTTATGACCGACCGGAAATTCGCCATCAGAATAATTCAATTACATTTCTACTCCAGGAAGCGAGATGCGATGTCTTTAATAACGCGTCGATACAGCTCCAGGAAGCCTCTGTTCCCTCCCTCCCCCCCTACCATCGACTCCATCCCCATTCTATTATCCGAACATTCTCTCCGGTTCTTATGTAGCTCGATTTCTTTGTCTACCAGCCTCCTCCGGGCTTCGGGCCGCTTCGTCGCGGAGCACCTTCGAAGAAGGTCTTGGCCCGATTTTAACATGAACCTTTGGCGCGAACGAATTCTAGACCGCGTAACCGGACGTATTAGGAAATGAATTTGGCGATGAAACCTTTTTGCCCCTATCCCTCGACCCTCTTCCATTCCTGTCTCGATTCCTGTTAAAGTCGGAAACGAAGACGGTTACACCGGCCTGGAAGGGACTGCTTGTAACATTTTTAATCCTTAAAAATCGTGTAATTGCGCGTTATACTATTCGTAAACTCTCCGTTATTATATTAATTGGCCTCGAACCATCTACCACGGGTAGATCCTAGGAATCAATGTCGTGTCCGTTGCCAGCCGTAATTGCTGCATCGACGTTCAATTTCCGTTACCAGGGCTCGGCTCTTTTTATTCTCGTTACCTCAAAGGACCTTGTTACCCAAGGGAACAGATTTCGCCGCGAAAAGGAACCGGATCAAATGGAATTTAATCACGGGAAAGCCCGGCAATCAATTTACCGGCTTATGAAACAGCTCCCGCTTAAACGCGCGCGCGGTATAAATTTTCATAACTCCGGGCCGCGGCACCGGTTTACCCAGTCGAAATCTCGAGCCGCCGCGAAACGCGATAGAAAGCCGGACAATTATTAAAGTGATAACTAGTTTTAATAAAGGGGCTAGGATTATACGGCGCTGTCGTGGCGCACGAGTCCGTGTTGTCCCAAGTATATTAAAATGTGGTGCGGCTATGCGACAACGATCCGCGTACACGGTCCCGTGTGAAAATCCCCTTTACGGGGAACCACGTGGCACCGATTTTCTTCAGAGAGTCCAGAGAAGAACGCGCGAACCGCTGCGCTGCGAACAAACTTTCCTACCCACGGACGAGGTACCGGCCTGCTAGCTAATTAACATAATTAGAATCGCTCTTTACCGTGGTCCAAGCGAGAAGGAAAATCCCCGGGTAGAAAGTGACGCAGTCAGCCCGAAGAGTAGACTGCCAGTCGGAAGACACTGACTGAAGAGTAACTTTTTCTTGATCGCTAATTTTCCAGACGGTCCGCGTAATGAAACTTCCTTTCGAACGTAACGTAGCCTGGCCACCGGCCATAACCGAGTTCCACTTCGAGATATTTTTTCTCCGGGACGGTTCTCCAGCTAGCTGGATGGTGTTCCTTCGTCGGATATACGCGAGTTTATCGCTCTTTAGACGAAGGCATTGGGCGATGGCGCGGCTAATTTTACGGTCGATGAATTGGAATGATGCTGGAACGGTCCAGTTAGTTAGTGGGAACGAAAACTGAAAATGAGAGAATCGATAGATTCATGTACTTAACGAGATGATGAAGTAGCTTAAAAGCACCGACAACGGTGTGTCATGGTAATAATTATTGCGAACATCGAGGCTCGCACGTTGCAGCTGCGAAATATTCGTAGGGCTGGCCGCGCCGTTCCACTAATTTACTTCTAATCGCTGCAAAATACCGGCGGATAGAATAATATTATTATCCAGCATAATGATATTATCGCGATTTGGTGGGACGATGCGAGAGAAAGAGACAGAGAGACAAGGGGGGAGAGAGAGAGTGAAAAGGGAAGGGTAAAGGGAGTGGAACCACAACCAGAGGGGGACGAATGGGAGGGTGAGAATCAAATTTCGACGAAGTTTGCGCAAAATCATTATTACTATGGCAGATCGTTGCAAACAATGCGCTCAGGATTTCAAATATTGATCCTGTGACGTAATCGTTGCTGAAATTGCCCCAGCGGTCCGCTGTAACGTGTTACGGTCTCGTTATGGCGTTGGTTTATGGTGGCCTGTTTAGCAAACATACCATTCTAATCGGTGATAAGGCCAACGCGCACCCCATTTTTGCCAATATTCTCGCTTCCAATTAACTATCTTCCTCGAACGATCCTCGAGAGGAGATTATTGCTTTTCAAGCAGACGCGTTTGCGCTCGAAGCGTAACATTGACCATTGGTAGACGAAACACGACGATGGAAACTTCGCTTGATTTTCTTCTTTTCCTTCCGCTCGTTTCCCCTCGCATTATTTTCTCGCGTCCCTCGTACTCTCGCGTATTACGAGCGGCCGAGAGTTCGCGTTTATAACAGTGAATTAAAAAACAATCGCGCTCTCGACTGTCGACGGAATGAAGGCAAAAGGAAATTAGCTCGTAAAGCTCGTAGTCGCGCGAGTGCGGCGCAAAATTCAGTCTCTTAATTTTCCAGCCGCATTAATGGTTGCCGAGCATATAGGTCGACGCCGTCAAAAGATGAGACGGATACGATGTGGAAAGATGCGCCCTCGCCGCACAGCTCGCACTGCAGGGAAGAGCGTAAAAGTGCCGCCACGTTCAGAGCCAGAAATTACTATTAAACTCGATTTCCTCGAAATATCAAGGGACGCGTATATATCCGCGAGTTGATGCCATTTTCGCGTGAGGATTCACCACCTCGCGTTCCAGCGAGCGCGCTTGGTCTCAAAACCGAGAAGAAAAACGAGTGGCTACGAACGAGGACGCGCTTTTCGATTCACTGTTTCTTCCGCCCCTGGTGAGATTCCAACTTCCTCCTCGCGCTGAAAGAGAAAGCGAGAGAGAAAGGGAATCTTGTGCAAACAACATTGCTGTAAGGAGGGTGGTATCTCGGGATCGAAAGGCAAGATAGAACTCGGAAATGGAGGATCGACTGATTAGCGATATAGGAGATACGTAGCGGAAAGTTACTTCAAGATCCTTCGTCTTATATGTTCCTTGGCTTCTCCTGACAACGCTAACACACGCTTGGAACTCACTCTGACAACCTTATAACCAGAATCTACGTTATACTACGTGGATCAAAAGGACACGTGTACTCGTGTATTACGCATACATATCCGTACTTCAAACCGTATCTGTATTTTCCAGTTTCAGTACACGAGCACCATTATGAACATATACATGCATTATTTCACGCGTATCAACGTATCCGTATTTCGATTCGTGCGATTTCACGCCGCATTATTCCAGTAACTACGCTGAAATACTCTAAATCCTTTATTAATTTCGCAACCTTTCAAATTTCTCGCGTATCCACATATTAAAAGTCACGCGAATTAAAATACGAGCGTGTCAATACACATATATACGCGTGAAATAAGGATATCCGCTTATAAGGGTACTAGAACGTGCCTGATCAACTAGGATCGCGCGATTCGAGAAAAATTTGAACCACGCGACAGAAGGAAACATAGATAGTCCGTGGTACGCCGTGTAGAGGAACGGTGAATTTTGACACGGCGTCGACAGAGTTGCCGCGGAGGCTGTATAATTTAAATGTAACTCAAACAGTCGGTATCCGTCGAGTATCCACTTTAATGCCGGGCAGGAGAAAGAGAGAAGAGGGAGAAAAAGAGAAGTGTGTACGGGATCACGATGTGCACATACATTTCTGTCAGCCGACGATGGAAGAAGAACGATGGCTACGCCGAGCAAGCTGGCTCACGGTGAAACAGGGAAGGAAGAGGGTGACTACCTCCATGGGGGAAAGAAAGGCAGACGGACGAGCAGGAAGGGTGGTTTGAAAGAGAGACGGAAAGAGGAGTGACTCCGAAGAGAAGCCGAGGATTTCAAAGCAAATTGCCAACCTCACCCACGAACCCTGCGTCCTCTCTCTTTCTCTCTCTCTTTTTCTCACTGTTCATCCTTTTTCCTCCGTGCGTCTATCTTGATTTCTGTTTCTCTTGCTCTCGCCGTCTTCCCTTTTCGGCTGCCGTGTCGCGTTGGCTTTCCCTTTTACGTACCGCGACACACCCTGCCAAAAGAAGCCGAATTCGACGTTCGCGTCAGTGTGGCGCTGTAACGTCTCGTTAAACGTTTTCACATTCTTCCTGCTTTGTATAACCGTGCCGCGAAATTTGAAGTTTATTAAATACACACGGTTTACGTGGGCCGGTCTTCGTAGCCGCTTTACGCATTCTCCTTCGCCAAAGTCGCAATTAATTTCTCGTCTTGCTACGCTAAAGCATAGATGGAAGCCTTAAACTGTAAGCTAAAACAGGGTTGACGTTCGAAGTGAATTGAACGCGAGTAATTCGTTTAAAGTAATAACGTCTGATGACTCTCGGCGATATAAGTGGTAATCCTGATTAGAAGCAACGTTCGCAAACAGGGAAGGATATCGTTGAGTTATGTATTCGCTCGTTGAAGAGTTTCATCGGGAACAACATTGTTGGCGTAATAATCGGCAAACTCGAGTTTGTCGATAACGCAAAGCTGAAAACTGGTTTAATCAGCCGCAACGTTCGATTCCACGACAGTAATCTCGAGTAATACAGGATGACGAGGAAAGGACGTGGCTACGAGTTACCAGCGAGGAATTAATGAATTCGGTATCGACTTTAGCCCGGGCCACTCGATACCGCGGCCGGCTAATTATTGCGTAATTTGTCTCCGACGATATTAATAGCGACGTATATTGCGGTACGAAAGACAGGCTGGACTGGTGGAGGACCGAGTCCGTAGACCGAGAGATCGCACGATGAGATTGCGATTGTAGATGATTCGAGCTTCAAAGGGGAACCCCCCAGGGCGAGGATAAGCAGAGGAGAGTTCTCGATGTGGGAGGACTACCTCGTAATCGAGATGCAGCGAGAGGTAATCTCCGGCCTGTCCCCTGGCCAGTTACCTTTTTGTTGCCTCCGTCCTGCCGCTTTCACCCCACCTACCTGTGTTTCCAGCAACTGTTTAAGATAGCGCGCGGCTTTCGCGTTAATCTATCAAGCCGTATTAACGAGTCTCGCAATTATTACGCCATTATCGTGGCCGACCTGTAATTAACCGTTACGAGATTATTAATTTCGCCCCGGGTATTTACTCGAGAAGTTGATGGTGGTTCGCGAAGAATAATAGGTTGCTTTCGCAAGTAGCGCTTAACGCCATGGTATTTGTCAAAAGCGTCGATGGTGTCTTGATCGTCTCTTGATTACAAAATAATCGAGTAACGCGGGAACGATCGAAATAACACAGGGGAGGCGGACGCGATCCGCGCGGAGACCCGAGGCATCACGGCGAGGCGCGGCGAGGCGCGGATTCCAGTAGTGGCGGCATAGGACTTAGGTCTGTTCATAAAGCGACCGGGTAGAAAGCATTTATCCTTTCGGGGTAGAAGGCCTGGACAGCGGTAGAATAAACGGAGTCCAGGGCAGTCTTATTTTGGCGAGGACTACGGCACAGCCGGGACGTGCTCCTCCGACTTGGACGGGCACCATTATTTCTTCAGTGTCGACAACTCCTTGCCGCTGCCCTTCTGTCCTCCTCCCTACGGCCCCTTATAGCTTCAACAAACCAACGCCAAATACAGAGAGAGAGAGAGTGGGAGAGAGAGAGAGAGTTTGACCGAGAACGGGCGAATGAGATAGAGAGGGAGAAAACGGTGAAACGCCAGGAACTGTCCCCGGCGGCGAGAAGAGGACAGCGGGAGAGGCTGGCTGCGGCCATTCGCAAGGACTACGCCGTTAAGCCGGGGGAATGGTGGCCTAAGACCATCCCGCGGGCTCTGCCTCTTTTGTTGACAGGACTATGAGAACTCGCGCACGGTGATTTATCGAGGCTCGCTTATTCTTAGTCCTTTGCGGCGACTCGCGTTATATCCAAGCCGCGTTTGCTAACTGGCTGGATTATTAAGCGTGATACGCGCGCCAGCTCCGCACAGCCAAGACTCCATCGAATTCCCCTTTCCTGTCTCTCGCTTCTTCCTCGACATCCCGCGTCCCTTTTTCTCCCTTTTTCCTCCTCTGCTTCTTCTTCTTCTTTCCCCGAATAACGTTTTTCATCTGTAGCTCGAACGTGGATGCGTTTGACGTCTTAGCCGGCTTTTCGCCTCAGCTGCTGCACTATGACGGAACTTGGCTGCTTCGAACGTATACAGCCCACGAAAGGAGCGAATCTCGACATCGCCACAAAGTGCTTCGGTTTGATATAATCGTGGAAAACGTGGAGATTTTAATATTCGTTAGAAATTAAGGTGAGAAAAGTAGCACCTTCGTAACGATTTAAGAAAAATTCCACTCGCGGATTCTGGATAGAAATTTCGATTTGTAACGCGCGATTGTATTTCTAGGAATATTTAATGCAGCCGAATTCGACGGTAACCCACTCTCCACTCTAATTATAGGTCGGTGAAAACATAATCGGTGTGACGCGCGACTGAATTTAACGTACGCGTGGCCGCGACGATACGAAACCCCGAACCGGATTCGGGGCGCGCAACTTCTCGTGCAATTAATTCCCAATGAATCGTTAAACACGCGCTCGCGCGTACACACGAGGGGAGAATTTTTCCCAACTCTCGTCTAGCCAATCGAAATTCAAATTAACGCAGATTCCATCGCTCGTTCTGCACTGCGAACATTCTGCACGAGCACTCATACGCGTTAGAAAAATTTGCAATCGTTATTGTTCCGGCGAATTCGTAAATATTTTCGAACGAATTCGCGTGTCGGACGGGTTTTGGTCATCATGATTTCGAAGCGTGTTTAAACGTTGCGGTCTGGGATGAAATATTCGTCGACGGTTGAAACGCGATAACAAGGCCGTTGGGCCGTGAGAAAAAAACACGCATCCACCGATCGGGAAATATCGCCGAGGAAAAGCTGAAAACTCCATCGTCCATCGCGGGAACGAGTCAAGGAGCTGGACGAAGAAACGGTCCCCTATGTATAATAAAATATGATAAAACGCGGTCAATCCGGACCATCCTTCGGAACTCGACTTCCCTCGCGGAAATGAATTCTCGCTAGTCACAATGCCAGTCATAGTCTTACCATAGATTTCCCACCCTTCCGCGAACTCGCTCGATACAGGCTGATCCAAAGATACCGCCTCGAAATCATGTTAATTTTAACGCAGTGAAAATTTCCACAAAGAAAATAATCGACGAGATCTGCTCCATAATTCAAGAAGGGAAATGGAAAAGACGAGATCTCAAGAGGCTCTCCCCGAAGATCAGCCAGAGTGGGAAAAATGGAAAACCTTATCGCGAGTTACGCGGCTGCTTCGACGTAGGTTACGACCGCAACCCTTGGAGGTCGCCAAGCCGATTTGCTGGACGAACGATCGGTAATTTTTTCGATTTTCGTAGCTCGAAGGCACAGGTTGAGAGACGATCCCGGTTACACGTCAATTTTTCAGAGGAGTCTTCCGGTAAACGTACGGTATCGCGTATCCGATTCGAAATTTGATTTTCCCCGCTCTCTGTAGATTAATGCGCACGGTTGATCCGCCGGTAACAAGAAACAAGAGTAGAAAGCAACGTTAACAGGATGAAGCGTTTTAATCCTTTCAACGCGGCAGACGATGTATGGCGTGCACCGCAACGCGCGAGCGTGTTCAAAACACGGTCGGTAGAGGAAAAAATGATTAATATACAAGGGCGTATATATTTTTGAAATTTCGACGTAGCCCGTTGATATCGGGAAACGATGAATTGCTCTAGGTAGGGCGAGTAGATTTTTCAAAAGCCCTCAAACGTTCAACGTGATATATTTACCTCTCGATACCATATAGAACACGCACGGTTCGTCCCAAACGATAACATACTCGAAAAATATGATGAAACAAATTTGATTTTCAAACGGCTTCCAAACTCTACAGCCAATTACACTTCACCATTTTTTTTTCTCCCCGCCCTTTAACGAATTTTAACCGTCGTTTTACATATTGAACGCAGTTTAAATTAGAATTCAAACTTCAAATTCAATTGAAATAAAAAAAAAAAGTGGTCTATACGGAGCTGGTCAAGCGGTGAGGTCGATTGTTTGGATTAAAATCCAACCGACCGCCGACGCGACGGCCGGGTTAAAATAAATATTTTGCGTTGCGTCGAAAGGAAGATTCGAAATTTCAAGTCACGCTCCGTATAGCGTACTCTTGATTCAAAATCACGGATCAAAGACGCATCCCAAGACCGCAGACGGTGTTTCTGGTCGGGTTTTCGACGGGAAGAGTCGGCTAGAGCCGGTGACGGGAAACCGGTGCGCCGTCATTTACTCGACATTACCATTCGTACTTGGACCTGTGTTAAAATGCAGCCTTCTCGCGTACCTGGAAACGAGCTACATCGTTCTTCCTTTTCGCTACCCTTCTGCCACCCAACGTGACCCGATGCGTACACGGCACGTTAAGGGGTTAGCGAGAAAATTTATGACCAGACGGCGAGATGAATGAGAACAGGCGGAAAAGAGGGATTTTGGAGAAGGGATGAAAACCGAGTTGCTACAGAATATTATATGCCAAAGTCGTGGTATATACTCTTGATTTCATAATGACACAGTCCTTGTAGGTCTTGACGAGTCCGCGCTTCCCTTTCGTGACTTTATACGACCAAACTTTGTCTTTATGGACATGGGATTTTCTCTACGCCGTTATTTCAAGCGATGCAGCTTCGAGAAAGACGACGATCTGAATCGTTGATCTAAGGGATGGATCTTCTCCACCGCCACGGTTCGCTTCTCTTTATTTCCCTGGACTTCTTAACACGGTCTATACGTCTACGTTGGTTCATCGATCGTTACACGCGCCAAGAGCGAACGTCTTACAATGTTCAACAGTCTGTTTAGTTACCTTCAATATTTGTACGTTTATCCTGATACATCGTGCGATTTGCTGACGTTACAGGACAATTGTTCGATACACCGTGTAAGATAATTGCGTATCTACCGTTAAACGACGATTTTTCCTTCTACATGTGCAAGATCGTAATCCCATAGATCAACAGTCAATTTGTATCTTCGTGTTGTTTTCCTCCCTGTCGTGTCACTAGACGGAGAGATTACCGATCAATGTACGATACCATTATATATATATATGTTATATTTTAGTTTTTCGTTGTACGCCTGTGAGATAACGTTTTTAACGAGAAATCAAACGACGCCGAAACGTTGCTACCTGTCACGTTTGATTACGCGATCCGGAAGCACGGTGGATATTTAATCGGCTATCCGTCAAACCGAATGTCAAAGTTTCACGCTACTTTCCATCGGTGGAAAACCCGCTTCGATTCGATAGAACGCGATTCGTTCAACAAAACTGGATCTTCCTTCGAGGATCTTGACCGATTATCCGATCAAATTAGTCTCGCGTATTAACGTTCTCTCGTTTCGAGAAACTGGCTCCGCACATTGCCGATCGACGCAACAGAATTTACTCTTTTCATCCCCGCATTGCCTGTCGATTGGTTAACGAAATAAACTTTTATTGCAATCTGCCGACACAGAAGGAGAGAATGGAACTCCGTTCCGCGTCACTGTCACGTCGGATAATTTTTATTTTTCGAATTAAACGATAATCGGCTCGCCGGCACGGCTAATTTTTATCGAATTTCTGCCGCTTTCGGTTGTGTTGTTCCAAACGACGTCCCGACAAATTTCATTTCGACACTTTGATACCGGGCGCCACCCGTTTCGCGGTGCATTTTAATTCGATACGCTTTGATAGCCCGTGAAATTTGTTTTCCATCCGAACGGTACTCCGCTGCCTGCGCCGATAAAATTGGATATCGAAACGGGGTGTCGATTTTTGGGAGGGTTCTCGACGATCCTTTAGGAACCGAGAGCCCATCGCTCCAACAACCGCGTTTCTTATTATGCAAATTCATTGTTGATGAATTGAAAGGAAGGATACTAACCGTTTTATTAACTTGCAGACCCTCTGGCGCGAACATCTTATTTGTATTCAGAGGGTAAACCACCCCTGTTCGCGTCGTCATGGCCAATACCTCGGGTCGGCCTTCCGCGATGGGAAATTTGTGGCAGAGATAAAACTTGCGCCACGTTTTCGTAATCGTGGTGCTGGTTGGAATATCCTCGAAACCCTCGTAGCTTGCCGAATTTGTTTCGCGAATAAACTCGAATTCGACAAAATTCGGCGAAACATCGACATTCGTCCTCTGAAAAGAAACGATTAAACTTTTTAACAACGTTGCGCCGTAACGAGATTTTCCGCGATGATTGCAGCTTCGCGAGCCGATTGCAATCAAAAATTTATATATAATACTCGGTGAACAAGCGGCGTGAAACGTCCGATTTTTGAGCGCTCGTTTCACAAAGCCCGACTTTAAATTCTCCGCGCATGTAACGCGAAAGATAAGACCTGGCTTCGTAAATTTCATCCCCTCCTGGCGTCAAAATCCAATTAACAATCTGTCGGTCCTATAAAAAACTAAACACATCCGTAAAACACGGCGCGGACAGATAACGGAACGGACGAGGAACGAAAAACTGGGATTGTCGAACAGTTTCGCGTGAACGAAATAACGGAGCGGCCGTCCGGAAACGCGTCGTCGGAAGATCGATGGTCGATCGCGATGAAGATGGAAGAGAATACGGAGTAGGTTGAAGCGCAGAGAGGGAAAAGAAAGAAAGGGTCGGAGGAAGACGGAAAGGGGAGGAAGCGCTAAAGAGGGTTCGTCGTGTGGTACGCGCGCGTATACGCGGACGCGATCGCGCGGCTCAAAGGCTCGCCGCTAAAACAAACAAGAATCGAGGTCCTATCCCAAGACGCCGAGGGCGACGCATGCCTCGGCGGACCAAGCTTTTTTCTTTTTTCCCACCGGTTGGCCCTCTCGCGAGCCCGGCGTGGAATTATGCGAGAATTTTAAACGCCGAATATTATGAAATTCTTTCGCGTAATCTCCCACCCGGTTGTCCGACCCCCCGTTTCGTTCGAACATCCTCCTTCCCGCCATCCCGTCCCTCAACGTGTATTTCTCCTCGCATCGTTGCCTTCCCACCACCGAGCTGTTCGCCCTGGACCGCCCTCGAAATCTTGACGATTAATGCGCCCCTGCGCGCGGGCCCCGCCGAGCTCCTAATTAAAACGTCACTCCTTCCTCCTTATCTCGTCCTTCGAGGAAATGCGTCTTCATGCCGGCCGAACGTTTCGCCGAATGCTAGACACTCCTCTCGCGTAATTGCTACCTCCTCGCGGAGACCACCGGAACGCGATTCTCTACTCGCGAGCGTTCGAGGTCTTTATAGGAGGATCGTCCGACCGAGGGCGGGATGTTTTTTAATTAAAGCGTCAACGATGTTGGCGTCGAAGACGCAACTAACGAGTAACCGTTTCGACGTCTCTGTTTTCGCGACACGTCGCGGAATCGAACCTTCCTCTTTCTCTCCTTTCCATTTTTCAATAGTAAGACGTTTTGATCGTGGATAGTATGAAAGCGAAGTTTTTACGGTATCGATAGGTTCCCGGAACGCGGCCGATCCCATCCCCGGCCACCAGTTAACGACAGGTATCCGCGCCAGTTTACCCCGAACGTTAACCCCCGAAGCGGCGAAAAAGAGGCCCCGGGGGCAGCCTCGTTGGGGACCACCGTCGCCGTGCGGGAAGACAAGTCGGAGCCGTGAAAGAGAGCGACGCGCCGCAGGAGAAAGGAAGACAGCGTGATCCAGAACGCGGTGATTTCCGAGCGGGTAAAGAAATGCGGCCGAATTAAAGCTCCGTTTGCTTCGGGGGGCCCGGAGAACTGGCCTGCGAGAACGTTTTCGGTGGCAACAGTGGAAAGGGAAGGGAGAGAGAGAAAGAAAGAAAGAGAGAGAGAGAAAAGACAGAGAGGAGAACGAGGCGGCACAGGGCCCTACCGTAATTGGTTCTGCATATTTATGAAGGCGCTCCTACCAGAACCGCGCTTCGTCGCACCTCACCTTACCTCCAGCCTCGCTCGCAATTCACCGTCGTTGGGTTGTCGCGGTCGTTCTAAGCGTGTGCGTTCCCATTTTATCTCCTTCCGATCGGTTTTCCCGCATTACGCTCTACTTATGTAAAGTCGTCTCGCGAGTCTAGTAAAGTCGTCTAGCTGCACTTTTTACTAGTTCGAGAAAGGTTCTCCGATATCTACGTCTGCGTCGAATAATCGTCGGAGGTCGACTTCCGCCGTAATTAAGGAAACGATCGTTTTTTTCGGCGCATCACGACGGCTGGCGGATATTTTAATTGGGTAATTAGTCTGCAGAGAGAATGGAACCATCGCCGAGCGATCCCCGGTGTCTCGTTAAACTTCCGAAATATTACTGATCGTAGATCCCTTTTCGCGAAACGACTTTCATTTCATGGCAGTCTAGTCTGGGTTCGGCCCGGCGTCACGATTCAATCCTCGTTCCATTCGTCGATCACGCGGCGTCGCTATCTTCGGAGGAGAATCCTCGAGCGGGTCGTCCGTGTAAACGCTCGGCCCACGCCCCCGGGGAAACGGGCTGTTTTGTTTTCCCTCGGTCGGTGCCAGTCGATCCCCCTATTTGTATCGTCGAGTGGAAACATTTTTCAGATCGAACCGAAACTTGTTTGCCGTTGCTAGAAAACACGGGATTCCAGCAGACGCGTTTCGCAAATCGTTCACGACGTCCGCTCCGCTCGATCCGTCGAAGACGCGTTTCTATCGTTAGGCTGTGATCCACGAGCTCTGAATTTCGGCCGATCGCTATTTATTGCCCTTTAAACTTGGCACAGGACTCCATTCGTTTCGGATCGAACGTGCGATGTGTGGTGGATACTCGGCTTCAGTGGTAGAAATTCCACCAAATAAATCGGTAGTTCGGGGGAAGGAAAAAACAAAATACGACGGTCGAAGAGAAATTTCAGGACGTGACCTCCGATTAAAAGAGCGAAATGAAAATTCTGTACAGCGGGGCGTCGCGTCGTCGCGTCGCACCGCCGCGAGACAGGGTTCGATCCGACCGCCACCACCCGCGGCTATTCCTGTGAAACGAAGCTATACGTCAGCGAATCCGTCCTTTTATCCAGCCGCGAAGTGTTGGCATGCCTCCCGTCGAATCAGCGCGTCAGAAAGATCGAGAAATATTGGCCAGGTTTGTTTAGTTTTCTTGCGAGATGAAACGCGATTGCGCCGGCAACGTTACGTTTTTCCTGTTCGCCAACCGATCCGATCCGGTCTTCCGATCGAACTATTATACATCGATGCTCTAAGTAACGAGCAAAACACGAAACTAAAAAGCCCGGACGATTTTTTCATCGGATATCAATCCAATCGGGTCGAGAGTTTCATCGGTGGTTGCTGTTTGCGATCGCACGGATGACCAGAGAGACTCGCGAAACGAACGAACGCCATCGTGTCGGTTTTTTTTTTTTTATCGAGAAAAGTCAGCGTATATCGAAGTTCGATTCGCGTTACATGATTTTCGGCGAAAGTCGGATTAAACACGGAACCTATGCGATGAACGGTAACGACAAAGGCCGGTCGAGAGGTCGATTCGATGACGGGATTTCGTTGTACAAAATCAAAGCGATAGATGGAGGGTACGGGTGCCCCGGCCCATCCTCTTCTTTGTCCATTATCGGGCGCGAGCTGTGGACGCGAGTCCCCTACCGCAGCGACGTTCAAAAGAATAATGCAAAAGCAATAATGCCGGTCGGGCCGAAAATTCTATCGTGCCTTTGACGTTCTGGGATCGGTACGCGTTCGAACACTCGCAACCATACAGATTATTATGTTTTTTCGGAAAGCTGGAAACGATTCGACGCGCGGCTACACTGTGTCGTTTTGCATGTGACATGACCGTGATTTACATGCGTGGCTCCGGTCGAACTTTGATATTTCTTTGCAACCTCTGGCTCGAACACAGGGCGAGAACGTTGACGCGAAAATCGATCGGCAGATTTAATCTCCCTTTGTGGCAGCTTCTGTTCGTGCGATACAATCGCACGACGGGCAAGGGGAACTTTTGCAAACGTTTGTCTCCGAGTCGTACGATTTCGAAAAATGCAGCGCGCGTATCCGTCGAACGTTTCACGAGGAATAGAATACCTAAAATAAATTCACGTTCCCGTTCTATTTTCCTGGTATCGAGAACGGTTTCGCAGCGCGACGATGGTTTGCCGGTTCCCACTCGCTTGCCGTTCGTTTCCCGGCAAACAAGTCTCCCCGATACAAATCCCCGAGAGCGATCCCTGGCTCCCCTATCGACTCCTCTAATCGCTGAGATTTCGAGCGCTCGACCCCCCGATGATCGCTGCGGGCTCGGAAGAGTTTCCACACCGGGACCAAGTTCAAACAAACAGCATACCGCGCAACAGATATACAAACGAGCCGAGAAGAGACACGCGCCAGCACCGAGCCAACTGTATCTATTTTTACGGTCCCGTGAATTTCGATTCTCTCGAGCTCGTCAGTCGACTGGCTAGAAGATCTCGTATCTATATTGTAGAAGCCGCCACGAGAGACGTCTGACTAGGAGCGACCGTGATCCCCTAATCTACTAGCACGTCGACTTCGTTGCCGCTTCGATCAGTGTCGGCATATGTAGAGCGATACTACCGCAAATATTCTCGTAATTACAGGATCCAAAGAAGCGCGATTGAATTCGCAAATACAAAGTTCTAGTTGCTGTTTAAACGGTGTGTTTGAAGCTCTATGTTCTTCCTGGCCTGTGGCCGCCATCCAACGGCATAACGCAGCGCAAATAGAGTCGCGTTTTTCCCCTTCGATTCGTTAAAAATGTTCCATCGAGTGATGCACGTTTACTTGGTTGCGCGCCGGGAAAATTAAATCGCTGGCACGGAGGAGGCACGCAGGGGAAGGGGATGGATCGAATTAATTACCAACGCGGAATATTTTTCCGGGTGCGTTCGGTCGGTTTTGACGTGGTGCGCCGCTCGGCAATGGCCTCGATAAATTCCGCGAAAACGGCCGCGTCCCGGAGAACACACGGTTTAGCATTATGTAAATTTATTCACACCCACCTCCCTCCCCCTCCAAACGGATTCACCCGACGCAACTGAAAATATTCGGCCGACGCGATAAAAATGCGAGAGTCTTTATCGCGCTGGTGCTTCGGGAATAGAGCGAGAATCGTTCCGATAAATCACGCACTCCGTCGTCTAGCGACCATCGTCTTTCTCCTCGAGGATCGCTTTATGCTTTCCCTTATTTCCCCGGCGCGACTGTGACTTTCCTCGAGCAGTTTGTCGCTACGACTACGCGTTCACGGCACACGGGTACTACCTTCCCTCTGTTTCCTCTACTAGCTAGCGACAAGGGCCGTTTTTCGTCACACGACAACCCTCCTCTGTACGCTACAGGTACATGTATAGTTCGTCGTCCTCTACGGTCGTTTCCTTCATACGCGTTACCAGTCACACTTACGGTAGACAGTGGTCACGTGATCGTAAAACGTCTCTGTTCGCGACGTTCCTTCCATCGTGCAACCTCGTTCTGGACACCGTCGATCGTTCTGTTCGCTCATCGAATCGACGTTTACGAGTTTCACGAAGAAATCGTAACGGCGGCGAGCTCGCTGACAAATGTCCCTGTCACCGGCAGCCATCGTTGCACCTGAGACCCGTCCAGGGATACCTTCGTCGAGCATTCAGATTTGTAGAGGGAATTTTTTCCCTTCGTCACGCTCCCTTGGGAATTGGACGATGAGGGTCGACAAAAGACGGGACGGTTCGGCGAATTTATACCGACCTCTATCTCGCGACGACCGCTGTCGAGACATTCATAGGGGAAATGGAACTTTATATCGACGTTTATACGCGCTCCCTGCTTCTAGTTTCTCGTTCTAACGCGTCTGCTAAGGGAGTCGGCCGCTGATAATGCTATCGAGGACGTTCGTGTCGGAATAAAGCGGAATTTATCCAGGAGACGATCGCAAAGATTCGCGGAAGGAACGATAATCGGTACATCGTACGGAGCAGACACGAGACCAATTTAGCGGTGGCGGTAACGAGTCTCAGCTCGTTCCCCTGGTCGCCACTTGTAACTTGTATTACGTTAAATTATCGTGAAACATGTAAAGTACGGATCGCGTTGACGAAGATACGTATAATTCGGGACCGTTTCACGGCGGGAACATGCTGCGGCAATGTCTTACTCGATAAGCGATACCGGTGGTTGCGTTCGCTGGAAATCATCCGGATTAAACGATGCGAAGATCGACCACGGTCTCTTAATCGATCCGTGAATATTAAAGACCGTTCGAGCGATGGACCGGGGGTAAATAAGTATAAAGACGTCTGACGAACGAAGGAAGGGGAAAAGCAGGGAGATAGGAAAGAGAGGAATCTCGAACGAATTAGATTCGATTCCAGCCATCGGTTTTTCCGATATTCAGCGTTCTATCGGAGAGAGAACGATCGGGTAACGATCATTTGGAAAAAGGGAACGCGCCGATACGAACGTAATGCAATCTGCGAACGCGTAGTCACGCTTGAATTCGACGAGGTGCGAAAGACAAGCGGGTTAGGGTTGGAGAAAAATTTTAAGTAACCTCGAAGAAGTAAATACAGGGGAGAGAAAGGGAGATGGCACAGGGTAATAGGGGGATGCAAGTACGGACCAAGGACGGCTTTCTGTCAGTAAGAACGCCCGGTCGTCGTAATCGGGTCCCTGCCGGAAGTAAAACCCAGCCCGTTTCCATTCTTCGTCTTTTCAATTTCCGATATCCCCGCGGAGAAAGCGTCTAATGGTAATTTTAAAAGGAAAACGCAATGGCGCATGCATAATACACTCCGCGGGCTCGTTGATTTTCCCGTTGATCATTCCGAGTGGGAAAGAGAGGCCACGGAGGAAAAAGAAAAATGCACGGGAACGATGTAATTCCGAGGGTGCGGCGTCGTCGAACAAAACTTCGACACGGTAGAATGGTTCCAGGCCGCAACATAGAGAGAGAGAGAGAGAGAGAGAGAGAGAGAGAGAGAGAGAGGGGGGAGGAGGGAGAGAGAGGAACCTCCTCGCCTTTCTCTCCTTTCCACTTTTCTTGCTTGTCCCCTCTACCGCCTCTCTTCCGCGACAACTTAAATAAATAAATCAGCGTAACTCGCGAAGTAATAAGAGGAACGAAGGGCTGAAAGCTCCGGAGAATTTTCTTATGGCAGCGCGACAAAGAAGCGTCGTCGTCGTTCCTCGCGTTCCGGCTTTTTAATTCGCGAACCGCTTAATTCGCGATGTGAATCGTTGATGAGGACGCGAGCCACTTCTCTGGCTGCACGACAGAAGGAAACTTTCCTTCGTAGCTATATTTCCTCTTTAAGGAAGAAGGAAAGAGCTCGGGACCGAGTCCAGAGAAAAGCAATCGAAGCGGATAGAATTACCGCATAGAGACGTCGGATTAAACGCAACGAAAGTGCAGCGGTCGTTCGATAGAACGCATAATCCTTTAATAAATTCAGCGAATCGTCGATCGTCGAACGAACCTGGCCACAAGGTTCAATTTTAGGTTAAATAGCTGAAAAGCGGCAAGAGCAACGAAGGCACATGGATCTCGATGCGAAAGAAACGAAAGAGGGTAGAGAGCAATTATTAGCCAAAGGAAGGAGAATAAGAGAGAAAGAGAGATGAGCGGAGGTGAGGAGAGGCTTAACGCGGGGCCCTTAATATGGCGAGGGCGGCCTTAATAAGGGAGGGAGTTTCGGCGTATACGTAGCGAGGACACAAAAGCCGCGGACTCTGGGCCGGCCCGATACAGGAGGTCAAAAATGCGCTCAAAAAATTGCCGCCAATTTGAATTGCTAATAAGGACGATGCGCGAGTCCTCGAGTTCGGCCTAACCGGTGCAAAACAATGGTCCCGCGTATAGCGGTATACCCTGAGCGGCAAAACGAACGCCGGTGACGAAGTCCATATAAGTGTCCCGTTTGGCTCCGCAGAAATGCCGTCCGAGGGGAAAAATAAACGAGTCACGGGGAGCAAGAGGGAAGGAGAGAGGAACGGGATGCCACGAGAGGATGCCGCGAGGGGATACACGCGGTGGATAGAGGGGAGATCGACGCTACCGACCACGAGGGAGAAATCGTCGATGCAACCCTAAATAATTAGTCACTGCCACGTCCGAGGTTCTCTGTTCTCCACCCGTTGAAGGAAACCGTGGAAAGGGGACGCCGGTTAGTGGAATACTGTCCGGAACGTTCCACCGCTCGTGGGAAACCTTCGCGACCGAGTCCAACTCGGAGAATTCGCGGCAGAACGGACCGCGAGCTTGCACAGAGGAAGAGCATCGGTAAGAAAACGTGAACCCCGATTTACCGGCGACTCAACTGACGAATCCACCGCGGAATCCACCGATCAAAGTCCCCCGCCGACTTTCTCTACTTTACTCATATTTTCATCATCTCGAACAAAGTTGACAGTCGACTGTAAAGAGTGCGCTCTTACGAGGAAGGATCAAGTCAGAGAATTATGGCGAGAATAAGTAACTTCGGCGCGGCGCTGTCTGCCAAAGTACTGCACATTTTTCTTGATCACGAGGTTCCTCGCGTGTAACGAGTTTAATAGCCAGAGCACCGGGTCCGTGCTTGTATTAATTGCTTCATTAACGTAACGATGCGTCGGTTATCGAGAGATTCGGTATTAAAAGACGAAGCTTATCCAGCCGATCGCGCAAACGAGGGCCTGATGTATACGGGATATTAATGCTTGAAACGCGGCCACCGCTACTTATTGCTCATCGAGATAATCGGTACTTCCACTATCGGAATGCTTAATTCCTGCAATTTATCCGTAGTTGGCCGCGCTCGTACTTCTTCCTCGCGGCGCGCACGCTCGCACTCGAGAAAAAGCGAGTTGCGGACGGATCGGTGGCGTGGAAGCGTGTCCGAGCATTCGTCCTTGATAAGATAGTCGCGAACCTACCGCCGCGGTGTCTACGCAGATAGCCGTGTAACCGGGAACCGGTAACCGCGAGCCGCATTCCCGAGCCAAACGCCGAGACCGGCCTCCGTCTCACCGCGACGCCTCGCCTCGTCGAGGACGCCTCCTAGGCTATCTAGCTTCCGGTTAACGTCACCTCGACCTCGCCTCCCTTCCCCTTCACGGAGTTACTCGGCTATCGCGTGCCTGACGATTCCTCGCGACAAATACCTCTCGCTGCATTTCCGAAATTTTACCATTCTGAAATTACTGGCCGATCGTTAATGGAGAAGAACGCAGAGCGTCACGAGCGTGTTTGCATCCGGATGTAGCCTTGCACGTGTGGAACAGAATTTAACCGAGTTTACAGAGGCGCCGACCGAGTGGACTTAATCACGCATTCACGGAATACAATCGGCCGTTCGCGTTATGCATGCCGAGGATCTCCGAGTGGTAGGAGACGAGCTCAAAGGGAGATAACTGGTCATCGAAGCAATATCCCAACGTATCGATCGATACCAGACCTCCCTCGTTGTCGCGATAACCTCAAAGCGCTATAATTGTCCGATGAGATCTTCAGACGGTGGGAAGGGAAGCGGCGAGGCCAGCTCTGTCGAGTGACGCAAACCGGAAACTGGATAAGGAGCCGCTCAGAAAAAATCCCTCGACCGAATCTACCGCAAATACGCTACCGACATTTCGTATCCACAAAGATCGTGCTGTCGATTACTGGCTCGAGTAAAAATCAAATTAATTAATACATCGACGATTCCGAACGTTCTTCCAATTGTTAACTACGACCATACCTTTTTATTTCATGGTAGATCGAATTAGACAAAGAATTTGCGTTCGATTTTAAATCAAATTTTAAAACTAATAAAAAGAAAAGAATTTTATTTATGACGGTCTGACGATGATCCGTGAAAATTTAGTTAAATTAATTTCGTCGGAAGCTTTCGATTCGCCGGAGATGCTTCGATAATATACGAGAAAACCACGGGACCGTGTTAAACGCGGCATATCCGAAAACAATTCGAGCAAATCTAGCGAAAATCCTACGCGAACGCCTCGTGAAAGATGCTGCACGGACGAATGCGAGGCGCGATTGGCCGCCGCGTGAAGGATCAATTTTGCCGGAGATAATTTTTTCCCGACGAGGTTAATCGATCTCCATTCTCCGACGGATCCGTCATTGTTCCGAGAAGCGGGACCGTGAGATCGGTATGGTTTATCGATATCACCGTAGATAGACCTATCAGCCGTAGCAGGTACGGTTAAATCGTCGTGCACGCGTCGCAACTGGCAGCTGCATCGAAGTAACGTTACCGTGGCTCGAGCTGAACGATCCGGAGAAAGAGAGTGGAGAAGGTTGAACGAGGAAGGTCTCGGGACGCGGAAAGAGACAGTCAGATCGATCGTCCGTGCAGCACGGTCTGCCTCCTTTGTGAGATCTCTTCTCGTTCGTCGTTGCGTTTGCCACAGAGTCGCGATCATGAATTTTCGAATTAATTTTCGATCAACATTCGTCATCCGGTGGTCATTTACAAAAATTCTGCATGTCTTCTATTAATTGCCAGGGAACAAAGCTATCGGTTCGAGCTGTCGCGTATCTACCGTCCGAACATCGGCTTGGTTTAATGGTCCAGAGTGTCTATACGAAAGGAAGCCTGGGAATACTGGGACGGTGGCGCGCGCAACGAATAAGAATTATAGCTCGTATCGTTAAGGAACCGTGGAACGCAGCGAGCATTAATAATTGGAACGTTCCTGTTCCGTGCAGGCGCGAAGCCAGCCCGATGAAAGGAGACAACGAGCTGCCAATGAATACGACTCCGCAAAACGGCGCGAAACCCTCGGTCCTTCCGGTTGATGGCATGAGAGAAACGCCGCCAGCCAGCCAGTCGCTAACTTACGTACTTAATTCCACGGTGTTTTGCCTGGCTGCCGTTGGCGGCTGCCACCGCGGAAATATTAACGATCGGGAGGAACAAGTTTGTCGCAGCGTTTAACGATTGTCTCTCCAGCGAGACGAGCTGCATTACGCGGAAACGCCTCTTCGCCACGAGAAGAAATTAATGGCGAGCCTTCCACCGAGATGAGGAGAGTACGAAGAGGAGTTTTTGTTTTCTCTCTCGAGATGCCCCTTTTCGTAAAGCTCCGATTTTAGTGGAGCTCCATTATTTACGATCTATCGGCAGATGGGTTAAAAGGTTAGAATGCAGTTTGCCCGGAAGCACCGGGACACAGGATTAAGGAGGGTCCCATTTGTTCAAAGTGCCATTTCGTAGGAGCATCGAACACTCGATTTCCATCGGCTTCTTCATTTATTTTTCTCTTTGATCGTTTAACGAGAGTCCACTGCGACGATAGAGATTCACGTGAAAATAGAAAACGCAGTGGCGAAGAAATGAGAAGAACGAATCGTGACTTAGATCGTTTCTTCGGTCTCCATTACGGATTAAGGAGCACACGTATATCGCGATATCGACCTCGCAGACGTAATTGTGTTAATAAATGAATGAAAGCGGAGGAAAATCGGAAAAAACTTGATTGCTATGTATTGCTGGGTTTAAAAATATCGTCGTCACCTTTTCGTTAAAGTGCAAGCTATCTCGCGAATATTGCGGTTATTTCTGATCCGGCCATCCAATGAACTATTCCAACAATTAAAACGAGCTAAACTTTGCGACACGGTCCTGTACTTTTTCTGGTTCCGACGACCTGACCGAGAAAGGAAATGTTTGCACGCCGCACGAATTTCATTTACGTAGATCTTGAAATCGACACTCCTTTTAATTTCTACCCTTCATCGTTTAACAACCGTGCACCTTCGCGCACTTTAATACGAATGTAGAACACGATTGCACGTAGAATATCGTACAAAGCTCGACCTTACTTACCATCGGATCAGTGCGCGGAACTCGAGGTCGTATCGTCGAGAGACAAAAAAGCCTTTTGGCGAAAAGTTTCCAAAAGAGGAGCGACACGCGGACTGAAAAGAATATCGAAGCCGATCAAACTCGCTCGTAAACCAATTATTGCCGATCCCTTAATAATCAGCGCTCGAGAAAATTCCATTTGCTGAGGTGGCGAACAAAGGACGCGAGTAAACAGCGCGTTGCGATCGATCGGCGAACTATTCCATCGGAAACTTGGGATAAAAGGATTGTATGGAGAAGTGGGACGAGATGGGTAAAGAAGATCGTGCAGGAAGGGGGAAGATCGCGAAGTTCCGTCGCGGCGACGATCCATTAAGGATTTTAATCAAACGCCCGTGGCCAGGGAACGACGTCTGGCTACTAGGAAAGTTCTGGCATAAGATCCCAACTGGACTCTCTCGGCACGCGGTCCCTGGATGGCGAAGCGGACCGTAAAAGGACATTTGTCGCTTTATATGGACGAATCGGCTACCAAATACATCGCGAGCCGTCCGTAGAAAAACAAAAGGAGCCCGAGCCAACAGCGGGCTCTCTCACGAGAGTCGCACTGACACATCGGCTCAAAATAATGTCGTACGTCGTACGACATCGTTCCACTCCAACGAAAACTACATGCTGCCTTTGACTATTGTTCCCTTTTACTCTCTTCGATACGTGAAATCTGAATAACAAATCCTTCGATTATTTGGTCGGTTGTTAATCTAAACGATCCTCGATCAGCGATAAAAATAACTTTACGATGTGTTCATTAATCGAACGCGGAGATGAAGGAGGAATAGAAGGAAAATCGGCAGAGAATCGATGTTGGACAAAACGAAATCTCTTCGATGGCCGTCAGTTTAGTGGAAGCAGCTGCTAGTTGGGACTCGAGACACCTCGATAGGAATGGGAACGGCCTCGCACGTTCCTGATCTCTCGAGCGGTCGCGCTCCCACGGAATGTCGATGAAATCCACGGATTCCCGGGCAGAATGTGCGTTTATCTATTCGACCCGCGTCTGTTTTCAATCCCTTAAAACTTAGTCGAGCGGCCCATACGGCACGAAGCAGAAAACCGACGGTTCCCTTTCTCCGCTCGTTCGATCGACTGCCAGCCACCGGATTTCCGCGCTTCCCGACTTCCCTGCCCTCTCCCCCTCTTCCTTTTTCCCTTTCGTTTCGTTCGAGTTCCCCGGATTTTCCTTAAATCCGGCAGACCGTCTATGTAAATTCAATTTCTCGCCGTCGTTACATCGCTCCAGTTCTCTCTATCGTCCTTTCCGCCGTTTATTTATAGGTCCTTCAAATTCTACCTTCTCAAGGACGTTCGTCTCCTCTCCCACGTCTTGTAAAGAGAAAAGACAGAGAGGTCCCGTCGTTTACTCGACTCCGATAATAAAATATAACAGCTGTCTATAGAAATCGAACTCGTTTGAAGCACTCGCACTGGCGTCGATTATTAAGAATCGAACGACGTCTCGCGATCGTCCGCCCGCAATTTGTCGACGATTTCTTTGTGCCTCGCTTCGTCGGAGACGAAGGTAAAACTCGCGAAGGGTATGAGATCGGAGGCCGTAGAAAATCGCGACGCGTACGAAACGACTGGCCCCCAGCTTCTGCTCCGCTCAGCTACGTAGAAGTTTGCAAATTCAATTTCTCGGTTCCGCGAAGCTTCGCATATTTCGCCGTACCTCGAACTCCGCGGAGCGTGTAAAGCTGCTAAAGCGCTAAGGAGTTCCCCGTCTAGTCCGGACCTTTCATCGTCCTCGACGTACATCGAATTTAAACCTGAAAAATGCTCGATAGAGACCCGGCCTTGCTGTCTCTCAGTGTCTTGGTGGGAGGCACCGACCGGTATGGAGAGCTACCTTGCTTTTTCAGCTCCTTCCACGGTTACTTCGGTTCTCCTCCGATCGGCGTGTTTCGCCAGACGTTCTAAGGTGATTAGGTCGAGGCGATGAGGCGCGCACAGGCGGAACGGTGCTCTTCGCGGTAATTTCCCTCGAACGTGGCTATCAGGTTACCGGTAAAATCCTATGGAACTAGATGGCGCGACGAAAATCGTCGAACGGTTGAAAAGTCGACTGAGTCCAGATGGATGATACTGGAAAATCAGATATCATTCCGCGGTGCAATTATCGACGTAATATCGTCGGTAAATAAATAAATTTCCGGGATAAAGGAACGGGTAAATGGATGAGTGTACATGCGCGTGGTCAACTTAATTTATAATTACATTAATCAGTCTTGACCACGGTGGCAAAGCTGCAAGTTACAGCCGAAGCCGGCGTGTATGTATGTAAATAGAATATTACGGAACAATCGATAGCGTTGTCGTAGAACGGATGTTGCCTGGTCAAATGTAATTTATCCAAGCGATATTTAATAGTAGGAAATATCAAATAGAGTGGCGCGCGTGGCAGCGCGACGAGGCATTCTCAAACGAGGCCGCCCCATTAGTTAAATATTCATTATCCGATATTTGGATGCTCGTCTCGCGTTTCGTACGGTCAAACGACATAATTCGATACGCTGGTTAACAATGCGTTCCGCAGGACGCGTTCACGCAGTCGATTGTAATTTTTCATTCGGAGCAATTATCCGTTTGTGTTCGTAGCGTCACCCTTCTGGTCACCCTTTGTAAAACGGCCAAATGCCCCGTCATTATGTGGCAATCGGTAAATTGAGTTGATCAGAGAAGAATAGGATTGCTGGCAAAATTGAGGCCAGCTACAAAAGCAACGCTGCACGGCATATAGTTCTTTTACCCCTTACGGCCCTCGTTAAAACGTTTTTCGTTTCGAGAAATCGATCGGTATTGAAACTTTCCAACGTATAGTTTGGAAACGACTTTTCAATACGTTCGAGCATCGTCCTTCGAGGGAATTACCTCTAGCTAACAGGTATCAGACCTTCGTGGATCTCGTCGCGTACATCGACCCAAATCTTTGAAGATTCCATTCACGCGTACCTTAGAGCGTTATCGTCGGATCCAGGTGCTGGAGGGTCGTCGCGCGATAACATAAAACGCAATTCGGAAGCGAATTTCGACAAGGACCGCTCGTTATCCGGCCATTCTATCCACGGATAAGTTACGTCGCCCAGATTCGTGGGCTAAAGTTTTCCGACCTCTCGATTCGTACACCTCATCGTCTCGTTTCCCGCCGGGCTTTCTCCTCGCGTTTCTCGAGTTTCCTGCCGACTTAAAAAGCTTACAGGGTGGTCGTCGCTGTGGCGAGGCCGCACGGTTCGAAAGGCCGATTCGGTTCGATATCAACCAACTTCCAAATAATTTCCTTCCCGACTTTCGTTCGAGACGCCGGCAAATAGCGAAACAAACTTCCGCCCTCGCGATCCGGGAAAGTTCGCGGCAAATTGCCCGATAAGCCACCGCTCCAACCACCGAACAGGAACAAACGGCTATCTTTTTACCCTATAAGAACTATGGATCAACCTAGCCAGCCTCTTATCGTTACCTTTCGCTGTTTTCCGTCGATGACGGTGTTCCTCTTTTCTGTAACACGAAACCGAAGCTCCAATACATCTTACGTCATCGTTAAATGCACATAAGCACGGCCAGACACGAAAGTTTGAGATCGTGAGCCTTTTGGTGCGCGATTTTTCGTACAGAATGTCAATGCTTTTGATGAGAATTCCAAAATCTTTTGTTCGTTCCTTATCCATTAAGTAACCGGTATTACGTCGGAGCTGCTTGGAACGCGACGATATCGATTCCTCCGAGTTTTCTCGCCCCGGGGAGCTCTCAAGAAAACGTATTCAAATCGTTGTACGCTGCAGAGAATAAAGCGTCGGAGCGTCCTGTAAAGGTTCCGCAGTGTTTGAGTCCTCCGCGTTGAAAATACATAGCAGCGCTGAGATTTACTAGTTTCTTTTTTACAAATATACATTTGCGGACGTAAAATTGCTTGCGGTACACGCGAAAAAGTTCGATAAGCTGTAAACCGCTTTAGAATGTCTTTTTAGAACCGCGAAGCAGCCATGGCCCATTTATTTTCTCCCTTTCGATTATGGTAATTAGCCGAGATGGTTCTTCATTTTTGACTTTACGCGTGAAATTGATCGAAAAAAAATACAGAGCGAAAATCGGACGTAGCGCAAACTGGAACTGAAACTGCAACCAACAAACTATGAACGCGTATGCAAATGCCAGGGTATTCTAACAGCCGGAGGATTGAAAGCTTCTGCATCTTTTTCTCTTTTTTTTTTTTTTTAAACAACGGAGTATTGTTTTCGCGGAAGATGGATCTTCCTGTTAATAATATCGTCCCGGTATTGTTTCTGTCTGTGTCGACAGTGTGCCAGTTTCGCTTTTCGAAATCGCGCTTTGCGTGTTCCCGTCAAACGGATGTTTTCAAAGGAAACGCTCGAAACAAGCAGCCTAGCCGATGTCTTAAAAGACAAGCGGCCACCGCGTTTCGCGAACAAACTTGACAGTTTGAACAAACTCGGGTGCCACCGCTACACGTTAACAGTCTTATTCGGCGGCAATCTTGTTCCCGTTGGAACACGGGAAAAGCTGTAACTGCGGAAAACAGCGTCGGATCAAACGGCAATATATAGGTGACAACTTTGCCGCTCGTTTCCTCCACTTTAGCAACTTTCACGCGTATCAAGGAACACCGTGTATTTTTCATTGGTCGTATCGATGGCACTTCCGCGGACCACGATTTTCGCGCGAGAGTACGTCGCGAGGAAAATACGACCGGGGAGGCGTAACGTCGACAACGATAATAACGTGCAAAGTTCTCCGTCCCTTCTTTCTGGCTTGATAATTTTAGGAGAGTTTACCTTAAAGGCGGTTCGAGCGTCCGGGAAGCAATAGCCTCCACGAACCGCGTGCTCGTACACCGGCTGTCGCTATTCGCGAGGCCGACGCGGCTTATCGCGGCGAGTAAGCGACGACTGTTCAAACTCCGGCGTTATATCGTCATCGCGATACCTTTAATTTTATCCTACCTCGTTTATGTCGACGGTAGTTGGAGAAAAAAGAGGAAAATCGATTAAAACAGCCCCATAATTTCGCGGTAAAATCACAGTATAATCTGGACGACCGTCGATCTCTGTCCCATTCGACGGACATTTCCGTCGCGCGAAGAAAATATTTAGCCGGGTAGACCGCGCGCTAGCGATTTCCGAAGAATTTTATCGGATTAATTGCAGGTTGGGTTAGAAATTTCTGTGACCGTCTAAAGCGATGGTTGACCAACCGTGCGACCGACCACCGCCGTATTTTACAGTAATTTTTATCGTAACTGCCGACGCTTAAATTATTTGGACGTTTTTTTTTGCATGGCGCGAAAATATTCATCTCTGACTCACGGCGTGATACGCGCATTCATCATTTTGATACTGGTCGTGTTACGAGCCGCGAACGTAAATTTTCAAACTTCCACGGGAATATTCACGTTCCCCCGGTGGCCACGCGCGTAACTTTCGCGGAATGCCGTAACCCAGGTTCCACACTGTTCCTACAGGCCGGTGTTTACTTTGCATCTCGGCCGATTATGCGAACGCTTGACCTGCCGGGTGTTCTCGCCTTGCCTCGCCGTTCGTGTTCATTGATAATAATTCCCTGCCACTGGGACTAACCTGACCCTGCGTTCCGAGGCAGCGTTGCCTCGACCTAGTTCGCCACCGGCTCCAGCGACTTGATTTCCATCGACCGAACTGTCAATACACGAGCGATAGAAATTAGTATACCGCCGCTTCGCGTTGCCACAAGTCACTGGTTATAATAGGAAAATAACGAACGCTCGAGCTTGAAGAGCTGACGCTCGTTTGCGATTCGTTGATATTCGTTTCGCGATCTCATTCGTGTCACCGACCCCCGTCAGAAAGGAAACCTTCCGAAAGACCTCGATCGTAGTTGGCGGTTCGATGTCGCGCGATAACGGGTAATTCAAATTTGATTAATAACAGTGCGAGGCATTTTCGTGGTTAGCCGTGTTCGATGGTAAAGTCAAAATGGTAGAACTCGGTGAAATAGCGTCGTTTGGTACGATAACATCATACCGATATACACGAAGAATGTAACGAAACGAATCGATGAGGGCTCGTGAGCTTTCAGTCGTCAGGATCGGAATTACAAGGCGGAGACGTTGATAAAGTAAAGTACACATTTATTTGATTATCCTGTGGGGCCACATTCCACCGAAGCCTCGAACGTGTCCCGAATATCATTGACCAGCCACGCCGCTATCATCCGAAACCGTATTTCCCTAATACGATTCTATTTGCGTAGGAAAATCGGAGGACGACGCGGTCCGATCTTCCCTCTCTTTCCCTCTCTCGTTCGCAGTGGCTATCACCGTGGAGACCGTGGCAGACTGCGAATTAACGCTACACTCGGTCCCATCGGAACGAGAAAATGATGTTCCAAGTTTCGTCAGCGGCGAGACAAAAGTAATTAAACCCAGAGGACTACTCGATAATTTAGCATACGTTCCGCGGTACGTTCCAGGACTAACGAAAGTCCGTGCAGCCAACGCTACTGAAACGAACACACCCTTAGCGAGCCGCAGAACGTCCGAGGGAAAGTTTATAGAATTTACAGGCTGGTGGGATCGATGAAAGCTTCGCTACCAAGACACCGCCTGCGACACACCGTCGACGAGCGTCTTCTATGCTGCGATCTTTTACTTTGTAGAACGTCTCGTAATAAAAGGGCGGGATTCTTCCGCCAGAAATATAATAGTTCAAACAGTCCGATCAAGGTAATTGAAATTGAAAAGCAAGCAAAACGCTATGTACACGGGACCGGAGGAACGTGCAGACGCAGAGGCGATGGAAATGCATTGTCCACGAGGAAAATGCAAATTAAACGCAGCGGTGTAGACGCCTGTTCGAATGCATTAAGGCAAAGCCAGGAAGACGGGGTGAGCTGGTCGTTAATTTTTTACACAGCTTCCCTGAATGGGGATCGCCGAATGATAGGACGAGCTTCCTAGCCGGCCATTCCGCTCGTCATTATTGCCAGATTGTAATTATCATCGGTGACTGAGAAAGGTGAATGCGCGTCTGGCTTGTCGATTTCATTAAAAACCATATAAACTCGACGATTCGTCGGCACAATAGGATCAGTAATTACGGATGCATCGTCGCTCGTCGGATTTTATCTTCGATATTCGTATCGATCCGCGAAACGGAAGGAAGACATGAAGACAATAGGCCCTCTCCTCGTGTTTTCTACCTATATTTCATGACATGCTACAAATTTCAATTTGTTTGCCCTCTTCTATACGCGTAACTATAGAAGGCTGAAAAGCCGCTTCCATTCTCACTTCCTTTGTTCGTCGTCATCTTTTCTGACCGTGGCCATTGTGTCGTTCGTTATTGCCGAAACATAATTATTTTCGTTGTACCTCGTCGTCATCGTCGCGAGGCCGTTGTGTTAACCTTCGTCGACGTCGCATTTTCGTGGTGCTCGATGGTTGGCGTGGGGTTCTCCTATAAGGGATAGGCTTTCGACGACGCTATCGAATGTCACCTACTATCGTCGACTCGGCTCTTGAACCCTCGAGATATCCTTTGTAAGGTCGACGACGTCCTTGGAACGTCCTCGGAATATCGATGATGGAACGAATCGACGTCTATTTTTACTGTCGCCTCGTTGCGTATCGACGTCACGAACCACCTGCCATTCGAAATAGAGCTACTTCGACGAATCCCTTCAACGACGAAGCGTCGACGACCCACGCCTACAAGGGAATGCCGTTCGATCTGCTCTTAAGGCTAATTAATACCGCGAGTACCGGCTCGAGTACGACGCGTTCTGGTGTGATTCGAGAGCTGCTTAACAGGATCTATACATATATTTACAAGTAGTAGCGCGCCAGGTAGATACAATAGCCTGTATTTTCACTAGTTACCGGTTCGATATAAGCTCCGTGAATGTTTTTGTTCTCTTTATCCATCAAAAATTCTACCGAGATTTATCTTCTTTCACGATGCAATTTATCTTAATCACAAGGCACGCGAGCTCCATTTCACATGGGGAGAAGCAATATATCCACATAGACGCCCCAACGGTTACAAACTTGCTTAGAAACCGGGTGTCGTCTCGAAGGCCAAAGTACAACGGCATTACGATCGCGCGAAGCACAAGGGACCCCTGTTCGGCGCACGGAAATCCGGCTCTATTTGCACCATACTTACATACATAATTTACGAAGTAAACAGATGGGCCGGACTTTGCGTTCTCCCGGGATGTTCGTCGTGGTAGATCAGGTTGAGGCACTTTACTGAACTAATCAGTCCTCGAGTAGACGACTCCGGGGGACGCGTTCTACCTAGTATCTCCGGAATGTGGTAAAAAAGTCTGCAGTTTGCCTCCGAACCGGAGAAAAACGAATGGAACAATGGACATCTTCCATAAATCATCAGATCTAATGGAAATTGTCTATTAGTTCTCTGTTTATGTCCAGAATTTTCTCTATAGAAAATTTATACGTGTTTAAAAAATATTATTACAAAATAAGTGGAACTAGGAAGATTAAATGCAAATACATTTTCTAGAATCATCCGTTCATCCGAACAAGTGTTACAAAACGTTGAAATTGTTTTTCACTCGATTTATGTTAGTAAACAGCTGCGATTCGCCAACAATGTCCAGGAACATTGCTCAGCCGTCGTGTCATTTACGCCGACTGTTGCATAGAGCGGAACGCTTGCCAGGCAACAGGCGAATTATTAACTTGTATCAAACCGAGGAGACACGTTGCGCGAAATACGTCAACTAGCGCGCAGTCGTCTTATTTTCACAAGCCGGATAGATTAGACCGGCGACTGTTGACGGGAGTTGGCGCCGTGCCGCCGCGCTGGTTTCTCCTTCGAACTAATCAGCCTCGAATTCTCCGCGGCGGCGGACCACCTCGCTCGAACGCCGTCAAAGATTTCTACCTAAAATCCGTGGCACGCGGCAAAGAAATTCGTCCGTCGACCTGGCAGTACCGTAACCGACAAAAACACCCCAGGATTCGATGTTCAATTTAACAGTGAATCGCAGTGTCTACGCTCGACTTAGAGTCCCGAAAAATCCTCGCCAACGGATCGCTCGGATTACGATCGCGTTTCACTAGAAAATTAACGCGATGCGCAAATTCTGAAACTTCCAATATCACCGTTCGCCAATTGGAAATTGAATCGAATGAGAAACTGAAGCACGGAGGATGAAATTCAAGCGGATGACAGAGAAAGCCAACGACGTATCAATTCCGAAATGCTTCAGGGCTCTAGCAGAGGGACCCACGGATGATCGACATTTTCGACATCGTTTGCAACACGTTCCGGGCGATCTCGATTCGACGAACGACGCCTCGAATAATAACCGTGCCATAATGTCGTCGATGGCATTCTGAGACTCCGTTTGGACGCCACCGGCTCCTTCCAGCTGGACGTCTGCCACCCTCCAAGAACTTTAAACGCGCCACCTGTTCGAGACGTTGACACTGTCGCGCTTTCTGATCTCAAGGCAGTCGCATAGCTCGAATCTATTCCCGGAATGTCCACGGGTTCGATTCCAAACGCCCGCGTTTTCACGGCGAATGGAATTTTTGATAGTAAGAGGAGAGCGATTGGTCGAACATCTTGCGAATTAAAATTCTTTATCGTCTGCGGAAATTTCTATCGACTCGAATTACCCTAGTTTCACAAAAAGACCAGACGAGCGCTTAACGATAAAATATAACGCTCTTTGTTCGGCAACTCGTGAAATAATTATGGCCCGATTCCCTTTGACTTTCGCGTTTTCGATCGACTCTTTTGTTAATTAAAGCTTCGCCCAACTTTCTCCCAATTACCGCCGTCGATGTCCCAATTACATTTTCCATGTTAGAAACCTCATCAACGTTCTCGTTACGTCAACCGTATCGCTGCAACATTCTCACCGCGTTTTCATTCGTAGTTTATATCAGTGTCGCAACGTTCTGATCAACATTCTCCGCTATGTTGTAATTTACATTTTCGATCTACCGCGATGCGGAATTTTCATTCGCACCAGACCGCCGCCAGGCAGAAAAGAAATCATTCTATATTTTGAGAGATCGCAAAACCCGGACAGGACCGCAAGGAAGGAAACTCTACGAGCATAATAACGGCGGCA
This sequence comes from Bombus terrestris, assembly GCF_910591885.1. Lineage (NCBI taxonomy): Eukaryota > Metazoa > Arthropoda > Insecta > Hymenoptera > Apidae > Bombus > Bombus terrestris. The sequence goes on from NC_063278.1 coordinate 6,801,404, forward strand.
GTACGCGCGTCGTTAACTTGCAGAGGGATGGTCGAAGGGGAAGATGGGCCAGCGTGGCGATAAACTAGAACGCGGCAGGAAGACGAGCCGGCTTTCGCGGGCCTGACGTACGACCTTCCTGACTTCCTACTTACGGCTACAAAGCCGTTAGCCCGACCATACCCGCCGGATAACTTAAGCAGTCGGCCGCAACCCCTTCGCCAGTTCTGTTTAACCAAGCACCGCGTACACCGCCGGGGAAACTGGATGGCTGTTACTACCTCTAAGTAGTTGCGCATTCGTTGGCCCCCTTATTAAAACGCTATTCGAAGAGATGCATCCTCTTCTGCTTCCACCATACCTTGACTCTCGCTTCCTGTTCACCCGGCCCCTACTCAGCCTTTTCTTCTCCCATGTCTTTACGCTCTTCGTTCGTGGTATTCGCCAGCAGGTACGAAACACTGTGGTTAAAGCGATGTCGAGGTGCACTGTATTTACGTGTCGGGTTGAATGCATGGAAGTAAAAGAGTCGTAGACTGAAGTTATGGGTCCTAAGATGGTGTCAGGAATTGTTTAAACAAAAGTGAGATTAGATGCGCGTACGTTTGAAACAAATCGAACAGTCGTTTGCATCTGCTCCGAATCCGAGCGAAACGATCTCGGAATTCGGAACAGTGGCGCAATTAAGCTCGTAATCGTTTATTCAAACGGGCGTGTTCACGTCCGCTAGAAATGTAACGTTCTTACAACAGAGAGAAGGCGATCCGTATTCGCGCGAGGCAATGTGAGAAAGTGAAAAATTCGGAGGAGGGAAGAAATAAAGTACAACGGGGGTGTGTGCTCGAGAAAGAGGACGGCGAGGGTGAGAGAGAGAAAGAGAGAGAGAGAGATGCTGTTCCTAGGAGAGAATTAAAACGCGAAGGGAGCGAGGCAAGAGAAAAACTCTCGAACGTGGCGAGAGTCTGGAACGACAGCCGAAGCGTTCCAGCATTCTCGAAATTTTCAAAGAGTCTGCCGGTGTGCGCGTTCGAGCGTCTCTCCAGCCATTACTTCTCTCTTGCTCGCCCTTCTCCGCTTGGCCTTGTAGTTCTGCGTGGTATTTCGTTTAAAGCTACGAAAGCACGAGCTACGAGGAGCTCGCCGTGGATACTTTTGCCGGAACCCTTTTTTCCAGAATTCATCGATCTTCTCCCCATGGCGAGAAATGGGCGGAATTGCCGCGCGATCGAGGACTTTCCTTTAGAATTCGACAAACGTACCAGGAATTAGGGGAATACGTTGGCGTAGACCATAACAGAAAGCACATGTTGTAGAAAAATCGTGGTCCACGTCGTACTAATCTTTTGCGATTTTTTCTCACATTTATAGGGAATTTTGTTTCGTTCGAGTTTTACTTTGTCCGCACGACAGCACATTTAGTCCCAGTAAATACCGGAAAAATTTGCAATTAACGTAGAACCAATTCTCCATTTCCTGGAATATTGCAAGGGAAACCTGCTACGCCTCCCTAGAGAATGTCCAACGTTATTATTTGTCGATCGAAAGACCGTTGCGGTTTATTAGCGATCGACCATCCTACCAAATAGGGGATCTCCTCACCGCCATAGAACTTTTCCTCCTTTTAATCGAATCACTTTATTTAATCGAGCAACGAAGAAGTCGGAGCTCCGGAGGGAAGTCCGGGATACTCTAATGGCGGCACAGTAATAAAATAGTAGTAATTACACGGGGTAAGATAGACGGCGGTAAAGTTGGAGGACCGCGTGCGAAGATCCAGGCCCGGGGAAATTGTAACCGCAGATAGCGAGACAGTCGTAATACTAATATCGTTTCGCAAACATACGCTGCCAGAATGGGACACGTGGAGCCGCCTAATGCGGCACGGCGATTCCGGGTCACGGATTACATTGTAGCACGACGTTAATTTCATTTTGCAAACGCTGTAAATGGACTTGGAACGCCGATACGTGGATCATCCTAATAATTTCGCTCTGTAAACGGTGACACTGCCGATTACACTGTTCTGTCTGTCTACTGTGATAAAACGGAGACACTTGGCTGTCCGTGGTTGGTGGCGATTTCGTTTTCACTCTGCCTCCTCCGGCGTGATTACTTGTTTCCTATCTACGATCGTGCTGGTTCTAACAGCCTCGTACCCCCCTCCGTGAAAACGCGAGCAAGGCGCCGCTAAATCATCCAGAAAGCAGTTGCTCTAAGTAGCAAAGCGATAAATAAAGGGGTCCAAAGTTGCGTGCCTCACGCCATCGTCAAGCTTCTCGATCGGGGCGATCGTATAGTCAAAAATGGCCATCGATGAAAGAAGAGACAGGATGGGCGTGTTCTTAAACTAGACGCTAATTTCGCCCGCGGAACGAACATGCTGGCAGGCAAAGCACACAAGGTGATTCCGTGTAATGGATTACAATGTAATGCGATGTAATCCCGAATCCTTTTATCTTTCGGTCGCGAGCACGCCATGTTACGCCACGCGGTGCAGTTAATTTGCATTACTTTCGGAATCAGCAAATCAGCGCTGGCTATTTCACCGTGTATCTCAGACTTTCATCTTAATACGCGTCACTTTGTCCTTAATCAGCCAGGCGATATGTCATTCGCTAACGAGGAGTAAGCGCGACGTGACTAACCACCCAAGCGAGCGTAACTTAAACCGGATAATTGTATAATTTTCGTGCTGTCGACGCGTACAAACGACCGGACAGCCCGATCTTTTCCTTTTTTCTCGAAGCCACAGAAGTAATAAAAAGCGGATTCGATGGTACGAAGGCAAACGCTGCGCGGCTCTTTCGCCAACGATAACGAGATGCAAACTGATTATTCGTTCAATTACCGGTCGTCCCGCGCGAGATGTCCACCGTTTGTCCGGCAGATCGTTGCAAGTGGAAACAGATCGTTCGTCGCACTCGTCTGGCCTCTTCTCTCGTTAGAAATGTCAACCATCTGCAAAATTGCAACCTCGACTAATGAGTAGCTAAAGACCAGATATAAGATATCGCGAGCAATGCAAGGCAGCCGTATGAAACGATTTCGTTCACGCGACTCATTCCACGAGGGTTATTAACAAAATCGATGCTTGAAATAGAAAGGCCGTAAGGGGAACAATAAAACGCTTTGTAACAGAAAGAAAAAACGAACGGCAACCACTCGAACGTATCTCTGAAACGACGTTGGATAGAAATCTTCGGAAGCCCTCCAATTCTTTAAACGGTCTTCTCATCCCTATTTCTGTCCCTATCGCGTAGTCGGAGGAACCAGGAACGACAAGCGAAAATTTAGGGCAGAAGGTTAGGGACGTTAACTAGCACGAATTTATAGGCGATTAAAACAAAGTGGTCAGCGTTACGCAACGTGATTTGCCTTAAACAGTGGATCGTTACGGATTCGAAAAAGACAAGGGACGGTTCTTTCATTTCCATAAACTTGCGCTTCTTTCACGCTAAGATTCCGGGTCACGGATTACGCGGTAGCAGACCGGCGATTTTGTCAGCGACCGAATTACCTCCGTTGATCCTGGCCGCTTCGAGCGTGTAACGCGACGATTCGACCGCGCAAACGATGGCATTGTCACGATCGTCGCGCTTCTTTTATCGCACCACACCGCTTGACGCCAGTTAATTTTCCTTATTTCCACGAACAAAGAGAGGAGAGACCGAGAATTAGTGAGCACGGTGGGGACGAGCCACTGGTTTCGTCGTTTGTCTGCGGCTAACAGCCGGCGAATCGTGCAAAGCGAAACGCCGCAGGGATTTAACGGTCCGCAATTAGACAGCTTACCGCAGAGATAGAAAAATACCGGGCACAACGCGTGCCGAGCTTGTGCATTCTTCGACTATCTTTTGCTGTTCGTTCCGCTTTAAATTTCCCGCCTATACAGTTTACCTGGAATCTTCGAAGTACTCGCGATGGAAATCAACGTATCGAGATCGAGGATCTATCGATGTTTTCTTTCTTCGAGGAAGATTAAAACGTTGGACTGAACGGATGGAAAGTCATTCAGAGAAGTTACGTGGTACATAGCGAAAGTATCAGAGGCATCAAACGATACATCGAAGCATAGCAAAGTGCAGTTTGCAGTCATTCGACGAACAGACCGAGTTACAGTGGAATCGATTACACCGGTTACACGGCACAGTACTGATTATAACATGGGGGTGTTCAAATTTGACCCGCATCTCGAACTTTGGTGGAAATACGACCCATCGCCGTATCCTGTTATACAAAATGGCCATGTGCCAGTAATTATAGTCAAGTGACGCAACTAAATCGCCCTGCAACTGTATTTATTCGGCGCAAAATAGAGTGGCTTATACCGCGTGTGGCGACGATCGAACAGTTTATTTCCGAGACGTGTTCGAGTCGTTTCCAAATCGAAATCCTCGCGAATTCTTAAGAGCAAATCGATGGAATTCTAAAGGCAAATCTCTCGCTCGCGACAAAAGATTCGAGCAATCACGACGAACAAACGTCGTTCGAGAGCGTGACGAAAAAGGAGACCAAGAGATTTCCGATGGAAGAGAAACTACGAGAACTCTGAAAATTTCCGTGTTAGCCGACACGATGCATTAGCCGAAGGAATATTCATTCATACGTTGTACCCGTGGTCGAATGTTTGTCCGTCGATTGTTTGGCCGAACCGCGTGAAGCGTGCAGTGTGAATGATAAATAAGTAGCAAACACGAATCTCGCATATTGTTAGAGAGCGATAATTGAGAGTGAAGTCGGTCGGTGTAGTCAACGGAAGCGGAAGGATTCTTCATCTGGAATCACCGATCGTTCCTTGAAATCGCTATCGTACATCCTTTCTAATTTTCCCTCCACACGTTTTCTTTCAGTGTCGTAAACCTTGAGAAACACATTGCCCTATCCTTCGGATTCTCGTTCTTTCCGTCCCCGATAATCTTTATCCTCCTTTCGAAGCAGAGATTGTAACCTTTCTCGATCTACCATTGGCATCGTTCTTGGTAATTGTACCTTAAGCTTAGGAACGAGAACTTCTGAGTACTCCAAATAGAAACTCTGAAATCTTTACGATTCAGAATCGATGATCGAGGGATTCTATCTGCGCGAATCTATAGCTGGAAGGATTCTCAATTTCCGGATCTCGCGTGTATCGTCGCTCGTAAACAGAAGACCATGAAAAAGGCGATGAACGAGGTCCGAGTTCCCCTATAATTGGCACTCTAATTGCTCTCTAATTGTGTATCGATCCGCGTTTAAGTGAACCAATTACCGGGGATCGCGTTTGAAGCCCTCACCTTCTCCCTCCACCAAAGGCACTCGAACAACGCGAGAGCCGCTTTCCACCGGAAATAATATAGAGTTGATCACGGAGAAAGATCTCCCGGTTCCACATCGGGCTGCGCGCATACTCGACATTGTCTTTGTGCTCGTGCATGCACACATCGAGTGCTTTTATGGTTAATCGAAATCGCTTCTCGAAGCCGCCTTCGCTCGCAGCGCTATACAATCCGCGACTTCATTGTGTCCGAAAGTCTTCCAAAGCAGGCAATTTCTGCACGGTATTCGACGCGCGTCGACGAATCGCAAGGAAGGATATTCGAGTGCTGCGAGTCGCGAAACCAGCTTTTCAAGCCGCGACTAGAATCGACTATGGCACAACGCAAACGAAATGTTTCATCGGAGATGTTGGTAATTTCTGAGCCACGGTATTGAAACTATATTTAATACGAGTTATGTTATACGAGTTGTCAAGGTGACCAATACGTGATTTTTGATAGAATTTTTGTGGACTTGCATTTTGTCGCAAGGTATATTTTCATCATATATTTTCTCATTCTGATTTCTTCGCCACTGTTTCGTGCCGTATAACCGTTCCACTCGTGGTTCCTCTAAATCGAACAGCAAACCTACGCTGTGCAGCATTGGATTTTTAAACAGGAGCTCAAGTTTTAAGACTGACGAACGCGCTAAATTCCTGGGAGGTGGCCGTTGTGTAGAATTAAAGTGGGCTGAGGTCGGGAACTTTTGTACGCGTATAAAGCTCGAATAGCGGCGCGTTACCGTTGCAAACGATCTCTGCAGCAAGCCTTTTACCGAAATTGTAATTCCAAGGAACTAGGAAGCCGTAGGGATAAAGTTTACCTTAACACGGTGGGTTTTCTCATAAATGCGTACGTGGAACGACCCATTAGCAAATGCCGTACAGAGCAGCTAACTCGAAATACCGTGGTGTATCGGTTTAAAAAAGCTAAGTATATCTAAAAAATTGTATACCCTTACGTTCAATTTTCTCCTTCTCCGTAAAAGACGTTATCAAAAGAACGGCCACGAAACTGAAATGCACGCGTTACGTACGAATAATACGATCTCGTTAAAGAACGTCAGATCGCTTTGCCGAGTCCTCTCCGTAAAACCTATAAAACGATAGGCAGTGTAGCCGTAAAAAGTCGCTACGCTTTATCGCCGATAAATATTACTTCGAACGGACGCTTTCGTAACGTTGATGCGAGCAAGTAACATATTAATTTATCATTAGATAAATTTAACATATAGGGTGCAACGAATCCCCGTATGAAACGTCGATGTTAAATTCGTTGCTCCCCCATCTTCTGCCCGAATTTTCCTATCGATACTTCTATTTGCGAAGAGTCACGTTTCACCTCAAAACACGTCTTACCTAGTAAGGTAAGGTGGCGGCTAGAAATAGCCGGCCTAATTTCTAGGCGCCAGTAAATTCGATTCGCATCGGCGCAATCGGCAGTCGTAGAACAAGCCCTAATTAAGTTAACCGTGTGCGCGCGTACAGTATCGAGAAACTATCCCTGATTGCCTTGTTAACGGGATAGGTTACCAGGTAGCGACGATATCGATCTGCCGACACAGAGGAGAAAGCCTGATAAGGGCTGCAACCCCCGTCCGTTCACCACCTCACGCGCTCTGCCCCTGGCAGATTTATACCTGGCGTTCGTGAATATAAGCGTCGCGGCGATTTCACACCAGGCAAATTAATAAGGACCGGCGAGCCGAGTTCTGGATAGCAAGACCTGGATAGCGAATCCGGGGACCGGTGTCTTATCGTCGATTCGCCGCCTCTTTGTAGCCGGCGATCGTTATTAGAATGATAACGAGAACTTTTTCCCCCGGCTCTTGCCTGTCGACTGTGCTCGACCGGCTCGGCCAGACGATTAATTAAATTATACACCCAGTTTCACCCGACGTCGCTTAACCACCCCTTAACGAGCCGCTTTTCGTTCCTTTTCACGGGGACGCTCGTTCGACTATGAAAATGTCCGAGAAAGATGTATAAATTGACGGGACAGTTTGTGTCTTATAGAGATCACTGTATCTCCTTTTCGCGCATCGTTAATAACCAAAGGCGACGGTTCGCAACGACACCAAAGCCTCTCTCTTTCTCTCTCTCTCTCTCTTTCTCTCTTTTGCGAATCTACGCTCTATAAACGTTCACTCATGATTTTTCCTGTATAGTTGTTTCTCGTGGTATGTTAAAAGAGAAGAAAATCCAGCGTATGGAAATTGGGAAGATCCGCGTGACGCTCACGACACGGGAAGCAACGTGATTGATAGTTTTTGGCATGGAGGAAAAAAATAAATGATCTCGGCTGTGGAAAGCAGGGAGATCGTCGTTTCTTTCAACGGGAGAGAATCGGTTAGGATGCGTGATGTATCGTCGTGTCGGTTGGAATCATTCACGGCTCGATAACAGTCATACAGCGTGACACGGCGCGTCGCCTAACGGATAACTATCGGTGTCCGTGTATTACAAGGGGCTTTCCGTCGCCATTCATAAAACGCCCGATTAATGTTGAATTCGATAATGCGATTAATATCAAATTGGATTATATAACATCTCTATCCGGCTCGCGTTATACGAAACGAAAACGTAACTATCGTCACGAACAAATCAGTCATGAGCTTTTAAGTTATTTTCCAATTGGAACGAGCTGGCGCTTCCGCGACGTGTTCGTAGTCCGATAAAGTAACCGAAAGGAAAACGGCGTGCATTGCAAACGCGTAACGATTGCGCTAGAAGCGTGCGCGTCTTGGAAAGCGACATTTCGTTGTAACAGCGGGGCCAAGCATAATTATGGCCGCATCGATCGGCAAGACTCTGTGGCAGGAATGCCTAATTTAAACAGGGTACACACACGCCGCTAGTGTTACGTAACGAGAAGGGAAGTTGAAATTCATTGGCTCGCTGCTGACTTAAACTCTTTCCCTCGTCGCGGAATACTTAGTGGTCGTGGCGAGACCATAGCCGCGGAATATGAGATCAGTTTCGCGGGTAGTTTGCATAAATAGCCGGTCGAGTTTCCACCCCAGCGCCATCTAACCGGAAGATCCATTCACCGTTTCGGTTAAACCTCTGTTACGGTTCGTCCTCGTTCCTCCGATTGATTCTCGTGTGATTTTTAATTGTTTTCACGACGGCATTTTCGGAATTTAAACAGAGGAAAGTTCGATTCCGGGTGAATATCGAATTTCAATCTGTTTACAGATAAAACGTTTATGAAAATAGCAGCTTTCCGCGCTACCCATACATAATTTGTTCGCTTAATAAACGATCACGCGTGTGATCAGTTAAAACTGATGTGCAGTCGGCGCATTTTTTTCGCAAATAAACGCCATCGAATTTCGGTGAAAGAAACAAAAAAAAATATATCGGTGTTCTGCATATGAATCTACTGATGGCACGGGATGGAACGAGCGCAAGTAACACGGTGCGAAAATCATTGCGTAACGAGCCAGAGAGCGATTCGATGTACATATTCGCTAGAAAATGATATCGAAATAATGTACACGTATCGGGCCGACAAATGGTGGATAACAACGTGTTCCCGAATCATCTACCCCCGATTCACATTCTCTTGTTCCTGATACTTCTTTTTTCTATGGAACACGCCTAGGCCGACACGCGTTTCAAAACGTAATTTATAGACGAAATATCGTGCGTCACCCGAGTTATTACGTGATATGTACCCGTTACGTGATACGACAAATATTATGTAAAATGTGCCCGTTCTCGATCGAACTGCATTCGTCATTCTCAGTAATTTCGTTCGATTTACACGTCGTTGAAAAATATAACGCTGATTGTACTTTCGAGCTCACTTTCGCATTTTAAACCGACGCGTGCGTGTCGTCCATGCCAATCAAACGGGAAACTTTGTCGGCTGATTTCTTTTTTCTCAGAGTAGTTCACAGGTGGAAATCGGAAATTCGAGATTGCTCTGGGAAAACGAGTCACCATATAACAAGATATATTTCCTAAAAATGAAATATGGCGGCTGGGTGGAAATCCGAAAGCGCAGTTCGTTTACCAAGAACAATATCCATCGGCTTGACGATAATGAATGCGACTGCGCGATAAAACCGTCGTGGTTTTGCGCCAGCCCTGCATTCACATAGTTCACGCACATAGAATCTTCCACAGGCAAAAAAAGTGAAATTAATTTATTAATAACGAGGCCTTTGATCGTCAATGGACGACATCGCGTTCGCGGTTTTTGCGCGTTTGCACGCGTAATCTCGTCGCGGCTCGTTCCTTTCTTTTTGTCTCGCCGTTCGTCGAGGCAAAAGTACGTAACAAATTTGCGACCGCAAGAACTCGCAGAGCAATCCAACGGATTTACCGTATAAACAAATTTCATCCTCTTTCTGTCGGCGAGAAACCGCGAAACTAGCGGAAATTCCTGTAAACGTCGTTCGAGGGTTGATCGTGACCAAATCGTTTCAGCACAGTTTCCCCTTCTTTCCTTCTTTCGTTTCTTTTTTTAAAGAAACGGTGTTGTGCGTGTTACACGAAAAAGAAAAATGGGATCTCCGTTCTTTTTCACAATTAGAATGCACGATACCTTGTCTGGCGGACAGTTCAGCGGCGTCTTCCGGGACGACGAGATTTATGAGACGCGCGAATCTTCTTCGCGAATATTTTCGCATCGTAATGCATCACTTTGTCGAATGGCAAAACGGATTTCGCGAGCGTTTCCCCTCGAAGCGTTTCGCAAACTGGCAACTGTACCGTAATCCTGTTCAAGGCGGTACCGGCATGGCGTGCGGCGAATCAAAGCCGGGAATTTAGGCGTTGTAATTCGACGAGTTTGCGAGTCTAACGAGCCGCACGGACTCGCCCGTAATTTTTCCATTTCCATTTCCGTCTCGCTTCTACCGATCCCCCCTTCCTTCGCCTGTCAACAGACAAGGAAAACGGATTTCAGAGATTTTATTCGAGGAATAGCTGATTTACGCGCGTACCCGATGACAGCAAAACGAGCTTGAAATGGAGGACGATGAGAATTACGCGCAGATTATAAATGAAGTGTAAAGATGGGTTTTTTCCAGGATTTTTTCGATGGGTTTCATTTTAGCCGGAGAGCCAGTTTGATACCGGTATGTGTGGTATTCGATAATGGTATTCAAAGAAACGTTATATGAAATCGGATATGTCATTCTGTACTCATAATCCATTGTCGCGACGACCGGATGAAATCAGAAATTAAAGGCGATCTAAATGCTCGACAAACCGCGTTAACAGAAATGAACGAAATTAATGACTCGTAGAATGAGAAAAGGTGAAAGGTAAAGGGTATAGGAAACCGTGGATTATTTGCAGAAATTTAACGATTCGCTGGTGATGCACGAAGTAGCGAAATTGAGACCAATTAAACTGAAATTAGATCATAAATCAATCAACGAATCGACAATGACAGTAGACAGTATCGATCGAAATCTATTTTACCGACGATACGAGAAATCTTCCAACCATGATCGTTCGTAAAGATACTACCAATCGAAATTTTACTTTCGCTTTATATTGTCGTTCTACAATTCTACAAAATGCACGTATAGTTAAACATTTTATTTTTACGCCCGTCGTCCTGTCAACGAGGGAGACATGAAACTGCTCCTAAAGTTCCGGGAACGCGAGTTACGGCGAATAAGACACAGGACAGCGTAACGGGACGGTTCAGGCCCTCACTTCCCAGTCGTCCGTCAGTAACCGGCTGCATAATGCACGCGGTGCAGCTACTTTGGCAAACTGAAAAATGGAACAGCCTGGGACGGCTGGCGGAGCACATCGAAACGCGGCCCCCTCGAACACCACCGTCCTCCCCATCACTTATTTAACGTCGTTCGCCTTCGCCCGGCTGATGCCTTCGCAGCTATCTAAACGCTCCACGACTTTCTATTTTCCACTTCTCACTCGGCCGTCCGGCCTTTTCATCTTCCGATTCGACCCTCTTCCATCCACGTAAATCGATTTCCCCGCTCGCCGCCGAGGATAGCTTCTTCAACGGTCACGGAAGCGTCTTGATATTTCAGATATTCCTGTTTCTTGTCAATGTTTATTTTGCCGGTAACGCGAAAAAATATTGCGATATCATGAAGTAATTTTAAATCGTTGAGAATGCATATACGTTATTATTATCAGGAATGGATAGCTGCCAGAGATATTCGTGTATTCGTTTATTCGTTGAAATTGCACACACGAATCGAAACTTTTCATGCACCGCAGAAGGTTTTCGGGAGGAAGTTTATCGAGGTCTTTCCGACCAGAGGGATCGCTATAAAATGTCCCGAAAAGAATCCAGACCGCAGGCTCAATGATTCGTAAACTTCTGACCGAGCGATGTACCTCGAAACGAAGAAACTTTCCAGATCGAACGTGTCATACTTATCTCCTTATGAACGGTCCAATTGGTCCAAACAACCGGACTTTCCGACTGCGGAATCCGCGATCCAGGGATTTCTTCCCCCTTCCAAGAATCAATGAGATAAACCAATCTCGGATTTTTTCCTTTCCCGTGTTTTTCCTCCCCCTCTTTTAACAAGCAACGTCACGATGGGGATCGATATCAGCCGAATGGAATCTAGATAGGGAGCATGGAAAAATCGTAACTAATTACCGGTGACATTAGCGAGCAGACGACTGGCCAGTCGGATTTCACGTAAACGGATTTGAGAATTTTTTTGTGGACCACTGATGCGGCGACGAACGAGGCCGCGTTTTTCTCGCCGCGACCGAGCCAATCAGTGACGGATGCGATTTACGATGAGCCGAGGTGTGTCGCCACACTCTGATTGCCGCGATAACGATTTCTTCGACCGCTTCGATAATTGACGCCCCGATCCCTCGGCCTAGCGTTCGTGTTCCGTTCGTTTGTACCGCCGCCGCTGCTCTTCGGGTCTCGAGGAAAGAGGTAGCTGTCTCGTGGGTGAAATTTTTTCCACTGACCTTGGCGATTATATCGATCCGCTTGGAATCCTCAACGCGATCCGAAAGAACCGTTCGAAAACAAAATTTGTCCTACCTTAAAGGAACAAAGATCTCTGTATGAGATACTGAGTTTTCCTACTCGTCCTAAATGTCCAATAACGAATAGAATTTTTCCGATAAATAACAGTCGGACAAGATGGCCGTGACGAACCGAGAGCGACGGCGCCAGCCGCAAACAGCTTCTATTACGAACGAAAAGGGGATGATGGGCCTCGTCGAAATGAGATAAGGATAACGTCAACAAGAGCTTTATGCGTTCGCGTTCACGATATTTTTATACGTCGCCGTGGTGACGAGTCGCATAGCCACCGATCCGTCGTAACTGTCGTCGTCGACGGGCCTCTATCGGCATCGACGGCACCCTCGTTGCTTAAAGTCACTGACGCAGAGGGATGAGCGGCGTCCAGAACCTCGTAAAGAAGCCTGGCGCCATCGCGAATGCGATGCTTGCGTGGGGTGAGTTATTTACACCGAATGGAAAAGGCGAACCGCGGTGTTTTCCTTGGCGAACGAGTCTAGTCCAATGGGATTTCGATAAGTTGTTCTATCCTACTCGATGCAAGAAGGTAGTTAAGATTGATGGCTCTTTGGTTGGATGATCGGTGTTACGTTCAAAGGGCGATATAACGATCGTAATCGAGCTGTTTCTTTCGTCGAGAAATATTCTTTTTAGATTTCTGTTCACGGCGATCATTCCTCAGACTGGCGATGAACGATAAGCAGCAGTGTTTTGTACGTTAGTGCCGGAAGAATTCTTCGGGAAATTCACGGGCTATTGGCTGTTGTAAAATCGCGGCGATACATCGAACGATAAACTGGGAAAAAGCAGAGGAAAGTTCGAACGAGGAGTGAAGTAATACGCGGTCGTAACGAAACGGCTTTATATTTTTGCTGTGGATGGGACGTAAACGAGGATAACGAGGACAATAATCGTCGGGAAAATGGCGAACCAGCGGCTTGCGTCTAATGGAACGGGATCGTTCGAAATTCAAAGGGTAAAGCGCGGCTTGATTTTTTCGTTTGCGAAGGAAATGATCATCGAAACGGACGATGCTTGTCCGAGAAATTAAAAATAGAAATTCGCGTGCAAAATGGTAATCGACGTCGATCTAACTTCAGTAAATATGTCTTATTCCTTATTTAACGCGAAATCACATATTTTCTATCCAGAATATTTCCAAATTTCTTTCTAGAATCTTCCAAGGCGTTTAAAGCACAAAAGTCTGGGATGATCCAATAGCGAGGTGAATCTCGGTGGAAGTTCCACGATGGGATTTCCCTGGGACGGAAACCGCGAGAACGAATGCCGGGCACGATCCACGAGGCCGCATCATTCACCGACAGATCGACTGGTAAGACACTTCTCCGTGACATGGTGGAAGAGAACACGCGATGGGAAAGAAGAGGGACGATCGAGCTGATGATTAATCACTCGGACCACCCTTGGATTTTCGCTCGTGAACGCTTGCACCTCTGACGTTCTATCAATATTTTCGTTCCTGTACCTATAATGGCTTCGCCGTAGTCTCTTCTGGCTTGTCCTCCAGTGCGTCCTTACAGTGAAATCGATCGAGAAGAAGGATAGGAATAAAAGAGTTTGTACGATTTTCCAGATTTTCGATGATTGACCATGTTGGTGCGCGTAAACGAAGTTGAATTTAAAACGGGTATTCTACGTAGAAAATATTTTTTCTCGCGAGTACGTCGAGTCGTAAAGCAACGTCTCGCTTTTGCCACGTCGAGAAATTCCAGGCCAGAATACCGAATCACCATGGTCGCGCGCCAGTTACGCGTTTGCGAGAATCGAGCTGACTCTCTCTCTCTCTCTCTCTCTCCCTGCAGCTACGCCGTCCGGACAAGGTAAAATGAGCGTATGCAAAATTCATTGAAAGTCCTATACACCTTATAAATTTAAAGAAGGAAACCCTGCCATCGTTGAGCTTCGAAATATGAGGAACGTGCGCGATATTTCATCTCGCTGGCTGGAAAGACAGGTAAGGTCAATATCGCTTTGTAACGTTGCACAGCGCAGGTGTAGCAAGACGATCGCCGGTTCTTCTCGTGCAACGTTGCGTTTTCTGACTTAACGACAATAGAAACGAAGCAAAGATCGAATAATGGAGGGGATAAACACTTTTCGCAAGAAATTCCGCCTCTCCTTCCCTCGAGAGCTGCATCTCGAACCGCAGCAAGTGGTTACTTGTATTTTCCTAGGAAGCACGTCTAGCAGAATGCAATTTCGATCCGTTCGTTCTTGTAAGTGGAATCATCTAGATGTTCCCAAGAAACAGGAACCTCGTTCCACGGTGTACAGGCGAGAAAATACAAAACGGGAAGCGTATTAGCATTATCGTCGTTAGAAAGGAGAGGTTGTTATCGCCTTCTTTGACGTGCAAACGCGGCCAATCGAGCAAACTCGCGGATAGACGTCTCCATCCGTTGCGGCACTGCCCCGTTCACGACCCCTTTTCCCGTGTATTGTTTTATTCACCCTCTGCGACTCGTTGTTTTCCATCTAGATTTTTTCCTCTTCAATTTTGTTTCCCGAACTGTGCAGTCGCTCGTTCCCGAAAAATGCTCGAAAGGGTTAATTAAATATTCCACACGGCTGGAAACAATTCAACTCCCTTTGACGTTCCATCGACCCGACGAAGAAACTATCGACACTCGTCGAGCGCAGCGTGGAAGCACTTAACCGTTACACTTTGACAAGCCTTTCAAGCGCGGGCACGCAATAAAACTTGCATCTAACGTTCGTTTAAAGTTTCTTCCGGCACGGCGAGAAGTTAATCCCTCCGACAGTGCCGGTGAAAAACTTCTCAACAGAGGAGGCATCCTTGCTATTCGATTGCTTCTTAAACGCTTACACGCCAACCGATACTCTTGCAACCTCTTCGACGAGTTTCGATTCTGCCGAAACTCTCGGCGAAGTTTCACATATTGAAACCAAAACTGTTTCCCTGTCTTTTGCGCTAGAAAATCGCAAAAATGTCGTCTTTATAAACGAGCGTGCCCGATCCCGCTGCATTCTCCGGAGTTCTTAGACACGAAGACCGTGAAGAATGGAAGATCGAAAGGGCATCGGGTTCTAGGCGAGGACGCAAAAAAGTCACCGGTCGAAGAAGATGTAAATGCTTCTTGCTCCGCGCCAAGAAATCGTTCGATGATTCTTGCGTCGCGCGGTGTGTGGGCAGCACGGCGGACCTCCATCGTGGGCCCCTCGCCTCTAAAAGAAAGCCGGAAAGGGCGGTCTCGGGGGCCCATGGGGGGTGCAGGGGGAGGCCGGGGGCCTCACACGGGGCCCGGCGTGAGTCCCGGCGCGAGGAGGTCTCAATCTTACGGGATACGCCGCGAGCTCCGTCCGCGCACGCACACACAGGGTGGTTAAATAATTCTGTTGTTACGTTCAGAGACCACTTCAATCTCCGTCGTTTCTCTGTTCCTGTCGTATAGTTAATATACTCGCTGTTTCTCTTCTCGTGTAATAGTTACGATTCGAAAGTGGAAACTGCAAGTTTCGACGGATTTCGATTACGGTCTATTGTCCGCGAAAATATTTTCGCCAAATTACCATCTGCAACGGTAGATTTCTGTGACGCTCTGCGAATATTATACAAAAATGAAAACACATGCATTTTTATATAGCAAACAGCTATTTGAAATTGTAATTCCGCGAATTTTCGGAATTCTCATCGAAGTAGCTTTTATCTTTGAAAAATGCGATGGGACCTTTTATTCGGACGTTATTTGCAACTGATATTCGTATATCGTTTTTTCCACTTTCCGCTTTCATTGACAGATATCCATTGGTAAAATTGAAGATACCTGATTAAACCCGTTGCGGCCACCCTGTATGCGTGTACGTGTTCCACACAGATGTATGCAGACTTACAGTTGGAGACAGAGAGAGAAAGACAACGGTGTAGAATGAGAAGGAGGGAATCGGAGCGGTACCAGCCGAGTTTACCATGATTAATCGGCACCGCCTACTTATCGTGTTAGATTTAGACGGGTGGGCCCGCAGGGGCCAGCAGCCCTTGTATTTCGGCCACCACAAAGAGCGTAGCCGCGAATGATTCATTGGCTCGCGAAGAATGCACGACACATCGACTCGGGAAGCTTTTTCGAGCCTGAAAGCCCGGCCATCGCCAGCAAGGCTATACCAGCCGAGGAGTCTTTAATTAATTATGCTCAAAACGTTCGTCGTGGATTTAATGCGAGACTTTAAAGATCCCTCGTGTATCATTATCGATCGCCTGTACGCTCGAAGCTTCTTTTATTTTTTCTACGACTCGCCGATGCATCGCCGGACTTCTCCTCTCAAACGCTTCCGCCTCGACTAATCCTAAGACGTCGGACGGTTCTATGCTCGCATTTTAACGATGATCATCGAGATATCATCGTCGAGCAGAAACGAAATTTCTCGGTAACGAGCATCGACGTTTAACATGGCCGTAACTTCCACCGTGGCCGTGAAAAGCGTGGTCGATAGGAAAAGGAAGTTCTTCGAACTAGCGTCTATAGGTTTAGCCACCGATCAACTCCTGTGTTTGCTGCTTCGAACATAGTCTAGACAGCCAGCTTACTTAGTCGTAGATGGAGACGCAACCGGGAGTCTAGGCTGCAAATTGGAAGCTGACAGCCAGTCGAAGTATACCTCGGGGCGACTGCTTCCTCCGTTGCTTAGCATCAGTTCTCCGTCGTTCGGCGCACTCGCGAATAAATTAATCGGCAGTTCAAAGGGCGCAGAACGCGAGCACGAATCCTCGATCGAACAACGCTAGCTCGTCTTCGCTCGTTTCACTTTCTCTCCTTCCACTCTCTCTCTTAGTTTCCCGCCACGTTCCGCCAGGCTATATAATTATGACATTAGCGGGCAATTTCGCTTCCCTTATAGTTCTCTTGCTCTGTCTCTCTTTCTCAACAAGTTGGGTCCGCTTCCTTTCTCTTTCCAGTCCACGACTGTTCTGTCTGCTCGATCGCTTCCGGCGATGCATCGAGAGTAGATTCTGTGTCCCAACGCGGACCGAATTCGAAGATTCCCTTTGAAGCACCCACCCCGGACACTCCCAGATGATTGACTATGAATATTTATGCCTGATATCCTGCGTTCACGCGCCCGTTAGAGCTCGATGGTACCGTTTAAACTTCGCTCGGAGCTGGCTACGAGTTTCGCCTAGTGTCGCTCGGTACCGCAGGCGATCGTTCCTCTCGACTCGTTCGTGTACTGATATTGCCAATTCGGGAGGTGTTCTACCTCCGGTTTGGCCCACAAATTCTCCACACAAACGCGCTGTTTGCGAATCTTCGCGTTCAAATACGTTTGAAAAATGCTTAATTAGATCGTTAGAGAGAGGACCATCGAGCAGAAGGACGAAGAGTAGAAGGAGGAGGAGAAGGAGGAGGAAAAGGGTCGGAACAGAGCGTGACGGTGTCGGGAACTCGAGGCGAGAATTAATTACGGCAACAAATGTCGCCGAGAGTAGCGGTGTGTCCCGAATGATCGGAACTTTCGAAATTCCCCGGCGGAACGGGCACCGTTTAACGGTGTATCGACAACATTAAGCCAAGCTCTCACGTACGTAGTTATCGGTGGTTCTAGCCACGGCAAACTGGTCTAGGCTGGTCCTGGCAGAGGCCAACCAGACAGAAGGCAAAGCGAGAGAAAGAGAGAGAGAGGCGTGAGAGCTGGACGGGTCCCATAATGCCACGGGATTCGATGTGGGAACCCATAACCCAGCCCGAACGCCGATTAGTCCTGGGCCACCGCGTTGTTTACTCTGGACAGCTCCTCCCTGCCACCTAGTTTACGTTATTATATATGTTCGTCCACGCAGCCATCGACCGCCGGCGTGGATGCAGCCCACCACCGTCGGCTTTTTCAAACTGATTTCCCCCATACTTGAGCACGTCGCGCGAGAGGATCGTTGAACTTGGTCGCGCGACCAAGTATCAGTTTCTCGATCAGCGATCGTAACCATTCGCGAGGATGATGCGGCAAAATTTTAGAAATGGAGCTAAGTTCGGCTTACACGGAAACAACCGAACGATACAGCATAGTGAAGCGTAGAACTTTGAAATAGCTCGTAAACGTCTTGTTAGAGGACTCGTTAAGCGAAATCTGCCGTGCCACTGATCGTCCTTGAATAATAGATAGGCGAATCGAAGGATGGTAGACGAGAGACCTCGAGGTAAATTGGCGACTGTCATCGGCCAGTCTATCCTCTCCAATGTCTGGATATACCGCTTCGTGAAATCGAAGATAAACTCTCCTTATTATTCCTCTAATATTCATCAATGTCTCCAGTGTTCTATGAAATTCATTCGAGCAACTTGGCTCGATTCCAGAATCGAGACATATTCGGAAGCATTCCTAATTTCCTAATGACAAGAAAAATTCAGCCGGCGAAACAACAGGGACAATGTTCTTACGCCGGATACATCGGATCCCTCGTTTCGGCGGAATTCAAGTGAGAAATGGAAAACGGCGCAACGTCCGCCGTTCTTTTTTCTTTCCTCTGCACTTTTCCCATTACGCCGCCACATTGTATTACTACGACCCTCGACCCACGATCCCACTCGCTTTGTATGCATTATTCTTTGGAAACACGTATCCCTTGCCACTGGCCAAAAGTTTCGAAAATTTCGCTACGTTCTCACGTGCTCGTTAACGGGATCGAAGAAAAATCTTATTTTAAATCGCGTTCTTCTCTCTCGAACATCCCTGGAAGCTTGCCTCGTGGTGGAAACTGTGAGAATCCAATAAACGAAGAATTAAGCGTCGAATTAAGCTTCCCACGATTCAAAGCGTGAAGATTAATCGCGTGTGGAGCACGTACCACGAAGGTAGCGGCGTTGCACTAAACAATAAGAGAAACTGTAAAATCACCAGGCAAAGGGATAACAAACGGCAGCTAGTGGCATCGCTAATTCGGGAATTATTTGGGCAAACAACGTTCTCGTTCCGTGATTGTCGGCTGAGTTCGTGGGAGCTGGGAAATCCACAGCGGCGTTCTCGCGTCGTCCCGACGCTTCCGAATTCTCAGAGAAATCGTAGAGATGCCGTAGACCTTCGATTTGCCGCCGAACGACCACACCCGACCTTGTTTGACTTTCTCATTAGCCGACAAAAAGCCGCGGGATCTTCTTTAATCTTGTTCAAATTTTTTCACCCCTCTGTCTTATTCCCTGGCGGATTGATTTTATCAATCGTCGTGAATTTTTCACGATCGATCGAACAAACATTGGAAATTGGAACGAATAACAGTGTTTCCCGTAGACTTTTCGTGACATTTGACGTGGTCCGAGAAACTTGCACCAGCTTTTAACGAAAAATCGAATTCCACTGGCAAAACATACTTCAAACCCGTGGAAGCTGCAATCTTCTTATTCGTACAAGTTCTCGAAAGACGAGGGTGATTTTGCCGAAGCTGAGGAGAGGTCGATTCGTACGAAGAAGCTTCGAAGTTTCGTCGACGAGGTTTCCGGACGAAGGAAGCGTTTCGGGGCCAATCGAAGGAAATTCGAAAGCTCGAGGATAGCAATCATCGGTGTGCCGGTGATTCTTCTCCCTCGTCGTTCCTCTCCAAATAGAGAATAATGGGGAGTGAAATATTAACCGGGTCCGTGTATTTTCATACGTATCTTCCGGCACGATGGCTGATTTCCATTTTCATAGGAGAAACTACGACAACGGAGTGATCCATAATATCGTACCGGTGGAACATCATAAAAAAGGAGGAGCGATATCGCGGAAGTAAGTGAAGCCCGCGTTTTATTACCATCGAGGGGGCTGGGTTAAAAAGAAAAGAAAAAAAGGAGAGTAATGAAAAGTGAAAAAGGAAACGAGAAGAGAGAACGAACGTGCTCGAGATCCGTTCGGCGTACAATAGGCGCGTTTAAAAACCAGAGTCGATTCGAACCAATCGACCACTCGTTCTGTCTTCGAGGGCATCGATCTTGTAACTCAGTGGATATACCGAGAGAATTGGTAGTTCCGCTTCTTCGGTTCATGCCGGTCCTCCGTTAGGTGAAAGCACAGAAACCGCGATCTGCGGGGTTTTGCCACTCGAAAGCTTCGAATGGATCGTTCCGAGGAAGATAACAGAGAGACGTCGAGTCATTTGTTTCGGTCGTTCGAGCTTGTCCCCTGTTTTGCATCCAAATTTCCGAGTCAGTGGTGGAAGACGAGGCTTCGTAATTTCGAAGGCAACACCTTCGAAACGACTAAGCGTTTCTTTGAGCTTCATTTTTCAACGACAGCCACGGCTCGTTAAGGCGAGACCCAGAGACCCGGCGCAATATCTGCTGCAGTTCTCGCTCGTATTCCATTCGCTCATCTTAACGCGCTTTGAACTCTTTCATAAGACGAGAGGATTGTCTGTTTCCGGAACAGTAAGAGGAGCTACGGAGACTTAATTGCCTCTGTGAAACCGTGGATTCAAAGTCCCGCGGAAGGGAAGTCTTGCCAATAAACGATGCCCGGTTACCGGGACACGGTGGCGCTTATCTCTGTAACTCTTAAAGCGTCGTCGATAAAAGACGAAAATACGACGGAAGAACGGTAACAAACGAGGATATCAAGGCTGGCCGAGTAAAAGCGATTCGCTGAAACGAAACGGTTTCTTGGCGCTGACATTTCGTCGAAAGCCAACCACGAAGCCGTACGATCCGCGAAGCTTTTTCCTCGAGACTCTCGAAAGAAAGCAGCGAAAGAGAAGTACAGAGAGCAGCGGAGAAAGAGAAAGAAACAGAACAGACAAAGGCTGACAATCTGACGCCTTCTAAGGTGCACCGTGCCAGAAACGGAGCCACCGAGCACCTGGGACTTACTTCTTCGACTCCTTCTTCCTCCTCTTCTTGCCCCTGTGGTCCTTTTAAGGACCACAGCTTGGCCAAATCTTTCTCCGCCAGCCACTTTTTCACCCGCCATGCCGACTTTTGGCCACGGAGAAACTTTCGAAGAAACAACGTCCGTATACGAATTCCTCGATCATCGACAGTCTGTCGTCTTCAAAGGACTTTCTGTAGAAAAGAAACGGACAATTGGAACTTGGACCGGGGCGTTCACGAACCTTGCGACTTCTCTTCCGCCGGCAGATTAAAAAGCTTTCCTTTGTCTCTCTTGCAAGGATCGTAAGAGCATCGAGTAGAATCGGCCAAAGGAGCGAGCCTCGTCCGACTCTAGTGGAAGTTTCGCGCTGATCGGACAACGATATCGGACGATCGCGAAACGAAGATTCGGCCAACGAGAGAGGCGCAGAGATGGAAGAGCGAGGGGAAAAGAGAGAGGCAGAGGCGGTTTTTCAAGCGATCGACCATAAACGGGCGAAGACAAGGCTGACTGTAAATGGCCGCGACGGGAACCACGATGCCACGTGTATGCTCGTGCTCATAAGTCCTGACACAGCCCGCGAGCGGCTATCTTTTCGACGAATCGTCCTTTTTACGTCTACGCTGGCCGCTGCCAGTGCCAGCCGTATTTGCAATCGCGCGCAGATGGCTCGTGGAAAAGGAGATGCCCGCGGATGAATATGCACGGTAGTCCTTAGAACAGAGCAGGAGAAAAACGTGGTCGAGGTGCGCCATAGCCAAGCCAGGCTGTTTCCCTCTCTTCCAATTATGATTCGTTGCCGCGTATTGTTCCAAGGTTTTAAAACATGTCAGAACTCTTGGATATCTGGCGACGATATTACGACGCTCGCGAAACCTCCGTAACTATTTTCAACATTGTTGGGAAGCTCGGCAACTTCCAAAATGCCAAGCGTCCCGGAGCCTCGACAACGTGTTACAACAATGTTACAAAACACAGGCGACTGTGTAATGATTCACAATGTTACGCAACTCTGTCGTGAATACGTATATTTCGAGTACACGAAAGTGTCTCGCAAGTTATGTCGTAACGCACGATGAGACTCGAATTGGTATGAAAACGTGATCTCGTATTATCTCGTAGTTCATTTCCAAAAGCATCGAACCTAAAGCATTTGCATTTCTTCGTAATCTCGATAGAATTCATATACCGTTTAATTGCGATTGATTCGCGCGAACGGCCGTTTGATACACGATCGAACCTGTGATACATTAGTGTACCTTCGCGCGCGTTGTTAATGGCGTTACATATATAGTATGTGTATGTACCATGTACGGCCACGCACGCGTTACATAGCCAACCTCTAACATAAACGTAAACTGGGGGTCGCATAATGCGTTCACCTGCTCCTACAGGATTACAAATGTCTCCAGGGAAATCCCTAACAACGCACAAAGACGCTTTGTCGGTCGTATCGCTTTCCTTTCAAAGGGGTGTAATCAAGTCCGGCACGTCCGGAAGACTGTCGTACGTGCCGCACCGATTCGTGAAGAGCCCCTTTGTAGCCGAATCAACCAGCCCGTCCGTTACTGTGGACATCTTCCACGGATTCGTCCTGAACAATCCTCGTTAATTCTAGTTAACTTAGCTCGTACATCGTTTCGCTCTTTACAATCCACTCTGGTCCCAATTTTTGTTTTACTTGGTTCTTTGCTTGCTATTATTCGACGATAGAATATCAATGATATATGTAACGACAGAGACGAGAGTGGCACGGGCGAAAGGTAATTATTGGAACAACGCTATTTCTTCGAACGTACGAGGCTCACCCCTTGGTCTGCCAACATTTCCACCCTTCGAATTTTGCCGCAATATTTCGCGCGGATATTGAATGGGCCGGTGATTCGTGTTGATAGGCAATTTGCCAATTTCCACTTCTTTCTCCACCATCGTATGCCTCCACGGACGGGTTTTGCGTTTTCAACACTTAATTTCTGTCTTCTCTTCAAATTTTCATTTCGTTCGATTATATCGCAGTTTTCGGCTATCGAATTAAATAGCGAATTGCTACAACATTTTGTTAGATGTTAAATTATTAATTACAAAGTGTTACGAAATCAGAAGCATTTTGCGATGTTGAATAGTAAATGGCTGGTAATAAACCGAACTGGTGTGGCGCGTGACTATTCTTTCTCTTTTTTTTTTTTTTTTTGTCAAAATGAGGTCTAATTTTGGAATATTGGCTTGGTCATTTGAAAAGTAAATCTGATATTCATTACGCTTTCAACATCGATCCTGACCAATGGGGATACTCTCGTGTAATTTGCGAATTACGCTCGCGTACCTTATAATCAATGGATCGGTTCGGTTGATTAAATCATTTAATTCGCCATTTATAACGTCGCGGTGTTGCCTGCTCCTGTATAAAATTATCAAAACATAACGAGCAATTGCTTATTCGCGTTAATTGCAACGTTCTATCATGTAAAATGCATTCAATGAACAGCTCGCAATAACTGCTTTCGCGTAGTGAAAATTAATCCCGGCTGATTTAGAAGTTTTGCAGAGGATTAAAAGCATTATGCAGTTCTTTCGTTAAAAATTTGGAAAAGCGCAAAGTGACGACACCTATAGCTGTGGAATGCAACGAATACTTTTCAGTTTCACGAGCTAGAGTTCGGTCTTGATTTCGTTAGCATCGACGCGGTCGATATTTGAATGCTGTAGAGTAGATTTCTCCTGTATCAACCGTGGGGTGCGTTCGTTCAATGTACGATAAGCCCTCGACAGCTAGTACACGATCCTTCGTTCATTAGAAGAGTTATCCATTCGTTGGGAAACAAATGTAGCTACTGTTTTCTACATTATCTACTACCGACAAAAGGATGATTTTTCTTTGCGATCGTTGAAACGAGAGGGAACCGACTTTTTCGACGATCCCCTCGTTGCATTCTATTTTATCATTAAACAACCAATCCTAATCTGCTCTGTTTGCGGAAGTCGTTAAATTTCCAAATGTTTACCCATCGGGAAATACGTGAATCGACGATTGGGCAATCAGGTAGTCGTTCTAAAGGGGCTATACGACAGCAGGGGTGAAAAGGCAGATTTCTGGAGGGCAGAGGGAAGGGGCAGTCGATTCACGTGACGGACGAGGTCGCGAAGACGCGTTATTCAGATTTTTCTATTCGATTATGCAAATTAATGTGAGACACATAAAACTGTCTATGGGGGGTGGCGAAGGGACGACAGCCACGCAAGAGAAACGATTTTTATGCTTCTTCGGAAACAAAAGTCTGCCGGCGCCAATCTTTCTCTTTTTCCCTCCTGGTTCCCTTTCTACGGCTTTGTTGTTCCCTTTCGTTGCCTGGTTCGCTTCGCGAACGTCGTAACTTCTGGCATGGTGCCTCCGTCACGAGGATGAAAAAGGGGGTGCCGCGATCTAAAATGGTTCCCTTTGCCTTGTCGTGCATATGTCTCTCGGAAACGGGAAATATTGCAGTCGAGACCGATCTTGTCGCCATGCAACTATTCTCATAATCTTTCGCCTTCCCGATCCTCGGATTTCTCTGTCAATCCATTTTGAAATTTGCTGACAAATTTCACCCCCCCCCCCCCACCCCCCGGTTTGTTCACTTGCAAATTTTCCGATATCGACCGCCAGAATATTCCCGTGAAATTCAAATTCAAGCTCGAGATTGACATTACAAAACACGGCGATTATTCGCTGGGACGACACGCTTCCAACAAACGAAACACGAAAACGCGGCGACATCAATTTCAACATTCGACGAAATATCCCGCGACAGGGCACCGCGGTTGCAGCGTAATGGAACACCGTGTATTTAGATTGCGCTCGGTAAATCGAGTTGCCGAGCAGGAGAGAGGGGCACGGCTAGACACCACGAGACCGAGGGACAGAGAAAGAGAGAGAGAACGGAGGGGTTGTTTTAACGAAATCGCCGTGATGCCATGCAAATGGCTCGGTAACAGCTTCCGCGGCTTCCTGTACCCGCCGCCGGACTGCACGCCGCGCCGGCTTAACTCGATTCCATACATATTTTAACACGGCCGAAACCGTAAGAAAATTGCGTGATATGCATAAACGACTTCGCAAACTAGGTTACTCCGTCGAGCGGGGCCGCCGTCGGCCAAAATCTTAGCCACGGAATGCTTCTCGATGATGTTTTACCAAAGATAATCCGGAATCAAGAGGAGACAAAGTATATAGAATCGTCGAATGGTTCTTGCGCTCTTGGATTTACATCTTCCAGTGTTCACCGGTGAAAAGCTGACAGGTCACATAATTTTGCCCGCACCACGGAGTCAATGGAAGTTCTCGAAATGACAATATAAACGATGCAATACATAATAATGCTTTACAGAATCGATACCTTTACAATGTAAAGAGAGTCGGAACGGTGACAAGGAAAAATATTTAACAGTTTCCCTGGAATAGACGGGGCGAAACAAATAATCTCGTCGAATTTAATAAAAGTCAAATATCGTCAACCGCGATAGACCGCCTGCAATGAAATACAAATGCTGAAGGAAGAATTACAGCTACGGGCGATCGATCTTCGTGATTTGCATTCCCGTTCGAGGAACGAAAAACCTTCGCAGCGTGGAAGACCGGATCGACGCGGAGAACACGGTTCCAATCACTTCGACGTTTTGTTCCAAAGATAAGGAACGCTCTTTTTACTCGCCGGTACATGGTTTTCCGCGTGGTTTCGTGGGATAAATATCGGAGAAATTAAAGGAACGTCGAGAGTCGGCGGATAACAAACGCGAGCGGATCGCGCGCCACGTCGGCCGACGTGCAGCGTGCACGTTAAATTATCTATCGCGCAATTATTCATTTATGCTTATTCGCCTTGATACACCCGCGGATCTTGAATTATTACCGGCTTAACCGGACTTTTAATTCTAACGTATTACCATACTTATCGTAGCGTACGAGCGATTCGCTGCCCCGTGCCACGCTCCTGTCACGCGGTGTTTTTACTCGAAGAACGTCGCTTAAAATGCTTTGCTCGAAAACCTGTGGCATCGTACTCTACCAGATTTCTTCCGTTCCAAGTTCTCATACCAATGCTTGGAAATTTTTCTTGTAAAAAAAGAAGTATCAAAATAATCGAAAGAACGAGCATGGGAAAGAAAATAGTCGTTTCGTGTAAAAATTTTCGCATAGAATCGTTGCGGTTCGGAAAATCGAGGAAAAAGAGGAAAATATAGAGAACGGAAACACGGTGTACCGGAGATGAAACAAAAGGGGATGCTTGCAAGAATTCAGCAGCGGGAACTCGGCAACGAGAAGCTGTGTTGCTCTTCCAGGGAGCTTCAACGGTGCTTGGTTTGCGAGTAAGGCATATTTAGTACATAAATCAAAGCGCAAGTGGCCTTTGCTGGGGGCTATGAGTTTATATGCTAATATAAGGTAGAGCACACTGTACACCGGGACGCCATCTTGACCGCCCCCGAAACGTCTTGAAGATTCACCCCGGAAGATATATTCGTAACGTTACAACGCGACGATTCTGACTCGTTTCATAAAAAAGGAAAGCACGTGAGCTTTTTTTTTTTTTTTTTTTATTCATTTTTACTAAAGTACAGAACGTTGTCACCAGAAATTCCTAATTCTTGTCTCCATGAAACAGACATCACTCGATCATCTTTTATATATCCTATATTCAAAGATGTACGAAGAATAAGATATTACAGGAGTGCGACATTGTTATATAAAATCGTACTACGTCTCAAATATCGTATTATTGGTCAGAAGGTTGGTTCCGAGGAGTAAGTTAAAAAAATGTCCCATCGTTTCCGAGAGAAAATACGCCGCGTCGCGTCGCATCGAGTAAAAGCTAAGATCTAGAACGCCGGAAAGTTTATATAGAAATGGAAATCGTAGTGTACCGTATAGAGTCGGCCATCTTGACTGCGATAGAGCGGACCCAGGGGGTTGGTCGGTGCTCGCGGGTAGATGGAAACGTTGGCAGAAATATTCTCCGCGCTCGAGATTACCAATATGCCCCCGACACGGCGAGTCCATTCCTTTTCGGCGAACGGAAGCGGAGTGAAGTTCCTGAAACCGATCGTGGCGAAACTTCTCGCTTCCGTGTACTCGCAGAACTCTTAGTTGCGTCCGCTTTCAAACTGGGAAACTTTCGAACGTTCTCGCCGAGTTTGGCGCCCGAGAGAAATCGATTACGTGTTGCATTTTCGTACGAACTGAGAGGAATAGTAATTAAATGGTAGAAAAGACACGAGGCGACTTGTCCCTCGATTTCTAAACAGCAAGGTCTCCCGAGTCTCTTTTCGAGATCGAACTTTAAACAGAATTTCGAGAGCAAGAAGCAGTTGCGGTTGAGGGGGTGTTATCGAGACATCGCCGTTAAGACTGGAAGATCCGGGCGCGCTTTCTTCGCCAACCTTTCGTGGCGTTGTTACGGCAAACGTTTAATTAAACTTGTAAAGTTGCCGCGTTCCATGGCCGAGCCACGGAAGGGATTGGTGTTGTTATGCGCGGGGCGTGATCCAACCCCGTTTAGCCGTATCGCGGCGTCGTAAAGGCGACTGCCGCTTCGTGTTTCGTAATGCGGGCATCTTCGTACTCGTGTTACGAGAGTCGTTCCCTTATCTCCGCCCTGGCGAACGTGTCATCTGCTCGGAAACTCTATTCTCCGCGCACCTATGCCTTCGACCGAACCTGTTCTGTTATTCCTGGCCCCTACGAAACGAGCTTTCGTCGCGCCGTAAAAATACCTTGCTAAATAATCGGCTCGACCGTTCGTGTTAATAATTAAGTGCTTAGAAAATGACAAAGTTCGTCGTGATTACACGTTGTATCGCGTTTTCGTCGCGAAACAAGAATTCTTGTCCAGTGTTAAAATATAAAAGAGCGTCGACGGGAGTACCGAAGGATAGCTATTTCCATTTTTCATCAGACCGGCCGTAATACGGGCTGAAATAAGTCTGCTGGCGGGGGGGGGCGGATGGAGGTGGTGAGGGGTGCCTGAAAAAGGCGGAACGGGTGTTGTATAAAACCGCTCGCGACATTACCTCCAATATTCGCAAAACGGATTCTCCGGCGGCAGCAGCCTCGCCCGCCCCCCTTCCTGGCAAACCCCTTCCACGCAACCCCCAACCAACGGCTGGTAATGAGGTGGTTTCAATTCTGGCCTCGGGGAACAACCCGGCCCGGTGTGTAGGTACATCAGCTATTGCCATGTAAATGTCCGAGAGCGAGAGGGAACGAACGGACGAGATTGATAGGAGGGACGAGACCTAGCTACCGATCCCGTGCTTTCCACTTTTTTCCTCCGAAAATTCCCAATGAATCGCCTCGATCGAGCTAACTTGCACGGCTACGGAATTAACAGAGAATTTAACGCCTGAGATTTTTAGGCGACTAGAACGTAGATACGTATAGACAAAATTGATGAACTTTTATAATGGAAGACCGTTAAAAAAAAGAGAGAGGAAATGAACGATACAGTTTTTGCGAGATACATAGCGACAAGATTTCGTGCGAGCTACGAATGTTGCTACACAAAGTTCGAGCGAGCGAAGAAGGCTGGCCGGCAAGTGCTTCCATTCAAGAAAGCTTCGAGGAACTACGACGAGCTCGCAAACACCAGCGTCGAGTTATCGCCGTGAAACGGAAACGCCGCTTTAAATCTTTTTCCCAGAGAGCAGTGAAAATTTGGTGGCACGAAATCACGGCCCAGTCTTCTGTTGGCCCCGATAACGATATAAAACAGTAGTCCACGTCCCGGTCCGCGACGAGCATTTTATATCATCGTCGACCGATGAGCGGGCAATATCTCAGCGTCTTCAAAACGGTCGCGAACTTTCCTGCTTTTCACCCCGTTAACATTGAGAGTTTCGCGTAGAAAGAAACTTGCAAGAACAAAGTGGCGAAAGAGGGACGACGGGAATGGCGAAACGAGGCTCGTGAAATAAAGTAGACAGTGTCACTCGGTATAGTTTTACGGATGCCCGCGGGGGTTGCCGAGGGGGTGGCAGCCCCCAAAAATAAATCGCGAAGGCGCCGCTGCTCGTAATTTAAACTAGCGCAGTTTCGGTAACTAGTTCCTCTCCCCGTTCCGCTTGGACTTTCAACGACAAAGAAAACGATGGAACGATCGAAGGGTGAAATGTACGAAGGACAGAGAAAGGAAGAGAGGTGGAGGGAATAGAGCAAAGTGGCGAAGGGTCAGAGAAGCGGAATAGGTGACGTCGTAACCGAGACGGCTGTAAAGCGATTCGCAGTAAACCGCGGAATGAGTTTATTGCGCTTATTGACCGAACCCACCAAGCAGAAGTGTTCGTGTTAAAATCGCTGTTCGAGGTTTTGCGCTAGCTCGTCGATGTTTGCGACGCTTTCTTCCCTTCAATATGGAAGTCCCTTTGGCGAACAGGACGCGTCGCTTTAGTTTGTCGGGAATGTCTGATATTGCTAATTTCCTGCGAACAAGAAATATTCATTGAACATAAATCAAAGGCAAAAGTCGTACGTAACTTAATCGATCAATATTTGGAGTATCTTAAAGGCTGGCAATTTTCTGTAAGAGCTCAGACGATTATAAACTTTTAGCCGAAAGTTCCTAGTAAAAAAATACAATCATGGACTTGAATCAATCTGATTCCGAGGCAAAATTAATGTTTGTCAGATTAATTTAAAGAAGTGAAATTCCACATGCAACACTAGGTACAACAGAAGCAATCGGTACTGCTGCTTAATAGTTTAATCTACAGTTTAATCACATGGTACAAGCCAGACCGATACGAATCTCGGAAATATTTGAGGATATCCTGTTGCCATTTGCTTCGTAATCGTCAGTGACGTATTACGTTCGATTCGTTGCTTGTTTTTCACTGGGAACCGCCTCTATTTCTTCAGCAAGCCACCGTCCCTTCCAAGGTCCATAGACGGCACAAATGGAATCGCGGGGGGCAGTATTTTTTCTTCCGGACGTTATCCGTGCTCTTGCGCGACGGCCTTTTAATTCGAGGCCTCTAACGAGTAGTAAATTTTCTGCAAAGGCAATACCGGTAAACGGGAGACTGCTCCTAACAGGACAGAACCACTTAGTTTTTTCCCCCTTTTCGGCCGGCCCCTTTCGCGCCCCCAACACCCACCAGTATTAAATACTAATTCCATTAAAACCGTAGAAGGGTTGCGCCCATATCTCTGACCCATATTTCATGCCGAAAGCTTTTCAATCTGAGAAAATACTTATGGATCCGGAGCGGACCCTCTGGGATCGCAGGACGAAAAGTATGGAAGCGGGACCACGAGAAAGGATCGATAGTCGAAAGCTTTTGTTTGTCCATCGAGCCGTCGTCGGATCGTAAAAAAGAGAAATCAATTATCTTCTCCCTCTAGAAAAAAATCCCAAGCCTCTAGCATCTCCTCGTAACATCGATCGACGATATTTAAAAATTTTCATCAGCCTGTTACCTGTTTTCTTATTCGATAGCGAACCATCCTCGTACGATCGCTATTAACATATTCCACGAGAGGAGATTAATTTACGATGCAGATACGACGGAACGTTCGTTCAGCGGTACGTTGTGGACGAACAAGATCGAGCGATATCCGTAGCTCCGATTTCATTAAGTTTCTTCTTGGAAGGGTGGGTGTCGGCTAAAAAGACACGGTTTGGCGAGCGATCTCATCGACGAGCCGCGAGATCGCGCGAGAACTTCTTGCCGGCAGATAAACGCGAATGATTCGGCCTCGCGCTACCGATGCAATCACGTAGAAGGCCGCGATAACAGAGTTTCAATTACGGGCCATTCGCCTGTTCCCGCCTAATAGGCCGATCGACGATTGAAGATTAAAAGCCGATCGCGGGGGGATCGGCCTGTGTCGACCGATAATAATAATAGTGGTCGGGCGTCGGCAACTTCCCGCGGACACTTTCCAATTTCGTTTTCTTCTTTTTCTTCCTCTCTGTCTGTTCTTCTTCCTCCTCTTTGCTCGTATTCCTCGCGTCGCATCGTTCGAAGGAAAGAAAGGGAGGAAGAGAAAGGATAGAAAGAGGATCGGTAACCGGTGGCGAGAAACTTTTGGTTCAATTACTTGGCCGGTGGCGTCGGGGCTATCGCGCGATAACTCAATCGACGGGCCAGATACATGGGTGCAATCGCTAAAAGGCCCTGCGCGCCTTCGATGACGATCGCTCGGACTGATCGTGAGAACGCGCCACGGGAACGATTCCACTTACGAGCTTCTTTACGAGCGCGTAATCGTTCGCTCTGGGAGCAGCTCGTAAATCCACCTCTTTCTTCGTGGAGAACTCGCCGAACCTACTGATTTCTTCATCGTTGATGGCCGATTTATTTGTAATTTGTTCGCTTCAGGATATCTTTGGATCTTAGAACAAAGAATGTCATCGAAAAATGCGATAATATGTCTAGGTGTTTCGACCACTCGCGGGGAGACGCGATCGCGAAGGAGCACGCCAACGGGAGTCGTAAATTCCCGTTACGATTAGATAATCGACACCACGAAATGATCGATCCCCTATTTCGGTTAGGATAATAGAGGTGGTTAAATTGACTATGACACTGGTATAACGAGTATGAATTAATGCTTTATTCCAACAACTTTGTAGAAAAGATAGTTACGCTGGTGCGTATGCATGAGTTACGTATGTGACTGATCTAAGGGTGTGCCCGATCAAAGATATGTTGACTGTATGAAAGAAGGAAAATCAGTGCCGTTTGGTGACGGCGCTGTGGCGGAGGAAAGCTTGGAATGGATGGATCTAAGGACATGAGATGATCTGATTCGTTTAGGACAAGTTTCGTTAAAAAGAGTGAGGGACATAGACTTCGTTGGTAATTGGCTAATTGCTATGTTGGTGGATGAGGAAGGATGCTAACTGTCTTTGAGGTAATATGACCAGTAGGAAAACCCAACTTCCCGTTGTCAATGCGTAGAAGACATAAAATCTAAATTCTATTCTAAAATCTAGAAACCGTTCGGTGAAAGAATATCTGTTTGGTCTGAAGGCTAGTAGATAGGAAATTTCTAGGATTTATGGAGATTACTTGGGATTATTAAGAGTGAGCCATAAAGAGGCGAAGACATCTGATTGCCATTCTGCCCACGGTCCATGGCCTGGTCTAGGTAAAGAGTAGCCTGACGTAACACTAGGTATACTCAAAATCTCAACTACGATTTGCTATAATTTACAGCAAACTTAAATAAATATTTATTGAAACGATAGATATCTTAGAAACTCGTAAATAATAATACTAATAATCCTTTGGTACAGAAAAAGATCGATATAAATGAACAAGTAATTAACAATTAATAGGAAATGACGTATGGTGCGAGAATAAAGACGAGTTACTGACATGTTCCTTAAACATGAGCAATTCACAGAAGAAATCGGATAAATGGACGAGTGATTTGGCATGTTTGCAGATACGCTTGATAGAGCTGCCGAAGGCATAGTTAGTCAGAACCTGTACAGAGATGTGTAGAATAATGG
Organism: Bombus terrestris; assembly: GCF_910591885.1. Taxonomy (NCBI): domain Eukaryota; kingdom Metazoa; phylum Arthropoda; class Insecta; order Hymenoptera; family Apidae; genus Bombus; species Bombus terrestris. The sequence goes on from NC_063278.1 coordinate 6,833,982, forward strand.
AATCTTTCTGAAACCTCTTAAAAAACAGGAGGATCTGGGCAGTCTATGTATCTATTTACAGTTCTCTAGACAAATGTAACGTCAGCTACAAACCTACGTTATTCCAATGTAAAAAATCCACGGGATATTAAGAACGAATCATAGTTATAGCATGTTATCTGAATAGGCTTACCGATTTTGCAGGAAACAAATTCTCAATGGAACCAGCATACGTCCGGGGGTGGAGATTCCAGATAGACGAGCAGTATTCGAGGTGGAAGAATCAAAACGGTATAGAGAATTCTAAATGTTATGCGATTTCTATAAATATGTGAAATATAAAAGTCAACGCAAATTTTCAATAAAGGTTTATCGAATAGAGTATAGAGGAACCGCGTAGCTCGATTTCTGCAGTGACTCAATAAGAACGACGATGGTCAGCGATTGGCCACGAATCAGTCGCGACGAATCGCGCGACGAGCAAGAATGATCGGACCGGACACGCACTCGAATATCTAGGAAATCCATGCAGATCGTTAACGACGGTCAACGACAGTCCAGAGAAACGAAGCGAACGTCCATCGAGTGGTAGAGCCATTGTGTTCCCGATCCCCTGAGACAACAGGGTTCGCACCCTATTGCTTCCGACACGGACGTCTCAATTAAATGTATACGAGGCAAGTGGGGTTGATAAAGCGTTCAGTCATAAATATGAATTATCCGCGGTAAACGCTCCCTCGAGTACGGCAGTCGGGGGTTCGAAGAAGACTAAAAGTCATCCGCGAATCTGTCCTAAGAATTTGTCAGAAGTTGTTGATTGATTGCAAAGAAAACATAGATGTCTGTGGAACTTTTAAATTAGAAAATCTTCGGGAAGTGGACATTTTTCGCTATGATGCAATAAGATCTTCAAGGGCGGTAGAATAGATTTCAGGGGGATAGAAAGCGAACGGAAACCATGGGCGCGGATATCGATTCTTCCTTTCGTCCAATCGTTCTAATAGAAAAGTAATGTCACTCCCGTTCGCCGTGGCATCTCGAGGCTAATACGTCTTGCGGGCATGCAGGGGTGTTTATGAAGTATGGCGATGCGTTTTAGCAGATTGGTGACGATACTAGGGCGAGATCGTAATAACGCGAGCCGATCGAATGAATCGGCAAAGTTGCGCGAGCTTTCTATTTCAGACTGATAGATCGATGCTTTTATGAAATTGCGATAAAAAGCCAATTCATCTCGTATCTTGAAGAAAACTGTTCTGGAAGATATTCGCATCTTTTGCTTTCTATGAGGAACGCCATTTTTCTGTGATATACAGATTTTAAATTTTAAAGTTGCGAGGAAAGTTCGACGAAAGTTACAACTAAAGGTTTGGACATCGAAAGTGACTACATTATCCCTACAGTGTCCTTTCCTAGCGTGACTGCGCGTAGAACGGAGGCAATTTAACTCCAACTAGCACCTGGAACGAGATCTAAATCACGTTATCCTTTAGCCAGTGCGAAATCTGCGTTCGGGAAGTTCGGCTACCGAAGTACCTGTCTCCGACTAGCAAGGTCAGGAAAGGGGCAAAAACGAGTTCTAGAGGGCGGCGGGTGGATACAATCCCGACTAGCTAACTCGCACGGTCGCTCGTCGTGTATCCAACAACCTACATCGGTGGTTTCCTTCCTGTGGAACGTTTGTCGGTACCCCGTGCGGAATAGAAGCGGCCACGACGATTCAGAGGAGTGTGACTCGACAAGTCCCAGGAAGCGTGTGCTTTGCTAACGATGACAAACTGCCCCGTTCTAAGACGCCATATTTATGCTAATCTAGCTGGGTAGACTCTGCCTCGAACCTACGAGCTTTCTCCCCTCTCTTTTATCCTCTCCACAAACGCTTGCTTACACGTGCCTTGCCTCCACAAATTCTTTGATCGAATCGCGGGAATGGATCGTCCATCGTTCCCTCCCATTTTCCTACGAAATAGCTTTGTTCTAAAAATTCATCAGCTTCGTTGCAAGTGCTGATATTTGTTAATCAACTCCCAAGAGAAACGACGAAGAAGTCGGAAGCAATACTACAACTGGAACCGACTGTTCTGCAAAGTTTAAGGAATGGAAAGGAAGTATCATCGATGAGAAATCGTTTTCAGAGAGTCGGTTATAAATTCTTTACGACGTATCTCGACCTCAGCGTGCTCGATAACTCCGTACCTATGTGAAGCCAGAATCTAGGGGCCACACGTGCTGGTTAGAACGCGACAGGAACCATGCGTGTCTCGCGACTTCTTGTCTTGCCAACAGCGTGTTTTGCCTTTCTTTCCACCCTTCCTCCGATATTCCCCCGTCCTCTGGATCTAGCCGGGCCCCATCCCCCTGCACGCTCGCGGAGAATATGGATCGGCCCTGACAATATTGCCGCTGGAACCACCCCGTGTCTAGCGACATGATATACGCGGCCGCATTTCATATATTCCATTGTTTCCAAGTTTTCGGATCCATTTGTAAGATTAAATTTGTAATGCGGCCCACCACCCCGAACCCTGCCGCTTCGCCACCTCCTCGACGCCCATCCAGCTTTTCTGCGCGCACAACTAGAGAATCGACGCATATGGCCAACCGGCCAATTTCCATCAGACGCTTCAACCGAAATCTGGATGCTGAAATTTTGCAGATTTTATCATACTTTTGATGATCGCCAGAGAAAGAGAAAGAGAAAGAAAGAGAGAGAGAGAGAAAGAGAGAGCTTTGCTTGAATTAATCGTCACTCAATGTAAATAACATAGCTTTCTGGTTTCAATTTCAATAGAAACAGATCTGACATAAGCTCTGTACAGTTCGAATGAAACTTCGACCACTCCACTTTTCATTATTTCGCATCCATACGCGAAAGTATTCTCGAAGAACGAAAATGGAGCGCGAAAAGGGAAAATCGGAAACGGGATCTGGGCCAGAGCAACGCGGCATTCATTTCCATCGGCGGTTTTCGTTGCTTCTGGACAAAATCACGAACGTGGGCGCGAACATGCGCCCGAAACGTATGGTGCATAAGCTGTTCGCTTTAACCGGCCACTTTCAGATTGGATGGCGCGCTCCTCGGCATATGGATTCGTCGCGGATTGAGCCGCGGTTTTCATCGCGAAATGGGAATTTCATTTCTATCGGAACCCGACACCGGGGCGACTGCCAACAGAATCGAAACAACAATCCTTTTAATCCATCAGCCAAGCTTCGTTCCTTTTCCCAATCTGAATCCTGACCAAATTTTGCGAATCTTATTTTATATCCTTCTATATTTATTATCAAAGACAATGTGACTGTTCCACTATGCACAGAATAGAATATTCCTACACACTGTTGTAGCTCCCGTGTCAAATTCTCTCTAACAGTCAAAGTGACGTCAACGCGACAGAAAATACTCAGGGGGCGGGTCGCTTCTTCCGTTTCCGCAACGGAATCGGGCAGCAGCGCTCGAGTGAAACAAACATGTTCAGGACGGTGCAAAGCACAGGTCGACCAGTCCACCTTCGCGCTGCCACACATGCGGCAGCCTTCCCAATTATACCGCGAGAGGTCCGCGAAACTTTCATAAATTTCGTCACAGAGCGAGCAAATGGCTTCCGGTCCAGCGGTCGGACATTGTCGATAACAGGCACGTCGCCAGGGGCGAATTCAATATCGCATTCGCACCGTTCTCGTCCAACTCCACCATTTCCAGTGCCTCTACCCTCCTTTCACCCTGGCGTTGTTCCATCCCCTCTGCGAGCGACGGTGTCCTCTCCTCCGCACTACCTCTACATCCCCCGTGCACCACCCCCTCCCCACTCCCTCCCACGCACCCCTCGCATTGTCCCTCGCATTGTTCCGAAAGTTTTCGCCGGAGCCGCGTAGTCACTGCGCCGCGCGCGATTACCATATGAATTAAAGTAATGTGATATACGATCACAGGGACTATCCGGCGGAGAGGCTCGAAGAAGACGCGCGGGGCCGCGCCGTGGAGGACAGCCTCGCACCAGAAGCTATCTCGAGACCGGCCTGATCGGAGCAGCCTGCCTCCCTCGATTGATCCACCAGATTCTTCATACAAAAACAACATATAGTATTGCTAAGAGGGATAACGATCCTCCAGCGGAGCAAGAATACTGTCGTGACAAGCGACAAATATTTTAATTTACAACAATTAAGCAGAGAGAGAAAACTTTCCATCCCGATATCATAACGAAATTAATTTAAGAAATGAAATCGTTCGTATAGTTTCATAGAATAATAATTCGTACATGTAATTTAGTCAGAAATAAACGTGAAATATCTACATGACGATCGTCGTTCGAAGGTTAAAAGGACTGTTAATTCGATGGGATTTAGCGAATAAAATTTTACGATCTCCAATTGATACTTTCGAATGGATAGAATAAGCGGAGCCCTATAAGTAAGAGTCAAGGTCTCTGATCGTAGAGAAAATTAGTACAATGCAAGGGTAGAGATGATGCTCTGCCTTCGGAATTCTAGAAGAATCATCCGGCGATCAAGGAATCACGGTATCGCTCGCAATTCATTTAACCAGAGAAGAAGCTGTACGCGTGGCAGTCCCAGATGCGTTCAGATAAGGAGCTCGACCCCAGGAAAATGGGTGGTTGGTTTAAAACAGCGACGGGTCCCCTTGATCGCGGTCTGGACCTTTACTAGGAACGATTTGAAAGCGGGTGCACAATAGCTATCGATACGACGGCGCGCGTAGCACGCGTCTCTGCTTTCTGGCCGACACGATATCTCGATCGCAATAAATTCACATTAACCTATCTGCTGGTGTGGCCCTTGCCGCAGCTTTAATACATCCCATCGGGTGGCCCGCCCTCTATATCGGCCGCGGATCCGCGCCGTTGTCGGCGCCGATTTTAATTTTTCAATTTTACGAACCCCGTCGTCTTTTCTTGCCCTCTGCTTCTCGCCCATCTCCCTTCTTTCCTATTCCCTGTCTTCTTACTGATTTTGTAGCAGATGCAATCGTGATTCGGTGATAATTGGATAGGCCACGTATGAAATATTCCGTTTAACTCCTTTCAAGATAAAGCGATTGGTAGAAAGGATGAAAAAAATCTCGGTAAGTGATACAGGTATCGCGATTAAAAGCGTAAAAGTAAGTAAACAAGGGTTGGTTAAACGACTCGGTTCACAATGACCGGTGTAAGGCTCGAACATTAATTTCTAGTAATTATCAGAGGTGTAATTCACCCGGCGAGGGTCCCGGGTCGCGTCCGGGGTCGGCCAGTGCGTGTTAACGCCGTTGTTATGCCCCATTATATTGTCCTACCTACACGCCAGCCACAAAGGGGAAACCACAACTCTGCACAAACGACGAACAGAACAGATCTATTTTCAAAATTCTCACCCGCTGTTTTACGCTACTCGGTAATAAGCCAAAATAATAAAAAGAGCCGATACGTTACAATTCTTTTCCTACGAATTTTCCTTTAAAAGCTAGAAATATAAGTGTAAATGTAAGAACTACAAATTGTTCCGCTACCTAGCGATTCATCGATCCACGAAATGTTTTTTGAGGCAGCGGAGAACTTTTTCAGCAACTTATCACGCGGCAAATCGGTTCGCGAAAGATGATTCATCGAGGCGTAAAGTTTAAAACTCGAGCAATTGTACGTCGGAACAATGGTGAACGGCGTCACCGCGTAACGAATCGCCGCGAAAATTGATAAAATATTATTAAACGCCACCCCGGGCCGCCGACCAAGAGATAGCATTACTAATTTATTTAAATGGACTTATCTTTCCGAAGCCCCGATAGGAATGTAAATTGAACCCCACTGAATCAAGGGAGTAATGGCACGAGTAAGATAAAGATATTTTATTGCTTTGCGGTCGGACATATTTAAGCAGGATGGAAAATCTTTTTTCCACCGTATAACCATCCTCTCTCTCTCTCTCTCTCTCTCTTTCTCTCATATGCTTCGATATCACAAAAAATCGTCCACCTTTTTTAACCATGTTAATTGGAAAAAAGATGTTCTTCTTCAGAATTCACAAAAAAGTACCTTCTGAACTTTATCAATGCTCAAACGCCTATCCAAACGTGTAACCTTGAACGTCAACACGAAACACCGCGGCGCACGAAGCACACAGTGACAAGGAACGGAAGCTGGTGAGGGCGCGATCGTGCGGCTGGACCATCCGCAGAGGGATGAAACAGGCCTGCGAGGGTGGAAGGGACAGGAGGGAAGAGAGCGTGTGAGCCAGGGGATGGGAGAAGGTGGTGAATCCTCTTCTACACCTTGATTTACTGTCGGCGATATTTTCTCGTCGGCGCTAGTTGGCGCCTACCGCACCACCGCACTCGACAATGGTGGCCGCTTGACATTTTGTTTCGAATTATTGCCCGCCTGGCCGGTCCTTTCTATTTCGGCCTCCACCGCACGACACCGCTGCGGTCTGCTTTTTTCCCAGACAGCTCTTTGTCGAGCCGCAAACTATGCGCGAGCGGTGCGCAGTATCCGCTTCGAATTCGGCGGCTGTCCTTTCACCGCGGATTTACCGTCTTCCGCGACAGGACAGAAGGATTCAACGATACCAGCGATATGCTGGACGTGTGTTTATTCTCGTGGTTGAGAAATTCGATAAATTTGACGTATTTCCGTAGTTTATACTACAAGCGGATGTATGTATTCTATCGTAATTGCTTCTGGTATGGCGTGTGAAAAAGCTTAGAAGCGAAACGAAGCATATGTCCTAGAAAAGTGGCGTTGTGAAAATCGTTTAGCAACGTCTGATTGAGATCGATACGCCGAAACGGGGATCATCGTGAGACCGATGTAAGCTGCGTGTTCGCAGTCAAGTTACATAATCGCGACGAAACACCGTGGCTAATTGGGAATCGGGGTGACCGACGGCATTGGGACCCATCTTTCTACCAGCACTCGTATAAACTCTGACTTTCAGCCGTATACCTTTTTACAAAAATAAAGTGCTTCTTCGATTACGGTATCTTATATAAAGATTCAAATCTTTAAAGCAAGTCTGGTTTCTTAACGAATGCAATGGAAGATGGAATATGTAAGGGTGAGTCACGTCTTGCTCGATCCGCTCATGGGAACACAGAAGCGAAGATATCAAATGATCGACGTAGCGTATGTAGTCTCGCGTCGAAGACGTGACTCGTCTGGCGAGAATCGGCAAACCGAGAAGTTAATGTCTTGGAACGGACGCCATATTAGCATATCCGCGTCCAATCGTCGCCCACGTGGCAAGGGCGCCGTGGCAAATCAGCCCGGAGCTATGACATTGTCATTATTTCACTGACAGAACAAGCATGCGCGCGATTCTCCACGGTGAAGTATCGCTAACAAGGGTGGGAAGACCGATTGTCTGATCGGAACCAAGAGGGATGAATGGCTGCGATGCTCCTTTTAAATCGAACCACCGAACATAATGGTCAGGATCTCTTTCAAATCCACTTCCACCTCCATATCGCGATTCGTTTTTATTGAATCGTTGCGGTCGTCGATTGATACTTTCGTCAACGTTTCGTGACTGTAAGAGAACGATTCCTCGAATTCGGCATCGAGTCCGTAGAGATGGAAGGGCGACGATAATAAGACGAAAACGTGGAAGAAACGGAAGCGTCGGGGACGGATTTGCTCGTTAAATGGAAGACAGGAGCAGGCCACGGTGGAAAGAGGATGATGGGAATTTCCGAGGGGGTTCTTCCTAGTTTTATAAGGGATATGACTGTTCCTGGAGCCCGTGGGTTGCTTCGTGTTATTTATCTTTATGGACCTCGGGCAGAGGGTAAGTACACTTATTCTCGGGGTAGGGGGTTAAGGGGCGAAGTTAAGCCGAAACGAGGGCGGTAAGAGATTGTTTGTCGTATTGGCTGCGGTTTCGACGGGCTTAACGTTACCCGTTTAGGGGATTTCTCTGTGGTTTTTCTCTCGAGAGGCTGATACCTCCCTGAATAGTCTTCAGGGAGTTTTCTAGCGTGGATGTTCGATTCAACAAGTCGATATTTGCGCAAGTCACTTTCGCTGGAATATTTGTCAGTATCCTGCTTTGTAATTGTAATTTTTACGATCGTTTCTAACAAACGTTATACGAGTAAGGTTTCTTAGGAAACAACGATCGATACAACGACGTTCGAAAGTATCCGAGTAGGGAGAGATTTCAAGTGGTTAAAAATTAATCTATTGCCGTGTAATCGGCTTTTTGGCGGTGCAGGGACAATCGTACAAAAGAGAAACGAATTAAAAAAAGTAACTTTGATACCTTTCCCGAATGAAAGAGTTATTACCATGAGGAATTAAGAACAACTAAGGAAACACGGTGTAGAATAACGTTAAACTTCTGCTACGAAACCATAGAATTTATAAGATGGAGAAGAGACGAAACGAAGAAGTGGATAAGGTTTAACATTCGCAGAGTTCTCTTCACGGATATTCTTTTTATTCATTAACAACGATTCCGAATACATACAGTGCTTATGTACAGAGTGATATTTACATTGAACCGATACAACGTGACACGTCGTGATAAATAATTCTTATCAAACAAAACAGAACGTCGATGATAATTTTACACCTGTATGAAGAGTCATTTACATCGGACTTACATCGTACACATATATCTAGAACAACGTCGTATGGGCCGCAATATTCTAAGAAATCCGTGGATCCGATATAGAATCGTTATTTGATAACGTCGAACTTCCACGGAGACTGTTCCATGAGTCGCCTTTACGGTATTAACGTCTCCTTTAGCGATCGAGGAAAGAACACCCTCAATTTTTTTTTTTTTTTCATTAAAATTGAAAAAAAATCTTCTAGATCGAATATATATACACACTACGGCAATTATTGCTGTACAGAATACTGTAGCTTTTTATCATTCTTATCCTTAAAAAGATTTATTCGTTTGTATTGGCTCGAATCCCATCTGTTTCCTTATTTTATTTCACCTCTGTTCCGATGCTTTTGATAAATTCTTAATTATCAATGTGCTCGATAGGAAGAACCAAAGGGGGAAACATAACAGAAATACACAGGTGAGCGAATCACGATTCAGCAGAGCGACGAAATAAGCAAACATTAAGCCAGGAATGGAAGTGGCGATAAGTCAAGCAATTCCGGGCAATATTAAGCCACTCCGAGCGGCAGGTTAACCCTATGTTAAGCCGTACGTCGAGCAGGAGGGGATCATAGGGGCGGGGGAGGCGCGGCGGGGGTGGAGCCGGGGATAGCTACGGAGGTCGCGTGTATTTAAAACGCGAATGCGCGCCAGCCGATTCACTGTTTGAAGTTAAATGGAGTGTAAATGGCAGATAACAAACCGGCACTGTTTCCGATTACGGCATTCATTGTTTCCTACCATTATGCGCGCTCCGCCGGTTTGTGTGTTAGCCGGGGTACGGTTTACGATCTATTTATTGCCGCGCCACCCCCGACACACAAATGAACGCGGCTTACGTCGCGTTCTGTCCCCGCCAGAGCACGCTCTCTGCCCCACCTGTGCTCTAACCCCCTCGACACACCTGCCTACCAGCCAACGTGAATCAAAACGTTCAGTTTTTCCAGCTGGAAAAAAATATTGACAATATTTTAAATCGCGAAAATTGTGATGGCGTAAAAGAAAATAATTGGGATTCAAGCAATACTCGAGCGATCTATTATACCCTTAGAACTAGGATAAAGTCCGATCAATCGACCATTAATCGCGATATTTACAAATTTCTCCTACCTAATATTGACTAAAGAGGGAATATCACCTTATCTCGCAAAGGTAAGATCTCTTAAGTTAATCGGTAAAGCTTCTAGCGATTAGTTCGTTATCATACACGTATACCATGTAAAATGTCGTAATCGATTAATCTTGTGAAATACTTCAGTTAAAATGGACAAGTGCAAAAATCTCGTGAATATTTGGTTAACGAGGAGTTTGTGGTAGAATAAGTGATCCTGTGTATCGAGCTACGTATGTTAGGAGATGATATCTTAAAAAACTGGAAGAGCATTTATCTTCGTCCGATCGAATTTCAATTCTCATAGATGAATGATCAAATTAAAAACAGATTAATCGAGTCTTATAATAAAATAACAATAAAAAATAACACCCCTAAAACAAATTCTCTCACTTCTCCTTCCAAGTTCTCAAAGTCCTTAAAATTTAAACTCCATATCCTCCCCTTCGTAAAAGAAACAATCTTAATTTTCAAACGAATAGCCACTGGTCAATATCGTGTCTTCTGTCGACGATTTCCGTCGTCACTTGCTGTGAACAGTGGTGGCTCGTCTCTTCACTTCGACCTGATCCACGATCGCGTCGCTCTCCTTATCCTGATGCGCGGTCATGTGCCTAGTCAGATGGTGCCTTTCCCTAAAGCTCTCGTCGCAGACAGGGCACCTTAGTTTCTCCTCCCTTCGCCTTCTGGCAGCTTCACCGGAGTTTTCGTTCTTATGATGTGATCTCATGTGGTACACCAGGTCGGAGGTCATCCGAAATGATAGATTGCACTTGGCGCAAACATTTTGCGCGGGCAGAGTCAACGCGGCGAACGACGAGGGCAGAAGACCAGCCACCCCAGCGGCCGTCGCCAGAAATCTCGGTCTAGTCAACGCATCCGCCATCGGTGGAAATACGGAGATCGGATTGTATGACAAATTCGGATAAACTGGTGGTAGATCCGGTCGGAAGCTGGGTATCTTTGGACTGGGTACTTTGGGTGGTTGGGCAATCTGGGGTATCTTCAAATTCTCCAGTAGACCAGGTTGACTGCTCTCGGGACTGACTAGAAAAGGATAAGACATTTTCGTGGGAAACGGCGCGTACTTGTATCCGGTAGTAGCTGTCAGTGGTACCACTGGTGGACTGACGCTGCTCTGGTATCCGGTACGATCGTCTGGCGATATGGAGGATCTTGGCGAAGTCTGTCCATCGTCGTTGAAACCGTTCCTTTGTGCTGTCAGATTCACCTTCGTAAACGCGCTTCGAGATTCTCCATGTCTGTCGGTCGGACAGGGTATAACTGTATCGTAAACTTTATTGCAAGTCAGGTTTGGCTCCACCGCATCCGGGCAAGTGGTTAACATCGACTGATGAGTAGCAAACGCAGGTGGACTAGGTGATTTCTGTAGACGGGTGCCAGAGACGTACCTCCGAGTGTCGGTATCAGGTGACAAACCTGGTAACGTCGGAGTCAGCGTTCTCGGAGATATATACGGAGGACTTAAAGAGTTCTCCGTGCACTGCATCATCCTCCTCCTATCAGAACCACCGGTGTCGTTGTCGTAGTTCTTGATCGTGAGATTCTGCGGCAGTCTGTCCGAGTCCAAGATGTTTTCCGTTGATATTTCTTCGCGAATACGATCCTTCCTGCTCGACACCATCCTCATTTTCTCGCTCTGCCGACGAGCAAGGTTCTCGTCAGGCGCGACGAGGAACGCCACGTCGAAGGAACGCTTGCTAGCACGCTGAAGAGGATACGAAGCGTCGGAGGTGACGTCGCTGATAGACGGAGGACTGGACGACGTCAACCCCGACGTGGCCGTCGTAGACGTCGCGGGGGCGGCACGGTCGATGCCACTCGTACGATCTTCCATTGTCATCCTGCTCGCTCCGGATGATCGACCTGTGACAATGACGGCCGATGGTCAATTTACCAAGCTCCACGGAAATGATGGATGAGACTCGCGCCTCTATACTCGAACACCAGGTGTTACGACCATGCTCAAACTGAGGGAAACTGGATCAATGAAAATAGACAAGCGATTTCGTAGATGCGTTTGTACGAGTGGAGACGCGTAATCGAACGTCGGTGAGAATTGACAATATCTTGTAAACGATTGATAGCGCGAATAACAAAGACTTTCACGTAGAAATTACAAAGCAATTAAGTACACGGAATTAAGTGTAGTAACAAAGTAATTATCTAAAAACTACAAGTTTCGCGGAGAAACGAAAGACTACTTAATTACTTTGTTTGAAGCATATAAAACTAAACTTACCGGACCACGCGTCCAACAGAGAATTCCTCTTCCGGCAATCACCGTGTATCAGCCACGCTGCACACCCCCTTCGGGTGTCAATCCTCCTTGGTCTAAGACATCAGTTCACACAGTTTCCTTCCATCGGATAACAAACATGAGGTTAATCACAAGCGTCGGTGATAACACCGGCACAGATGAGCGATCCGATCGCAGTAACACCGAAGAAGAAACACAGAGAACAAGGACAAGGGTACAACGTGCATCGGCGGACCACGTTAAAATGAGGGAACCGGCCGCGCATCCCCAGTATTTAGGGGTAGAATCCCGCGGAGGGTAGCTCGGCGTGGCAGGTGGAGGCGCAACGAGGGTGGCACCGGCCAATGGCAACGTTCCCAGGGTTAGACGGGGGTGGAGCGTACGAACGGGGTGAACATATTCGGTCGTCGGGACGCGTCTGCTAGTCCCATCCAGACCACGCCTACATATTTCAGGTTCGACACATGTGCCCGGGATCGTCGTCGTCGTCGTCGTAGCCGTCCTCGTCGACTCTTTCCTCTTCTGCCCTCTCTCCACGTTGCGCAACGCGTTCCGCAGGATCCCGTTACCCCGTTAGCCCGAGATCTAAAGGGAATGGGGGTGATGGCGGGCCCGAGCGGGGCTGTAATTCAGCCTGACAAACGATCTTGAATATTTTTAACGCCCGCGCCAGCCTCGACTCCTTTTTTTATGGTCGATCTCCTGGATATTGGACGTTCGGCAGACTCGTCGAATCCGCTGATGGACCTCCACCGTGCCCGATTATCCCGCCAATGATCATTCGCCCCGACTTTTCGAGCATTCCCTCCAGCATTTTCTATTCGAGAGAAATCTTTTCTCCGATCTTTCTTCTCGTCTTTAACGTTTATAAAGTTGCATATAGATTCAACGACGTTGGAGAATCATTTCGATTTTAATTCTTTATTTTTGAAGTTCAGGACTATTCGTGGTTTATTAGTTGGTCATCTTATGAACACCTCGTTACCGAAGAGAAACGAGGTGCATTAAATTGACCGTACCGGACAGAAGGTACCAGCAGAGCCACCAGAGATCATTATTTTACGGATTATCTTCTTGACGAATTCCTCCCATTTCTCGGCAGTTCGATAAATACCACGATCCCTCCAGGTGATATGCGGCTCTTACGAAAGCATTTCTACCCGATAATCATAATTTTTTATCATCTTTTCAACGCCACTGTTTTACCAACACCTTCATCGTGACCAAATTTCATTTAAAATTATTCGGCAAAGCTTGTTAATATTTGCAATATTTTCTCATGGGATGTTAAAGCATAAAAACAGTAAAACGGAACGATACAAGTAAAAGAAGCAGAGTGAGGCTGGAGTTCTATGCTTGAGCAATAATACCCGCTATCGCGAAAAAAAAGGAAGTAAAAAGGCTGGCTAGCACGCGAAGCCAATAGGCGATCAATCATAAAACTGGTGATCTATTTTGCCCGGCATGTGAGAGCCGTCGAGTTCTTACGCTCACGATTCCCGGGATTCTGCGAACTCTGCGGGGAACGCCTAGAGGTTAAAGGACATTAACTTCTTGATTGAGTCGGCAAAAAGTTGTAATGACCTTTCGATTGGACTGGCCGACCCCAGCGGAGATTCGCGGATCACGGAAGACGAAATGACCTGTATCTAAGTTTTTCCCAGCTTCCCTGTTTCGAAATTATTTACTACAACCAGATTAATAATTATTATACGACGAACCACCGTTATAAACATTTCTCCCGGTGTTGCTCCACACGAGTAAGAGAAAAAGAGAACTTTCTCGAGGCTGGAATAAATTGAATCGTTCGACTATCAACGAAGCAGATGATGGCGAACGGTCCAAGCCGGGTTTAATCCTAATTCGTGGTCGTAAAGTCGACAGAGCCGTTTCGTCGACGTTATGTGTGACACGCGACTCGCAGCGGGACGTCTAGGAACGTTTCTATATCTTTCGCCAGCCATTCCTGGCTTATGAACCATATTTATTGCCGATCGTGGCATCCTGTCCCTGCGCGCTTCTGATGGCGATATACCAATCCCTAATACCACTTTATGCTTCTCTACTGACTGCGCTCCAACGACAATCCTTGCTACCTTTTCTCCACTGTCTTTTCCTTTCTTTTTTTAAAGAACGAACCAAAAAAAGAAAAACTTATTGTTTTATCGAGAGAGGTGAAGGCTCGGATTCGTGAGAATCATCTAAGTGTAATTTCGCAGGCATCTGTCCTCGTTATCCTCCAAATCGGACAGAAAGGGCAACTTCGCGACGCCCAATTCGTCCGAGTTAAACGAGCAGAGGGTCGCTGGTCGACCGGCACGTGACTGACACGCGTGAGCTGTTAACGCTGAATCGTAACAGGGAATGTTAACACTAACGTTGCTTCACCAAAGGGACACCTTGCAGAAAGCTTTCCACTCGCTCGTATGGCCCCTATTGCTGCATTGAATTATGCGAAAATTTCTAGAAGATTACTCGAATTAATTTTCAACTACATCGTCTAGTCTATATATGTCCGAAATCCAATGGGTGTTTAATTTATTCATTCCTTTTTAAGAGAAACGACTCGACGTGCTTCCGAGCAATATCTTGCGATACTTTCCAGTTGGCTGACGCTAACACGAGGACTGCTGAGTCTGTCCGGTGATAAATATGCAGCCGATGCAGTTGATGAGAGAAGGTCGTTTATCAATCACCCATTAACGCAGCCCCAGCACTCTGCGCAGCTTTACCGGCTCCGTCGAAAACCTGCTCGCTCCTGCCTCCATATTTCACGGAATCATCGTGATTCTCTTCCAGCGGGCTTCCCCGGGCGCAGTCGATTTTCCATTAAAAGCCGGCATCCACATTGGTCGCATACAAGCTCGCCGCGTTTCAAGGAAATATCCCATCGAGATACGTCCCTAGGCCAATCATACCTCTTCAGAAGCTTGCTAAAATCGTGACCCATAATCTGTGGAATTGCGTCCCATATAGCACGAATGAAACGTGACTTAAGTCGATCGAATAAAGATTAGTCGATCGAAGGATTTGCGAAAGTTGGAAAAATATTACAAAACCGCGGTATCCAGTCAAATTGGAAAGTCCAATTTCTGCATGTCTTCTGGCAATAAAAAAAATAAATGAACAAACGATTTGTACAGCTCGAAAAAACAGGGCAGTACATCTTGAGTCCTTGATAAATTGAATGTGTGATGAGGATCAGAGTGTTCTCGAAAATAGCTGGCCGCGGTGTACGTCATCCGCGAAAGGGGAAGAGGTACGCAGCCCTGACGACGAGTACCAGAGATTTAGATTTTACGGCCGCTTGAGCAATTTCTTGACTTATAAGCGGAACCATGCATACCAAGTGAGCCATCAAATGTTTCTGACTGTCTTAATTCCTGGAATCGCCCTCCAAAAAGTGGCACAGCTTCATGACGAGCCAGCTTATTATCCAGACTCTTCGCAATCTCGCTTTATCGCTTGACGTAATTGCCAATTATTTTTATATCCAAATATTATCTTCCTAGGAACTTTGTGATAACGTTTGCGGAAGTTATAAAGTTATATCCAATCAAACTTCCAAGTCGAATCTTCGCATTCAACCGTAGCGTTGTTTCAAACTGTGATCACTCGGCTCCGCAATAAGGGGTTGCAAATAAACATCGATCAAAGCCCACCCGCAGCATCTTTTGGCTAACATCAAAACTGCAACGACATTGATCCGTAGCTTCGAAATCTACCGCAACAACCGAACGTCTCCGACGAAATTCGAATTCACTTTGCGCGTTTACAGGATGGCGGAGAGAAGTTTGTCCTCCCTTCTTCTCTATCGCTCTTGTTGATATCATCCGGAGACGATATCGACTTGCTCCGCAGTTGCTCGGGGAATTTAATTCTATTCGAAGTGCCACCTAAGATGCCACCTTCGCCTCTTATCTCTGTGCACACGGTGGGCTGCGCGTGGCGGTTGCTTATGTGTTACGTGAATACCTTACCTAAACGCCCGGCGAGGAAGCGTTTCTGCGTGCCGTTACCTACACGCCAAGCCCCCACAACCCTCGATAGAACCGTACCATCCCCCTGTCGCGTTTCTACCACTGGCACACAGAGGGGGAGTCGACCGAGAGAAATTAATGCGACTTCCAACCGGGCGTTATCGGACGCCGCTATCTCGCGCCTCGCTCGCGGAAAACGTGAGTCGCCTAGGCGAGAAGTTTCAGAATTTAAGTGGCGAGGCGCCACGAAACGTACGCGACCCTCGGATTTCAGGATTGACCCGATCAGATGTAGGAATTCTATGTAGAAGGTTTCTGATAACGGTGATTTAAAATCGAAAGATATCGAGAGCTTGTAAATCCCGACGATCCGATGTATACGAATTATGGTCTGGCGTGTGCAGGAAGCAACCAATCAAACGATACAAATTAATGGCACGCGTAAATATTCATGGGTCATTAATCATCGGCGTGACTGGCATCGACGCGCGAACGCGATGCGCTCTTAAGAGCGCACCCCTTAACGCCGATTTAATCACAATGAATAATCGTGTGGAAGCAGTTCCGTGTAATCCAACGTATCTCGAAGAATGATCTTCATTTTGTATACTTCTATTAAGAAAAATAGACAAAAGAAGAGCCACGAAACAACAAAGAATGCCTTATAGAACACCGAAGATCGCGTAGATGCAATGCACAGGCGTCGCGACGGTCTTGTCGACGGCTTTACGATTATATTTGCCGAAATCTTGGAAGAGGGGTGTCCGTTCCGCGTGCACGGGTTCGTGATTCCCCCATGGTCGTCGACGCAGGCCGAGCAGCGCCAGGGAACGAGGAGGGTTGGAGGTCGAGGAAGGTAGCTAGAGGCCTGGAGGAAGCTGGATAGAAGGGAGTTATTAGAATGGTCCGGAAAAGATGGCGCGGAGTCGCTCCGTATTTTTATACTGTATGGCCGCTGCTTTGCATAATCCCGCACTTAGCTCGCTCGTCCCGAGATGCCGACTCGCTATGCAGATCTGCTCCGCTCTCTGAAAACCCGAACCTACCGAGCGTTTCGTCGTTTCAGCGAATGATGGACGATGCGTAGACCCTGCGCTACCCTGCCGCAGACCCTCGAGTCTTCCCTCTGAAGAGAATCCGCTTCCTAAACCGGCAACTGAGACGATATCGGTAACGTTGGCTGTAGAACGGAGAGTGAAAGTCGAATTTTTAAATGAACGAAGATTTTGTAGCTTTCGAGGAAATTCCTACGAGGGAAAGGATCGTTTGGGATGTAGTTAAAGGCAAGAATAATGGGACGAAAATATTCTAAAATATCAAAGATCGACATACAGATATCTATAGATTATCTGCTAGTTAATAACGATAAACTTATATTTTAAATTTCTACCTCCATTTACCTACTATTAATACCTACTATTTAAATATCACGTATTGTTAAGTTCTACGTCACCTAAACATTTTTTTCTTTGAAAAAATCACTCTCGCACTTCCACGAGTATTTCTCTCGCCTTGCTACATTATTTTTCATTGTCGGATCTCGCTGTCTCGATTCCCAAGACTGAAATATTTAATTATCTTACGACAGGTGAGTGTGACAAAGATTGTTTCGAGTGCAATGTCACGGAACATTTGTCAGTGGGCTCAGTTGACACGGAGACGAGCTTCCCGCTCGGAGACGTCTCATTTGCAACGGAGAAATCGCATCTTCCTTTCTCCTGCTGTCTCGCGGCGGCTATGCCCGCAAAAGAGAATACTGGAAACGGTGAGAAAGCGCGGGAGGCGTCATCAATCTTGCAGCGAGAAGACCCAGGACGACCGTGGCGTCGTTCTGAACGTCACAGATGTGACTTTGATTCTCTTTCGGCGTTCCCAGGAGAAACGAACCTAGATTAAGTCTGTCCCGCGTGTAATTTGTCCGAGTCCTGATTCCCGAGCTGCCTCGACGTGCCAGATCCGCGAAAATGTAGCAAACACCTGGGTATCTCAGAAAAAATTAACAGAGACTTCGAGGAATTCGACCACGATAAGATGGTTTTCGGCTTTTTGCTTTAAATCGGATCCTTTGTCCCCTCATTCGAGATTCAGTGGATGGAAAACGGCTAATTAAAACGTCGATTAAAGGTGTAGCGATAGATACGATTAGATACCGAACAACATATTTCATAGTTACAGCTAGAACGAAGCATATGTGCAGGGTATTCAGTTTCGCTATCTTTCGATCCACCAATCGTCCGTTCATCGCCCCTAACTGCGCTGTCAGAAGCAATCACGTCAGATCCTCGGAGATCAACCCTCTGTCCAATGTTTTCCTACCTGATCATTCAACTGCGTCTCCACGGAAATGAATGCGGTACAAATGTCGAGACTGATTCTTAAATCTGCCATGAATGCTTCGGACGTTTAAAGCAACAGGTTTTACAAAATGCAAAGTTCATGAATTAACTAAAAAATATGACGTTTTCATTACGTCACGTGTCGTTAAATATTACCACGCATCTTCCTTCAGATATAAAAATCTTATTTTATAAGAAAGCATAAGAAGAATATTCTTTATCGTAAAAAAATACGAAGGAGGAGCACCAGGTATTGGATATCTGACTACGGTTCCGAAAGTTTACGCGCAGCGTATTCCGTAAGGGCAGCAAGTGCGACGGACTCGGTCACGGTGGATGCACTGACTCCGACAGAGAAACCAAGGTATAAAACCTCTGGCCCGTTGCAGCGCCGGCCACGTTACGAAAAGCACGATTATACCGGAGGAGCAGGGGATGAAACCGGGAGCATACCTTAGTTGTCCGCTCGTAAAGCAACCCCGTATGCCCGAGGAGTGCGTGCCGGGTCTGTCTATCTCTCTCTATACCCCTTTCGCTCTTTACTCTTACTATTTCTGTATTTCCGCCTCGACCCTTCTCTCTTTCTCTTGCCCACGTCTCTACGGAGTGTTTGTTAAACCGGAGGAATATGCATGAGAGGGCCAGCCGGCACGGAGTTATGCTCCGCTGATCTTAACGTTGGTCACGACCTTAAATATGTATATAAACCCAGCTTAGCAAGGTAATCGAATGGCTCGGAGAAGAATGATCTCGATTGAAGATGGGCATCAATTTTAAGAAATGTATATGGTATACATAAGCGAAGATCTTCCGATAGAAAAATTTTAAGGTCGCAACGATTAGTATATCGTATAATCGTGTACATAGCACAATCCTGGTGAGCGGAGAAAGAAAGCACGCGACATATTCTCGTAAGCATGCATCATGCGTTTAGACGTGCACGCATATACATACGTAGGACATATGGTGGTTGGCACGGTGCTTGGCCCCCATGCAAAGACTTTACAGAGACTTCTAGGGCAGGGTTCAGCCCTTGGCTCACCTCCCCCCGTTGGTCCATCCCCCACTCTGAGAGTCCTCATGAGTTTTCAATGAGATTAGCGGCCCATCTGTGCGGAGACCGACCCCATCGTCATCATCGAGCACGAACAAAGCTAGTCAACCTGCTCACTGCCCGTACACTCTCCGTGGGGGTCTCTTCTGCTTCATGGTGTACGCACCATGCGTGCACTTGCCGCACAAACTCATCCGTGGCCCTCGTCTCCGGTTGCGCGATGGTTAGAGAAAATACCATGTTTTTAGCCGCCCTCATCATATGGTTGCATTTAAAATCTCCGACGACCGCAATGCTTATGGGAATCGATGGAAACCATGGACCACCCGAATTATCTTTATTCTCAGCCTTTCTTAGCATTCCACGCGCTTTTCTGCATCATCCTCCGTAAGATGTTTGAGAAAGGTACTTTTCTTTCTTGCGGTTTTTTGAATCCTTGCAGTTTGAAATATTTACAAAGCGTTTGTATAGTTTTCACGATAATCTAATTTTCTTCGTATGAAGCTAATGAACATGAGTCGTAAACTTTTTACGGAGAATGTTTAACCCTCGTAGTTAATTATAAAAATCTTTGAAAAACACTGTGGAAAGCCGCAAAATCTGACCGATTAAAGAGCGAAACGGTATCGATCCCTTTTGATGGGGTACGGTACTTTGGCTCCGGGGGCTGCCTATTTGGGTCCATGGTGGCCCATATGGAGCCTGCCGAGCGCATATGTTGCGACAACGCCGCTAACGACCTGCCTTCGGCCTCCGTAATGCTAAACTGCGGTTCGATTCTCACCCCATGAAACTAAATAACCATTCGATTGTCATTGGTAAATAGGTAATCAGGACCGTCAGTATCATCACGGATCTACGAGCCGCAACTACTTATCTTTTTATCCTTTTCCCATTCAAAAAATATAAGAGACCAGAATCTAAATGTTATGATTATAACAATTAGAATTCCATTTTTTATCATTATCATCACTATGCGCATGTTCTTATAAAAAACCATTCAGCAAAGTATCGTACTGTTTCTCTGAAACCGAGATTCCAATGGCAAAAGTGAAACGTCCGCGATTTTTTGATCAAAGATCAGCAAAAAGCGATCACGGGGGTGCGTTAAATGCTTTGGCCAAGCGAAATCCCGCGGCAGTTCCGCCCTCCTTACTCTTTTCGTCAACCTGCAAGACTAAACGAGTTACGTATTACGACGGGGGGTTGCCGAGGGGTGAGCCGGTACTCAATACCAGGTTGTATGTTCTGGCCGTGCCATCTGGCACGCTATTATACGAGTATTTTAATTTAATTAACTCGCCGCATCGATCGATATTATCGGCGCTTTCCCGGGATTAAGCTTGTACGTGGACCACCGGCGAATTCGAATCTGCCGTTTAATTAGGATTTCGCCCAGCAACGCGAGCAACAGATTTTATGGAAACGAACCGCGCCGCATTCGTGAACGCAGATCGATCGCATCACTTGTTTTTTCATACATTCGCTTTTTATTAAACGTTGCCTGATTTTCTATCTCGACAATCATAAAAAACAAGTAGAGTTGAAATCTAAGATCTACCTAGAAAATGGCTCCTCTTTAATTTCAACAGGATGAATTAAGACGTTGAATTTGCATTTATGAAGGTTTCGTTAACGACATATTTTCCCAATCTTGGCCAAGGCAACAGAGCTTTGGATGTTTCTCTCTGGTAATGACGTCAAGGCGCTATCTGATGCTCGAACAGAGTCGAACAGGGTTGTCTGGCCCCGATGAGACACTCTCAGTGTATTCCTGTATTTACAACATATTTGCGGCAGCGCGAACACAGCTCTTTGTCATAGCCGAGTGATTTTCGGGTCGGCATTGGTCCCGTCGAAGAGAGCTAGTGCGCCATTGTACTTTCAGGGGGTCATTGTGATCGACTGTACCCTCATCCATACTGCACAGTGCACTTCCCCTGCTCGTGCATCTGTCCTCAATCAACGGCCTACGAAAATGGGATATATGCGACCTCGTCGCGGCGAAACTATTGGCCGTCGGCATCTCTCAGATAACCAGATTATATCGAGAAGAAATTTTACTCGAATATCAAACGAAAGCCAAAGAATAAAATAAAAACGTCCGTTCTACGACTTAAAGCAAAATACGACAAAAAGCAAATAATGGTAGAAGAATGGCACAAGAAACTAGCTTTGCATAGCAGAGATGACTGGAATCACAAGCGGAGATATCGTTATCTTGTCGCGATTTCTTCCTCTGGTAAGAAAAGAAGATGGAGTTCGGTAGATTCAAAAGTGACGAGAATCACGGGTGACATAGCTACTGGTTCTCGGGGACAAAAACAACCCCGTCGGTCAACGATGGAAGACTGGCGACGGGGCGAAGGGATGCTCGCGAAAGAATGGGACGCACTTAACTCGGTGCTGTTTAAACAGTTGTTTGATCGGCATTATACATTAGCATGTGGCTGGTGCCAATACTTATTGGCGATATAGTGTCGAAAGAAGCGCGTTAAGATGCATGCATACAAAATACGGAGGACCTTATCAAAGGACCTGTCCCTAAATTTCCATGAGAAATCCTGCGTCTGTCGCTTGGTCGTAATCCGTGCTGTTATTAAACGTAGCTTCTATCCAAAAAGGAAGGAGGAGCAAGACAAAAAGCGCAAAAGGAGAAATGTGTTTGGCTTGCGGCCATCGACGTTGCTCTACTCGGCCAACGCGAGGAAGAATCTTTCTACATTTCAAAAGCTGAACGTGCCTCGCGAGAAGCGAAGAAACACCTCTTAAGAACACTGAAACGGGGATCTATTCGCGCGCGATCCCTTTTGTCGTGTTAGCAAAGCCGCGTGTCCGCGATAGAACTGGTGAGAGAGAAAGAGAGAGGGAAACCTAGGTATATTATTCCGGATATTAAATCGCTTTTAAATCGGCTTAGCGTTAACTAGTGGCACTTTAAGCTGCCCGGTGAAATGATTATCAGGGCTTCCCACTCCGTCGACCCGGCTAGCTGTTATCGCCCGTTGATTAATTGTTATGCAATATGACGTCACACACGCCCGCCTACCCGGATTAGAATCCCGCGGTGGAGCGTCACGGCGACTGCCACGATCTCTCCCTCTTCCCACCGTCCTAGCTTTCTCTCTCTCTCTCTCTCTCTCTCTCTCTCTCTCTCTCACTCTAAACCCTTTGACCGTCTTCGTCCTTCTTCGTTAGGTCGACTCTCTCGTGCAACGGTGCGACGCTTGCATAGAAGCGGAGGGAGCGATGCGAAGTTTCCGGCTAATCCTACGAATTTGAGCCAACCGAACATAGGACGCTGATGAATATTGATACAGAAGCGGCGGACCTGACACCCACCCGGATACTCTTCTTCCGTCTCCTCCGCGCTGAGAAACGCAAGGTGTCGCGAGAGTGCATCGTCTATGCGTCATCAAAGATACGCGGTACTACCGATGCAACGCTTGCTCCATTCTCTGAGATTCCTCTGGTACGTCGATAGAATGTGAAAAGCTATTTACTCTGTTCTAAAAAAGCTCTGCTCGAAGAAACTATGACACGTATTCGAAAAACGAAATCTGGTTTCTTTCTTATATTAAAACAAGGAATACGATCATGACTCGCCTCGTCTAGCATCTCCAAGTTCGAGCGAAGACTGGTAACCTTACCCATTATTCCCCTAAATAAAAGAAACCATAAATCGCGAGTGTACGAGGCCGTGGAAGAGCCACGGTGAGGCTCTATTATATCTTTCGCCATGAACGGTGCCCTCCTTCGTCGGCCATTATGTCGCGGAGATAGTAAGGAAGGAGCCACCCCTTTATCTCGGCAGACTCCGCGGTGAGAGTAATGCCCGGAAATCAAGGGTTAATTCCTCGGCGTCGTAAAGCATTTTATCTGGCTCGACTCTCCTGACTGCTGCTAGAAATATTCAAATATGGCGATACACCGCCGAACAGAAACTCGCTACTCGATTTCCTCGAAGATTCGCGAGTTGTATTCGACGGTAAGAGAAGAAAGAAAAGACAGGAAAAATATGGAATAGTTTGGACGTGGTAGCCTCTGGGAACGGACCACGCGGAATGCAAGAGAATTATTATGCTTCCTGCGTGGCGCTGCAAATGGCGAACACACCACACTGGGATCCCGAGAACTTCCAACACCTGATCCCTACTAAAGATCGTATCTAGAAAATTGGATTCGGTGTCAGGGTGACCGCTGAAACGTATAAGCAGCTCGTAAAATACTTTTTAGCGCACCACCGCCTTCGCATCGGAGGGATTAAGCTTTGTGGACAGATAAGAATCCCGAATCTGGATCGACGCCTGCTCGTCGAACACTTGCACTCCCTTCGAGGGAATATTAACGATTAGCCAGGATCCCTGACTCTGTGCACGTGGATGTTCACTCAAAAATAATCTCTCCCGGTGGTGAAAGACAAAGTAGAATCGGACAGAAATCCGCTTCTTATTGTTAGCTTCGTCGTAAGAAAAAAGATCTTTTCAAAGGAAATGTCCCTTTATGACGAGCAACGAGCGAAATATCGTCTCGAAACTCATTCTTCCAGCGGCAATAGGAGTCAATTTGGGTCAGAGAATCGCCTTATTGAGGAACGGGCCACAGGGACCTTCAACGTCTCAGATGGAAAGCAAAATCGAGTTACGTCGACGCCATCGCCGTTGCAATAAGTGACGGAGAAAAGGTGCCGAGACGATATATGGAACGGCTATTACGGACCCTGTTCGAACCGGTGTTCTTTATTGAACGCTTTGGATCGTCGATCAGACTCGTTTGAAACCTTGTTCTTATATTTTCATCTTAACATAGTTCCATTCTAGTCTATAGATCAATTCTGTAATAATTCGTTTCTTTATATTTTAGATTTACTTTAATTCCGTACATAAAAACTCTACATGACAGATTCTTTCGACGATTTCACGGTAAGAAATGTATTTATTCGCCGTGGAATTCGAAGACGTACGAGGGCGAGAAGTGAAATTGAGAACCCGGACGAGCACGTTGCCCGATAAAATGCTGTCGGGACAGCAGGGTCTCTCGATGACATAAAAAAGTGCCCCGGGGATGGCGACTGGGAAAAGGGGGAGGCTCGGTATAAGGCACGGAGACGTTTATTCGCTCGGACAGGAGCCGAGTGACCGAGTCAAGTCAAACGTACAGCTTGGTCACACTCGGTTTGATCTAATAAAAAAGCAAGACTTCTCTATCCTTCTGCAATTTCACCGACCGAATGTGTGTTTCACATCTAGCTACCTCGATAGTTGCGACGCTCGTCCATCTCGTTCTATCTTCAACGAAATTTCCCTGTTTTCACGACGTATCGTGTGCTCTCGTATCCATGTTTCCAACTTCTTTTTCGTGAAAATTGAAAAGTTCTGTGCAAATGACGACGTACACGTCGAAGAGAGCGTGCAACAAGCACGCCAATCTCTTCCATCGTGAAATCAGTAAAGACTGCAAGAGCGAAAGAAACATCGTCGCAGCCGTCGATTTTTTCCTGCTGCTCGTCAGGGTGCTGTCCGATATAATCCGCAGTTGATCAGATTAAACGGTGCGCAGAGGGCGAGTCGCGAGGGTGTGGCGGCTGGGTAGAAACCAGCAGAGCAGCGTCGTCGACAACGGCAACCATTACCGTCGGAATCGCGGCGCGAGCACCGTGTCGCCGGATGAAAGAGGCTCAAACTCATCGTGCCGTAAAATAACATTGTCCCGGTGCAGAGAGACAGAGCGAAAGAGGGAGAGGGCAAACTGAGAGGATAGTAGCCGGGCAGCAGGAAAAAGGTCGGGCGAGGCGAAAACTCGAGAGGTTTCTTTATTTTCTCCGGCGAACTCCGACGTACTTACGTTAAGTACCACAGGAGTACGGCGTTTCGCAATGGCGAAACACCGAAAAGACCGCCATTGGCGCGACTGATCGGGGACAGAACTTTCTCACCCCCTCGTTCTTCCCTCTTTCCCGTGAAATTTACTCGTCGGAAATTTTCCGTGGAACAGAATAGATCGTGCAAAATATTACAAAGGGACGAACAAAGCGCCACTTTCGCTGTAGATTTTCTGTCCAAAGTTCATAGAGAAATAGCAGAGTGGTAGTTAAATATCGATCACCGAAAACGGAAAACTCGACTGCTGAAATATATGGGCTGGGTTAAGAGATCGTCGTTCTTTCACCGTGCGGAGCAACGACGGAAACGGCGGTTCAAGAAAATCTCGTGGTCTACGCTACTGTGACGAAGGGGGTGGCTGGCGTAGTGGAGCGAAACGCGGTGGGTGGCGGTCGGGGTGAAACAGGGTGTCGGGGGTGGAGATTACGGCAGGACAAGCAATATTAAGCGGCCAGGAACAAAAAGACGATCCAGCACGCCGGATTACCCGCGATGCACCGCGTTGTCCCGTGAAATTGATACGCGAGTTGCTTTTTAACGGGGAACACTGGCCCGGGGGCGGACCGGATCTCTAAGCGTGCTACCGTGGAAATATTCGACGCGATTTAGATAACGCGCAGCCGCTACAAAAGGAACGATTTGCGCCGGGGGTTGGCCACTACCGCGAGAAGAGGGAAACAAACGAGGAAAGACTGAAAATAATTAGATCGTCGATCACCCGAGATGTTCTTTCGTTGGGACCTGTTTTTACGTGTGCTTTCTCACGTTTCGACCGCGAATTTTCGGAATTATTTCGTTGGTAAATGGATATCACGAGATAGGGCGTGAACGAACGGAACTCTGCTGTGTTATTAAATCGTAAATATGGAGTTCGATCGAAAGCCAACATCACAATTTTTACTTTACGACAGCTATCGTTTCGCAGCAGGTAATTAAACATATAAAACCGTGCCGTTCTCGCGATGAGAAAGGAATCGGCAATAAAACGCGCAACGTTTCCCGCGTGTATCTATCACGCGAGTGTTTCCTAGTCGACGCACGTACCGTGGTTTATCTAAATATTGCTATAGAAGAAAAAAAGAGCAAATTTTGTGGCGAGCGTGCTTGTATCGGCCGCGTGGGAAACATTACTCTCGACCAAGCACGATCCGTATCGCTGCGAACCGATTGTACGAGCAAAATTTTTATTTCTCCGCCGCGTATCTGCAACGTTGTTTCGCTTATGCTAAACAAAGTTGATTAATCAACCGAGCAGACGATATTCTAAACGATCGTTGAAAAATTTCATGACCAACCCGAATACTTATGTGATCGCGTATTACGAATCGAACGAAACGCTGTGTTAGGATTGAAGTGATCGCCATCAAAAACGCTCGCACTAGAGTCACAGAGTGGCCCTATGGGAATATTATTTCTGACCATAATGAGGCTCACCCTACTCGAGCCCTTCGCCCCTCGTGAAACGTAACCGGATTTGCAACATGCGGGCCACGATCTCTACTCCGGTTTCTTGAATCCGACTAATTCCACGATTACAGATTAACCCACAAAGACTATAGGAAATCCACGAAGGAAGCTTTTATAACACTCCGCTATTGGATTGTCCTCGAGAAACCTGATTTTATGATAACACGAAGAATAGAACAATTCAACGATTCTTGGTGCTTAAATTGCACAGGTGCATGAAAGAGAAAACGAAGAGGCGAGGGGCTTCGTTGAGCAGCACGTGCGAGGGGAAAAGAACGTTA
Organism: Bombus terrestris; assembly: GCF_910591885.1. Taxonomy (NCBI): domain Eukaryota; kingdom Metazoa; phylum Arthropoda; class Insecta; order Hymenoptera; family Apidae; genus Bombus; species Bombus terrestris. The sequence goes on from NC_063278.1 coordinate 6,860,963, forward strand.
TTTTGATCGAGAGACGCATATATTATCATATCCGAACGAATAGCACGGGAATATTGTAATTTGCATCGGAGACGGTGGAAAGAACTAAGTCCTGGATGGGGGCAGACGGCGGAGGAGAGGCGAGCAAAGCATTGGAATCGGTGAAGTATGCAAATAAGGTGCCTCGGTGCGTTCCAAATCTTTAGATCTGGACGAATAAGTCGGAAGTGGCGAGGCAACCCCCTCCGTTTGTCCATATCGCGACCAGCAAGAGCCAGAAGATCATCCAGTTCCGAAAATACGGATAATCCGAACGTCGTGGCTCTCGTGCCGATACAAATGCTTGCGTACCCGTCACGAAGCTGCTGTTCGCCACTTTGCATTGGCTCTGATGATTTTGGCATTATTTTCTCTACGGATATTCAGCCAAAATTGCGCTGAGATCATGTAAAAAATTCACGCGAGTTAACGGCTTTCGAATTTTTTTCCAAGGTTTCTGTAGAAGGATCAATTTGTTCGAAACGTAAGGAAATGAGAAAACGATAAATCGATCGCAGAAAACGAAAAGACCGACGGGGAAACCACGCAGAACCCATTATCGACTATACTCGAGGCTCGTTTCCTCGTATGATCGTGGTTATCAGTCGTGGTTCACGAGAGAAGAGGTCGGATCGAAGGATTTATGCTCGCGTTTGCTGTCGTAACGATTCGAATACGTGTTACACGTCGCGTGAGGCGTCACGGTGGGCCGCGCATCGCGCATCGTACCGAAGAAAAATCGGCAAATCCAATAAAGGGTGAATAATGCTGCGGCGGTGTCGATGCGCGAGTCCACGCGTTCCTTGAAGCGAAAACAGTACTAGAAAACGTGGATAGAGGGGCGAACGAAATGAAACACGTAGGAATAACAAGAAAATCATCTACTATAATAAAAGAAAGTAAGTAAATAAATTTGACATTGAATTTAATAAAATTTCGTTAAGAAAATTTCACGAAGAAAACGCTTGCGCCAGTGTCCATTTGATATACACAAAAGTACAGTTGGCAAAATAGCCATAATTGAATGATTAATCGTCGACTCCTATCGAAATTTTACATGCGTATAAGGAACGAAACGAAGCAAGCGACAAAGCGGAAAACGACGAGACACACGGACGAGAAAACAGAGAACGGGGAAGAAGGAAGAGCGAGTGCGAGTCGGCAGAGCACACCCTCGCGGAGGGTCGTCCGGAAAACGCGAAATTTGTAATCGAGAGAAACACCGGCCGTGAATATATGGCCGCCTTCCGCAGCGGCGACGGGTTTTACTAATAACCGATACCCCAAGCGAACCGTGGAATATTATAATTGATTTATTGCGGGAACGAAGCGTAGTCGGATTTATCAGCGCCTCGGCTGAATTTCTGCTCTTCGTGCTCGGTCCGTGCCGCGGACGCGATCGAACGGAACGACGGCCAACGATGGACCGCATCCGGTTCGCTCACGCTGTTGGCTGCATTCATTTCGCGCGTCGTTTCGATACGTCAACGAGCGTTCACACTCTCGCGTTTATTCGCGTTCGATCACCAGATAACCAGAGGTAACTCGCGACGAATCTCGAATCGCGAGAATTTGAACGGTGCTTAGGCCTCCGAGAATGGGAAAGTTCAGGAACATTTATTCCCTGTAATCGATAGTCGAAGTCAACCATGAAATATTATAATTGATTTATAGCGGCAACAACCGTCGGATTTATCAGCCGCTCCGTTCTGCACGGTTCCACTCCGCTCTGTGCCGTGGACGCGATCGAACGGAACGACGGCCGACGATAGACCGCGTCCGGTGAATGAGTGGCCAGTGCATTCGTTCGACGCCCGTGTGTTTGCTTATGCAATTAACCATTGTGAACCATGGCTGCCGACCGAGCGGTGAACACGCGGAAAATTCGATTCGATCGCGTCCGATTTTAAGAACAAACACCGACCACCAATCGGCATGTATTCGCTAGTGAAACGTTTAAGCGTGTGGCAACTTCTCCCCTTTTCCCCGAACGTTCGTTGTAGTTCTTAGAAGCTGAACGGTTCAACCCTTCTGGCGGAAATCTGCGATTTCGACCTCTTGGACCGAGCACTTCCGCGTCAGAGAAAGAGAGGAGAAAACTCGACTCGATCGACGACGAAGGGGAATTATTCTTTCGACCGTACGATCGCCATCCAACGGCAGCGTGCTCGTTCCAGGCAAGGGTTGATAATAAATTCAAATTTAGGGGTGCGCGCAATCTGTGATTCAGCACCATTAAGCACAGGATCCAGCGAAGGACGGGTCGCGTACTTCCTCCTAACTTGGCACGTCCACGAGTGGTCGCCTCTTTAAACCTGCTAAAAGGTAAAAGAGATCAGTTTGACGGCAAAAGAGCACCGCCATATCAATTCCTTATCGTTTCACGATTTTACGAGGCTAAAGAACTAGACGGATATTCCGACCGAATGAAAACCCCTGTTTGTCCCACCTTTTCCAACTTGCTGGACAAAATCCCGAATTTCATGGATTCTTTCTCTACATTATGTTTCGACACTACGTTGTTGCTCAAACAGCCGGAGAATTATCCTCGCGTTGATCTGCCCACCGATTAAGGCAGAGTATTGCAAAGTTTTTAATATGTGGCTACATAACGAGTGGGATCTATAGCTTTTTTATAGTTTGCCTAGCCAAGACGTATGCACGAAAATCCCACGCATCCCGAATCGAGTTACAAGACAGAAGTATCGCGGTCGTAAAGCAGGCGAAATAAAATCTAGCTAAGTACCTTAGAAACAGAATGCCGAACGAGCGCGCTTTATGGGTAATCGAACCAAGTTTTTAACTATCTACATGCTTCTCCTTTCCGGGACATAAAATTCCAGGAAATATCTACATGTACCCACCAGAGGAATATTCGCGTCTAATATGCGCTCCCTGAACACCCATTGCTATTCGTTCTTTTCTGCGTTTCTTTTTTTTTTTTTCTTTCTTCAACGGAATTCGAGTGCCTCGCCATTGCGCATTGGAACCGATTAATGAGTGGACTCGAAAGATACGGTGATTTATCGTTGGTGTTTCTTCTTATTTGCGTGTCCCGAATCGATTCTCGTGCACTCAGGCTTGTTTGTTAACAAGGAAACAAGGATCGATGGTCGGCGATAATGAATGTAGAATCGGGACGAGAAAAAGAAGGTTTCTAGGAGGTCTTGATTTATATCGGCTCGATATTTTCCGCAGCTCTCAGTGTTTCTTAATTCGAGGTTTCGCCGCGTGCCCGCTGCGGAGGTAATTCGATTTCCTGGTGAATCGGTCGGAAGTAAATCAGAGTACAGTCCCCGGCGAAACTCAATCCGGGATATTGTCATAATTTCCCCAAGATACATGGACGTCTCCGGGTCGTTTCGATGGAAAACGTTTCTTAATCTCGAGCCTTCACCGCGATAGAAATTATCTTTCGCCCTATCCTTCATTTTCTATCAGGAATATTTTGAGAAATTATTCGTTCCGAATCCAACGTTTGTATTCGTATTTCACTTGGTTTAGAGCCAATTTGAGAGCCAAACTTTCCGAAAGAGGATTCATCCCTGTATAGATCGTAGCATTTTTGCGGATCGTGGTGTTCGTCCAATCGGCTTCCGCGGCCGCATGTGCTCGAGGATGTCGGGCGGAAAGGACGGCCGAAACCTTCGGCACGACAGCTCGAAATACGGCTTGTAAGTTTTTACACCGCCGCCTGGCCTGCCATATTCCCGAAAAGGAGCAGAATCGAGCCGCGGGATATCGATACCACGAGGGTACTCGTGCTAAGCTGCCTCGAGCTGTGGCCTGCTGATAACAAAAAGGTCGAACCAAGTATTCCGTTTAAACGGAACGGACGTTCCTTCGCGAAAAGAATTCCATTACAATACAGAAGAATCTTTGAGCTTGCTAATCTTTGTAATCGTTTCATCGTGGACAACGATATCCAACGATATCGAAGAATTTCACTTTTAAATGTCTCGGTGGCTCGCTGCCGACTTAATTCGAATTCCTCGTGTCTCCAGATTCCATGACCGGTTAACGATCCGTCAGAAGAAAGAACGCTTGGCAACGTACGCTCCTCTTTTGCCAGTCGTTAGTATTCCGGTGCGAGGTGATCGTCGGGAAGCGATTTGACCAAGTTTAACGGATCCACACGGGTCAGCCTTGTCCAGAGGGCTCCTCGTGCGAGAGAACTGTTGCCGGTCTCCGTGCTTTAGCCCGATGTGCTCCTTCGCAAATCCGTCTGGCCGTCGCGGCAGCCACGAGCAGAATACCAATTCCCAATTTGTCCAGGCATATCGACTGGGTACTCAAGGGCGTGACACAAATGCCAGATGCAATCAACGGCCTCCGAACGTCGACACTGAGAGTGCAGTATTTCTCTTAATCCGCGTCATCGACAGCCGCTGAGCAACGCTAAGAAATTCCGTATCCCCTTCCGAAATGGGACTTTAACGAAGATATGGTTGCTCGATAGATTATTGAAAAAATGAGGAAATAATTTGGATTAAGATATAAATTCACGTTTTAAATTATTCTTGATTCTGTTGATTTCGAAACAGAGATATTTTACTCGTAGCACGAACTGTAATCAAAGCAAAAGAAAATAAAGGAAAAGAAGGACAGTGACCTAAGATCGACACGAACTAGAGCCAAAATCCAGTTGGTTTTCTTCGGCGCTCCCGTCGCCTCAATATTGTCGCTATCTCTTGTATACAGTTGCCGCCATATTCCACGGGAAGCCGCCATATTACCAGAAACTTCCACCCCCTTTTATGTGGCTTGCCGCGGACCGTCTCCGCGAAAACTACCCCCATAAAAGTTGACGACTTAAATCGCGGGGCGTATGGCCTCGGCTGAGACAACCGCGCCACGGAAACGTCGAACACCCTTACGATTCTGCGAAACGCCTCGAAATATTTCGTCGTATACCGCCGACAGTTTCAACATTTCCGGTTCATTCTCTCGTAGTGAAACGGAATGGAGAATTCTACTCTACGAACATCTCTTGTTTTTAAAAGCAATCGATACGTTTTAAGTGAAATAAAGTTGGAATATTCCCTTTGTTATTCAAACTCGTAGAATCGAGAAGAAGACTCGTTCGACCAGCTCCCATGGAAATTATTATGAAAGCCATTCGATTATGCTTCCTCGGAGAATTATCATAGCCGCTCGTAAATTCCCCTGGCGCGCAAAAGCAATCTGCGTGTTCGTTCCAAATAGCGGAGGCGGCGTTCGTTGCCGAATAGGCTGATAATCCCGCAGATACCGAACGATAAAAAGGAAAAGAGAAGAAGAGGAAAAGAAATCTTCGAGTGGCTCCGTAATCAAGGAGACCAAGATAAATATGGAAAGGAGGGCTTAAAGCAAATGGCGACCGGCTACACGATCCAGCCTCAATATGCTTGAAAGTGTCCCGCTGACGTGGCGTTTCGGAATTGAATGACCGAGGGATTAGTCCGATGTCATTGCGTCGAGGATACGAAGTTCGGAATAAATTAAAAGCTAAATTGAAAAACTTATATTGGGAAAAGAGAGTAAACAACTTACAAACGTTTTATTAACGATACACTTTAATTAGCGTCTCTTTGTCAGACGTTGGTCCAGCCAATTTTCTACCTAACAATCCGAATTTTCATATCGCTCAATGACGTTACTCTACTAATTTATTTTTTAAGTTAATTCTTGCAAATTTTCTGTCCGATTCATTTTTGAAAGCGAGGACACAATCTTGCATTAAGTTTTAAGAAGCACGGAACAATTCGACACAAAAGTAGGCATAAACAAACGGGATCACTGCGAGTATTCCGCTTTGCGGCTAATATGACCGATGTATGTATGAGGGCAAGCCACGTATAGGGTAGGGGTGCATAAATATGTACGTATGCGTCACCGCGCGCATAAGTGCCGATGAGGGGATTTGTAAATGATCGTAACGTCTCGTGTCAATCACTTAAGTATAACGTTTCGAATCGTTTCGTAATCTCGCTGGCTATCGAAAAATCGCCGCGCTGGCCAATGTTTCGAATCGTTCAAACATTCTTTACTAACCAAAGCCTTGTTCTGTAAGAAGGAGCGCAGAATTGTCAGTGAAATACTACCGAAACGTCTTCTTGCGATTTCCGCGAGGGAATGCGAAGGAAGTCGGCTTAGAATCCTTTGCCCGCGAAGCAGGTCGTGACATCCGGTTGGAATCCAGCAAAAAAATATATTCCGCCGCCTGATATACCGTGGTGCAGAAGCGAAGTTCTCTTAAGACGTCGGAAACCGCGTAAAAAGAATATTTGGTGGCGGCAGCGCGAAGGGGCGAAATTACGTCAAAAAGTCCGGAGAATTTATCGGAGCACTTTTTAAACTCCGCCTTCGCGCGATTAGCATATTATTTCTATGGAAGCTCGGCCGGAGGGAGAGAGAGAGAGAGAGAGCGGGTAAGGTTCCTCCGTCGGGTTTAACGCGGCCAGGAGCATATCAAATATGTTGATAAATGATCCCTTTGAGCGATGAATAGGCGGCGTCGGGCTTTACGTATCCTTTTTCGTTCATGCACCGAGCATTTGAATGTCAGAAGGAATGCTTTCAGTGGCTGCTCGTCCCCCGTCTCAGCCATTGGGAAAAATCACAAGCGTCTGCGTTCTCCGCGTCGGAATATTCCACCGGAATCGAAAATATCTTAAGGAACTCGTCGACGACGGATTCGTTAGAGTCGATCGAATGTCGAATTCAACGGCTTTTCCTTTGGGTATTACATTGTTCGACAGACGCGAGGAAAGAATGCTTATGAACGTTTGAATTTCCTCGCAAGTGAATGAACTTTATATGATCGTAGAAAAGTTGTAAGCGGAGCAAGTGGTAAATGCTGCACGCGACACTAGCGAATATAAAGACTAAGGTAGTCGAACATTTGGATATTTTACCAGGGGAACATTCGTCATTCTGCAAAGAGGGTGAACGACGAATTTGCAAGCCTGATGGAATTGACACTTGACTTTGATCTCGAAATCAGTACAGTTCGCGGTTACGGTCACCGATATAAAACAGTCGTATTTCCGTTTCGCCAATCAGTTCTGACCGACCGCACTTTTCCCAATCTCCATATCATTTCACCGCAGACGGAGAAAAGAAAACAGGAGAACACCTTCGGCGAGTTTCTGGCTAAATAATTACGGGATCAGTGAAGCTGGAAAATTGATCGCGGGAATGAAAAAAAGCCGACGGTTCGAAAATTGGAAAAATACGGTAGCGGCGGGAAATCGCGAAAGCCCGATGATATTTTACAGCATCCGCGTTACACAGCGCCATAGAGAAAATTGAAATATTTCGCTGACCGGCGATGTTTAACAAATTTTATCGTTCGATTGTATTTTACGGACGGCGAACAATAACGTTCTGACAATTAGCATTATAAAGGGAAGAACACACGTCGGAAAGCATAACGAGAACGGAATAAATTTTCGCCAACGTAAAATTAATTGTTAACACTCCCTATTCGACGAGTGTATTGGTGACGACAGCAGACAACGCGAAATTGTCCTCTAATAATGAATCTCTGTGTTATTAACCGGGGGTACGAATCGTCGATTTTATCGTCCGAGACCTCCGAAATGCAGAACTGTTCTGAAGGGATAAGTTATCGGCCACCAATAGATCATGAAGAATTGTGCGATCGTATGGAATTGCAACATTATCATAATAATTCCGGCATAATTTCATCGTTTGCAGTCGAAACGTATAACCATTACGCAAGATTTAAGACCGATAATAAAAATGATTGCATATATTACTTTCCAAATGTTTAATAAAAAAAAATCATCATATTGTCTTTCATCGTTATATAGAAAACAATCGATATTTTAAGAAATACTCTGAAAACAATTAAGTGATACATGCAATCAATCATTAATTAAGGGCAAAATAGACATAGGACTTTGCGCCTCAGGTTCTGAAATACCGACGTGGAAAAAATCAGAGTGTTTCTTACGCCCTCTGCGTTTTGTTACGACAAACATAGTAAGTAGTAGCATAACAATGCTTACATATGCAATGCTATCTGTATGTGCATGTGCAATGTGCATATATAATTTATAGCACTATGTATGTATATACTTTTGACATAAGATAAATCTATAACAAAGTTATTTACATATTAGATTAGCACATTAAAAACGTTTCAGTTGGAAAGAGAATACAATAGAGACAAACAGAACAAACGTGAAAATTTAAAACTTTTTATCTTTAATAATAAAACTTGGATTTTATTTCTAGTTCAGAGATTTAGAATTTGTAAATTGAAATTAAAAAATCTAAAAATGAACAGTTGCATTTAAAAATGTAATCATATATATGTAATGACAAACATAGATATATAGGGTGTATATAAAAGTTAGGAACAAACTTTTGGGAGCTGGTACAGACGAGGTGTCTGTGGCAGTACTCATCAAAAAAAGTAAAAAGGTCTTAAAAAACGTGGATTCAAAGACAACTTCAAAACATTCAAAGAAGCTGATATTTTCAGACGGCCTTCGATAAAATTCTTTTTTTATAGCAATAAAATCGATATCCTGCTTAGTTTTAAAAGTAGTTTTACTCAACTTTATACTATTTTACATATGTGGAAAATAAACGTTCAAAATTCTAATAAATATCTTAAACCTTTATACTAAAAAAACTGTAATTCCTGTACGATAAAATGGAAAAATGGAACTGAATTACGCTTTTGGGCTAAAAATATTTTTAACTGATATTTTTAGAGTGCGTACTTCCGCTTTACATCTTCGTAGTTTATCAAATCATTATCACGAGTCAGAAAATAACGGATATTATGATACTTTACGGTCTTCAGTCTCTTCCTGTCCTATCTATGTCGCTTGCTTGATGGTTACTGAAGTTAGAAATAAATTGAACACGTGTTAGTATATCTATTTTTGAACGCTCACCCTAGAACAAAATCATGACCGCACATACTGATCGTGGCTAAGGTAGACCTGACGTTCTTTTTCTTCGTCTCTTTTCACGGCGCGACGTACCAAGCACTGATATTCCAACACGCGCGTGTGCTACTGACACCCTGAACGAAAGTGAAGTTTCGTCTCATTATCAAAAACGTGAACTCAAAGAGCAAATTCTTCTAATTACAATCTGTTACAATGACTAATCAATTTTAAAAGATTTCTTAATAAGTAAGTAAAATTACTTAGATAATATACAGTATAAACTCGGAATTGGAAACTTACATTTCTGCTTCATATAATACATACAACCTTTGTTTAATATATATTGAGTTTATTGCATGAACATCTTATTAGTACTCGTTCAGATCTCCTATTATTATATTTTTCTTATCCTTGACTGCAAATATCATAAAACAATCTTTTTAGATCTTGTTATTTTCATAATTCAAAAGTGAATTTACATTAATTATAAACATAATATTATATATTTCACATGAGCACTTTATACTTAAACGTGTTGCTTTCAGTAGCAATAGGGAAATCTATGAAAAATTGTCAAATTTAAATCTTATCAAAATCGATTTTCGAGAACGATTATACGACATGCGTAACGACAAACAGTCGATAGAAGTCATTATGGCATACTGTGTAGATAACAGTGCACCTGTCAAATTTTTCCTGTTCTGAGGTTATCTCCTCTTATCCTAATTCTTAGAATTTTCCCAAGGCTTACAATGGGTACACGCCAAATGCGTGTAGAAATTCTTCTTTTTATCTTCACGATTCTGGGATCGATTTCATTCGGAAATGCAGCTTCCGCACATATACACTCTCATCAACACAAGCAGAGCAGCAATGAAAGAACAGAGGATGGTGCATTTAGTCCACGAGACATGGACCATTACGCTGGAGGAGAACATCATCAGGAGTTTGATCATGAAGCTATTCTAGGTATTCTTTATATTATATCACATTCATAACTTATTACAATAAAACCAAAATCTTATCAACAAAATCATGTTTCTCACTTTCATAGGAAGCGTAAAGGAGGCAGAAGAATTTGATAAACTTCCAACAAAGGAATCAAAACGACGTTTAGCAATTTTATTGACAAAGATGGATTTGAACAGTGACAAATTTATTGAGAGAAACGAACTAAAGGCTTGGATTCTGCGTTCTTTTAGCATGCTTTCTGCTGAGGAATCTCAAGATCGATTAGAGGATGCCGATACAGATGAAGATGGTAAAGTCAGTTGGAATGAAATTATTCAAGATACATATGGCACTGATCCAGAAGATTTAGCAGTGGATGACAAACTTATCACTGACGACAAGCAAACCTTTCAAGCTGCTGATATAAACAAAGATGGTTATCTTGATACAGAAGAATTTAAAGCTTATACACATCCTGAAGAAACACCAAGAATGTTTCCACTCCTATTGAAGCAAGCTCTGGATGACAAAGATACAAATAAAGATGGGTCTATTAGCTTCCAAGAATTTATTGGAAATAGAGCTAAAGCAGAAGATAAAGAGTGGTTGTTAATAGAAAAAGAAAAATTCGATTATGAACATGATAAAAATGGAGATGGAAGATTAGATTCTGATGAAATACTTTCTTGGCTTGTGCCTAGTAACGAGTGAGTAAATATTTATACAAAATATTTTTTAATTAATGATTTAAGAATATATGTGACATCATTAAATATTTTAGGGAAATTGCAAGCGATGAAGTCGATCATCTATTCGCCGCATCCGACGACGATCACGATAATAGATTGTCGTTTGATGAAATTTTAGACCACCACGATGCTTTTGTTGGTAGTGAAGCTACAGATTATGGAGATCATTTACAAGACATTGAGCGTTTCACGGACGAACTTTGAAAATCGTTTGCTAAATGCATTAGCAAAATTTTACTTCCTTTCGTAATAGCTGTCAAAAACTTACATGGCTGAAAATATTTTTAATAATATTTAATGCTATGCTTTCAGCTCTTATATGTTTTAGTATTCCTATTTATACTGCATTTAGAATACATTCATATTAACACTGGTACAACATCATTTACAATTGCACGAACTTGTTGCAGATATTCAACAAATAGTTTCACAAACCACAGTCTTCCAATTTTTACAAAAGTTTAGTGCCATATAAAACATATTATACAAATGTTAGCACTTTAATATTTATGTTATAAAAGTTAGTATTGTTTATAAGAGTTACCAAAATTATATTATCTCATTTTTATTATTTATTATGTAAAATGATCGCTTATACGTGCATCCATTGATATCATTTTCTTTTCATGAACTTACAAACATAGGTGAAAGTGAGGTATAAGAATTTAGAAAAATAGTAATTTAAAGTGTTAGATTTTACTGATTATTACTAAATATTTACACATACGTATACTATATATTATCATATATATAAATTATTCATTCAGTTCCATTCATAAATCATTTTCATCAGAAACTAAGAATATGTAAAATGGTTTATGTTGTTCAATATTCATAAATACTCTTTGATGCAGTTTTATCTACTTTTCGTATTATGTGACGAATGATATGTAATGAAATTTTTTTAATAAAAGGTACACTACATCTAATATGAGTTTTTCCTTTACATTATTGTAGAAAAGAATTAAACGATATTTTCTGATATTTTTTAAAAGCCTATTTTCAAACTAGATCTTTCATGGCGGCGCTGCATTCCTAATTTATAGACCCTATGTATGCCTATAGCAGGAAGAATAACGGTAATTTAAGACTGTAAAAGGAATATATATGTTAACTGAGTTGGTATTAACTACAAAACATATTTTGTATTGATTTCAATATAAGGAATCCGGTAAAATGCCATACGCGAATCAACCATCAGTTCATATTTCAGATTTAACAGAAGAAAATGTGAAATTTCAAGTAGAAGATACAGAATTGAGGTAAGATAGGTTATATTGAATGATAACTAAATTCTTTTATATTTTTTTCTCTTATTTTATTAAACTTTTAATTTTTATAGTGTAGCAAATAGTATGAGACGCGTCTTTATTGCCGAGACACCTACTATGGCCATTGATTGGGTGCAATTAGAAGCCAATTCAACCGTGTTGAGCGATGAATTTTTAGCACATAGGATCGGAATGATACCATTGATAAGTGATGATGTAAATAATTAAAAATCAATACTTCAATATATTTAAGATTTTTTAACGAAAACGGAAAGTTGATATTAAAATTATTTAGGTTGTTGATAGGATACAATATACAAGGGACTGCCAATGCATGGATTTCTGTCCAGAGTGTAGCGTGGAATTCACACTTGATGTAAAGTGTACAGAAGATCAAACGCGGCATGTAACCACTGCAGATTTTAAATCCAGTGATCCAAGGGTACTTCCTGTTACATCCAGGCACAGAGAAGATGATGCTAGTGAATATGGAGAAACAGATGGTATATATTTATTTAAATATTATATCCATTACTTTTATAATGCATTATACAACATGAATTGACATACTCTTATCCAGAAATACTGATAGTAAAATTGAGAAAGGGTCAAGAATTAAAGTTAAGAGCATATGCAAAGAAAGGTTTTGGAAAAGAACATGCAAAATGGAATCCCACTGCTGGTGTAAGCTTTGAGTATGATCCAGATAATTCTATGAGACACACGCTATTTCCAAAACCTGATGAATGGCCAAAATCAGAATACAGTGAATTAGAAGAAGATCAATGTAAGTATCACTTTATTATACACATTGATTCCATACTAAATTCAATCGTAAAATGTTTTAGATGAGGCACCATTTAATTGGGAAGCTAAACCAAATAAATATTATTTCAATGTTGAAAGTAGCGGAGCTCTAAAGCCTGAGAATATTGTCATGATGGGCATTGCAGCATTGAAAAATAAATTGTCTAACTTACAGACACAATTGAGTCATGAAGTTCAAAGCGATGCTTTAAGTATTCATCATTGAATGAAATATATTGTTAATATTTATATATTTTAAGATACCTTCTTTATATTCTTACAAAAATTAAAATTTACACTGACATGACTTGTATTGCAATACTATTTCTGTATCATTTATTCCCATAATAAAAAAAATAAAATAAAACACTCATAAATGAAAAAAAATTATATTAATTAGACATAATTTATATTAAAAAAAAAAGTTGTCTTTGGTTAGAAAATGGTATTTTTTTGTTTCTATAATGGCCACGGAAACGCGTCTCCCGCTCAAATCTAGGAACTTTATTGCACCGTCGCCTTGCAGATTATTTTACAAATGTCGCTGTGCCAACAAGTCGGTTGAACGTTTTTGTTCCATTCAGTGACAGAGAATTTAAGCTTCTGATTGAGCTGTTGTAGGGTGTTAACACGAGAAACACTCGTGTGAATAATAATCGCACCATGTATATCAAACAGGTATCACAAAAAAGATTTAGAATATCCTCTAAGCTCCTGTCTATTTTTGCGCGGTTTCTACAACTTCCTTTTGATAGACGCTCTTCGTTCGTTAGAAGTATGGCTACTATAGTTTAGTGTTAACACGCGTAAACATTGTTTTACGCACGATGCCTCTATTCCTTTACATTCGTTATGAATATATTATGCGATTACACAGTTAGATTAATACCTTCAGAAAATGTAACCACACATGTAAATTTACCTACGTGCAGTGCCGAACATAAGTATTGGCACACCCTGTAAAATGGAATAACTTTTTATAAAATTGGACCAAATGTCTTGATTTTTTTAGTAAAATTAAAAGGATAATAAATATCATACTTAAAAGGATTAGTTTATTGAATGATGCATAAAAAAATAATTTTTTAAAAATGCAATTGAGCACAATCACGGTGAAAACAGTGAAAATCACATTTTACCACCTTTTCATTTGAGCTTTTAATGAAAATTAAGAAAATGCGTCTTATAAATTTAAGTCAGTTATACACATGCTGAAGATTTAATCGGAATCAGTTAACATTGCTATGAGTTAGAAATAGCTAAAATTGGTAAAAATCGTAATTTTTCACGACTTTCGGCCTATAACTGTATGTTCAGATAAAAAGGTTTGTTAAAAGTTTGATCTTTACTATTTTCTTCGTGATTCCGAAAAATTGTAATTTTTCAAAATGTGTTTTATATGTCATCTAGCAAATTAATCCATCTAACTTCTAAAAAAAAAAATCACGTTGCTCTGTCTGATTTTAAAACAGATATTCCATTTTAAGGAAAAGGCCAATACTTATATTCAGCATTGTAAGTAATTAGAAATATGTGGACAAAAATTTTTATATAAAAAAACTTATAATTTTAAGACATGCAATTCATATTTATACGCAATGAATCTTTCTGTGATCAGGTGATTATACAAGGTTTCAAGTCATATCGTGAACAAACAGTGGTAGAACCCTTTGATCCAAGGCACAATGTAGTAGGTATGTGCATATATTTCATTTACATCATTTTAATGGTATATAATGTTTTTTAATCAAATTTACGAATGATTTCTCTGAATGTCAAGTTGGAAGAAATGGTTCTGGCAAGAGCAATTTTTTTTATGCAATCCAATTTGTTTTGAGTGATGAATTTTCTCATCTCAGACCTGAACAGAGACAAGCTTTATTGCACGAGGGCACAGGACCAAGAGTTATTTCTGCACATGTGGAAATTATATTTGATAATTCTGATGGGAGATTACCGGTATGTAAAATTTGCTATTACATAATTTTCATGCATTATTGTTTATTTAACAACTTTCTGTTGCAATCTCTACCTTATTTGTTCTTATAGATTGATAAAGAAGAAGTATATTTAAGAAGAGTAATTGGCTCAAAGAAGGATCAGTATTTTCTTAATAAAAGAATAGTAACAAGGAATGATGTGATGAATTTGTTAGAATCAGCAGGATTTTCAAGATCGAATCCATATTATATTGTAAAGCAAGGAAAGGTATGCTTCATGGTGTGTTTGTGATTTATAAGAACGGGAAAAATATGATACATTGCATTGTGTAGATTAATCAAATGGCAACAGCACCTGATTCTCAAAGACTTAAATTATTAAGGGAAGTAGCTGGTACTAGAGTATATGATGACAGGAGAGAAGAATCAAAATTTATTTTAAAAGAAACTGAAGGGAAACTAGAAAAAATTCAAGATTTTTTAAGAACTATAGGTAAATTATTATTTAAGTTAATGATATCGTTTTGAAAAATAATTAGTAATTTATAATTGCATAATTGCAGAGGAACGTTTAAAAACGTTAGAAGAAGAAAAAGAGGAACTTAAAGAATATCAATGTTGGGATAAACAGCGTCGATGTCTAGAATATACGATTCACGAACGAGAGCTCAAAGAGAATAAAAGAAAGTTAGAAGATCTGGAAAAGTCTAGAGCTAATAGCGGGGCTGAACAAGCCAGATTATGTGCAGAAGCAAAAACTGCACAGGAAATGGTGAGAGCAGCAACAAAGCGCCTTAAGGAAGCAAAGAAAGAAGTGCAAACTGCAAAAGAAGAACGGGATACACTAAGGTAATATTCTTAAGATTACATGTGAACAATTTAAAACAATTGTTTATATTAGTTGTAAATTGAAGGTAAAATTTTCAGTGCTGAACAACAACAATTATTAAAAGAGAAAACTAAGTTAACATTAACTATTAATGATTTATTGGAAGAAGTAAAAGGAGATAATGATAGTCGAAAACGTGCTCAACAAGAATTAGAAAAATTAAAAGTAAACATTGCAGCAAGAGAAGCAGAATTAGAAGAACTAAAACCGGAAGTAAGTTATATCATTATTAATATGTTTGATAATAATTTCATTAATAATTATTATTTTAGTATGAAGAGATGAAACGTGTTGAAGAGGAATGTACGCGTGAATTGCAATTAAAAGAGCAAAAACGGAAAGAATTATATGCCAAGCAGGGTCGTGGCAGTCAATTTACTAGCAGGGTATTCAATACAACATAATTGCATGCAAAACGATATAGGAAATATCAATAATTTATTTGAATAATTCCTTCGTGTTAGGATGAAAGAGATAAATGGATACAAAATGAGCTTAAACAACTTACCAAACAAATTAAAGATAAGGAAGAACATGAAAGAAAAATCAGCGAAGATTTAAAACGAGATGCAGAAAAACAAATTACTTTAGAAAAAAAGATCGAAGAACATACACGCGAAATGGAACAGCAACGAACTTCGATAGACGAGCACAATAAACAATATTACGAACTTACCAAAGCAAAGGATCAGTGTCAAGCTACTCGAAAAGAACAGTTTGTTTATTATGTAGTCTTTTTTATAATCAAAGAATTTTTACAAAGC
This sequence comes from Bombus terrestris, assembly GCF_910591885.1. Taxonomy (NCBI): domain Eukaryota; kingdom Metazoa; phylum Arthropoda; class Insecta; order Hymenoptera; family Apidae; genus Bombus; species Bombus terrestris. Next base: position 6,877,264 of record NC_063278.1, read on the forward strand.
ATAAGCAAAATTTTCGTTGTAGATATCGACAAGAGAGTGTATTACAACTCAATTTATCTGGACTAAAAGAAGATTTGGCCAAGGCAGATCAAAGCTTACGATCTATGGCAGGGAAACCTATTTTAAATGGTCGAGATAGCGTACGAAAAGTGTTGGATACATTTCGGTAAGCATTATTTAAGTAATTTGAAAATGTTATTTTCTAATGTACGTTTTCTTTCCAGAACTCGTAAAGATATGGCCCATGAGGTAAGTAGTTATTATGGGCCTGTGATTGAAAATTTTAGTTGCGACAAGAGTGTTTATATGGCTGTAGAAGTGACTGCAGGAAATCGTTTATTTCATCATATTGTCGAAACTGACAAATTTGGAACAAAAATTTTAAAAGAAATGAATAATCAGCGTCTTCCGGGGGAAGTAACATTTATGCCTTTAAATCGACTCCATGTAAAAGACATAGATTATCCAGAAACCGGTGATGCCATACCTATGATATCACAGTTAAATTACGATCAGAAGTATGATAAAGCTATGAGGTAAATAATAATAAAATTTCTAGTAATACATTTAATTGATATAAAATTATAAAACAATAAAATACGTAATATTTTTATGTTTAATTTTAAATGCAGGTATATATTTGGAAAAACATTAATCTGTCGTAATTTAGAAGCTGCTACAAATTTGGCTCGTACCTCGGGTTTGGATTGTGTGACTCTTGAAGGTGATCAAGTATCCTCAAAAGGGTCTTTAACGGGCGGATATTTTAATACACTAAGATCCCGGTTAGAAATACAGAAAACTAGATCGGAATTAATAGCTCAAATTTCATCTCTCGAATCTCAGTTTTCTACTCTTAAAGAAGAAATCAGAAAAGCGGACCAAAATATCAGTTCTTATGTTAGTGAAATGCAAAGGACTGAAACTAAAAATAGTAAAGCTAAGTAGGTCACTGAAAGATGAAAATGAATGTTTGTATGAAACATAACAATTAGAAATCCGACAATTTTCTTATTTTTATAGAGACGTATACGATAAAATGAAAGCAGAAATACGACTTATGAAGGAAGAGTTAAGTGCAATAGAAAGATACCGCACACCGAAAGAAAGGAGTCTAGCGCAGTGTACATCGAGTTTAGAAGCAATGCGTGCAACGAAAGAAGGTTTGGAAAGTGAATTACATCAAGAACTCATGGCACAATTGTCTGTTGCTGATCAACGTCAAGTTGATACGTTAAACGATGACATAAGGCGCTTAACAAAAGATAACAAAGAAGCATTTGCTAAGCGAATGCGATTAGAAGCTGAGAAAAATAAATTGGAAAATCTGTTAACCAATAATTTGGTTAGAAGAAAAGACGAATTGGTTCAGGCATTGCAAGAGATATCAGTAGAGGATCGGCAACGTCAATTAGAATCATCAAAAGCACAACTAGGGGATATTGAAAAAAGATTAGTGAAAGTAAATGCAGATTTTAAAGCTCAGAATGAAAGAGTAACTAATGCTATAAAGAAGGTAAATATAAAAATTATTACCTAAATATATTAAGCCTTATACATGTTATATATGTATAAAGTCCTTTGTAGCAAAAAGCGGAATCTGCAGAGGTCGAAAAGTGGAAAGCCAGGGAGAAGGAAGCACAGGAAAAAATAGAAGCAGATGCTAAGGATCTAGAGAAACTAGCCAGCAAATTGAACATTTTACAACAGAAAATAGTAGAATGTACACAAAAAATTACCGAACTTGGTGCATTACCTAGTCAAGAAGTATATTCCAAATTTAGTACTCTGACTACTAAACAGTTATTTAAGGAAATGGAAAAAGCAAATAATCATTTAAAGAAATACAGGTAAACTAACAATAAAATAGCACATATGGAGATATGAAAATGTTTTATGTTATGTTATAATAACTTCTACTATTACCTTTTGTTTTAGTCATGTAAATAAAAAAGCATTAGATCAATTCATGTCATTTAGTGATCAGAAAGAGAAATTGGTAAAAAGAAAAGAAGAATTAGATAGAGGTGATGAAAAAATTAAAGAGCTAATGTCAGTACTTGAGCAACGTAAATGCGAAGCAATTCAATTTACATTCAAACAAGTATGTAATGTAATTTTATTCTATGCTTACATTGCGGTACTGTTTCGCCGTTTACCTTTTAATTGTTACAAGTGAAGCACTCAAATCGTTCTTTTCATACTTAGGTAAGTAAATATTTTAGCGAAGTGTTCAAAAAGCTTGTACCATCAGGTCATGCTCAGTTAGTTATGAAAACAGCAGATGGTGACGAAGGAGACGATACGACAACAGAAGCAGCTGATTCTGATAGATTTATTGGTGTTGGTAAGAAAAGACGCAGCTTTCTATTTTTGTTAGTAAATAATAAATAAATAAATCATTACGAAATCTTTTTTGGTTCAGGCATACGAGTATCTTTCACTGGTCATAGAGCTGAAATGAGAGAAATGAATCAATTGTCTGGAGGACAAAAATCACTTGTAGCATTAGCATTGATATTTGCTATCCAAAAATGTGATCCAGCGCCATTTTACTTATTTGATGAAATTGACCAAGCGCTAGATGCACAGCACAGAAAAGCTGTAGCGGATATGATCCATGAACTTAGTTCCGATGCACAATTTATCACAACAACCTTCAGGTAACATTCTACTATTTTTCCTGAATTAATATATAATCTCTTGTACAATCACATACATAGTTAATTGTATTATAGACCAGAATTGCTGCAACACGCGAACAAATTTTATGGCGTTAAATTTAGAAATAAAGTTTCTCACGTTGTATGTGTAACACGAGAAGAAGCAGCAGATTTTGTAGAAGACGATACAACTCACGGTTAATGTAAAATATGAATTATTTATAAATTATATCATCGATCTGGAAACGGTTATTTTTTTCAAAAGCAAGGTTTATATAGGGTGTAAATTAGCTGAACTATATTGCGTTTACTCTTCTTTTTTCTTTTTCTTTTTTTTACAACCTTTTTAAAAATAAAACTGCACATTTTATGTTAATGTACCTGTTCAGGGAACAATGAATAATCACTTTTATTTTACATCGGTAAGTCACGAGATATTTATATACTCTAAACATTTGTTACTTTGCTTTCTTTATTCTTTGATTGTTAAAGATATGCATAAATCACATTTCAATGGTCATCATCCATTTAATTTCAGCTGTGATATTGAAACTGAAATTGTCGAATAGAGCATCACGTAATCATGTAAATAATTCACTAGTAACGTAAAGGAATACGGAAAATTTTTATTCTATTAACAACTATGTAAAAGTTTATATTTGTTTTTTATTGTATTTAAAAACGAATTACAATACGTATGCCAAAAATCGTCGGATTTTTATTTTTGAGATAGATTTACACCAATATGAAGTATGTATATGGAATATTAAAGACAATTGTTCCATGAATTGTAAGAAAAGAAATAATTTTGTTCAATTGAATATCATTCCTCCTGTTACTTTTCTTTACGTTGATTAGTTAAACTATCATGCATACTTGTTACCACATTTTCTATTAATTCTGGTATAACAATACCATTGATATCAATAAAATTTGCAACAGATTTTGTAACACTAGTTTCATTCACGTTTCCTGTGGCTGTACTTCTGACGGATAGTACAAGATTATATTTGTCATCATGTCTCTTTAAATATGAGCTTGCTTCCCAAACCAGATCTGGATTAAAACCTGCTGGATCTCTGAAATAAAATATGATAATTCGCAACTCATTTATAATCTTAGGAAACAGTAAATAATATCAAATTTAATGCATTTTACCTTTCAATGGCTACTATAAATATACCCTTTTCTTTGTATGCTGTATACAAAGTCAAAAGTGCCATTAAAAAGAAATATAATGAAACACAAACAAGTAACACAGGCTTCGATGCAGGGAAAGGATATAAATAATCACAGAGGAGGGCAACAATTGCAACTATTATAGCAATTCCACATAGAGCTAATCTTCCATCCAATAAAGCAAAATTCTCTATGTAATTGTATTTTTTTGTAAGTACATCCTTAACTGCATCATCTAATGCATTCTTTACTGCAGATCCATCCCATTTGTTGATTTTGGTTACCTGAAACAATAAATTTTAGAAAAAAATTAAATTGTTTAAGCAATAAATGAATTAAATTATTGTGTATTACAGTAGCGTCTCGTGTTTAATACCGGCGAACACAAATTTATTTCAGACGTGTATAAAAGATAAATTGATAATAATTAGAAAAAAGCATAATGTTATTCCGAATAAATTCCCATTAGTAAATACAGTAAAATGAAATAAATTACAATTTTTATGTTGTTGAAGCGTCATACGTGGCGTGTTTTAACCATGTTATAGCTAAGTTGTGTATTAATAAATTTGTATACTGGTGCTAGAAAATTCAGAATACATACTTTATTAAGCATTCATTTATTAAAGTCATACAACTAAACTTACAGGATTTTCTGCATTCTTATCCGGACCCATCTTAACCACAATCTTGTAACAAAACAGTTATAGTTATAACTATACTAATTCAGTATATAGAGTTGTACCAGAGATGATCTCTAATTGTACACGTCAAATCATTAAACCTTTTGGTACATTCATACCACTATAAGAATACTTTTTTTTTTACTATGTGATAGTCGGTACATGATTTATCACACTTTTATCCTTATGAATGATTAAAAGAAATGTAGAAAAATTATTTCTTAAGATAAATTAATAAAGATATCGTACATTGAACGCTTTAAATTATAATTAATTACAGAGAGTTAGTTATTATATTAATCTCTGTGGAAGGTTGGCAAACTTGCAGGAAGAAGAGCTCGTATTTTGATTGTTTAAGCGTGTCAAAGGATGTATAGTTCTATGTTTCTCATGGACATAGCAATGTATGTCTATGGTATTTCTTTAGTTGTCAAGTTAAAGGAGAGGAAAAATGGCGGATGAAAATGAGGATCAATGGTTATATGGAGATTCGACTGACGGAAAAGAATACACACCAACGTCTGCTCAACCAGAAAGCCAAGAAAATGATTCGCTCCCTGCTGCGATACAAGAAAAGTCAGAAACCTTGGAAGATCAAAAAACAGAAAATGTTCCTGATGCACCAACAGAGGTATGCCTTTTCTAACCTATTCATCCGGTTATTGCTATTGGATTCCATTGAAAAAATTGAATAAAGATAAATACAATGAACTAAATACTTAAGCTCTTTTGATACGGAATATATGCGTGATTAGAATATCAATAAAGATACTTTATTATAATTAAAATATACCTTATTACTCGCACAATATAACCTATTTGAGAGGTAAACGATCTGAAACTAAGTACAATCTTGAAATGACATTTATTTTCATAGACGCCTGAAGAAACAGAACCACAGGAGGAAGAGTCTCCTCGAGCCGATAATGTTCAGAACGAAAACAATACAGAAGTGAACAAAAATGGTATACGAGAAGTTTCCAGTCAAGAAGATGGTGAAGCTGCTAGTGATTCGGATTCCGATGACGACGTACACGTTGTCATAGGTGACATTAAATCAACCCCAGCATATGGTAGCCTCAATATCAAAAGAGGAGGATTACTCACAAATGCATCAGGAGTACCAGATAAATTGAATAAGCAACCTGGAAAATTTAGTATAGATGAATTTGAAACTATAGGCGTTATCAATGGAATGCCTGCTCATGAATTTAATTTAGATCAATTAGAAGACAAACCTTGGAGGCAACCTGGTGCAGACATTACGGATTACTTTAATTATGGCTTTAATGAAGAAACATGGAGAGCTTATTGTGAAAGGCAAAAAAGAATGAGAAGTGAGTCTGGAGTAGGCTTAATATTGAATGCAGGAGGAGGCGGCGGTAATGCAGGCAGCATGAGGGTACCTCAAGTTGCAATTACTAATGATAACAGTAAATATTCTGGTATAATGGGGCCAAAAAGAGCAGGTCCGCCTCCAGGAAGAAAAATGGCAGGAACAATAGATGTAATTGGTAGTTCAGGTTTGGCTTCCAGAAGAAATCTTGATAAATCTCCGCCAAAAGGAAATGTGATACAAGTAATGACTGCAGATAGGAGAGAATACTCTAGGAAGCCAGGTTATCCTGATATGAGTGTGCCACCTCCAGGAGCAGGAATGCCTCCTGCATTTGATATACCTCCTCCTGGATACCCTGGAGAGCCAGCTCCTTTTTATATCCCAGAAACAGATCCATATTATCAAAGCTATGAACCTACACAAGATAACCAATGGGGCAATGATCCGGTATATCTTAAACAATTTTATTTATCCTACCAACCTGATCTTTCCACTGCATGATGTCAAGCAGTAAGTAGCTTTTTATTTCTAAAAAAAAATTTGATTATTCTTTTTACTTTAGACATGGCAACCGACAAATTTAGCTATTCCAATGACAGAGGGAGAAGATGATAAAGATACTGGCCCAAAAACGATACCAACTATGGTTCCTCCTACAAATATTCCTCCTATAATGCCACCTAGAGATTCTCGAGATCGTGAAAGAGATCGAGAAAGAGAAAGAGATCGCGACAGAGAACTAGATTCGATGGGACGGGACAGAGAAAGAGATAAGGATAGAGATCGCGATCGTGAGCGTGAAAAGGATTCTATGATTAGAGAACGGGACAGAGAAAGAGACTCGATGTCGCGAGATGAAGAAAGAGATCGTGACAGATCTCGATCTCAGTATCGACACAAAGACCGGTAATGAAGCATTGCGGAATCAAAATTTAATACCGTGTCAATAGAACAATAACAATATTTGCCATATTTTTGTTTTAGGCATCGACATCGATCCAGATCGCGATCTCGTAGACACAAATCGAGATCCAGAAGCCCAAGTCGGCGTAAGAAGAAATCTAGACGCTCTGAAAGAGAACGTTCTAAAGAAGAGAGCGAATAAAAATAAGAAAATATGTATTTACAAACATCCGTGATCACATTGGTATGCTGAATTTAAGATGTCGATTCATTTAATAATATAATTTTTCATGTTATTTTCAAGAATATACGTTGGTACAATTGTCGCACGAACTATCAAGGGACAGCGACAAATCATTTGATCGAAATTTATATGATACTCCTCGATCCTAGCCAACAAATAAGTTAGTATAAGACAGTACCAATAAACTTTATCTTTAACGATACGAAATGTTCATTACAATCCTCATATTTAATGCGTATTGTATACGTGTTACACTATTTACAATACACTTGTGATTGGTAGATCTACAAGGAAACGGGTATGGGACACCAAAACTACTAAGATTTGCCATTCAATGTATGGTTTTATATCATAATGTTATTACAGAAATGGTATTTTATAATAATTAAAAGTAATAGTAGTTTATTGGTAAATCACTCGGGAGTGAATTGATCGATACTTATACCGACTACATAGTCGGACTCGTACCGATCGATGCGTACACGCGCGAGTTCTTTTTTCTCTTTTTGTAAATTCAATTATACCACATTTTTTTTGCATCAAATCTTTCCATTTTTCATTATCATTAATATCATCATACATAATGGAAAAAAATGTTACATTTGTACAGCCATCATATACACGTTACATTTAGAATACCGTTAATTCATTATTTTTTTCGAGTGTGTAAGTGTGTAAAGGTGTGGTGTATACCTGATGCATTAGGTACGTCTACTAATGAGTAAAATGCTAATCAAGACAAACTACCAGTACGGCTACCTACGTTTTAATTTCAATTTTCTTATTTTCGAATAGTTATTTTGGAATTTTAAGCGCGCTTTCGAAATTCAAAGTGATCCAATGAATTATTTGTGAATCTATTAATAAAAATTTAAGAAAAGTAACAAGTGTTCACTAGAAGCGAGAACGTAGATCGCCCTACACGTAAATTGTCTCGAATCATCGGTGTAGGAGATGACAATAAATAATATTTAAGGTAGGTATTTCTTGTATACAAAAAAAAAATGAAAAAGAAGACAAAACTCAAGCAACAGAAAGCATATATATAATTATCATACTAATTAATTAATGCATCTACTAGTTATAAGGTTTACAATACGAACAAATACCATTTAAAAAATATACTAAAGAATATTTAACTTGACTAAGTAAACGCTTGTAGTTTTATTTAGTGCGACAATTTTAAGGGAGAGCACTTACGGTTGTAAAAATGCAATTGCATTGACACGCTTTGTCCTTACTTTTTACTTTTAATATTTTTTTTTTTTTTTTAATAAACAAAAGAAAATACAGCATTTAATACAAAACGATGTACAAAATAAAGAGAAGAGAATAAAGAAAAAAATAAACGCATAAGCAAAAAGCATGAACACTAACGACGAAATAAGTTGGAATAACGTTTGATTCGAAGTAACCGGAAATGCACTGGATCCAAAGAGCAAAGCTTACGCGTCGAGAAAATCTAAAAGAGCGCGAGAACACTGAATCGATCGAATGAACAGGAAAATGTGGAAATTTTTCTTCGTTTCGTTTTGTTTTCCTTTTTTCCCTTTTTTTTTCGTTTTATTGTAATAAGTTATCACGACATCCTCCTTTCACATTATATTCAGATTCGAAAATCCTTTTTATTTAACGTTCTAGAAAATATGAAATACAATCGACAAAGACGCTAATTAGTATATAATAATACCGTAACGATGTGTATCGTTCTTGGAAATAGTTTTACAATACATATATATCGGCGGAAACGCTTTGCATATTGTTGGTTTGACAGAACGTCTAACGTAAAGCCGCAAAACAGAACTCTTTGGACCTGGCAATGTTAAGGAACCGCTACCACCACGAGTCAAAAAGAATTCGTATATCCCAATTAAAGAATCGATCAACAGAAAAACAAGAATGCGATAATTGATGAACGAACGAACACGGTATATCGTTAAACAAGAAAGGAACAAGTAATCGTGGGAAGAACAAAACTTATTGCATGAAACCGTCTTCTGGCTTTCATGTGCTCGTAAAAAGTGATCTCGCGTGCGTCATTTCTCGCGTACTTTTTATTCTCGAAAAATTCCGGTACGTCGATTCTACCATCGACACGTGACTATTTAAAAAAATCTACGCTCTTTTTTTTACCGAGGAGTGAGTGTATATTACTTATTTCTTATTATTTCTTTCTTCTTTTTCTTTTTAAACGATTTTCTTTCGAGGTGGCGGTTTGTAGTGGCTCTCTTTCGTCGCTAGTGCATTTTTTATAAACCGTTTTTTTTTTTGACATGCTCTCTTTCGTTAGTTTTTTCCTTTTTTAGTTTTTACTTAAATGGTACAATGACGTATTTTTTATCATTTTTTTTTTGTTTGTCTCTTTAATCTACTCGCACTGTTCTGCCTGCTTGTAAAAAACATCGTCGAAAATGATTCTTTTCGTGGCTATTTCATCGTTTCTACGTTCTATACACTAATATACAAGTTACGCAATTTTTTTGTTTTAATCCGTATGCCTGTCCGTCCCACTTATCTAATTATCCGCTAACATGGAATACATTTCTTGTTCTTTATATCCCTCTGCAATCTACCGTGTGTCCCAGAAGCATCACCGGCTCGTACATTGCTCGCGCGATTATCGAATAAGAGTTGTCTTTTTCTTCTCCATTTCGTTCAATGCATGAACAATTGTTATCATGAAACGATAATGTTAACAAGAAGCTAAGAAAATAAGAAGAGAGCTTTCAAAAACGTTACACGTTTTGTTGTCACAAAATTTCACACCTCTCCTCTCCAAGCGAATCGAGCAACGCAACATGTCAAACAATTTATAATTACAGCTTATACATGCTTCGTATATATTACAAACAGCTTACGATTTAGCCGATGACGCCTTTTTCTTTTCATTTCGCCGAAATGAACGACATTTAATTCGCAACAATGTACACGCGCATACGATTAAATATCGAAAGAAAAATCATGAATGACACGAGTCGACCCGCGTGCAAGTGTAAGAGCCAGTGGCGTGGCAAACGAGTGTACGCATACATATATGACATATATCTGACAAATATATACGATATATATATATTTATATATATATGTTCAATTAGCCCTGCGAATCCGTGATTGTTTCGTGTAACCGTGTTGAGGATAGATGTGTACGTGTATACTGTGAGATTATGTAATGTAATGAAAATGACGATATCTCTGCGGTGAGAATAGCGCGCTACTGTACATCAGTCTTAATATCAGGGCGCACCATTCCCGTGGATGTTCTTCTACGTCCTCTTCGTCCTTCCTTGGTTCACGCGTGCGACCGCGCGCGTATTCGCGTCCCGTCACCTAAAGAGGCAGCCAAAGGAACGGTGAACCAAGGATGTTGCGAATCAATTTTCTATTTCACGTTTTCCTTTGTTATTCGATTAACTGTATAGCGCCATGGCAGTTGAAACCGGTGGGTGCGAAGATGAAAAATGAAGAAGAACGCGGTGTTTTAGATCTGTGTGCTTCTTTCGCGCGTGTATGTTGTGTGTGTGTGTGTGTATGCGCGCGCGTGTATATTGTATGTATTCGCAAGCTTGCATTCAACGAAGAGAGGTAAGCTGTTGCTCTTTTTTCGTTGAATACTTGTAAACGGATACCGTGGCATATCATCACATCATCAAACAATATCGATCTTGTATGTCTACCTATGTGTGTAGGGCATGCGTGATATATGCACATGTAGCGTATACGTGTGTGTAGATGATTGTATGTTGCGTGTGTGTGTACGATCGAGTGTGTTCTACAAGTGGGAGGTCGCAGATCTTTCATATATATATAATACAATTAGCATGTAGTATTAAAATCATATACAATTGTTACAATATTTAAATAGTACTTATTACATATATATCATATATCGATAGTTTTCAAAGGTTTTAGGTATACATATACAGATATATATATATTTATATGTATATATATGTATAATCAATTATTTATAGGGTTGCTTAATTGTCCTCCTCTTTCGGATCATATGCGTTCCCACCGGGAATCCTTTCTTGATTTTGCGTTTTCTGTATATTTTTGTTCCTTTATCATGATGTTCGCAAGATACCTTCAAGAAAGAGTGGCGTGTGACCGGGTATAGATGGGGCGAAAGAGAAAGGGATGATTGTATCTAAAGTACAAATATTAAAGGCTTAAAGGGAGCGCAAAGGGATATACGTAACGCAACGTGGGAACGCTGTCATATTACTTGCACGATATCTCTGTATATGCCGAATCGAACATCGCGTTGATCGTTTGCAGATAAATGTTGATATATAAAACAGTAGTCAATTTATCTTTCGCATAAATTTCGTTTAATCGATAAATCCTCGTCGTGCCCCTCTTGGTGAACTATTACAGTTACAAGAATTTAGAATGGGGCATTTAACTGAAATTTAGACGAGACAGTAAAAAACATTCGTTTATCAAATACTGTTGCATGTGATCCGTTACATATACAGGGATATTACGACACGAAGATGCTCCTTTGATAATGTGATCGGCGTGCGCGAAACTTCATGAATACGAATAGTGCTGCGGCGAATTTCAATTGTTTTTGTCCAATTGAATTGCTAGATTGGGATGTTCACACGCCTTCTATAAATTGGAAGAGACGAACGAGCCGGTCGGTCGTCTTTCCCCTTGGTTTTACTTTGCTCGTTTCTTCGTTAAAGGCAAGAATAAGTTCGATACTGTTTGCGTTACAAATCCCGCGATTCGGATCCTTTATTAACAAAATTTTTCATTACTCGGTGACGAATCGTATAATCGCACAGAAATTTACAAAAAGACATACCAAACTGTGTATACAGAAATACTGAATAATGTGTATCGCACTTTTACATATTTTACAAAGAGTACACGCTCTCAAGGAATAGGATGTACGATTCGCTATAGCTAGACAAATTTCGCTGACGGATCTGAGATCGCACAATCCGTAATGCAGGAAAAGAACGAACGGTGAAAGAATACAAAGTTCAAAGTTACAAAAAAAAAAAAAAAAAATATCGAGAAACCGTCGTGTGTAATGTTATGTGTACCATGAACATATAATTCCGATTTTTCCATCTTTTTCCCGCTCTTTACGTTTTGTTTTATACATGGTGCACGCGCACATCGTAGAAGTCGCGCAACCAATAATTATTTCATTCTTCTCACGCTATATAAAAAATTTACACTATTTATAATCAAAAGTTATTGATGAATTTCATTTCCATTCCTCAGAAGCTTAGAGATGTATACATATATATAACACGACAGCAATAAGGTTGTCAACCTATCGCTAAACATTTGCACTAAACTGTTTTTTTTTTTCGTTTTTTATCTTTTAATTAAAGTAAAGATTCATATCTTTTCTTTTATTCTTGCTTCGAAAGGACAAAATGAAAAAGCCCGGAGCATAAAAAAATGTGTTCGTACTATTTTATGTATCATATTTATAAAGCGTTATATACGTGAGTTTGTCATACTCGTGTTTTCATATATATATATATACGCACATATATATATATGTATATATATGTATGCATGTATGTATGTATGTATATATATATATAAAAGTGTGTATAAAGCAATTATTAGTAATAACAATAATAATCCGTAGAGGAAAGGTCGTTAATCAAACAATATTGATAATTATAGCAATAATAATAATAATAATAATAATAATAATAATAAGAAGAAGAATCATAATAATAATGATAAGAATCATAATAAGAATATTAATAATATAATTATAATAATAATAATAAAAGTATAATAATAATGAATAACCTTAGCTGATAAGACATGAGATTTTGCGTTCGATTTTCGCTTCTGTTGAGTGACTCTTCGGTATTCATTTTTTGCGTTTTTTTTTTTCCTAACTCGACAGGGTGATTATCGATGGTTCTATTACAAATGAGATGTTGAATTCCGACGTTTAATTTACAGATGATGCGCGCGATTTACACGGACGAAGGAACTATCGTCATTCCTTATTAAATATTAATACAACATATTAACGTCGCATATTTATTTAACCCGCGTTTTAAAAACGGCAAAGTATCCTGTCGGCTGAGGATGAAAAGTGGCGGTTGGAATGTCTCTGTCCTGTATATGTTGAGTTTTTCCGTTTCGTTATATCGTACATGTGACACTGTTTTTCATCTTTAATTTCTCTTTTTTTTTTTCTATGTCCTCGATATTTTTTTATTTGCTATTCGCGGCTCTAAAACGAGCAGCCTCCTCTCAGCGATTTCCGAAAAGATCGAATTCAGGTGTGGGGAACGGTAGCTCGCGTACGTTATCATCCATTCTCCACGAGTACCAGTACCAATCGATCGAATTACTCAGAGAATCCGTGGGCAGATTGGAGGGAAGCAAACGAGAAAGAACGAACGGTCGTTTAAAACCCGATAAGTACTGAGTCTTACGCACTTCCCCCCCTAAACATTTCCAAACTTTTCCTCCCTACTTTTGAACCTGTCGCGCCATTATTACTTCTTGACAGCGATCCTTCAGCAAAGACGAAAGAGAAAGAGAGAAAGGGTTTACCTAAGAATTTGTCAATTTCGTTAATAAATCGTTATTTACAATATGTTACAAAGAAAGCGGCTATTTTCTTCCTCTTCTTTCTTTTTGGCTCTTTCCTTTTCTTTCCTTTTCCCTTTTATTTTTCCCATCTTTTTTGTACAAAACCCTGACGGACCTCGAGTTGTTTGAGCTGGTTCCTTCTATCTTTATTTTCTTGTTCCTCTATTTTTTTGTTTCCTTTTAGAATTCTACACGTTTAACATCTAAGTTAACAAAATATTATACATTGTACACAGTTGAGATACAACTCGATCTTATTACAACTACCTATCGGCTGTGAGAATGCAACACGCAACGAACTTCTTCTTTTTTCGAATGTATACAAATAGGTGCGGCAAATGTGCGGCGCACACGAACGTCGAATTTAAAAACTTAGCAAGATTTTCTTTTTGTACAACCGTCGAGAATCTCTCGATGAAGAATAATTATATACATACATACTCGTGAAGTGATTTAGATGAAACGTTCTACTTCGAAATGCCGTTCTGTTCTTCGAATTTCTCAGAAAACCTTTTAAGAACGAGCTACAGGTTATTCCAATTTTGTCTTCAAAAATGGAATAATAAATCTCCAATTTTGATCTCAATTTTTATTCCTCTAGGAATACGTCTTAAACAAATATAAAATTCCTATGCAACGAAGCATGCGTGAAAGTCGCCGAAATGAACTAAGTATATAGGTGAATTGTACAAAAGAAAATCCTTCGGAAAAGATCGCTATGAAATTGATGATTTTGATCGATGAACTGCTTCATCGAATGTACAAAATCTTAGGAATATAGAAAGTGATGCAAAAATACGTGATGCATGCACGATGTACGAAGCTAATCGTTAAAGCGAACGAGGCGAGACAGAGAGGAAAAAAGATATGAGAAATATAATTATGTGTGTTCTTTTATAATGCGAAAGTTCGATTAAAAGGAACAAGTACGATGTTATTGAAAACAGCTGAGAGGTGCTCTTTCCAACCGTCTTGTGTGATCAGTATATATAATACAATTGAAATGCTTGGTGTGTATAATATGTTTGAACTAATGTGTGAACGTGTTGTAAAGGCGTAGGGAAAGAATGGCGCGAAAAGATATAGATACACACGCATTGGGAATATTAATTTCCTGACGTTTTCCTTCTTTTAAAGAACGCGTTATCATTTATACAATGTACAATGGATCTCGGTTACGTTCAAAAATCACCGCGATAATCGCGATGGCTGCGATTATTTAAAAATGAAAGGGAGTTATCGGGGATGTGGATCAGAAGGGGTGGGATTTTTGGATGAATTCGAACATAAGTGATTTCTTTTCTCTAGAGTGTTTCCTTCGTCAAAAATCTTCATATTTTACAATTGAAAAGTATATATAAATGTATGTGCCTGTACGTGTATAGAGGGGGAGATCGATGGGGTGGTTGAAACCATTTTTAAAACGGTAGGAGAAAGGGAAATATTAACGTATATTGATCGAGGGTCAGCAGCATTAGAACGTAAATCATATTTAAATTTAATATAATTAGTAATTATTATAATACACGATATTCACAAAGTTCGTTAAAAAGGAGAGAATTCCCGTGAAAAATAAAATATTCATTGAATTTACGGTTCCTCACGATAAAGTTGTCACGTCATACCTATACACATTTGTTATTTATTTATATCACAATTTACAAAATTTGGGGATCTCAGGAATAGGAGAAAGGAGAAACAGGGCGAAGGGGCAAGGATCGGGGAGAAAAGGGATGCAAAAAGGATGTAAGAGAGTAGAAAAAAAAATGCTTCGCGCTTCAGAGCGACAAACGTAAAAATGAACAAAGGAGAACCGTGCTAACGACTTGATGTCTCTCCTCATTGTTTTGTTTCTGTCTTTTAGTTTCATTCTTTTTATCTCCTGTTAAATTCTGTCTTCGAGAGAAATACACACATATACATAATATACTGATTCATCCTCCAAATTCTTATAAACGTAAAACGAGTAATAAAATTGATTTCTCTTTGTTTCTCTTTTCTTTCTTTTACGAACAATTTGAAGCAATCAAGGGGGCAGATCAGCGGTCAGGTCAGGGGTACTCAGCTTCATTCCCATGTCAAACGCTATGCTAGATTTAATCAACATATCTGTAGCTCCTAACCTCTATCGAATCTGAATCGATATCGATTCAATGATCGGACGTATACCGCACAAACACTATTTGCAGCGTGCAAAGATAGTACGGTACACTTGCGATCAAAACATTTCGTGCATGGTGTTAACGGCCATCGCACCCTCATTACAACTCGATATAAATGCATGCAGCTCTAAGATCTATCCTAGCTGTCTAAACACAATTTTCTCTTCTTCAAAATTTTTGTTGTTATTACCGAGCTTTAATCACGATGAGCCGTATGACTCAACTAACTTCTTCTCTTGTTCTTTCATTGTTTTATGCTTTTCTCATAGGTGTTTAAGTGTTTGCCATAGGACAGAGCCTATGCTCTTTCAAAAGAGTGCTGAGTTTAAAGAGCTTAACGATTTTACCCAAAATGAGGGAAAGTATGTTATAAATTGTTGGAACTATCATGCCGTTAAAACTGTTCTAAAACTCATTGCAAATGAGTGTTGTTTAAAATACAATCAGCCATCTCAGCACTAGTTTTTTTTATATTGTTGCTCGAAGCTTATCCAGCTATTGTGAAGAAACTCGGCTCTCGAACGTTATTAATGCAACTTTCGCGACATTTCAATGTAAATCGCTATTGATATATTATTCGGCAGCACGTTTGATTACTAATAGAAAAAATGCACTGTACTAACGTTATTTTAGAAGTTGATCTTTCCTGACACACATTTGACCTAAAAATTCGTTCTCCTCGTACCGTAATTTCGCGTTGTCCATTCTTGTTAATCTGTACAAATTGTTAACGTCTCTCGTTCTTTATGGTTTTGCAAAAATAAGAAAAATTATCTCGGTAGTTCTTTTTTTTCGTCTTAAGTGAATACGCGCGTGTTATCTTCTTTCAGCTTTATAGTTTCAAGAAGGGACAACGTGACAAGCGGCACATTGAAATGCATATTTTTTTTTCTCGTCCATTATATGTTTAATGACGATAGATACGTTGCATAAATATTACGTAGATCTTAGTACGTGATTTTCTGAACGTACGAAGATCCTCAAGTTGTTACTTTCCGAAACCGTACGCTTATAAAACCTGCGTTGGCTGCTGAGCTGGTGTAGATACTGCACCAGCAGCAGAAGCAGGCGGTCCAATAGGACCAAGATCACCTCCACCACTCGTAGCACCAGCAGGTGTTGCTACCCCCATTGCAGATGCAGTTTTCATGAAGAATTTCTCCAGCTTGACAATGATGTGCTTGCCATAAGTGTACTTGCGCAAGCTACCTAAATGTGGGCGGATCTTGTGCATCAGTACTTTACGTTGTGCTGGTTCTGCTACATCGATCATTTTCTGAACCACGTAGTTAGCATACTGATCCTTCATCATGACGTTCAATGCGCTATTTCGTAACAAGTATAAAAAGTAAGTAATATGTTCTATAATAATAATAAGTAATAGTAATAGTAATAAGTAATAAGTAATAAGTAATAGTAATAAGTTCTATATGTTGCGAAACATACTTGTCGTTAAATCCGCATACTTCTTCAATGAGTACAGCACGCTCTTGTCTTGTAGCATGGGTCACGCACTTTTCAACGACGTTGCTCGCAAATTTATGTTGAGAGAGAGTAAGTACTTTACCCCTAACACTGCTGATTAACTGTGCCTTGTCTTCCGGCTTTCCATGTTCTATAAAACAAACACGTACAAATGAGTTACTCTGGTAGGAAAAGAAAGTTATAAATATATTTTTAAGCAATGACATTTACCAAGCACATGTTGGATCACATAATTTCCATATTGATCTTGAATAAGTTGGTCAGTTGCAGCGTGTAACTCTTGAAGAATGCCCTGAGTTTGTTCAGGAGTGCAGTGCTCAAGAATACGTTGAATTACTCTACAACCATAGGGATGAGTACTCAAGGAATACACTTGACCAGCAAAAGCTCCGATTACGAACTGCAATGCTCGTGGTTCAACGCACTCGATGCATTTTTGCACAACGTGATTTCCATTTTGATCTTTAACGCATTTCAAAACGTGCCCGTCCAGTTCACGGACAATCTCTTGTTGCTGTTCTGGTCCGATCGATTCGAGAGCTTTCTGAATTACTCTACAACCGTACATTTGCAGTGCCAAAGGCAGTACGTGTCCTCGAACCTAACATCAACGATTAATTTAACGCTAGTAAAAATCTAAAAGACTTTATGGATCTACTTTAATCGTTCAGCTACAATTATTTTCGATCAATAAGTATCAGTTGACACGCAAAGGTATTCATCATTTAATCTACTTCCTACATACGTAAATAAAAATGAACGTCGTAATTACCTTCTGGGCAAGGGTGGATTTTTGTTCCGGCGTACCGAACTCGAAGAACTTCTGAATAACATAATTCCCGAAAACATCGGTCATCAATGAATAAGCAGAAGTAAGGATCTCTTGGAACACAAGTTGCTTTTCGCTGGCCGAAGCGCGTTCTAATTTCTGCTGAATAAAACGGGAACCATGCTGATCTTGACTGAATTCAACTATGTGATTGGCCAAGTCACGTAGCTGAAGACTCGGGAATCTGAAGTATATGAGAATTGCTTGTAATATAAGCTGTGTTACGAGACAACGAGACACTCGTGTCCTCGAGTGATAACTGCGGAAGCACGTACCGGTTATTCCTAAAGTCTTCTAACAAACGTGATCGTCCACCGGCATTTTTGTCCCCGATGCTGGTCGTACCACTACGGCCAGGTTTGCCCACTAAGTTCGGGAAAAGAGAGCTACTAGAACCGAAAACCCCGTTGGCTGTTAAAGCTGGAACTGCGCTAGCACGGAACTTGGCTTCAGCGCCGGGGGCAGCGGATACCCGACTTGCTCCACCGACGAGTCCACCTAAAGATCCTCCCAAAGTTGGCGGTGGTGTTAAGGATAATCCTAATGGGCTTGGCGATGCAGTTACCGTGCCTGCAAATAAGATCGTGCAACTGTAGACGAACGTACTTAACCCTGCGAATTATACAACACACAGAGCAGCGAATCAGTACCTAGGGCTCCGTAACTCTGAGGCCATTTTGCACGGCTGTACTCCAAGCTAGGGCTGAAAGCAGATGTATTTCTATCGAACGAATCTCTCCGGGCGGTCGAAGAAGCTCCAAGACCTAGACCTGAGAACAGATAAGAAGAGATGCGAGATTTTCTAAAAGCCGAATTCCATTAAGGGACAAGCTCATGATTGTCGATGTATGATTGTTTTAAGATATACAAAGACGTCACTAGGAGAATACGTTCAAAATGACAAGTGTGTAAAGACAAACGATAAGGCTCTTGCAAAGCATGCAAACATATGCGGTCGTTATGTACAAAAGAGAAAAATCGAGGACACCGCCGACGCCTGAAACTGAAACATCCGTTTCGAAAGAGTGTGTTGTTCGTTGGCTAGGAATGTGTACCTGTACTCTGAAGCTGAGCGGGCGAGCCTAGTGCTCCCAGAGGGGAGCCGCCATATCCTAGTGCCGCTAAACCTGCGGCTAGTCCTGATCCTTGCTGTTGTGCCTGCTGCACCGCGACTGCTTGAGCCTGTGCAACCACTGCTGCTGCACTGCACGCCGCCAGACCTGCACCAAAAGCCCGCAACCCACACACGCTCTTAGTTATCAATTAATTTGCCGTACCTTACCGACCTTATACCGTCTATAAGCCTAGCGGTACACCGTTCCAACACATACACACGCACGCTTCCGGTATCGACAACGAATTCGTACTAGACATTTTTAGTCACCAGGTTAATACGTGGCGTGTATACACGTATGTACAAGTAACAAAGAAGTTATTCGACGTTAATATATATATATAAATACATATGTATATTTATACGCATAACTGTTTCTCAAAAATTCACCGATATATTAAATCGTGAGTCATGCATATGTATAGGCTATACATAATATGTATATAGATTTATATATATATGTATATCACGTAGAACAGAATCAATATGTCGGAAAAAAAGTAACACATATCTACAATGCTGATGAGCAGTCCGGATATTTAATTACAATCTCTATGACTACAACGCTTCTTACCCAAACATTCTCCAGGTGTTGCGTTACTATGGGACGTAGGAGTTGGCTGAGAATATAGACTCGGTGGTGGTGGAGCCGGTGGTCCTGGTGGTGGTTGTGACGGAGCTCTGTTTACCAAAACGGGCGCTGGGCTGACTAATCTCATAGGGGTTGCCGCGGAGCTTAACCCACGCACCCCGCCCATCACGATGGATCCATTTTGATCGTAGTACGCCGGTATCACCTGATATTGGCCTTGAACCTGTCAATACACCGATATAAAATCAGCTGTATATCAAACGTAAAATTAATTTGAAAACACCGCGTATTAGAAGCAAGTAGCAGCTCTGTTTGACACAGAAACGTAGGAACGTTAATGAGCTGGCAAATTGTTGCCCGAAGTTTATATTTAATCCCCACGGCCAAATTTAATCGAGAAACGTTCAACAGGCGAGCGACGGGAGAGACTTTGCACGCAGCGAGACACATATCGGCAATAGCTGAAATTGCGTCGCGACAATAGGATTTATTTCTAAACACATGCGTCCGATCCGAATGTCCCATTGGAAAGCGGGCTAATTAACTTGCTTACAGTTTGAGCCAAATTATTTGCAGTGTCTTGAACGGCAGCTGCCGCTGCAGCCGAGGATGGTGTCAATGGTCTCCTAGGAGGCGGTGGAGCGGCGGCTTGAGGAGGTGCCTGCGGTAACAATCCAGCTGGATAAACCCACGGCGCTACTCCATAATACTGTGGCACCACTGGAGGTGGTGCACCGGCTATCAATGCTCCGACATATGGTTCTTGTCCGCTGATTACGGTATAAGGTGCCGTGGGAAAATTCTGCTGTTGTTGTTGCTGTTGTTGCTGCTGAGCCTGCGAGGCAGCTAGGTACTGTTGCTGCTGCTGCTGTTGCTGTTGCTGCAGGAGCTGCAACTGCTGTGGCGTGGCTCCTTGAGGCTGACTTCGGAATAGTTGCTGCAACAGAAGGAAATCGTATTCGTTAAACATAATTTTACTCGTTTCTTCCGCGGTTACGTGTGGTCGTCGGTAATAATTCTACCGGACTCTGTTAAAGATACATGTAGGTTTACGGCGCGAGATACTCGTTGTATTCCGCTGTAATTTCACGTCCCTTCGTATTATTACCTTTTACGAGATACCGTACGACTTAATATGCTCAATTATTAATGAAATGGGAAAACAGCCAGCTATCATCATGTACGGGAATTTAGTCGCAAAAACGTCAAATAGCAGGAACAGTTGGTAGCGACAGGCGATCGCGAATTTTCGGTAATACGTGGCAGGTCCACGAAGCATTACAAATGACGTCAGCTTCTCCTCATCGTCTTAATTTATTCGACAATACGCAGCGAGCGTTTACCGAGGAACTCTGGGCAAAACTCCAATCCCGTTGGACAGAGATTAAAGCGTCCAAGAGTCGGAGAAGCGGCCGATTGAATTGTTAGTCGTGCAAATCCCCACGGTGGTAACGTAATCGGTGCTTCGAGGCTCGATGGCGACACTCTGTTACCGGGTGAGAATCGAGCCGGGCCAGGTTTAAAGTTTCGGATCAAGGTCGAAACATGAGAGAGGAGAAGCCAGGAGGCGGGATTGTCCACGTTCACAGATATCGGTGTAAAAGCAACGTTAAAGCTGTAGACAGCTAAGGCCTGGTTGGCTTGGGTCGACGACCCCCTGCGGACGTTCACCGACAAGCGCTCGCCTCTATGTTACCGGTACTCGTTCTGGACTCTCTAATTGACCGACAAACGCGGTACAGTTTGACCGTGGACGGAACGCTCGTACCAAAGAATCGCGTTTGATTCAATCCATATCTTTCTATCGATATCTCGAATCTTCGTATCACGTTGCCTCGGCGACTAGAGACTAGAATTGGTCAATTTTGGTAAACCAATTTCACGTAGAAAAGTTCCAATATATTGATTCTAAATAGACTAAGAACGAAACAGTGACGCGAGGTTCGATCGAATAGCATCGGCCGTTACGTCAACGTTAATTGCTAGGATTGCAATACAAATTACAGACGCTATTACAAACGAATAGTCTCTGGCGTCAACGTTTCATTTAGCCGGGAAGAATGCATTGGCTTCTTCCCCAGCAATTACGCTTTACTCGTTATGGAAGAGGACCACCTACGACATTTTTCCCGTGCCGTCATTAACTTTGACCATAAAAATAATCCCTCTAGGTCCCTTAACGAACACAACGATCTGTGTCTAAATAAATAGGCATTGTTCCGAGTAGGTTGTTGCTCCGCGAGAGCGTAGAAACTTGAACCATTCACGACACGCTCTAGCCCTCCGAGTCAGCGATGCGTTTCGGGTATTAACCTCTTCCGGAAGCGGCTCGAGCTTCAACCAAGGCCACGGTTACGTTCGGTGATTGTTCCATGCGCGAACCTTACGGACCCCTCTTCTTTCCCAATCTGGTGTACAGGTTGCTTTTCTTGTCGCTCAAGGTTTAACAAATTCGGAAAGTCTGCCTATACAACAATCCAACAAAGCTCGAGATACCGAGGCAAATTTATCTAAGTTAAGCGATTTTAAAGATCTGAGGTGTATTTAATATTTATACTAAAATTCAGTGTAAGTACAAGTACAAAAATAATGTATACCAGTTCTAATTGTCGCTTGCCCAGTGCTACTATATCGATCGTACAAATGATAACAATTCAACTGTCTTAGGGAACCTGCTAATAAACACATTTATATCGACAGACTTATTACAAAAAGTTCAAAGTTACAGTTCTTATGTAATTCCGGTTAAAGATTACAAATAACAGCAATAACAGTCTGTCCCGAGTTCGTTTGCCT